>NC_053494.1:187372803-188065803 GCF_905171775.1 Rana temporaria | reverse complement strand
CTGATGATGATGTAATATTGATGATGGTGGGGGGGCTGATGAAGATAAAATTAAGATGTAATGATGGTGATGATGGTGGGAGGGGGCATATGATGATGGTGGGGGGGGGGGGCTTGCAATGGTGAGGGGGGGTGCAATGAGGGGCTGATGATGGTGAGGAGGGCTTGCAAAGGTGAGGGGGGTTGCAATGAGGGGCTGATGATGATGATGATGTAATGATGATTGGGGGGGGCTTGCAATGATTATGGCGAGGGGGGGCTTGCAATGAGGGGATGATGATGATGGTGAGGTGGGGGGGCTTGCAATGATCATGATCGGTTTGCAATTAATGATTAATGATTGTGGGGGGGCTTGCAATGAGGGGCTTATAATGAAGGGGGAGGGTTGCAATGATCGTGAGGGGCTTGCAATGGTGAGGGCTTAGGAAATTGTTCATAGTTTTTTTTATAGTCCGGCCCCCTAACGGTCTGAGGGACAGTGAACCGGCCCCCTGTTTAAAACGTTTGAGGACCCCTGCTCTAGGGTCTCTGCTAAAAAAAACGTATATAATGTTTGGGGGTTCTATGTCATTTTCTAGGAAAAACATTATGATGTTTACATGTAGGAGCGAAGTGTCAGAAGTGGCCTGGTTGTCAAGTGGTTAATATCACTTTAGGTTCAGTTGGCTGCCATGCAATGCAGGCAGAACTCCGCACTAAATCTGCTGCCTCTTACCTGCAATGACACAAACACATGACCTTCAGACCGATATCAGAATGATACTTTGTCCCCCCTGATATTCGCAGTATTGGTCCCATTAGCTTGTGCTCTCTGTCATTCAGGCTTTTAACTCTATGCTGCCATCTACTGGTGATTTAATAGAAATTCCATGAGTTTTACTTTCTCCTTGACAGAACTATGGGCCAAATCTTCAAAGGAGATACGCAAGCGGAACTGCTGTTCAGCCTGCGTATCCCTGTGGCTATCTTTGGAAACGATCCTTAGAAGGATTTTTCCAAAGATAGTCAGAAGATCCGACATCTGTAATAGACTTACACTGTCGGATCTTAGGATGCAGTACCGCATCCGCCGCTGGGGGCATTTCGAGTCGAAATGCCGCTTTGCGTATGCAAATGAGTACTTAAGCAGATCCACAAAGCTTTTTAGCTTTGTGTTTTCTGCGTAAGTTACGTTTTGCATACGTAAAATTAGGGATGCTTTTACAAGGCCTAAACTGTTTAGACCTTGTAAAAACAAACCTTTTTTTCGATCGTCGCGTTTTTTTTTAAATTTCGTTGTTTTTTTTTCGGCGCGTATTTTTTTTTTTACCCGACACAACTTTATTGTCCCGTCGCGATCCACAAAGCCCGGCGTAAAGTACGTTCGCGCGATGCACGTCGGGAAAAATGACGTCACACGCATGCGCCGAACGTCCGGCGCGGGAGTGCGCCTCATTTGAATAGGAATCGCCCCCTCGAGCAGACGACCACCTTGCGACGGATGCACTTAGGTTACACGGCGTGTAATTTCTAGGTAAGTGCTTTGTGGATCGAGCACTTAGGTAGAAATGTAACGCCTGTGTAACTTAACTGCTGAAAGTTAAGTTAGGCAGGTTTTTTGAGAATTTGGCCCTTTGTGTTTAAACTCCAATTGAATTATAATTATTTTCTACATTTCTAGGTGTATCCAAACATATTCTCGCTTCAGCAGGAACTGCGGTAAAGGAAGAATGTGCACGTTTATGTAAGGACTGCATTTTAATTCATTTCTAACAAGGTTAAGAGGGCATGGAAGATGAATGAAAGAGATGAATGATAATGTGGGACATATGCTAGTTAGAGGGAAGATAGGGAATGGAAGGAACAGTTTAAGCTATCGGGGACGGGGTCTTCCTGACGGTTTTAATGTTATTTAGGGCCGAAACAACTAGTCGATTATGAAATTTATCCATTCCAATTTTCATAATCGATTAATCGGCCAGTAACATAATGGGGTTAAAACAACTAAAATGTGCCCTTTATAGTACAAAAAAGCAAATCGCTACTGTAAATATTACTTTCACTGTCCCAGAGTAAAAAATGAACCCGTAAGCGATTATTTGCTCTTTTTGTACTTATTTTTGTGGTTTTTTAACCCCCATTATGTTACTAAACATCTCAGGCCGGGTTCACACCTCTGCTTTTGGTGCTTTTTGCAGAAACACACTACAGTTCATTTACATGTTTTCCTATGGGACACGTTCACATCAATGGGCCAGATTCAGGTAGGGGCGCGCAAAACTGCGGCGGCGTAATGAATGACATTTACGTTACGCCTCCGCAAGTTTTACGGGGCAAGTGCTTGATTCACAAAGCACTTGCCTATAAAGTTGCGGCGGCGTAGCGTAAAAGGGGCCGGCGTAAGCGCGCGTAATTCAAACGATCCCGTAGGGGGCGTGGATCATTTAAATTAGGTGCGTTCCCGCGCCGAACGTACTGCGCATGCGCCGTCCCTAAAATTTCCCGACGTGCATTGCGGTAATTGACGTCGCAAGGACGTCATTGGTATCGACGTGAACGTAAATGGCGTCCAGCGCCATTCACAGACGACTTACGCAAACGACGTAAAATTTTCAAATCGCGACGCGGGAACGACGTCCATACTTAACATTGGCTGCGCCTCCTAATGGCAGGAGCAGCCTTATGACGAAAACGACTTACGCAAACGACGTAAAAAACGACCGCTGTTCGTGAATCGGCATAAGTATGTAATTTGCATACTCTACGCTGATATCTATGGGAGCGCCACCTAGCGGCCAGCGGCAGAATGCACCCTAAGATACGACGGCATAAGAGACTTATGTCAGTCGTATCTTAGGCTAAAGTCGGCGTATCTAGCTTTCTGAATACAGAAAGTAGATACGCCGGCGCTACTTAGCAATTATGCTGCGTATCTTTGGATACGCAGGCGTAATTGCTCTCTGAATCTACCCCAATGATTTTTCATTTCCTGTGTATCTGGAAAGGGCAAGGGCTTTTTAACGCAAAACGGTGCTATTTTGTTATTTTTGGTTCAATATACTTCAATGGAGAAGCTTCAGAAAAGCATGTAATGTGTTTTTGCGGCAATTTGTGTTCTGCAATCTGCCCAACAACAAGTTGGCCCAAAAAAAATTAAAAATTAAACAATAATCGGCCAACTAATCGATTATGAAAATCATCGTTAGTTGCAGCCCTAGTTATATTATGTTATTTTTGCATGGTATGTTCCAGGGGAGGGAGGGGGATTGAATGAATTAATGTATAATGGAAAATGGTTTAATAAAGATATAAAGTAAAAAAAAAAGTTGTTTGGACAATGATATCACCCTTTAAGGGGGATAGTTGGCTTGGTAATCCTGCATTCCTCAAGCTTTACATCAGGAAATTACAACTATACATATGACCTTATATGGCTCCTTGACCAAGATTAGGAGGCGTAGAATTCATTAGTGAGCCACAATATGAACCAACAATAATAGGGAAATATGCAATTTCCTCAACAAACAGTACCTCAAATAACCACTTGTTACAACCAAGGTATGCGGAATACCATCTCTGAGCGCACGACACATTGAACCTTGAAGCAGATGGGCTACAGTAGCAGAAGACCACACCGGGTCCCACTTCTGTCAGCTAAGAACAGGAAACTGAGGCTACAATTTGCACAGGATCAACAAAATTGGAAAATAGAAGATTGGAAAAACGTTGCCTGGTCTATTGAGTCTCGATTAGAGCTGCGACATTCAGATGGTAGGGTCAGAATTTGACATTAACAACATGAAATCATGGATCCATTATTCCTTGTATCAACGGTTCAGGCTGCTGCTGGTGGTGTAATGGTGTGGAGGATATTTTCTTTCCACACTTTGAGCCTCTGAGTACCAATTGAACATTGTTTAAATACCACGGCCTACCTGAGTATTGTTGCTGACCATGTCCATCCCTTTATGACTACTGTGTACTCATCTTCTGATGGCTCCTTCCAGCAGGATAATACACCTTGTCACAAAGCTCCAATCATCTCACCACTGGTTTCTTGAACATGACAATGAGTTCACTGTACTCCAATGGTATCCACAGTCACCAGCTCTCGTCCAATGGAGGACCTTTGGCATGTGGTGGAATGGAAGATTCGCATCATGGATGTGCAGCTGACAAATTTGCAGCAACTGATGCTATCAAGTCAATATGGATCAAAATCTCTGAGGAATGTTCTTCACCAAACTGTTTGCAGGCTTTCTTGTGCATCATCTTTAGAAGAGGCTTCCTTCTGGGACGACAGCCAGGCAGACCAATTTGATACATTGTGCGGCGTATGGTCTGAGCACTGACAGGTTTCCCACCTCACCTCACCCTTCAACCTCTGCAGCAATGCTGGCAGCACTCATACGTCTATTTCCCAAAGACAACCTCTTAATATGAGTAGATTCCTCCATCATAGCCCCCATACATCAGAATCCCCCATCAGCACCCCCATACATCAGATTCCCCCATCATAGCCCCCATACATCAGATTCCCCCATCATAGCCCCCATACATCAGATTCCCCCATACATCAGATTCCCCCATCAGAGTCCCCCTACTTCAGAATCCCCCATACATCAGATTCCTCCATCATAACCCCCATACATCAGAATCCCCCTTCAGAGCTCCCATACCTCATATTCCCCCATCATAGCCCCCATACATCAGATTCCCCCATCATAGCCCCCATACATCAGATTCCCCCATCATAGCCCCCATACATCAGATTCCCCCATACATCAGATTCCATCAGATTCCTCCATCATAAGCCCCATACATCAGAATCCCCCTTCAGAGCTCCCATACCTCAGATTCCCCCATCAGCACGCCCATACATCAGATTCCCCCATCACAGCCACCACACATTGCATGCTCACCTAGGCCGCCGCCAGGTAAACCAAGATGGCCGCCGCTCCGGAAGCTAGGCCGAAGCTGCGGCCTTTCCTATGGCCGAGGCAATGGAGCTCACAATCCCGTGGTGTGCCGAACCGAATATGTTGACCCATTCGGATCACGGATCAATGACGATCCGTTGCACCACTGCTAACGAGTCACATGACACTGGGAGGGAAAATGGCTAATTGGGACCAATTTGGAAATTTTCACTCAGGGGTGTACTCACTTTTGTTGCCAGCGGTTTAGACATTAATGGCTTTGTGTTGAGTTATTTTGAGGGGACAGCAAATTTACACTGTTATACAAGCTACTCACTAATTTACATTGTAGCAAAGTGTAATTTCTTCAGAGATAGAATAAAATATTTACAAAAATGTGAGGGGTGTACTCACTTTTGTGAGAAACTGTATGTCATTTCTGATTTTGCCCATCATCTCACATTAATTGGATGATCATCATGTGAGATAACAACAAGAAGAGCAGCTGTACAAAGATGGTTCCACTTCCAAGTTCCAGAGCTCATTTATATCTGATCTGCTCCAGGAACATCTACCGTATTTATCGGTGTATACTGCGCACTTTTTTCCCCTTAAAATAAGGGGAAAATCGCGGGTGTGCGATATACACCGATACCCGCGCTCAGTTTGAATGCCTGCGCCAACATATATCTAGTGCAGTACACTCGGCTACTTTCGGCCAGGCTCGGCTTCGCTCGTGCTCAGGCATAAACGTCACAGAGCGTGAGCACGAGCGAAGCCGAGACTGGCCGAATGTAGACAAGTGTACTACACTCGGTATATGTCGGCGCAGGCATTCAAACTGAGCGCGGGAAGCGGCGATTCGACAGGGAGACAGCGCGGGAGAAGCCGGGAGGACACCACCGAAGCCGCAGACGGACGCCGGACCCGACGAGGCCGCCGATGGACACCGCGCAAGACACCAAAACTGTACTACTACTTTTTTTACAGGAATTGCGGGTCCACATTAGGGGTGCGCGCTATACGCCGGAGCGCGCAATACCCCGATAAATACGGTATATTTGAAAAGATGGTTGCAGGACATAAAGCCAGAGAAGGATCATCTTTAGTTGTTGGAAGACATAAAGGCCCACTATCTACAACAATAGATTAAAATAATAGTTGAAGTAGTTTGAAGTAAAATTGATATATTTCTCTTTTTATAAAACATTTCAGGTAAACTCCCCAATGACGGCTGTGTGGTGACTGGTGCTGGAAATCTGAAAAGTAAAATAATAATTCACTTGATAGATGTAAAGCCAGAACACATTACGCCATATCTGAAAAAATCGTTTAAAGCCTGTGAACAACGTCACTTCCATTCCATTTCTATTCCAGCTATTGGAACAGGTAAAATGAGATGTTGTCTAGCTTATTCTATTTCACACCTAAAGTGAACTTGTGTACACTAATGACTAGTATACTAAAGCAGGGCTCGGCAAACCCGGGCGCCAGGTCGCAATCGCTATTAGAATTAGCGACCTGGCACCTGGGGCAACACAGGTCGCCGAAAGCCAATTGCAAGTCCAAAGGAGAAAGAAGATTTGCGCTCCAAGGTCCCAGACTATGGAACGCTTTACCAACCAGCATTCGGTTGGAGGAAAACCACTCAGCCTTCAGGAGAAAGATCAAAACTCATCTCTTTTGATATCAAAGGAGACAGGAACAACAAGTGCCCAGAGGCAATTTGGTTCGCATGTGCCGCGCTATATAAGTTTTTCATTCATTCATTCATTCACAGCTGGCCCCCTCCGTCGGCCGTTAATTGAGGCCGCGTCTTTGCAGCCTTCTGCAGGCCTATGCTTCTTTCTGCAATCTGGCGCCCTCTTGTGGTGGCCGTTGGTATTACAAGACAACCAGCAATGCTAATGGAGCTTTTCTGTCTGTTTTCATTGCCAAACAATCTTCTTCTCTTAGAACCCCCAAACATTATATATCATTTTTATTCTATCACCCTAGAGAATAAAATGGCGGTCGTTGCAATACTTTCTGTCACACCGTATTTGCGCAGCGGTCTTACAAGCGCACTTTTTTGGAAAAAGTACACTTTTTTAATTAAAAAATAAGACAGCAGTAAAGTTAGCCCAATTTTTTTTTATATTGTGAAAGATAATGTTATGCCGAGTAAATTGATACCCAACATGTCACGCTTCAAAATTGCGTCCGCTCATGGAATGGCGACAAACTTTTACCCTTTAAAATCTCCATAGGCAACGTTTAAAAAATTCTACAGGTTGCATGTTTTGAGTTACAGAGGAGGTCTAGGGCAAGAATTATTGCTCTCACTCTACCAATCACGGCGATACCTCACATGTGTGGTTTGAACACCGCTTTCATATGAGGGCGCTACTCACGTATGCGTTCGCTTCTGTACGTGAGCTCGGCGGGACGGGGCGCGTTCCTGGCTCCTAACTTTTTTAGCTGGCTCCTAGATTCCAAGCAAATTTGTCAAGCCCCGCACTAAAGTATTTACATTTACAGACTATGCACACAAAAGTATTTACATATTCTGACCAAGTTCTTGAATGAAAAGTTGTCCGCGTGTAAAACCTCTGCTAACATTTACATCAAAATGGACCCTATTGGCCACTACGCTGCTCAGGGCTGACACCATTGGCGGTCTCATAATTTCGGGGTGGGAGACGGACGGGCTCCTTACCTTAAGAGCTGTCATCCGCGAGAGTCCCGGTGGAGGCTGTAATCACTCGTGCTGAAACTAGCTATGTCCTTGCCACAGGAATGTTTTGAACGCGGGCATCCTCCCGCGCCCGGAAGTGACGTCAGACACGCAGCACACCGTGGAAACAAGCTCCCTTCTCTTTGGTTCCGAGAGCGTTCGGTCCCCACCGCCGCTGCCGCATGTGGCAAGGACACATGTGTGCTAGTTTCAGCACGAGTGATTACAGCCTCCACCGGGACTCTCGTGGATGACAGCTCTTATGTTCCCATGCCTAACCTAATGCCGCGTACAGATGGCCGTTTTTTGTGATGAAAAAAAAAACACGTTTTTGTTTCAATCTGAATTTTATTGAATTTTAGTAGTATCTACATAGACATACATTACTACTATAATCATAGCAGTCAAGCATACATGTACATAATACATATTTTCTTATCTGTAACATATAATACCCATAGGCACATAAAAAAAAAAGGAAGGAGGAACAAAAAAAAAAAAAAAAGGGGGTGGGGGGAAATAAAATTAAACAGTAATAATAATCTCCCCACCATGGCTACTCGTCTGTAAGGTTCCCTTTAACCCAGGTTGGGAATTCATCTGATTTCCGAAAGTCAGACCATGCAGACCAAGTATGAGAAAACTGCTCTTCCCTTCCCGTTTCCCGGGCCAATAGACTTTCCAAGTCTCTAGAACGTTCCAATTCCTTCACCCACTCCCCTAGGGAAGGCACTACCCCTGTCTTCCAGTATCGAGGAATAACTACTCTAGCTGCTGAAATAAAGTATCCAATCACGTCCTCTCTTGCCTTTTTTAAAGGACCTGGGGTCATATTTAGAAGGGCCACTCTGGGTGATGCGCAAATTACTGTATCCTCCAATTTTCCATATAGATCAAAAATTTGTTTCCAAAACCTTCTTACCGGCGGGCAATCCCACCAGACATGTAGCATGCTACCTTTTGCCTCGTGACAACGCCAACAAATGTCAGGTATATTTTGATTGATTTGATGCATTATAGAAGGGCACCTGTACCATCTACTCACCAACTTATATGCCTTTTCTTGTGATCTTGTATCTATTGAAGTTTTGTGAGTCAAAATAAAGCTTTTTTGCCAGTCTGCTAAAGCTATATTCTCTTGGAGTTCTTTCTCCCACTTCCGCGTGAACGGGGGGAGATCTGGATGGATTGAAAGCAAAAGGATAGAGTAAATTATAGAAATTGAGTGTGATATTGGTTCTTCTTGCAGTAGCAAGGATTCAAATGCAGTCGGTTCAGCATAGAAATCTAGTTTCGATGGGATTGATCGTATATAGCAAAAGGCTTGATGTCTCTGCAGCCACTGCGCAGAGTTCTGAGGGGTCTTAGTCGATGGAAAATCTACCACTAGTAGTGAATCTGTCTGGAGGACTTGAGCAATTCTTCTATGGTCTTGTTTATACCAGGGCCCAAACGTGATTGAGTGTAGGGCTGGTAAAAAATCCGGCGTTCCAAAAAAGGGGGTCATAGGGCTCAATTGTTTTGATATTTTATATATGGGTATCAGTCTGTCCCATATATACAGTGTTTGCCTAGTAAGGTCTACTGGTATTGAAAGGCCTTTTCGAAGAATAGGCGAGGTCCATGGAAGGGCGCATAAATCTATAGGATTCATATGTCCTTCCAATTGAACCCATTGCTTCGAGGTGAAGTGGTGAAACCAGTCCGTAATACGTGCTAATATAGTCGCTTTATGGTAAATCGAAACATCTGGTACCCCCACTCCACCTCTGTTTTTTGGTAGAGATAGTGTCCCGAAACTAATTCTTGACTGGACTGAATTCCAGATAAACTTAGAAAATAGTCGGTGAATTTTACGAAAAAACACTGCCGGAAGGTGGATTGGAATTGTTTGAAACAAGTATAGAAGACGAGGGAGTATATCCATCTTAAGGGTATTAATTCTACCAAACCACGAAAGACGTTTGAGTGTATATGATGTCAGGGTCGTTTGGATTTTATTGAGCATCGGGAGAAAATTTAGAGAGTATAGTTGTGCTGGTGACGCTGAAATACTAATCCCTAAGTATCGAATCGACTCCGTACACGTCTTAAAAGGAAAGTTCTTCGATATTCGCTTCATTTTTGTTTGCGGGACAGATATATTAAGAAGTTCTGATTTGTTGCAATTAACTTTAAAATTGCTAACTTCACTAAATCTCTGGAATTCTGAAAGTATAGATGGAATAGAGGTATGGGGGTTTGTTACAAATAGTAATAAATCATCTGAAAAAAACACGTTTTTGAAAACGTCATTTAAAATGACCGTGTGTGGGGAAAACGGCGTTTTATGTCTTCTGAAAAACGACAAAAAAAATTCGAACATGCTCGAATTTTTTGTGTAGTTTTTCAAAACGTTGTTTTTTGTGTCAATTAAAATGATAGTGTGTGGGCAAAACGACGTTGAAAACGACGTTTTTAAACCCGCGCATGCTCAGAAGCAAGTTATAAAGCGAGCTTCAATGGAACAGAGTGCCGTCGTACGTGCTGAACGTAACCGCGCTTTGCTAGAGCATTTTGAAAAACGATTGGTGTGTAGGCAATGTCGTTTTTGAAAATGAAGTTTTAAAAACGTTGTTTTATTTCATGATTTAAAACGTCGTTTTTTTTTCATCACAAAAAACGACCGTCTGTACGCGGCATTACACTCGGTTTGTGAGTAGGTTTTTTATACACCTTTTGCCATTTTAAAATAAATTCCTCACTTGCTACGCTTAGAAAGCGCCGCTTTGTGTCTTTTTTGTTGTTCTACAGATTGCTTCATCTGTCAGCTGGCTGCCATCTAGCAAAGTTTCAATTTGACTATTACATTGTTATGGACATTTGACATGGACTAATGCATATCCATTAACTATTTATCTGGACTCTTGTCATTTCACTACCCACTACTCTTCCTTTCTCCTTTCTTCATACCTGTGCATTGCACGGCACGGGTACTGAAAAAACTATGCAAGTTTAGGGGATATTTACTTTACCTTTAGGTAAGCCTTACATATATATAGGCTTATCTATAGGTACAATTAAAGAGGAAGACTTTCTACTTTACTTTTGGTCTGAGAATTTTGATTTAATTTTGATTATTTTTCATAGTAGAGGAAGGAGAAAATAGAAACCTGAACCTTGACTGGGAATTTGTGCGATTATAAATAAAATCATTCTGAATAGTTCTGAAGTATTGGTTTTCTGCTTTTATAGGTTCAGGAAATCTAGATCCCCAGAACTCCATCAAAGCCATTTTGAGAGCGATTGAAGAACATCTTATTAATCCTGATGACCAAGTTGAGAGCACCACAGTTAGCTCCGTTTCCAGGATCCGCATTGTTGTCTTTGACTTGGCTGTGTATCAGGAATACCTTAAGTTTTATCAGACTTACAAGGTAAAAGCAAATGTTCAGAAACAACTTTCACCAATCCATGAAAGTCATTTTGTAATAAGTTTGTGCAGTAGCTAGGCAGCCTAAAGCGGTATCAAACTCAAACAAAAAAAATCATATATTGCAGCTTACACCCCTGTCTAGTACCTCTGCCTATTAAGGCAAAAAGCATATATATTTTTTTTTTATAGTAATTAAGTAGCTAAAAGACAGGACTCAGGAGTATGACATGTACATTAGAATGGGCGATGCACTCATAAAAAATTGACGCGGGGGGGGGGGCGTGGCCGGATGTGATCGCGGCAGGACTTGTCTTCTCGGAGCTCCGACTTTTCTCTGTTCATCTATCCTGTTTGCGTCTGACTGATCGTTCGGTACGCATCGTGGTTGTGTTTTTAGGCTGGAGGAGCTACTGGGGAACACGGAGATGCCATCCTCAACCTCCAGAAGGCAGAAGGAGCAGCGTATACAGCCGCCGTTGGATCGGTGGCAGCTTCGCTCTCAAGGCAGCATGGCGGTTAGCTCCGCCCACGCCATCTTGGTTCCCGGCTCCTCCGTACAGAGCGCCAAATCTCTCCCAGCAAAGATGGCGCAGAAGACGAGTGCAGCACCGCAGGTATATGGTCACCGCAGTCACCTCGAATCAATATTAAAGTCCTTCAGGAGCCATGGGGGCAGGGGGAATTGGCGCTTCCGGACTGGCAGAAGTACTATCTGGCAGGTCAGATGGTGTTTGCCAGGCGTTGGCTGCTGGCTGATGAGGGTAACACAGCCACTCTTCTGGATGCGGCACTCTTGGGCTCCTACGAAAGCTTACGACTGGCCTTATATAGGGGCCCAAAGTCCACCTTACCCTTAACTGTTTCAATGAATTCACCATCCGGGCGTGGGATGCCGCCACCACCCTGATGTCACCTTCTTATTTGGGGGTCTCGCCCTCAGCTCCGCTGTGGTTGAACCCACATTTGTCAGACTTCTGCTCCCTCCCGGATCCTACGATTTGGGCCCGTGGGGGTGTTAAGGTACTAGAAGATATCACTAGAGAGGGTGAGCTTATTTCCTTTAATCAATTAAAGGCTAGACATGACTTGCCGAATTCTTTTTTCTTTCGATACCTGCAGCTGCGCCATGCCTTTCAAGCGCAGTTCGGAGATCGTAGAGTTGAATTCCTTCCCTCGGCACTGGAGACTCTCTTGAAGGATGAGGATCTGGCCAAGTGTTTATCAACAGTATATAAATCCGTGTTCAAAAAAACGCCTCTTGGGGTTTCTAGATGTAAGGAAAGGTAGGAGAGGGACATTCCAGACATTCAAGGGGAGGACTGGGAGGATATGTGGGATCGCCCCTTCAAACACCTGGTCTCTGCTAGGGACCGTTTAATACAATTCAAGTTTCTCCATCGCATTTACTACACCCCTGCCAGGCTGTCTCGTGTTTATTCGTCCGCTAGTGGTCAATGTTGGAGGTGTACGCATTCCCTGGCAGACTCGGAACATATTTTCTGGACGTGCCCACAAATTCAAAAAATTTTGTCGGGGGTGGTGGAGTGCCTGTCAGAGGTACTTAGTGTCCCGGTCCCGTTATGTGCTAGGGTTTGCCTCATTGGGCTGGTGGAGGAGGTAGTTCCCTCCCTGGCACACCGTACTTTGCTAAATATTGGGCTGTTTTACGGCAGAAAAGCTATCCTATTGAAATGGAAAAATTCCAATGCTCCCACAGTGTCATTCTGGAAGGGGCTGGTCAATTCTGTAATACATATGTATAAGGCTACTTACAGGGCAAGGGGATGTGACAAAAAGTTTACACGGGTTTGGCAGGCCTGGCTGGACTCTTCATCTACGGTGGGTTAAGTTTACTAGTAGGGTTGAGCGAACCCGAACTGTTCGTACCGGACTTTTGGGTTTTTGGTACCCGGACCCGAACCCGAACAATTTGCTGTAAGTTCGGGTTCGGTGTTCGAAAATGTAATGGCGCGCTGCAGGGCAGCCAATCACTATTCGTTTTACTCATGTGACCTAGAAGCCATCACAGCCATGCCTACTAATGGCATGGCTGTGATTGGCCAGTGCAGCATGTGAACCAGCATGTGACCCAGCCTCTATATAAGCTAGAAGCACATAGCACACCTCGTCACTCTGCTTTAGATAGGGTAGGGAAAGGCTGCTGCTGCTGCTGCTGCTCTGAGGGAGAGAAATATATAGGAGTCAGACTGTCCTGCTTCAGAAATCAAATTACACCAGCACTGCATATGTTCCTGTGAGATACTCTGCATTAGATACTTTAGGGAAAGGTTCCTGATTTTGCTTATAGGGAGAGAAATATATAGGAGTCAGGCCTCGTACACACGACAGAGGAACTCGACGTGCCAAACACATCGAGTTCCTCGTCGAGTTCAGGGATGAAGCCGCCGTGGAGCTCGGCGGGCCGCCTTCTCCCATAGAACAACGAGAAAATAGAGAACATGTTCTCTATTTTCTCGACGAGTTCCTCGGCGGCTCCATCGGGCCAAAAGTGTACAGACGACAGAGTTTCTCGGCAGAATCCGGCTCTGACCGAGTTTCTCGCCGAATTCTGCCGAGAAACTCTGTCGTGTGTACGAGGCCTTAGTCCTGCTTCAGAAATCATATTACACCAGCACTGCATATGTTACTGTGAGATACACTCTTTACATACTTTTCTTCTATTGTGCTATTCAAAAAACATCCATTAAGGGAAAAAAATGTTTTTGCTGTGTTTCCACCATATCTGTATGTGTGAGATACACCCTTTATATACCTTTCTTCTATTGTGCTATTCAAAAAACATCCATTTAGGGAAAAAAACATTTTTGCAGTGTTTCCTCCAGTTTTAGCAGTGTTTCCTCCATATCTGTAGGTGTGAGATAAACACTTTAGCTAGTTTTCTTCTATTGTTCTAATCCAAAAACACCCATTTAGGGCAAAAATATATATTTTGCAGTGTTTTCTCCATATCATATCTGTATGTGTGAGATAAACACTTTATATACTGTTCTTCTATTTTGCTATTCCAAAAATACCCATTTAGGGCAAAAAAAAATATTTTGCAGTGTTTTTTTATTTGTATGTTATTTTAAGTTATTTCCCTATCCACATTTATTTGCAGATTACTTGCCATGCTCTTACCAACATTTTGCTGCCATTTGCAGCCCTCTAGCCCTTTCCGTTACTTTTTTTGAGACATTTTAGTACTGAAAAGTTTGGGTCCCCATTGACTTAAATGGGTTCGAGGTCAAGTTCGGGTCAAGTTCGGCCGAACCCGTCAAACCCGAACATCCAGGTGTCCGCTCAACTCTATTTACTAGTGTAATATAAATGGCCTGTATCCCCTTCGGGGTTTCTTGTGAATGAGGGTGTTCTGTAAAGGATTGAATGTAGCTGTTATGGGAGGACAGATTATTATTATAATTATACTTCCTGGACTGTATATGGTGCTTAGGTATGTGATTGTCCGGACAAGGTGGTTGGTCGGGTTTTGGGGGTGGGGGGGGATTTAGGTTGAACTATGTTAATTTAATTTTTGGGTTGGCCCTGCGTGGCCACTGTTGGGGTAGGTATGTTGCCTACCTCGTGGTATGTTCAGTGTTGTTTTCGTGTTGACTTGTTTGAAAACTCAATAAAAAGAATTAAAAAAAAATACTGACAGCAGTGTGCAGCAGCACCTCACCGACACGACCCGTCCCCTCCTGAGTCACAGTGACAGTCTCTCTCCATGCTAAGTGGTCCCTTCAGTTCCCTCCAGTCCAAACAGCACTGACAGTCCCATTTCTGGCTTGCCTTACACCCATCCTACAGACCCACACAAGAGGCTACTCCGCTCGGCTCCCTTGGTTACATGACACACTCAGACACCGCCTCCACCAGACCCCACCGCCGGCACCGCCTGAACACACTGTAGCAGGCACTTGGATGGTCTCAGCTGGCTCCGGACCCAAGCCGAGCGTCAAAGCCATATTTTTTACTGGCAACCTTTTCCTCTTACTGGCATTTACTGGCAGCAGAAAAGTGCCCATTTTTTTCTGGCTACCAGTAAAAATACTGACGGTTGGCAACACTGGTGTATGTACTGAGCGATATGAATTTGATTTTCGCTTTCTTTGTGTAAATTGTAATCCTCTGTCTGTTTAGATCAACTACTCTCACTTCACTGCCTTTGGGAAAACAATAGAACTAGTTAAAGGTGACATCACTGATCAACCTGTGGATTGTATCGTGAACCTCGCAAACCGGACCCTGGATCAGAAAATTGGTAAATTTTATATTAATTGAATGTGTGGGCCTGTAAGGTAAACTAAGTAATTGTTTGTTTCATTCCAATGGGAATATTGATTAATATATAATACTGTGCAAAAGTTATGGGAAGTTGTGAAAAAATGCTGTAAATTACATAAATAGTTACATGATTGGTAAGTTTAAATAAAGACACCGGTCCATCCAGTTCAACCTGTGTGGGTGTGTGTGTTCATGTGAAATAACATTTCCCATATCCCTGTATACTGTTTTCACTAAAATGCCTGTCTAAGAGTATTTTGAAACTATTTATACTTTCCAATGACGCCACTGATTGTGGAATCCTTACCGCTGTAAAGCCCTGTATACATGCTCGGTTTTCTTGGCAGTAAAAAGTCCGCAGAGAAAACCAAGGGGAAAGCAGAGAACCTGGCAGGAAAACTGCCATGGAGCTTTGGCCGGGAATCCCGGGCATGTGTATGCTCCATCGGCACTGCCTCGCAGTGTTTCCCATAGGTAAGTAGTACATCGGTTGGGAAAAAAACGCCGGGAATCCAGATGGGAAAATAGAGAGCAGGTTTTCTATTTTCCCGCCGGGATTTCCAGCTGTTTTCCTGACGGGAAAACTGTGAGGAAGCATACACATATCCGGTTTTCCCAGACAAAAGTTCTCCTGGCAGTTTTCCTGCCAGAAAAAAACATTTATGTGTATGAGGCTTGACAGTAAAAAATCCCCTTCATAGTTTAAGGTTAAACTTCTTCTCCTCCAATTTCATTGAGTGGCCCCTTGTCTTCTTACACTTCCTATGACTCCTTACTCCTAATGCTAGAATCATCATTGAGGTATTTGTATATCACTATCATATCTACTTGCATCCAAAAGTAATGGACTGGTTCCACCCACATGGAACATACATTAAGTGGAAGCTATGAGCGGATATTAACGGATTGTGGAGCTGCATAGAGGCGATCTAGGGATCACAGGAAATTTGTGAAGACAGTGCTCTAATCACACCCCAAACCCCCATCTTTTTTTAAAGCCGATTAAAGTCCCAGGCTCTAATCATGTGCTTTTTTTAAAACAAAAAAACCCATTGCAATCCATGCGTCCAGAGCCCTGCATGTAGATTAGGGGCAGGGCGCATGGATTAGGAGGGCAGCGCTCCTGTGCCCCTTATGGATGGGCCACCACTGTGAAGGAGAGACCCCCGGGCTCAATACACAATATTACCAGGGTGCATGCCTTTACACACACATGAACCACCTCAATATTGAGCACTTTCACCTCCTTCCTACCCAGTCCAGTTTGCACCTTTTGTATCCAACTGGCACCCACACTTGCAGGTTTTTTAGTTTTGAGCCCCATACACACTATTAGATTTTCCGCAGATTTTTGTCTTCAGATTTACCAAAACCATGTAGTGCAAGGGCCTGCCTGATTGCAGACAAAATAAAACTCTTAAAGCGGTCCTCCACCCTAAAGTGGAGTCCCGCTGATCGGAACCCTCCCCCCCTCCGGTGTCACTTTTGACACCTTTCAGGGGGGAGGGGGGTGCAGACACCTGTCTAAAGACAGGTATTTGCACCCACTTCCGGCCACACGATACGGGCGAAAGACGGGCATTCCGTCACATCCCGTCTGTCGCCCGTTGTGTGCTGGGAACACTCGGCTCCCAGCACACAGCGTGTGAGCCAATCGGCGGGCGCAGCGCGACTCGCGCATGCGCCGTAGGGAACCGGGCAGTGAAGCCGCAGCGCTTCACTTCCTGGTTCCCTCAGCGTGGATGGCGGGGGGAGCAGCAGAGTGACGAGCGATCGCTCGTGCTCTGCTGCGATCGGCGCTGGACTCCAGGACAGGTAAGTGTCCTATTATTAAAAGTCAGCAGCTGCAGTATTTGTAGCTGCTGACTTTTAATATTTTGTTCCCATGGCACATCCGCTTTAAGGCTTGACCTCATATTACATGTTTTTTGTAATTCTGAAGACAGAAATCTGCATAGTGTGTATGGGGTCTAAGTTCCTGTGCATGGCCTGCCCAAGGTTAGGAGTTAGGGGTTAGGGTTAGGGTTCCCCATTGAAGAATAAGGCTAGGACTCAGGAATTGGAACAGGGACCTCCCCCAGAGGTCAAATGTTAGAAGGCGGGTTCCCAGAGGTCAAAGGTCACAGGGCGTGGCTGACCCCCCCCACCAAAGTGTAACGCCTACCCTAACTAAGTCGGGGAATGAACAAGTCAGGGAAAGCGTGTGGCCTCTCCATGTGCTGTATGAAACAGCTGTGATCAGAAAATAGAACAAAGTGGAGGGGTTGGGGAACATTAACAACTGACCGTGGTGGTCCAGGACTGCATATTAGCTGCTCTTCTGTATAATGAAAGTAGGTACAAATGACAGTTTGGATTCAGTGATTTTAATACATCCTTTAAAGAAGCTTTTCAATTAGTCGACTCTCTCTTTTGAGGCATTTTCCTATCTGTTTGCAGGTGTTTCTAAAGCAATACTGGCTGCTGCTGGGAAGGTAGTTGAGGAAGAATGCAAGCGTATTGGTAAGTTATTTGCTATATTCCTACAGTAGGTGCACGCGATATTGTGTCAATCTCGCTCCCTTTCTCGGCGAGATTGAGCACCTACGAGCCCCATCGCGGGAGCCAGAGCCGAGCTGGCTTGCCGCTATAGAGACAAAGCCGTCATAGAAGCGACGGGAGATCCGACTTGGATTTCCGCCAATTCTACACGTGTGCAGCGTTTGTTATGAATCCTGAGGGGGAAGTCCCCGCCGGATTTTAAATAAAAATCCGGCATGGGTTCCCCCCTCAGGAGCATACCGGGCCCTTAGGTCTGTTATGGGTTGTAAGGAGAGCCCCCCCTACGCCGAAAAAACGGCGTAGGGGGTCCCCCTACAATCCATACCAGACCCGTATCCAAAGCACGCTACCCGGCCGACCAGGAAGGGAGTGGGGACGAGCGAGCGCCCCCCCCCCCCTCCTGAGCCGTACCTCATCAACATGGGGACAGGGTGCTCTGGGGTGGGGGGGCCCCGCAGTGCGCCCCCCTGCCCCAGAGCACCCAACCCCCCCATGTTGAGGGCATGCAGCCTGGTACGGCTCAGGAGGGGGGGGCGCTCGCTCGTCCCCACTCCTTTCCTGACCGGCCGGGTAGCGTGCTTTGGATACGGGTCTGGTATGGATTGTAGGGGGACCCCCTACGCCGTTTTTTCGGCGTAGGGGGGCTCTGCTTACAACCCATAACAGACCTAAGGGCCCGGTATGCTCCTGAGGGGGGAACCCATGCCGAATTTTTATTTAAAATCCGGCGGGGACTTCCCCCTCAGGATTCATAACAAACGCCGCACACGTGTAGAATTGGCGGTAATCCAAGTCAGATCTCCCGTCGCTTCTATGACGCGCACGTTGGAATGTGCTGTCACTATTCCAGTGAGTGCGAGATCTCGGCACCATGTCGCCGAGAATCAGCGCGATGCTGTCATGCTAAAAACACAATATCACAAACACCTACTGTACTATTGTGGTCTACCTTTTTCAGATCTAAAAATGTGTTTTTAAAGTGGAACTTAAAGGGGTTGTAAAGGAAATTCTTTTTTTTCATAATAAGCATCCTTTACCTGCAGAAATTCCTCTTTTCACTTCCTCATTGTTTGTTTTTTGCTCAGAAGTTGCTCTATTTCTTCTCTGTTCTGTTCTGTTCACTTCCTGCTTGTCTGATTGTTACTGACCACCGTGAAGGGAGGCTTTACTGCGGTGGTCAGTGACATGCTCACCCCCTCCTGGGAACTACATCTGTGTGGCAGGACGCTCTCTACGTGTTAGAGACTTCAAGGAGGTGTGAATTACTGGGCGTGCCGCAATGCATACTGGGAAATGTAGTTCTTACATGAACGAGCGCCGCAAACCAGGAAGTGAATGAGAGAACAGAAACTAGAATGCTGGAGGTGATATAGATGAAGGAATTTAATAGGTATTTACTTGTTTTTTAAAAGAATCATTACACTATTCTGTCTGTCTACCTTGCAGACATTGGCCCAGATTCACAGAGAGCGGGCGCACATTACGCCGCCGGAGCGCAAACAATGTACCCTACGCCAACGCAGCGCAGAGAGGCAAGCATGGAATTCACCAAACCAGTGCTCCCAACGCTGCGCTGGGTTTCGAAGGCGTATGCCGGCGTAGGTGGAAGTGGGCGTGAGCCTTGCAAATGAGTCGTGACCCCATGCAAATGATGGGCCGAGCGCCAGACAGATACGTATCACGAACTGCGCATGCGCCGAGACGTGGCCGCATCCCCATGCGCATGCTCACAACCACATCGGAACAACTGCCTAAACTACGCTGGATCACTGCGTACGGCGTGAACGTAACCTACGCCCAGCCAGACACGTCCAACGTAAAATACGCCGGCTTGTGTTACCTGGTGCAGACCTTTGCATGTCTGCTGCTGGGTCACACCTCCTTTCTGGGGAATAACTTTACGCTGGACGTACAACTTACACGCACTGCGTCGGGCGCACGTATGTTCGTGAATCGCCGTATTTCACTCATTTGCATATTTGAATGGCTAATCAATGGAAGCGCCACCATGAGTCCAGCCTAAATGTGCGCTTACCCTACGCCGGCGTAGGCAAGTTACGTCGGCGGGATGAAGCCTGTTTTTAAGCGCATCTTAGTTTGTGGGTCCGGCGCACAGATACGACGGCGCACATTTGCACTTTTGTCGGCGTATCTTGTTATACGTCAGCGTAAGTGCTTTGTGAATCTGGGCCATTAATTTTAGGCAAAACATATTTTTCGTTTACAACTCCTTTAAGTCAGCTTAGTGGTGGAGAGTGTGTTCTTGTGATTATTTGCAGATACGTATAGAAATGTTGTGCATTATGTACTGTACACTTACCTACTAGTAGCGCAAAGCCCCCCGATGGGTCCCGCTGTTTGCCCCAGGTTCTATTCCCTACTTGGTGCACAGCCGCAAGCAAACAGCAGCTTCTCAGTCTCTCCATGCAATAACTAGACAGAAAGTGTCTTTTTTTATACAGTGCAAGCAAAGGTAATAACTATACTCTTTAAATACTCTTTAAAATAGACATTCGTTTAGTTTCTAATTTGTTTTTTAACGAAAATTCGGAAGTTCGTTAATTCCGAATTTTCGCATTAACAAATTTTTTATTTTCGGACTTCCGAAAATTTTGAATTTCCGATTATCCGAATTTTCGGATTTCCGAAAATAACAACCTAGGATGCTAGCAGGATTACAGGTTAGTTTATTTTTTCTCAGTGGAGCAGAATTAAAATGTTTTTGGCTCTTCTGGGTCCTGTCGGTTGCAGGCTCAACTGCTCCCCCATTTCTATCAGGTTCTAGAATATAATGGGTTGGGAAAGTCAGACCCTGGCTGAAAACTCATACATTTTATTTGTTTTTTTTTGCTTTTTTCGGAAATTCGAATATTCGAAATTTCGAAAATTCGAAAATTGTTACGGAACCATGAACCAGACGTACAACAAGAGATAAGTGAAAATAAGAAGGCTTTATTGAAAATCAAGCATTAAAGCAAAGTCCAAACGGATGGTTAAACCGAAGCAGAGTCTTACGAAGCCAGAGATCAGGAACCAGGAGGGTAGTTTAAAACGAAGCCAGGATCAGGAACCAGCAGGGAAGTCAGACGAAGCCAGGATCAGGAACCAGCAGCAATCTTAGAAGCATGTGAACACAGGAGGACCAAGCAAGGAACTGAGCCACAGACCTCCCATATATATATGAGCCAGGCATCCAGCTCCTCCCAGTGGGAAGGAGGAGCCGCAGGGTGGGAGGCTACAAGAGACCCAGAAACCAAGATGGCCGCCAGCACATGTCAAACGAAGGAGACAGGAGAGAGGTAAGACCATGACAGTACCTCCCCCTCAAGGGCCCCTCCTCCGCGGTGCAAAAAACGGTTTCTGAGGGAAGCGTGCGTGGAAGGCTCGGAGCAAAGCAGGAGCATGGACATCTGCGGAGGGAACCCAGGAACGCTCCTCTGGACCATAACCACGCCAGTGGACCAAAAACTGCACCCGACCACGGACCAGGCGTGAGTCCAGGATATTGCTCACCTCATACTCCTCATGATTGCCCACTTGGACCGGACGAGGCCGAGGAACCGAGGAAGTGAAGCGATTGCACACCAGTGACTTCAACAGGGAGACATGAAACACGTTGGAGATCCGCATGCCAGGAGGAAGCGCAAGGGCATAGGCTACCGGGTTTACCCTGCGAAGCACTCGGAAGGGACCAACAAAGCGAGGAGCCAGCTTGGGAGTGGGCACTCGAAGGTTGAGGTTGCGAGTGGACAACCATACACGGTCTCCGACCTGGTAGGAAGGAGCAGGCGCTCGTCTGCGATCAGCCTGGAGTTTCTGGCGCTGCGCAGAGACCTCAAGGGACCTCTGGATCTGTACCCAAGAGGCGCGTAGGACGGAAAGGTGATCCTCCACAGCCGGAATATCTTGGGGAGAGAATGCCTCCGGTAACACGGCAGGTTGGAACCCATAATTGGCCAAGAAGGGAGACGTCCCAGAGGAAGAGTTCACCGCCGTGTTCCTGGCAAACTCAGCCCAAGGCAGGAGGTCAACCCAATTGTCCTGGTGATCGGAGACATAGCAACGAAGGAATTGCTCCAATGCCTGATTGGATCGTTCTGCGGCCCCATTGGACTGAGGGTGGTAGGCCGAGGAGAAGGAGAGATGAATCCCCAACTGGGAGCAAAAGGCGCGCGAGAACCTGGACACAAACTGACTCCCCCGATCCGACACTATCTCCTTGGGCAAACCGTGCAACCGGAAGACCTCCCAGGCAAAAATCGTGGCCAACTCTTGTGCAGAGGGTAACTTCTTGAGAGGAACACAGTGGCACATTTTGGAAAACCGATCCACAATCATCAGAATGACCGTATGGCCTCGGGATGCAGGGAGGTCCACAATGAAATCCATCCCCAGGTGTGACCATGGACGCTCCCCGGTGGCTATGGGTTGCAGCAGGCCCAACGGAAGGTGCCGAGGGGACTTACTTTGGGCACAAACGGAGCATGCCGCTACATATGCGGCGATGTCGGAACGTAGGGAAGGCCACCAGAACAGACGTGAAACAGCCCAGGACAGCTGATTCTTACCAGGATGCCCCGCGGTCTTGGAGTTATGGTAGGTTCGCAACAACCGAGTGCGCAACTCCTCAGGCACAAAACATCTGCCGTTGGGTCTCCCAGAGGGAGCACCAGATTGAGCCGCCAAAATCTGCTCACCAAGGGGAGAGGTCAGACTGGTGCGAATGGCGGCCAGGATCTGATTCGGAGGTATGACCGAAGTCGGTATAGATTCCTCCCTGGACAGCTCGGAGTACTGCCGTGATAAGGCATCCGCCCTGACGTTCTTGGAACCGGGTAGGTAGGAGACCACATAATTAAAACGTGACAAGAACAGAGCCCATCTGGCCTGACGTGGTGTCAATCTCTTGGCCTCAGAAAGGTAGGTCAGATTCTTGTGGTCCGTCAGGATGAGAACCGGAACCACCGAGCCCTCGAGCAAGTGCCTCCACTCTTTGAGAGCCTGCACTATGGCCAATAACTCCCTGTCACCAATCTGATAGTTGCACTCCGCGGGTGACAGTTTCCGGGAGTAAAACCCACAAGGAAGCAGCGGACCCTCTGGTGTTCTACGCTGAGACAGAAGGGCGCCTACTCCCGTCTCAGACGCGTCCACCTCGAGGACAAAGGGCAACCCAGGGTTGGGATGAGACAGAATCGGAGCCGACACAAAGGCGGATTTTAGGGCCTCAAAAGCCCGGATGGCCTCGGGCGGCCAGACCTGGGAATTACTGCCCTTCCTGGTCAGATCCGTGAGAGGCTTGGCCAGCACGGAGAAGTCCCTGATGAACTTCCGATAATAATTGGCGAAGCCCAAAAAGCGCTGCAAGGAACGAAGACCACTGGGCTGAGGCCACTGTAAGACAGCCGAAACCTTCTCAGGGTCCATGGAGAACCCCTCAGCGGAAATGATGTAACCTAAGAAGGTTACCTGGGATCGGTGAAATTCGCATTTCTCAAGCTTACCGAACAGCTTGTTCTCTCGTAACCGTTGCAACACTCGCTTGACATCCAGAATGTGGGCCTCCATGGATTCGGAGTATACCAAGATGTCATCCAAATAGACCACCACACACTGTTGCAACAGGTCACGGAAAACATCGTTGATGAATTCCTGAAAGACTGCGGGCGCATTGCACAACCCAAAGGGCATAACCAAGGATTCATAATGACCGGTCCTGGTGTTAAACGCGGTCTTCCACTCATCGCCCGCCTTGATCCTTACCAGGTTATATGCCGCCCTCAGGTCGAGTTTGGTAAAGACCGTGGCCCCCTTAAGGCGATCGAACAGCTCGGAAATCAAGGGTATCGGGTAAGCGTTTTTGATCGTGATGCGATTAAGGCCCCTGTAATCGATGCAAGGCCTCAACTCACCGCCCTCCTTTTTCACAAAGAAAAATCCAGCCCCTGCCGGGGACGAGGATTTGCGAATGTGACCACGGGACAGCGCCTCCATCACGTACTCCTCCATGGCCTCATTCTCCGCAACCGACAGTGGATAGACCCTGCCGCGAGGAGGAACGGCACCAGGTTGTAACTCTATGGCACAATCGTATGGGCGGTGCGGAGGTAATGCAACTGCGCGCACCTTATCGAATACATCCCGGTACTCCTCGTATTCAGGAGGCAACATAGAGTCCGAGGAAGTACACAGCAACTTGACAGGCCCATGGATGCAACTAGCCCCACACTGTGGTGACCATGAGAGGATCTCGGCCGATCTCCAGTCGAAAATCGGATTATGCTTCTGGAGCCAGGGGTACCCCAAGACCACCGAGTAGTGTGGAGACGAAATAACTTGGAAGCAGACCGACTCTCTGTGAACGGCACCAATGGCTATCCCCACTGGAAGGGTCTCATGAGTCACGTGTGACGGCTGGAGGGGTCTGCCGTCTATCGCCTCTAGAGCCAGCGGGGAACCTCGAGCCTGTAGAGGAATGGAATTGGCGGCAGCGAACTCACTATCAATGAAAAAACCACCAGCACCAGAGTCCACCAACGCCTGGGTCGTCACCGAGCCCCCGACCCAGGAGAGGACAATAGTGATCAGTGGTTTATCAACACGGGAAACCGGGGACGAGGAGACTCCACCCAAGATCTGCCCCCGACAGGATCTCAGGTGCGAGCGTTTCCCGGACGGTTCGGACATGCCAACCGAAAATGCCCACCGAGACCACAGTACATGCATCGGCCCTCGCGTCTCCGGAGTACCCTCTCCCCCTCGGACAGGCGAGCAAACCCCAGCTGCATGGGTTCACCCCCAGACAAGTCAACACCAGGAGGCGTGGGAGGAGAGGGAGGCACGGGTGGGACAGCAAACGTAGGCGCCAAACTGTTAGGAGGCCTCCGCAGGCTCACCCTAAAGGAAGGTCTCTCCCTGAGTCTGGTGTCAATCAAAATCAGGAAAGAAATAAGAGCCTCAAGCTCCACTGGTAGGTCCTTAGCTGCAACCTCATCCTTCAAGGCATCCGAGAGACCATGAGAGAAAGCAGCGACCAGAGCCTCATTATTCCAACCTACCTCTGCTGCCAGGGTACGAAACTCAATGGCGTATTCGGCTACGGATCGTGAACCCTGTCTGACGGACATAAGGAGCTTCGCAGCAGAGGCGGCGCGAGCCGGCACATCGAATACCTTCCGAAGAGAAGCAACAAAACCGGAAAACTCGGCAACCACCGGATTGTTGTTCTCCCATAAAGGGCTGGCCCAGGCCAAGGCCTTGTCCGAGAGCAGCGAGATCAAGAACCCCACCTTTGATCTCTCAGTGGAAAAGGCATGTGGCAGCAACTCGAAATAAATGCCCACTTGGTTAAGGAAACCTCGGCACTGAGTTGGCTCTCCCCCAAATCGCTGTGGAAGGGGGGCAGAACCGGTCATACCCCGAAACACCGCAGGCGCAACAACAGGTGTCGGGGTAGACTCTGGCGCAACAACCGGAGCGACAGTAGGAGCGGACCCAGGAGCGACAACCGACCCATCGGCAACGGGAGCGGAATGAGCCGTGCGTTCAAGCAGGGTTTGCAACGCCACGGCGAACTGACCCAACAGGGACTCCAGCTGATCAAGTCTGGCAACCAGCGTGGGTAGCGAGGATGGCCCTGTACCGTCAAAATTCATGGCTTGGTCCTAATGTTACGGAACCATGAACCAGATGTACAACAAGAGATAAGTGAAAATAAGAAGGCTTTATTGAAAATCAAGCATTAAAGCAAAGTCCAAACGGATGGTTAAACCGAAGCAGAGTCTTACGAAGCCAGAGATCAGGAAACAGGAGGGTAGTCAAACGAAGCCAGGATCAGGAACCAGCAGGGAAGTCAGACGAAGCCAGGATCAGGAACCAGCAGCAATCTTAGAAGCATGTGAACACAGGAGGACCAAGCAAGGAACTGAGCCACAGACCTCCCATATATATATGAGCCAGGCATCCAGCTCCTCCCAGTGGGAAGGAGGAGCCGCAGGGTGGGAGGCTACAAGAGACCCAGAAACCAAGATGGCCGCCAGCACATGTCAAACGAAGGAGACAGGAGAGAGGTAAGACCATGACAAAAATTGAACATTTCAAAATTCGAAATTGAAAAATTCGAAAATTCGAAATAGAAAAATTCGAAAATTCGAAATTGAAAAATTCGAAAATTCGAAATTGAAAAATTCGAAATTTAAAAATTTGAATATTCGAAAACTCGAAAAATAAAAAATTCGAAATTCGAAAATAAAAAATTCGAAATTTCTAAAATTCGGAATTTCTAAAAATTTGAAAATTTTGTATTTCCGAATTTCCGAAAATCGAACATTTCGAAATTCGAAATTGAAAAATTCGAAAATTCGAAATTGAAAAATTCGAAAATTCGAAATTGAAAAATTCGAAAATTCGAAATTGAAAAATTCGAAAATTCGTAATTTAAAAATTCGAAATTGAAAAATTTTAATATTCGAAAACTCGAAAAATAAAAAATTCGAAATTCGAAAAAAAAAAATTCGAAATTTCTAAAATTCGGAATTTCTAAAAATTTGAAAATTTTGTATTTCCGAATTTCCGAAAATCCGAATTTATTTAATTTCAGAATTTTCGTATTTCAAAAATTTGGAAATTCGGATTTTTGAATTTTCGAATTTTCAAATTTTTCGAATTTTTCAATTTAGAATTTTCGAATTTTTCAATTTAGAATTTTCGAATTTTTCAATTTAGAATTTTCGAATTTTTAACTTTCAAATTTTTAACTTTCAAATTTCGAAATGTTAAATTTTCGAATTTTCGAATATTCGAATTTCCGAAAAAAGCAAAAAAAAAACAACAAATAAAATGTTTTCAGCCAGGGTCTGACTTTCCCAACCCATTATATTCTAGAACCTGATAGAAATAGGGTGAGCAGTTGAGCCTGCAACCGACAGGACCCAGAAGAGCCAAAAACATTTTAATTCTGCTCCACTGGGAAAAAATAAACTAACCTGTAATCCTGCTAGCATCCTAACTAGGAGGGTACTACGGACTAACGGCAGGTCCAGGCTTCTTCTAGGTCCCACATTATTCCTCTTTCACCATTGGGTGGCAACATATTATGTGATGTGCACATTACATTCGGGGAGTGACATCCTCACTGATACCAGTATCTATAGTATTCCCAGCATCTGACAGTCGGCAGTGTACTCTGCACTGCATACAATTGCTAAGAGAAAGAGAAGAGACTCTTTGGGGTTGATTCACTAAGGGCAACACAGAGTGTTCATTTTGCAAGGGAACCTATCAACGTAAATGAATAAGGTGACATTTAACTTTGCAAAGAATACCCAATCATGTTAAAAAAAAAATCAAATGTTTTTTCTATCCCTTGGGCCTCATGCACACTGGAGTTAAAATAATGTTATAAAAATGCCAGTAGCTTTGCAATGAGTTTTTTCAGTTTTTTCACGTTAGCGGTTTTTTTAAAAGATTTTTATTTCTTTTTCAATGGATCAAAAACGTCAAAAAATGCTGGTTAGTGAAGTTTTTGAGCGTTTATCTGCGTTTATCAGCGTTAGAGCGTTTTTACAGCTGAAAAACATCTCTCAGAACCCACTCGTTTTGGGGGGGGGGTTTTACTGCTCAAAAACGCCACTGCCCAAAACTGCTGATAACAGCCTATGTGTGCGTGGACACATAGGATAACATGATGGAGAGTTTAATGACTGTAGAAAAAAAACCTCTACAGCCAAAAACAGCAGCTGTAAAAACGTCCAGCGTGCATGAGGCCCAATTAAGAGTGCGCATGCTCAGAATACATTGGCGCATGCGCAGAAGACTACATAGTTCGGGGACATTGCAACTATCTCCTAAACCGTGTAGGTTTAGGAGATATTTCCAGCACCTACAGGTAAGCCTTAATCTAGGCTTACCTGTAGGTGAAAGTGGTCTGTAAGGGTTTACAACCACTTTAAAGCGGAGTTCCGGCCACAATTTTAAATATAAAAACTTTTTAAATATAAATACCCCTGTAATACACAAGCTTAATGTCTTCTACTACAGTTAGTCTGTAAACTAAGGTCCGTTTTGTTAGGTTGTTACAGCATTTAGACACTTTATAAAACAGAAATTGACTGGGGCCATCTTAAGTGTGGGCATCATGAAGCCAGACTGTATGACTTCCTGGATTTCAGCCTTGCACACCTCACACATGCTCAGTTCTGCACAAGCAATGTAATGGTTTCAGATCAGGTTTCAATAGCAACGGGAGTGTCAGAGGAAGTTACTGCCCCTTATCTATGCAAACCTCCCCTCCCCTCCTCCCCTCCTCCTTCTAGGAACCAGTAAATATACGAAATAATTTGTTCCTGTGCAGATATATCTACATAACAAGATGATATATATATCTTGTTATATATGTGGTGTGTATACATATACCAGACATGTGCACTGTCAATAAATTCATTTTGTTTAGTTCCGTTTCGCATTAGCCGTTATTTCGTATTTTGTGCCCGAAACTCACTTCGGATTCGTACGCTCATAATGGGCACAGCAGGAGTACAGGCACAGGAAGTCAGCACAGAACAGGGATGGTGGGAACCCTTCATGAGGGATTCCCACCATCCCTGCACTGAGTTCCCAGGTCTGTACACCAGCTGTGCCCATTATGAGGGATTCCCACCATCCCTGCACTGAGTTCCCAGGTCTGTACACCAGCTGTGCCCATTATGAGGGGTTCCCACCATCCCTGTGCTGAGTTCCTCCTGCTTCCTTCTTCCCCCAGCACAGCACATTGCCACCATAACATTGCCCACCGCATCCCAAACCGCATGAAATTGTGAATGGATAGACAAGCCAGACCAATCCATGCAGCATATCCTCCTCAGAGCTTCAGAATCACACAGTGTGCGCACCTTCTGATTTCCCTCTAAATGTCTCACCACTCAATCTCCTCACATACTTTGAATGGAATTTTCCCCATTTGTTGCTCTGAAAAATAGCTGTTTGGTTATGTTAATGTGGTAATTTGAGAGGTTGTTATTGCAGCAGCTTTAACTGTATATATCAGGGATATGCAATTAGCGGACCTCCAGCTGTTGCAAAAGTCCCATCATGCCTTTGCCTCTGGGTGTCATGCTTGTGGCTGTCAGTCTTGCTATGCCCCACACCCTAATCATCCTGTGTGGTGCAGAGTCCCCCTGTTTAGACTCCTGATATTTCACCAAAGACCTCTAATGGGGCTCCTAAAAAAAAGTAAAAAACAAATAAAAAAACAAACAAAAGAAAAATAATAAAAATAAATAAATAAATATATATATTTTTTTCAGGGGTCTTTTTAACTATTTAGCACAGAGTGGGAGCTTATAAGATTTACCTCTATATTTGGTCTTTCCAATACCTTTATGTAAAGATGTCTTCTGTTCATCCAGGTAAACTGAGAGGAAGTGAAGTTGCCATAACTAGTGGGGGAAACACCAAATCTAAACATATCATGCACATTATTGGACCTGGCGCTATTCCTGCATTTGAACCATCAGTGGATAGAATTCTGAAAGCATGTCATCTGAGGCAGTTCAAAAGTGTTGCAATTGTAGCAATCGGAACAGGTAAAGATAATGAGGCTATTTTTTAAATGCACACAAAACAAATGTTGGAATTTCTACACTAGCTTGCCAGATGTAAACATTGGCCCAGATTCACAAAGAGCAAGGCGCACATTACGCCGCTGTAGAGTAACCACCGTACGCTACGCCAACGCAGCGCAGAGAAGCAAGCATTGCATTCAGCAAGCCAGTGCTCCCAACGCTGCACCAGCGTGGCGTGGGTTTCGAAGGCGCACGTCGGCGTAGGTGGAAGTGGGCGTGACCCCATGCAAATTATGGGCCGAGCGCCAGACAGGTACGTATCACGAACTGTGCATGCGCCGTGACGTGGACGCACCCCCGTTCGCCTGCTCACAACCACACCGGCAAAACTGCCTAAGCTACGCCGGATCACCACGTACGCCGTGAATATAACGTACGCCCAGCCAGACACACGTCCAATGCATAATACGCCGGCTTGTGTTCCCTGGTGCAGACCTGTGCATGTCTGTTGCCGGGTTGCACCTCCTTTATGGGGAATAACTTTACGCCGGACGTAAAACTTACGCGCATCTCGCGTAGTTTGCGCCGGCCACACGCACGTTTGTGAATCGACCGTATTTCCCTCATTTGCATATTTGAATGGCTAAACAATGGGAGCGGCACCATGCGCCCAGCCTAAATGTGCGCCCACCCTACGCTGGCGTGAGCAAGCTACGTCGGCGAGGTGTAGCCTGGTTTTAGGCGCATGTCTGTTCGTGGGTCTGGCGCACAGATACGATGGTGCACATTTGCACTTACGTCGGCGTAACTTGTTATACGTCGGCGTAAGTGCTTTGTGAATCTGGGCCATTGTTTCTGCACTGTACCTTATGTAACTACTTCATGTCTTTAAAGCGGAGCTCCACCAAAAAGGGGAAGCTTAACTTGTCTGCCTCCTCACCCATCTCCCCCAGTGCCACATTTGGCACCTTGTGGGGGTAGAGGGTACCTAGTTTTGACAGGTACCTGCCACGGCTAGGTGAGTCAAATTTTCGGCTCGCCGCAGCCGACCCATTCAGCATGTGCAGTAGGAAACTCACTGTCAAGCCACAGGGCTTCACTGCCAGTTTCCCTTATCCAAGTTGACCGCCAGCACCTGAGAACCGATTATTCAAGAATCGTCTTGGGTGAGAACACTGCAGGATCCCTGGAACAGGTAAAAGTCAGCAATTACAGTATTTGCAGCTGCTTAATTTTTTTGGAGGGGCCGGAGCTCCGCTTTAAGCCACTTATAAAAAGATTTTTTAAACGTGTACAAAAATGCCTAAGAATAAGTTTGCCTTTCAGAGCACGTTACATGTTATATCCATAATTCAGGTGTAGCATATTACATACTCCAGACCCGTCCCTGCCCCCCTTATCCTCCCAACCCCCTGGCAGTGGGTGGAGAAACATCTACCAGCACCTGCTGTCACATTTTTAAAATAGTGTGGCTGTACGAGGCTCCACCCACACAGTTGCGTCATTCATTTACAGCGATCTGTGAATGAGACAACTACAAGTATCATCAGACATTGCAGCTGACGGATTGTAGTTCTCATGGAACTGTGAGGGTCCTAATAAGAGTATTTTTGTTTTTATTGTTTTTTTCCCAAAAGGTGAATTTAGTCTTTAAAAATGTTGTCTACTCACTGGCTTTAAATTTCCTGCGTACAGTTTCTAATAAATATCAATGGAAATAACTTTTTTTCAGTATTTCTCCAAGTGGCCATGTGACTGCAAAGCAATGGTGAGTGTTTGTCTGTGGAGGGCCGACCCAAAGGGATAGTTTACCCCTCCTTGTCCAGCCTGGGCCCCTTTCTATCCCTGGCCCAGAGCAACTGTGTGGACTGCTATGGCAGTAGTTTCGCTACCTCCTTTTCCTTAAAATGTGAATACAGCCAAAACATTTTTTCATTTATAGATAGTGTGGAAGGGTTAAAAACTAAACCAATCGAAACCTAGTCAAAGTAAAAACTTTCAATTTCATTCACTTTAGGCCCCATCGTTGCCTGTGCATTTTACACATGTTTTACGTGCAGTGACTTAACTTTTTTCCCACAAATAGAGATTTCTTTTGGTGGTATTTGATCACCTCCGCGGTTTTGATTTTTTTGCGCTATAAACAAAAAAGACCGACAATTTAAAAAATGTATATATATTTTTTTACTTTCTGCCGCAGTTTATCTCCTGGGGGGGGAGGCGGTAAGAGGTTAAAAAAGTCTTCTATGCTGCATCTTTGATGCGCTTTCATAAAAACGCTTTCAACGCCTAAAAAGCAACGCGCTAAAAATGCACTGCACAGATGTGAACCAACCCTAATGTGATCTACTCATCTGACCATGTAAGCTGTTCAAAATAAAACAAATTGGAAATCATAGGCAGCAGCTTGTGCCCTGGAGAAAAGGGGCAGCGGGGGTTACAAATTGTGTGAAATTTCCATTCATGGTGCAAAAATCTCTCTTTTTTTTGTTTGCAGGCATAAATAAGATTGATCCAGAAGAATCGATTAAGGCCATTCTGAATAGTACAGTGAAACACTTATCAGAGATAGCACTCCCTACTCTGGAAATAATCTCTATTGTTGTTATTCAAGAGGAAGTTTACAGACCCTACCTGAAGGTTTTTCTTCAGCACTGCACTGAAATGCAGGTACTGTATATTATATTATAACAATGTTAAAATGTTGTTCTTGCTATTTATGCATTGAAAAGTCATACACAGGGCCGCCATCAGGGGGGTACAGGCATTACACCTGTAAGGGACCCGATGGGGGCCCAGCTGGGGGCCCAGCTGGCCCCCCTCCCGTTTATTTTTTTTAATCATTTTTTTTATTTATTTTTTATTTTTTGCATTACACCTGTAAGGGGCCCAATGGACCCCAGGGCCCCTTACAGGCCCGGTTTGCCCCCTCCCGTTTGTTTTTTATTTATTTTTTGTTTTAACATTTTACTTTTTTTTGCATTACACCTGTAAGGCTCCATGCACACTGAAGCTAAAAAAGCTATAAAAAACACCAGTAGATTTGCAGGGAGCCTTTCAACGTTTTTTAGCGTTTTTGCAATAGCTTTAATCAGCGTTTTTCAGTATAGCTTTTTTTTTTTTAATGGATAAAAAAACGCTCAAACGCTGGTGCTGGCGTTTTTGAGCATTTTGCGTTTTTTTAGCATTTTTTCCCGCCGAAAAACATATGTAGGGAGATTTATTTAATCTCTGTGTATCATCTGAGGCTGTTCACTGGGTATAGTAGAGGGTTTACATCCACTTTAAGCTCTCAGTTGCACACTGAGTGCCAGAGTCAGCTGTCGATAAGGAACCTGGGTGGATCCTGACAAAATTGTTGGGATCTTTACAGAACTTGGATTGGCGCTATGATATAAGCAGGCTTTAGCCCGCTGTCATCTGATTCTGGCTCATAGAAGTGTAGAAGTACCGTATTTGCCAGTGTATAAGGCGACCGGGCGCATCGAGGCCTTCGGGTAATGACTGCACTCCCAATAAGCATTTTAATTAATAAATAAATAAGACGACCCCTTAATTTTACAGTTTTTTAAGATTTTTGGCCTGTACTCACTGTATAAGACGACCCCCTTTCCGACGCTTCCGATGCTTCATATTTCTTCCTTCTAGAGCCATATTCTTCTTCCTTCTTGCTGGAGCCAATAATGGCGAGCGATGTATTCTATTAATGAATACAAAGCCTGCTTGGATTGGCAGAGGCTGTAACATCATCAGCCCATGCCTCTCTGACTCTCAAAGCCAATACGAGAAGGCTACTGTATGTAGCCTGCTCGGATTGGCAGAGGTTGTTACCCCAATCCGAGCAGGCTCTGTGTTTATTTGAATGCATCGCTCACCGGGATTGGCTAAGCGGTATATACTGTATGTAGCCGAAGCTACATACAGTGTTACTGCACATCCAGCAGGCATCTGAGCAGCTGACCCGGCATATAAGACGACCCCTGCTTTTTGGCCAGTTTTTTTTTAAGTGTAAAAGGTAGTCTTATACGCCAGCAAATACAGTAAGTGCACTCTTGTGACTTGTATGGCCAAAAAATCTTTGGCCATATTTCTCTTTTAATGATAGGAATAAAATGCCATCAGCTAGCCACTAGAAGGAAATTCAATAAATCTGTATATCTAATGAAATGCTAGAAAGGTGGTGGAACAGCTGGTATATAAAAATGTGAACATTTAACATAATCATTTAAAAGTAATTACTACAATTTTCACTGGAAATACACTCTTTGTTGCTTTTAGTGAAACTGCTGACATGTGAAAGTCAAGTTTTGTTTCTCTTTTCCAGGAGTGGAAACGAGAAGAACATATTCTAAGGGCAATTAACGCAAAAGGTAATTAGATGGGGAATTACTAGTGTCAAAAATGTGAAATATAATTGTTGGCCTTTAGGACAATTTCACGGGCATTGCACCAATGTACTATAGAACTTTATGTAAGCGTAGCATTTCTATTCATTCTAGATGGCACCCCAGAACACATATATGGTATAGACAAGCACAACACTCCATAACGCACAAGTGTGAATTATACTCTATGAGGGAGGTTTACTAAAATTGGCTGCAGCTGTGCGAAGTAACCATCAGCTTCTGGATTATATTGTCAAAGCATAATTGAACAAGCTGAAGTTCGAAGCTGATTGGTTATTATATAGAGCTGCACCAAATTCTGTGTGCACCAGTTTCAGTAGTTGTTGTGGTGTACATAACTGCCAATAAGAGTTTGTTCATATTAACGGTGCTCTCTAAAGAGCAATCCATGTTCAGATAACTCTTCAGAGAGCATTTGACAGGAGGTGGGGGGGCATTGTATCACCTCCTCACTGCCTGCTGTAACCCCTTGATCCCCACACTATGTGGCCCCATTTACTTAAAAAAAAAATCACACCTCTCCCCTTTATGACTTTGAAGGGGCCTTGACACCCATGAGTAATGATGGTGGTAGGTAAAGGATCTTGATTGGGCTTTCTGGTAACACACCTATGCCACTGATATTCTCCCCAGACGGGTGGCTGCCAAGCATCATCGTTTAAGGCTCAGATAATGGGGATAATAATAGTATTAATAGTGAATAGATATTAATTGTTTAATAGTTGAACAGTTTTTCTTTTTATCCTGCTTTATTATACAGTATAAGTAGTGAAATTTGAAATGATAGAAATGTGAGATTCATACTGAGAGATCTTTTACTATTTTAATTTTAACCAGTCCTCACGACCCTCATTCGGTCAAATGGCACAATTGGCACCAGGTGCGTCCTTAATAGGCACCCTGTCTCCTCTCAGTCTGAATCTACTCTGGGGTGATACGGCTAAATCAGTCACATTTTATTTCCTCTTTAACCACTTACCCCCCGGACCATATTGCTGCCCAAAGACCAGAGTACTTTTTGCGATTCGGGACTGCGTTGCTTTAACAGACAATTGCGCGGTCGTGCGACGTGGCTCCCAAACAAAATTGGCGTCCTTTTTTCCCCACAAATAGAGCTTTCTTTTGGTGGTATTTGATCACCTCTGCGTTTTTTATTTTTTGCGCTATAAACAAAAATAGAACGACAATTTTGAAAAAAATGAATATTTTTTACTTTTTGCTGTAATAAATATCCCCCAAAATATATAGAAAAACATTTTTTTTCCTCAGTTTAGGCCGATACGTATTCTTCTACATATTTTTCGTAAAAAAAAATCGCAATAAGCGTTTATTGATTGGTTTGCGCAAAAGTTATAGCGTTTACAAAATAGGGGGTATTTTTATGGCATTTTTATTAATATTTTTTTTACTAGTAATGGCGGCGATCAGCGATTTTTTTTTCGGTATTGCGACATTATGGCGGACACTTCGGACATTTTTTACACATTTTTGGGACCATTGGCATTTTTATAGCGATCAGTGCTATAAAAATGCATTAGATTACTATAAAAATGCCACTGGCAGTGAAGGGGTTAACACTAGGGGGCGGGGAAGGGGTTAAGTATGCCTGGGTGTGTTCTTACTGTGGCCTCACTAGGGGAAACACTGATCTTCTGTTCATACATTGTATGAACAGAAAATCAGCATTTCCCCTGCTGACAGGAACGAGAGCTGTGTGTTTACACACACAGCTCCCGTTCCCCGCTCTGTACCGAGCGATCGCGTGTGCCCGGCGGCGATCGCGCCCGCCGGGCACACGCACGGGAGTCGGGGGCGAGCGGGGGGCGCGCGCGCGTGCCTCCAGGGGGCGCGCGTGCGCCCCTAGTGGCGGCTAATAGGCAGGACGTCCATTCTCGCCTAGGAGAGCCACCTTGTGGACGTATTTCGGCGGTGCGGCGACGGCAAGTGGTTAAGAAATTTAGTTATTGACTTATAGATATAACTTAATTAAGAGCGTTTTGCTTTCCTGTGTTGGTTCTGGCCAACCCCCCAACAGTGGTGTACTGGTACTTCTGGGGCTCTTTTAAGGTCCTGGGGGTCTGGTGCCCACTGTACCTTTCCGATTGTCCTCTGTTAATAGAAAGTGAGTGGAGTATACTCCATCACTTAATCGGTAATTAGTTATATCAAGCTTTGTCGGCCTACGCTAATAGCACTGTTCTTTGCCCTGTTAACTTATTCTGAGGCTTGTAATCTTCCTATCTCGGCCCCTTTCCTAACCTATACCCTTTTCTTTCCCTACCGGATTAGTGCCCAACAGATATGACACCGGTAACATCCCCCTTACCCACCTCACAGATGAGGGGACCTTTAAATTACATCAAATTATATTCCTTAAACATCAGGGGATTGAATATCCCCGAGAAGCGTTCACGCCTACTTTTCTCACTACAAAAAGAAAAAGTACACATAGCTTTCATCCAAGAGACGCATTTCCGTGCGGATGGAATTCCCAAATTGACTGACAGGAATTTCCCAGTAGTATTCCACGCCCCTAATAATGAGGCGAAGTCTAAAGGAGTCTCTGTTTTAATTTCTAGACATTGTCCTTTTCAAGTCACGGATGTCCAAAGGGACCCTCAGGGACGATATATATTCCTACGTGGCACCATACACAACGTGACATACACGATAGCTAATATATACGCTCCCAATACGAAACAAGTATCCTTTTTTCGTTCAACCCTCTATCAATTAACATCCTTCCAAAGGGGCACCCTTATTTTAGGTGGGGACTTTAACGTTCCTCTACAACCAGACCTTGACACATCCAATGGCTCCACCTGTTTGAAATTCAGCGCTTTGAAAGCGATCAAGTCCACCCTCTCCACCTTGACCTTACATGACACTTGGAGAACCCTTCATCCAAATGTGAAGGATTTCACCTACTTTTCACCACTTCATAAAAAATACTCACGAATAGACCACTTCTTCCTTACACAAAATGACCTTACTTCCCTAGTTAATGCCACTATTGACCCAATGCTGTTGTCAGACCATCACCCGATCACGATTCGGCTCTCGATCCCCACAAATCGTCCCAGATCGTCCATTTGGAGATTGGATGACTCCATTTTGCTGGACATTAATAATACCACTGATATCTCTAAAGTCCTGTCGAATTATTTTTCTGAAAACATATCAGAAGACACCTCTGCACCATTAGTCTGGGCCACCCATAAATGTGTGGTTCGGGGACAATTCATTTCAATAATGGCCAAACGAGCCAAGTTGCGGAAAGCGCGCATTCTAGAGTTGTCAGACAAAGTTAAGGCCCTGGAACAAACACATAAACGAACGTTAGCTACCCAAACACACGAGGATTTATTGAAAGCCCGTGAAGAGCTCCTAGGGGAAATCAAGAAAAGGCTTGCCCGTAAACACACACTTACCAGTAAACTTTTCTATGAATATGGGAATAAGTCAGGCAAACTTTTGGCAACGGCCTTGCAAAAAAAAAAAGGCATCCCACACCATCAATAATGTTACTGCCACTACTGGGGAATCTATTGTTACTAACAATGGAATTGCTGACCAATTTGTAAAATACCTTTCTGGGCTATACAACCTGCAAAAACCACGTCAGCCAGATAATGCCCCTGACAGGAAGACCTTGATAGAGGAATTTTTGTCAGAATTCTGCCCATCGTACACCGCCCCTGAAGACATTGCAGACCTGGGCTCCCCAATCACCACTGAGGAAGTCACTTTAGCACTGAGCCAACTTAAGCCGGGGAAAAGCCCTGGTCCTGACGGCTTGCCAGTTAGTTACTACAAGACCTTTTCCGATATATTAATCCCCAATTTCCTGTCAACCTTTAACACCCTTCCGGAATCCCCTTCACGCACTAAAGAATTTTTAGAGGCTCACATATCTCTGATTCCCAAACCCGGCAAAGATGCCACACTTGTCTCCAACTATAGACCAATATCGTTATTAAACGTAGACGTCAAATTGTATGCCAAAATAATCTCCAACCGTATTCTTCCATTGCTCCCCAAACTTATCACAACCGATCAAGTTGGGTTTGTCCCTGGCAGGGAGGCAAGGGACAATACCATTAAAGCCCTCAACATACATTATTGGCTGTCCTCCTCAAAAAAATGTGTTTTTTTTCTGTCACTGGATGCTGAGAAGGCGTTCGATAGAGTGGCCTGGGATTTTATGCTGGTGGTTCTAACTAAAATGGGCTTACCGTTGCGCCTCACCCAAATGATCCAATTGCTTTACTCCGATCCCACTGCCCGGGTTAGGGTCAATGGCCACCTATCGAACGGCTTCTCCATAACCAATGGAACCCGTCAGGGTTGCCCCCTATCCCCCCTTATTTTCATCCTCACAATGGAACCCTTTCTCAGAAAGCTTCGGGCGAATGATGCTATCAAGGGTGTCGAGATCCGGGGAAGGCATTACAAGACAGCGGCTTACGCAGATGATGTCCTACTGTTCCTTTCGGATCCGATAACCACAATCCCCAATCTTTTGAAAGACTTTAAACTTTTCAAGACTTTATCTAATCTGCAAATGAATTTTGACAAATCGCTAGCCCTGAATATCTCTCTACCAACCCCAGTAGTCAATTTATGTAAACAAAACTTCCCCTTTAAGTGGGAATCTGACTATATCACGTACTTGGGCATTAAGATCCCTAAAGATCTGAGTAAGTTATACGCTCTAAATTTCCTACCAGTTCTTTCAAACATTAAGTCGGACCTATCGGATTGGAACAACGGCAGATTTTCTTGGTTTGGTAGAACAGCAATCCTCAAGATGAATATCCTCCCGAGGGTCTTATACCTTCTTCAGGCGGTCCCGATCATGATCCCACAGACCTTTTTTGCGACATTTAAAAAACATTGTAGAACATTCCTATGGGCGGGCCAAACTCCCAGACTGAGTTGGTCTAAACTGATTCAACCAAAACACAGGGGGGGCCTGGGTATACCCGACCTAGCCCTATATCATAAAGCCTGTCTACTCACTAGGCTTGTAGATTGGCATCTCCACTGTTGCAACAAGGACTGGATTGCCTTGGAAAACGCATTCCTTTCCTTCCCAATTACCCATTTGCCATGGATAAAATACCACTCGATACCTACAGATTGTCTGAACCACCCCTTAATAGGCCCTACTCTTCAAAATTTTAAGATGATATGTCGATCACTTAAAATAACTCCCTCCCCGGGCCCGTTGACACCTTTATCCCATAATCCGGATTTTATACCAAACATATCTTATAAGTATCCAGTACTGGATCCCAACTCTCAGGCTATTCGAGCTCATCAATTTTTCCACAATGGTGACTTACTAACCTACCCAGAGCTAACCAAATCCCTCCCTCAGGTGACCATGTCCGTATTCAAATATCTTCAAATCAAACACTTTTTCGGCCCTACCCAGACACAACGGAAATGGTGCAGAGATCTCTCACCCTTAGAACAAATATGTACAGCGGGAGAACCAAAGCGCCATCTGATATCCACTTTACACGCACTACTGATGCCGGAGTTAGCCCCTTCCTCAAATACACGTTCAGCCTGGGACAGGGACCTTTCCATGTCCTTGTCTGACGAAGATTGGGACCTCATCTGGGATCACACACATAAGGGTTCTATTAATGTCTCAGCACAAGAAAATCGATACAAGCTTTGTACTAGGTGGTACCGAACACCAGAAAAACTTCATAAAATCTTTCCGGCGGTTTCCCCGTCTTGTTGGAGGTGTGATGGAGCGGAAGGATCGCTTTTACATATCTGGTGGGATTGCCCTCCTTTAGTCCGGTTTTGGAAAGAGGTGCATGAACGTATTGTACAAATAACAACAATACCAATAAGCCTTGATCCAGCGCAGTTCTTGCTACATCACACTCCCATTCCTAGATTGCAATACCGGAAATCACTAACACTCCACCTTGTAAATGCAGCCACCCAATGTATCCCTAAATATTGGAAGTCTAAAACGATTCCAACAATTGATGATTGGCATGCACGTGTTGATAAGGTGGAGGAAATGGAGCGCCTTATTCATCAAGCCAAGGATACGCACGATAATTACAGACAAACATGGTCATGCTGGTCACTGTATAGAAACCCCCCTACACAAGTAACACCCGGTACCCAGAGGAATTCTAACATAACATCAGGGGTTGTACTCACTCAAAAATCTAATAGTTAGATACTTTCAACCCCTCTCTCTCTCACACAGGGTCATATACTTTCTTTGGATACAGAATCCGACTTTCCTCATCTTAAAGGGTAAAAAGAAAAAGATAGAGCCATCTCTGGTAGGCCAAATATCCGCTGTTGCCTTTCCTGCCTTTTTGAACTTTGGAAGTCGGGCCTATTTTGCTCCGACTTCCACCCTTCCCCTCTCGGCGCTGCCCACAGAATGTCCCCGTTAAGGGGTGGGTAGGGCAGAGGGGGGCCCCTGACACAGATGTTTAGTGGAGAGCTACGATGCTCGCATTCCCCTGTCAACATGGGATTTAAGGCTTGCACCTTGGCACTTGATCTCTGGTTTTGATTCATTTATAGTCAACAATGTCGTTGATTTGTTGCATATGAAAGCATATATATCTTTTATGACCATTTGTTACTATAAGATACTGTCAAGACTACATTTGAAAAATGACTGACATATTTATGTTTTGGATTACGCTGTATTGTTGAAAATATTCAATAAAATGTTTATTTAAAATAAAAAATAAAATCACCCCTTTTAACACAACTCCTCTACCCCTCAAATTCCCCCTCTAAGCACAAATCCACTCCCCCACATTTAACCCCCCCCCCCTTAACACAAATACCTCTCAATCATCCCTACTAGCACAAATCCCCTTCCCCCCAAAAAATTCCCTCTTCTAGCACAAATTCCCCCTTTACCATATCACATCTTTTAGCACAAACTCTCCAATCCCTTCTCCTAGTACAAATATTCCCCCCCCCCCCAACACAAATTCCCCCAAATTCCCCCTTCTAGAGCAATTCTTATTCTTTTCCACCCTCCAAATTTCGCCTCCCAAACCCCCCCCCCCCCAATCTCCTTGTGGTGCCCCCCAACCTCACATAATACCACAGTGCCCAGGACAGCTTCTCCTTCTGGCCACCCCTTGTCCTGGCCCTGGTGCACATGCTGGCTAGGAAAAGCTAGACCTAGCGCAGGGAAAGGTTCCTAATGACTAGGGACAGTCCAGAAAAGCCCTGGAAACTGAATTGAGTTTGGGGGACCCTGTACCAGCCCGCATTTGGTCTGACATACTCAGAAGGCCTGTATTCCCAGCATAGACCCTGTCAAGAGGCTACTTTATATCGGTCAAGGGGGCCTGTTTAAAGGGTACTTCTAGAGCACAGTGGCACCTATAAATTCTGCTCATCTGTAATGCCTTGTCATATAATTGTATGAGGGGGAGCGTGGGGGAGCCTTTCCGCACCGTGGTGGCAGATCTGCTGGGGGAGGGGGCAATGAGTGTGCGGAGGTGTCGGCATGTGAGGAAGAGAGGGGGGGGACTTTTTTTTTTGTTCTTAGATGTTGGAGCTGAATTGGTGGTCTTGTGCCTGGAGCTGCACGTCCAGGGCATCAGGTGGTAGGAGTTGCTCATGCCTGGTGCCAGCAGTGGATGGGCTGGAGGGAGCCTGAGTGACGGGATGTGATTTGTGGTCACCGTGGTGACCTGGCGCCAAGGAGTTGTCAAACCCTGAATGAATGCGTAAACAATTGATGCGCCTTAACACGCCTAAATTAGTTAAAAAATTCGGCTTTAGGCACAATTTTAATGCTGCTTTTCTCCTGTCAGGAGAAGGCATTCAGAAAAGCTTGGTGTGCATTAGCCCTAAATGCTAACTACTCTATTCTGATGTTTTTTTCCCCCCCTGACAGTGATAATTCCCTATCCAAAAACCTGGACAAACTCTGGGAAAACAGAATATGAGGAAATAATTCTGGACAAATCATCTGCAGAATTTAAAGAAGTAGAAAAAAAATTTCTGCAAACCTCAGGACGTTTATTAAGGGTCGTTCAGGTAGAGTATTTTTTTTTGTGCAGGAAGAAAGAGCAAATTTCACACCAAATTACTTTTTCATTTTAGAATGAAAAAAAAAGGTATGTAAAAATGATACCTATCCTCTCTATAACAATAATGCCCTGTACACACGACCAGATTTTCCAACGGGAGAACTACGAGGAGAGCTTTTGGCCGGGAATCCCGGCCGTGTGTATGCTCCATCGCAGTTTTTCCGATGAAAAAAAAAAGCAGAACCAGCTCTCCTTTTTCCCGTCGGGATTCCCGGCAGACTTTTTTGGCAGTTTTCCTGTGGGGGAAAAAGACAGATGGAGCATACACACGGTCGGTATTGCCAAGGATTAGCTCTCATCTGAGTTTTCCTAATGGGAAAACCGAACATGTGTACAGGGGAAAAAGTAGAGAGTGGGTTCTCGGTTTTCCCCTCTGGATTTTCGACTGACCTTTTGCCATCGGGAATCCTGAGCGCGTGTACAGGGCATCAGAGTAAGGACATACACAGGTTTGTCCCTTGGAAGCAGCTGGTTTGATAAGCCCTCTGAGGCTTAAGCCCCGTACACACTGGTGGAATGTTGGGAGACATTTACCGGTACAAAGCATACTGGCCGACATTTTGCCCATGTGTATGTCAGTCTCTTTTGGCCGGCTTCTGTCAGATGTGCATGCTGGAAAACCAGCAGCCGACCAACTCCAGGTTGGTCGGCTGCTGTGTGGAGACGGACTTGTCAGAGCCCAGTTGTTCTCTATGGGTGATCAGATGAAAACGGACCGCCTTTCCATTTTCATCCAGTCCTATCCGATCTGATCCTCCAAACGGATTGAAAATAGGGTTTCCAATCCGTCTGGATTTCACACACAGGATTGGATCAGATTTGTCAGCGCTGACATCCACCGCTCCATAGAGGTGAATGGAGCCTCCGATCAGGTCCACCTGAAAAACTGACAGGTGGACCTGATCGGAGTGCCCCTGTGGAGGGGTCTTGGACTTTAACATTTTGCAACATAATGATTTTATTGTTACTTTTATAGGTAGCCAGAATTCAGAACAAGAAACTGTGGCAGAGTTTCTCACTAAACAAGCAGACGGTGGACCAAAACAATCCTGGAGTGGATAATGTAAAGCACCTATACCATGGTACAGCTTTTGAAAACATCCACAATATTACCCATGGAGGTTTCAACCGGATTTATTGTGGTAAAAATGGTAAGCAGGCAATTTCTTGTACTAGCACCAGCAGTTGCCTAGGACGTAGGACCATGTAAAACTAGAAAGCATGAGCAATCTGTCAAGGGATATCAATAAAACATTGGCTCCACTGTTATAGTGGTATGGCCCTTCAAATGTCCTACGCCAGATTAAAAAAATCCTGCTGCCACCTTTGGTAGTTTTAGCAAAACGTTTGACAAATTCAGGTAAATCCGAATAGTTTGGGACAATTAAGATACTCTCCTCCAGCTCAACTCTTGCTGCAGACTATCTCTCCTTCTCCCTCCAGCACAGCTCTTCAGATACAACTAGCACATGGTTAGGCCTGACACCGGTTTCAGCCAGGCATCAGCAGAAATTCCCATTACAGGCAGGGTTCTCGGGCCCCTATGATGTAGCAATTGAAAGTTCTGATGCTAGCTGCCCTCTTTGGTGGACTACTGCTCCCAGTCAGCCCTTTGCAGACCCTGACAGCCCTCCTGGCTGCAGCCATCCGTCTTTACTGCCCATGACACCGCAGTCCTCACTGGCTCTACATTTCAGATTGCCTCCTCCCAATCTGCTCCAGCATGCCTCCCTAGCGTTCCTGACTATGTGTCACTCACCAACACCTGGTGGATCCCTCCTGGAGACCTGCTCAGCAGTATTCCCCACAGTCCTCTCCTGTTCAGGACACTCTTTTGGTTGTATGGGGTTCCTGTTCAGCTCTGAGCCCTTGGCCTAAGGTCACCCCCCCCAGATTGGGGGGGTTGCTCAAAGGCCCTGACAGCCTAACACTCTTTCTCCAGTTCTTCCACCCGAAAAACTCATCCCCAGCTGGGCTGACACTAGGTATTTAAGGAGACCTGCCCCCTGCCAATCCAGGTTGGGGATTGGTCAGGGCTCCTAATGCCGCGTACACACGATCAATCCATCCTAAGAGAACGGACCGATGGACCGTTTTCATCGATTAACCGATGAAGCTGACTGATGGTCCGTCGCGCCTACACACCATCGGTTAAAAAAACGATCGTGTCAGAACGCGGTGACGTAAAACACACAACATGCTGAAAAAAACGAAGTTCAATGCTTCCAAGCATGCGTCGACTTGATTCTGAGCATGCATGGATTTTTAACCGATGGTTGTGCCTACTAACGATCGGTTTTGTCCTATCGGTTGCCTTTTTTTAACCGATGGATAAATAACCGATGGCGCCCACACACGATCGGTTTTGACCGATGAAAACGGTCCATCAGACCATTCTCATCGGTTGAACCGATCGTGTGTACGCGGCATTAGAACACCCCAGACAGCTCCACTTTTCTTCCACTGCTTCCTTCTAGAAGCCTCTAGAAATAGAAGGGAGGTGACCGAAAGATGATGCTATCTGTGGGTCACAAGCCTATTCTGAGCCACTCCCAGCCCCACAGATCAAAACAAACAGACCTGCCTAAATGTATCTGCTCTCTCAAAAATCTCAATCTAGCGCCTACACTAGGTACAGGAATGGACTGGCCATTGTGACTACAGGGAGTTTCCCGGTGGGCCAGTGGCTAAGTAGGCCGGCTTCAGTGACAGCGGACTGCCGCCCCCCTCCGATCCTCTGTCTCTCCCTTCCCGCAGCGCTCACCTCCTCTCCCTTCCCGCAGCGCTCACCTCCTCGCCCTCCCTGCAGCGCTCACCTGGGGGAAACAAAGAAGCAGGGGGAGGACCAGAGGAGCAGGGGGGATGACAGAGGAGCATGGGGGAGGGGACAGACAGCTGACTCAACAGCTATGGCCTGGGAGTTTCTCACTTCTGCCTAATCTTGTCCCATAAGGGGGGGGGGGGGGCGCCGAACTGATTATTTTCCCCAAATGAAATAATGTTTAGCTTCCCCTCTGGTGCTGCCTATAAGAGGACCAGTACCAGCCATTCTACTCTAATAAGGTAGAACGGCTAGTGGCTAGTGAAGAGGCAGAGGGGGCTTGGGTGGCCGGGGGGGGGGGGGGGCTCGGAGTTGCCACCATGGGAGAGACCTGTCAAAGTGGGCCAGTCTGGATGAAGTCCAGGGTCACATTTTTGTCCCAGTCCAGCCCTGACTAGGTATAGGGTGCTACACGTATAGAGTAAAGTATGAAACCATGCATATTGTAGAGTAGATTTAGGGGTTATCTACACATACACTTTAATTAATTATGTTTTTTTTCCCTAAATCTATCAGGTACATACAATGGACTTGGGACATATTTTGCTGTTAGGTCTGATTATTCTTGCCATGACAAATATTCAGCTCCAGACCTAGATGGATGCAAGCGTGTCTTCCAGACTGCAGTAATTACAGGAAAATATTGTAAAGGAGACAAGTCCCTCCGGGAGCCACCATATGTCAATGAGCAGACCAAAGACCGACGCTATGATTCTGTTGTGGACAACATGCAAAAAATAACCTATTTTGTTGTATTTCACGATGACCATGCATATCCAGAATACCTGATCACTTTCAAACCCTGAGCACTGTAGATTATGAAGTGCCTACAGGGCTTACTTTTACCTAGTCAAAAATACAACATTGAACAGAATTCAAAGTTAATCTATAAAAGATGAAGGCAGAGATCTCATAAGTAGAAATACTGTATTACTTTCTGATATTGTTTTTTAATAGTTTAACATGTATTGTACTAAAATAATGGACTCCAGATTATTTAAACAGAAACTTTAGACTGGAGGGGTTTACAGTGAATTAGCAGATTTTGAAGTAGAATCACTGCCTATGCAACCTGTAAGCTATGAACACCTCAGGTGAAATGACCCATCTACAAGGGCTAATACAATTATAAATAAATGAATAAATACAAATAAAAAGTATTTAAAGATTTTAATAGATTATAGTTTTTAAACCACAGGAATGGACTGAGGTAAAGGCTGCTGCGTCTGATAGCGGAAAATGCGGTAACCATTATATGATCCCCATGGTAATTGCTCATGTTACTCTATTAAACCCTAGGCTTTTCCTTTTTTCCGGGGATCGGTTCAATTTACTGTGGATCCCTACCTGGATAAATCAGGCAGGGCAGTACAACTGACACTTTATTTTATTTGGGATATTGTTGGAGTTTTCCTTAGAAGTGAGGATTCTGAAATACCCCTGTGTACATAAAAGTGTAGCACAATCAGACCGTGGGAAATTACTGTATACTCACTGTAAGGTCTGGGCGGTAGTGAGACGTAGGCTAAAATTGCCCCCTACCCATTCTCATACACCTTTATGGGATAACCCCTGCTTACCTGAATTGCTAACTATAGCAGACCATGTTTTATGGCTCAGCCAGGGGGTGATATTTTTGTCAGATGTTTAACGACGGGTCAACTCTGAAGTCGTTCCAGCAACTTAGGGAGGAGTTTGATCTGACTCACTCTATGCATTTTCATTTCCTCCAGCTCTCCAGTCTCAATTTCGTGAAATTCCTCCTAATCTAGACCAAATGGATAATCTTGTCAGAATAATGGGACAGGATCCACTTAAACGTATTTCGGTATTTTATAGCTCCTTGCTTCGTCCCACTTCAGCTGCCCTTGCCTATGCTTTGAAGGATCGTTGGGCTGGCGACGTGGGGGGGATGGAGGATGACGAATGGGAGGATGCGTTGGCTACTTGTAAAAAGGTCTCTACCAGGCTCATTGACCGCCTTGTACAGATGTATATTATGCATAAATCTTACTTGACTCCTCTTCGCCTGGCTAAGTACAGGCCTGACCATAACCCTTTATGTCCCAGGTGTGATAGCCCGTCTAGCTCCTTTTTTTACCTTATATGGTCATGTCCTGTTATACAGGACTATTGGTCCCACATAGTGAGGTTTATGCATGATGAGATGGGGTCTCCACTGACACTTTGCCCGAAACAGTGCCCTCTGGGTGTGTTCCCAGACCCGAGAAAATGTCGAGAAAATGGTTACGGGTCACACCACCGACAACCCAGGAATAGATTTCTGTGATTAATGCTGTTTTGCCTTAATAAAAGGAGATCTATGTGCATAGGGGCTGCCAGGCTAAATTTAACAAGATTTGGGATTCTTGGCTAGGCACTGCGGCCACGTGTGGCGAAGGGCCGGCTGATGTGTAGGGTACCCGCCACTGCTTTTTATGATCTAGAGCATAAGATTTGTGGAAACTCGTTTTACTCCAGTCTTTTTATTTTTCTGTTTTTATTCTTTTCATTGTACTTATGTTGTCATTATCATTCTTCTGTATGCCTTTATTCTTCAGAATAAACACCACGTTATTTGTAAAAGTGTAGCACAATCAACTCAGTAATCTTAAAATTACTACATCAAAATGACATACAGTGGAACCTTGGATTACGAGCATAATTCATTCCAGGAGAATCCTCGTAATCCAAAAAAATCCAAAGCGAGTTTCCCCATTAAAGTCAATTGAAACGAAAATAATTTGTTCAGCATTTAATTCAATGGCATGCAATACCGCATGCGGCCAGAGGCGGGGGGAGCCAGAGAGCCTCGGAAACGGCCGGAAAGGCCCAAGGACAGTTTGGCTGATTTTGGCAAACCTTGGAAAGACTCCGTTCGCTTGGCTGACCTCGGGTCTTTCTGAACGGCGCTGATCGGCGCCCCCCCACCTCAGGCCAACCACTTTGGCCTCAATCCTGCTCGTTTTGCGAGACGACACTTGCAAACCGAGTAAGGCCCCTTTCACATGGGGCGGATCAGGTTCAGGTCCGCCAAAAAAACTGGCAGGCGGACCTGAACGGGCCACCCGTGTGAAAGAGCCCTTAGGCTATTTTAAAATACAGTGCTCGTACTGCGAAATGCTCGTTAAGCGCGTTACTCGCAATCCGAGGTTCCACCATATATATACAAATCAAAAATTTACAATAAATATCACACTTGTGTAAAACATACATAGTGTTATGGAATTATTTCTGAACGGGAATCTAAAATCAGAAGTTAAAGCAGAGTTCCACCTAAAAATGTAACCCTCATCCCCTCTGGTGTCACATTTGGCACCTTTCAGGGGGGAGGGGGGGTGCAAATTCCTGTATAATACAGGTATTTGCACCCACTCCTGGGGAGAGACTCCCACGGGAGTCACTCCACTTCCCGTCCCCGCTGCCTTCTGGGAAACACACTGGTCCCAGGAGACAGTGGGGACCACTGGGAAAGCGCCGGGCTACTTGCGCATGCGAAGTAGAGAACCGGGCCGAGGATGGCGGCGGGGGCAGCAGAGAGACGAGCGATTGCTCGTTTTCTGCTGCCGACATCGAGGGTGCGCTAGACAGGTAAGTGTCCATTTATTAAAAGTCAGCAGCTGCATTATTATAAATATATATATATAAAATATATATTTTTTTCATGGCACCTCCGCTTTAATACTGCAGCTGCAGGAACAGATTCACAGGACGCAATGACTGTGTGTCGAATGTCCGTTCAGTGCCAAAATTTATTAATACATGTTATTTTATACATAGATAAGAAAGAGGTGGTGTGAGATGTTATTAAAAACTAACAAACCAAATTGACATCAGACAATTAGACCAGGAAAATGCTTTATGTAGAAGAGCCACACTAGATTACCTTTAACCCGGGCACTCTACAATACCTAAATTTAATAGCTGGAAAAAAAATAATAATAAATGTACATATACAAAATGCCTACTCACAAATTGGAAGTAGATGGTAGGCAAAGAGACCAAAATTGGGAGATGTGGGCGATCAGCAAGTTGATATGTGCCTGGAGTCCTGCAGTGGTCTTGGCTGGCGGTCATCCGGAATGTAGGCTGTAGCAGATGGATTGGAATCGGTGTCAGGGGGCAGAAACACCGGAAAGCCACAGAGGATGCGGCGTGCGCTTCAGCGTGGAGCGCAGCGTGCCGTCGTCGCGCCGGAAGTGACGTGCAGGTCCGTGCTGGCCAATAGGATAACGCGTTTCACAGCGTCAGCTGTTACGATGGATCTGACGAAACAGCTGACGCTGTGAAACGCGTTATCCTATTGGCCAGCACGGACCTGCACGTCACTTCCGGCGCGACGACGGCACGCTGCGCTCCACGCTGAAGCGCACGCCGCATCCTCTGTGGCTTTCCGGTGTTTCTGCCCCCTGACACCGATTCCAATCCATCTGCTACAGCCTACATTCCGGATGACCGCCAGCCAAGACCACTGCAGGACTCCAGGCACATATCAACTTGCTGATCGCCCACATCTCGAAATTTTGGTCTCTTTGCCTACCATCTACTTCCAATTTGTGAGTAGGCATTTTGTATATGTACATTTATTATTATTTTTTTTCCAGCTATTAAATTTGGGCTTACTGCACTCAGATTGGCGCACTCTGTTTTTTCTTTTGATCGTTTCAGAGCAATGCTTCTGCTTTAAGGTGCCGCCGCTAAGTGTTTCCCACAGCTACTTGCACCACATTGTATTAATCCAGGACTTTCATTGGACACTTTTATTATTGGACTCTAGCATTAGAATTGCATATACCTCATTTTTATTCATTGGTTGCTCCGCAGGATCTTGCGCCACATTTCCGTTTTTTGCACTCTACAATACCTACACCCTCTACCTAAACCAATAACACGGATGTTCTACACAAGGCCTGGAAGGTCAAGATTACTCTAACTTGTAGGCTCCCTGAGCGACCTCCATTGAACTACTACAACCCGTTATTTAAAGGGAATACCCAAACTCTCTGTGTTACTATTCTGATTCATATGGGCATGGTACCTCGTACTGTTTAAATATCGTATACATGATAGTGTCAATTACAATTTCCTATTCCATTGCACTGTATTGAAGTCTACATATCACATGACCTGTTCTCTTTATGTACCCCATCGTTTGTATACAATAAAAATTGTCTTTGAAAAAAAATAAAAAAATGAACAAATATAAAGATGTTATTAAAAGCTAGCGCATAGAACAATAGCAAAAGTAAAACCTTGAGAGGGGAGGGGGTAGAGAAAGAGAGAGCTTCTAGCAGAAGATGTGGTTAGGTGAAGGATACAGAACACATTTCAACAGTGTGAACAAAATGGAGTCTTGTGCTTAAATGTACAATACAGTGAATGTCCATGTCAATACTTAACAGTATATATAAAAAATATTATATATATATATACACACACATACACAGGGCTCGACAAACCCCTGGGTGACAGGTCGCAATTGCGACTAGAATTAGCAACCTGGTGCCTGGGGCAGCACAGCTGGGGTACCCCGTCTCCGTACGCACCCCCCCTCGCGATGGCGTCTGGCTACGGTAATTGAGGTCGGTAATTGTTCCTTCTGGAATCTTGCGCCCTCTTGTGGTGGCCGTTGGTATGACAAGACAACCAGCAATGCTAATGGAGCTTCCCTGCCTGTTTCCATCTCCTTCCCTTTACTTAGAAGTTAGAACCCCCAAACATTATATATATTTTTAATTCTAACACCCTAGAGAATAAAATGGTGGTTGTTGCAATACTTTCTGTCACACCGTATAACGGCGCCCCAGAACGAGAGCTGCTTCACCCCGCCGTCATTTGACAAAGAATATGAAAAAGACTTTAAATCTCACATTTACACTTAAATGAAATGAAAATAAAAAACAGGTCCCCTTAAGGCCGTTTGGCGGAAGTGATGTTTGACGTCGCCTCCATCATCCAACGACGTTGAGTTGAGTGGGGGCCATGATTCCCTCACTCGACTTAGTGCCAAGCAGGGAAAAGGATCAGATCATCTCCTCCATTATCGACGGCTCCTGTAAGCGGCAGAGACGACCGGAACATGACGGGAGGGGGTGGCCACCTCTACCGCCGCCGATAAAAGTGATCTTGCCGCAGAGACCACTTTTATTCCACTTTTTATACTTTTATGGCAGCTATCTGCTGTCATAACCCCGATATTTAACGTCAAAGTAGCGACGTATAACGACAGCGGGCGGTCCGGAAATGGTTGAAAAAAAAAAATCACGTGTACAGAAGTATTCAGAGCCTTTGCCATGACACTCAATATTGGGCTCAGGTGCATCCTGTTTCCACTAATCATTCCTGAGATGTTTCTACAACTTGATTGGAGTCCACCTGTGGTAAATTCAGTTGATTGAACATGATTTGGAAAGGCACATACCCGTCTATATAAGATCCCATAGTTAACAGTGCATGTCAGAGCACAAACCAAGCCATGAAGTCCAAGGAATTGTCTGTAGACCACCAATACAGGATTGTATTGAGGCACAGATCTGAGGGAGGGTACAGAACACTTTATGCGGCATTGAAGGTCCCAATGAGCACAGTGGACTCCATCATCCGTAAATGGAAGAAGTTTGGAACCACCAGGACTCTTCCTAGAGTGGGCTGCCCGGCCAAACTAAGCGATCGGGGGAGAAGGGCCCTAGTCAGGGAGGTGACCAAGAACCCGATGGTCACTCTGTCAGTGCTCCAGTGTTTATCTGTGGAGAGAGGAGAACCTTCCAGAAGAACAACCAATCTAGCCTCTATGGTAGAGTGGCCAGACGGAAGCCACTCCTCAGTAAGGCTAGGTTCACACCACGATTTTACCATCCGATAAACGGACCGTTAAATCGGATGGAATCGTATGTGACAAAATCGTATGTAATCGTATGTCAAAATTTTCACTAAAAAATCGGATCCTGATTTTAAATAATGTCTGGGAAAAAGAAGATTTTTGAAGTTATGGATATTCAGGGGAACCCCGCCGGCAATTTAAAACAAAAATGATGTGCGGTTCCCCCTAAATATCCATAACCAGACCCTTCAGGTCTGGTATGGATATTCAGGGGAACCCCGCCGTCAATTTAAAACAAAAATGACGTGCGGTTCCCGGTAAATATCCATAACCAGACCCTTCAGGTCTGGTATGGATATTCAGGGGAACCCCGCCGTCAATTTAAAACAAAAATGACGTGCGGTTCCCGGTAAATATCCATAACCAGACCCGTTATCCGAGCACGTTGACCTGGCCGGCCGCAGAAAAGAGGGGGGGACAGAGTGCGGCCCCCCCTCTCTCCTGAACCGCACCAGGCCACATGCCCTCAACATGGGGAGGATGTCCCCATGTTGATGGGGACAAGGGTCTCATCCCCACAACCCTTGCCCGGTGGTTGTGGGGGTATGCGGGCGGGAGGTTTATCAGAATCTGGAAGACCCCTTTAACAAAGGGGACCCCCAGATCCTGACCCCCCCCCTTAGTGAAATGGTAATGGGGTACACTGTACCTCTACCATTTCACGAAGGAAGTAAAAAGTATTGTAAAAAAACACACTGACACAAAAGAATAAAGTCCTTTATTAAAAAAAAAAAAAAAAAACGCTGAAAAATCCACTCGTTCCCGGCTTCCAGCGTTGTCCTGATCCTGCGACGGGTGCGGGTGATCTCCCGCGATGAGAAGATCCAGCGTCGGGTGATCTCCGCTCCGGCGATGTGAAGATCCATCCATCCGGCGCAGCAGCATCCCGGACCTCCTCTCACCGCTGGGCACAGCCCAGCGAATGAGCGGCTGAAGCGGTGACATTTCTTATATAGAGGAGGCAGAGCCACCCGTCACGTGACCCCGCCCCCTCTGACGTACCTCTGCTACGTCACTGGGGAAGACCAAGCAGAGGAAAGGTCTTTCCTCTTCATGGTCTTCCCCAGTGACGTAGCAGAGGTACGTCAGAGGGGGCAGGGTCACGTGACGGGTGGCTCTGCCTCCTCTATATAAGAAATGTCACCGCTTCAGCCGCTCATTCGCTGGGCTGTGCCCAGCGGTGAGAGGAGGTCCGGGATGCTGCTGCGCCGGATGGATGGATCTTCACATCGCCGGAGCGGAGATCACCCGACGCTGGATCTTCTCATCGCGGGAGATCACCCGCACCCGTCGCAGGATCAGGACAACGCTGGAAGCCGGGAACGAGTGGATTTTTCAGCGCTGGATTTTTTTTTTTTTTTTTTTTAATAAAGGACTTTATTCTTTTGTGTCAGTGTGTTTTTTTACAATACTTTTTACTTCCTTCGTGAAATGGTAGAGGTACAGTGTACCCCATTACCATTTCACACAGGGGGGGGGTCAGGATCTGGGGGTCCCCTTTGTTAAAGGGGTCTTCCAGATTCTGATAAACCTCCCGCCCGCATACCCCCACAACCACCGGGCAAGGGTTGTGGGGATGAGACCCTTGTCCCCATCAACATGGGGACATCCTCCCCATGTTGAGGGCATGTGGCCTGGTGCGGTTCAGGAGAGAGGGGGGGCCGCACTCTGTCCCCCCCTCTTTTCTGCGGCCGGCCAGGTCAACGTGCTCGGATAATGGGTCTGGTTATGGATATTTACCGGGAACCGCACGTCATTTTTGTTTTAAATTGATGGCGGGGTTCCCCTGAATATCCATACCAGACCTGAAGGGTCTGGTTATGGATATTTACCGGGAACCGCACGTCATTTTTGTTTTAAATTGACGGCGGGGTTCCCCTGAATATCCATACCAGACCTAAAGGGTCTGGTTATTGAATTTGCGGGGACCTCCGTTCGGGTTCCCTCAACCCTAGTAATAAAAAATCGGGTACGATTTATCGCACAGTCATCCGATTTAGTACGATTTACATTGACCACAATATAAAAAAAAAACGGACACGATTGTAATACGATTTCAAATCAGGACCAAAAATCGTGGGCAGACACGTTTTTTGATACGATTTTAAATCGTATTAAATCGTATGCGGATCAAATCGGATGCACTTGGGGACCTAAATTAATGAATGGCAGTGAATGGATCCGTTTTGCCATACAGATTTGTACGATTTTAAAGCTAAAATCGTGAGTAAAAAACGGATGACAAAATCGTGGTGTGAATGCACCCTAAAAGGCACATGACAGCCCATCTGGAATTTGACAAAAGGCACCTGAAGGACTCTCAAACCATGAGAAACAAAATTCTCTGGTCTGATGAAACAAAGATTTAACTCTTTGGCCTGAATGGGGAGTGTCATGTCTGGAGGAAACCAGGCACCTGGCCAATACCATCCCTATATTGAAGCATGGTGGTGGCAGCATTATGCTTTGGGGATGTTTTTAAGCGGCATGGAACTGGGAGACTAGTCAGGATCGAGGGAAAGATGAATGCAGCAAAGTACGAAGACATCCTTGGTGAAAACCTGCTCCAGAGCTCTCTATACCTCAGACTGGAGTGAAGGTTCATCTTCCAACAGGACAATGACCCTAAGCAGTGACTATGGGACAACTCTATGAATGTCCTTGAGTGGCCCAGCCAGAGCCCATACTTGAACCCGATTGAACATCTCTGCAGAGATCTGAAAATGGCTATGCACTGATGCTTCCCATCCAACCTGATGGAGCATGAGAGGTCCTGCAAAGAAGAATGGGAGAAACTGCCCAAGTTCTCTGAACTTTCGACCGTCAAGAACGCGGTGACGTACAACACTACGACGAGCCAAGAAAATTACGTTAAATGCTTCCGAGCATGCGTCAAATTGCTTCCGAGCATGCGTCGGAATTTTGCGCGTCAGAATTGCTAAAGACGAACAGAATTTCTAATAGGAATTTTTTCCGTCTGAAAATTTGAGAACCAGCTCTCAATCTTTTGTTGGTGGAAATTCCAACAGCAAAAGCTAGATGGAGCATACACACAGTCGGAATTTCCAACCAAAAGCTCACATCTGACTTTTCTTGTCGGAATTTAGAAGAAAACCTGTAAGGCCTCGTACACACTACCGGATCTGTCCGTTGGGATTCATCCGTGGATCAGTTCCAGCAGACAAATCCAGTCGTGTGTACGGCCTAGCGGACATTTTTCGGCGGAGATTTCTCCAGCCGACAGTTTTCAAGCGGATAAAAATTTCTTAGCATGCTAAGAAATCTATCCGCTGGAAACCTGTCCGTTGGACTGATCCGGTCGTCTGTACAGACTCACCGGATAAGTCCAAGCGATCCCCATCCCTCGCATGCGTCGAAGTGATTCGACGCATGCGTGGAAGTATTTACCTTCCAGGGTCGCGCACGTCGCCGCGTCATCGTCACGGAGACGGCGCGGCACGTCACTGCGTATGTTTTCCGCTGGGATTTTGATCTGATGGTGTGTACAGCCCATCAGATCAAAATCGGGAGCAGAAATGTCCGCTGGAAACAGTCCGGCGGACCGTTTCCAACGGATATCCTCTCGTCTGTACGAGGCCTTAGAGTCTGCAAAAGACTTGGAGACTGGGGCGGAGGTTCACCTTCCAGCAGGACAACGACACTAAACATACAGCAAAGCATATTCATGTGTTAGAATGGCCCAGTCAAAGTCCAGACCTAAATCCAATTGAGAATCTGTGGCAAGACTTGAAGATGGCTGTTCACAGACACTCTCCGTCCAATCTGACAGAGGCGAGCTTGAGCTGTTTTGCAAAGAAGAATGGGCAAAAATGTCACTCTCTAGATGTACAAAGCTGGTAGAGACATCCCCAAAAAGACTTGCAGCTGTAATTGCAGAGAAAGGTAGTGAGGGGGGCTGAATACAAATACACGCCACACTTTTCACATATTTATTTGTAAAAAAGCTTGAAAAACATTTATTATTTTAATTCCACTTCACAATTATGTGCCACTTTGTGTTGGTCTATCACATAAAATAACAATAAAATACATTTACGTTTTTGGTTGTAACATGACAAAATGTGGAAAATGTCAGGGGGTATGAATACTTTTTCAAGGTGCTGATAAAAAGGAGTCAGCATTAAAGTAATTTATCATTCATCCATTTTTAATGATCTATACAAGTACAGTAAAGCAAGAGAAACCTATTAAACACCAATATGGAGGCTCAGGCCCCGTACACACGACCAGTTTCCTCGGCAGAATTCAGCTTCCGACCGAGTTTCTGGCTGAATTCTGCCGAGGAAACTGGTCGTGTGTCCAGTTTCGGCCGAGGAAGCCGACGAGGAGCTCGACGAGGAAATAGAGAACATGTTCTCTATTTCCTCGTTGTTCTATGGGAGCTCTCGTCCCGCCGAGCTCCTCGGCGGCTTCAGTGCTGAACTGGCCGAGGAACTCGATGTGTTTGGCACGTCGAGTTCCTCGGCCGTGTGTACGAGGCTTCAGTTGTATTCTGGAGCTGCTGTCAACAGTCATAGAGGCAGCCACACTAATAAAACAGGCAAACAGCAGTATACTTTTGCAATTTGTTCCTGAACAGGCAGTCTATTAGGCTGCATTCACACCTGAGCGTTTTGTCGCCTGAAGCGCGACGCTCAAAAACGCTAGAGGGGAAAAAATACATTATTCCCTATGGAGATGGTTCACATCTTCACTCCAAAATGCCTGACGTCGAACGCCTGAAGCTCAAACAAGTTCCGGATCCTTTTTTGTCGTGCAAATCGGGCGGTTTGGGCGTCTTTGATCATTTCTATTTCCCATAGAAAGTAATGGAAACGCTCGATTCAAGCGACTAGCGCGACAACGAGCGTTTGCTACGGACGTTTTGTCGCTTTAATCAATAGAACATTGCACCCAGGCAGAAGATAAAAAAAATCTACCAACATAGCAACAAGTGATGAAAAGATGATCATTTTTCCTATTGGCTAAAATAAAAAACGTAGAAGTACAAAAACGTCAGACGACGCTGTATGCAAACGCGCAAATAAGCATGAATACGCGTGACAAAACGCCGGAAAAAAATCCCGGAAAAAACGACCGAACGACCTACGCTCTGGTGTGAATGCAGCCTAATTATTATTGTTATTATTATTATTATCCCTTTCATGACTAAGCCTATTTCTGACATTTGGTGTTTACAAGTTAAAATCCGTATTTTTTGCTAGAAAATTACTTAGAACCCCCAAACATTATATATATTTTTTAGCAGAGAATCTAGAGAATAAAATGGCGATTGTTGCAATATTTTTTGTCACAAGGTATTTGTGCAGTGCAACTTTTTTGGAAAAATGTACTTTAAAAAAATTTAAAAGTAAAGTTAGCCCAATTATTTTGTATAATGTGAAAGATGATGCAGAGTAAATAGATACCAAACATGTCATGCTTTATAATTGCACGTACTCGTGGAATGGCAACAAACTACGGTACCTAAAAATCTCCATAGGTGACGCTTTAAATTTTTTTTTTACAGTTACCAGGTTAGAGTTACAGAGGAGGTCTATGGCTAGAATTATTGCTCTCAATCTGACGATCGCAGTGATACCTCACATTTGTGGTTTGAACACCGTTTACATATGCGGGCGCAACTTCCGTATGCCTTTTCTTTGCTGCGCGAGTTCGCGGGGACAGGGGCGCTTTAAAAAAAAATATCTTATTTTTTTTTTAGAATATAAAATTGTGTTTTAAAAAAAAAAAATTTTTGATCATTTTTATTGCTGTCACAAGAATCTAAACATCCCTTGTGTCAGTAATAAGTGGTGACACGTACTCCTGATGGAGGGATCGGGGGTCTAAAAGACCCCCGATCCCTCCTTTGCACTTTGAAGTATTCAGATCGCCGAAAACTGTGATTCTGAATACTGTGTATTTTTTTTAATCCGGCGCTATTGGCAGCCAAGTAACCCCGAAGTGACGTCATGACGCCGCTTTCGTGTTTACATTGAAGAGACTGAAACAAAGCCGTTCACGGCTTCGATTCAGTCTCTCTCTAGGTGCCAGAGGTGGCGCCTTGTGGATCGGGTCTCCCGGTGGGACGGGAGGCCCAGTAAGAGCGGCGGAGGTGGTGGGAGGGGGGGATGTCCACTCCCGCTCCTCCGGGATAACAACAGAGCGGCGTTTAGTGATTCCATGTAAACATCCCTTGTAATAGAAATAAAGCATGACAGGACCACTTTTATATGAGATCTGGGGTCAAAAAGACCTCAGATCGGATCATCTCCACCTCCTCTACATCCCCAAGTCCCACTACAAATCGAAGGGAGAACGAAGATTTGGAGTCCAAGGACCACGGCTATGGAACGCTCTACCAACGAACATCCGCATGGAAGAAAACCATCGGGCCTTCGGGAAAAAACTCAAGACCCACCTCTTTTGAAGGATAAGGATTTAGTTTGCATTTGTAGCGCTATACAAGTTATTCACTCACTTACTCTCACTCAATCTTACTGGCGGCTCCGGTGTACAACCACTTTAAGCACAAATTGACCTTGGACTAACGTCTGAGGCCTCGTACACACGACAGAGTTTCTCTGCAGAATTCGGCGAGAAACTCGGTCAGAGCCGGATTCTGCCGAGAAACTCTGTCGTCTGTACACTTTTGGCTCGATGGAGCCGCCGAGGAACTCGTCGAGAAAATAGAGAACATGTTCTCTATTTTCTCGTTGTTCTATGGGAGAAGGCGGCCCGCCGAGCTCCTCGGCGGCTTCATCCCTGAACTCGACGAGGAACTCGACGTGTTTGGCACGTCCAGTTTCTCGGCCGTGTGTACGGGGCCTGAGAGAAGCAGAAGAGAGCAGAGCAGTGGATGGGGCAGAAAAGCAAGCTGTTCTCCAACCCTTTAAAGTGATTTTAAAGGTTTGTTTTAAAAAAAATAATAAACATGTCATACCTATTCTGTGCAAGGGTTTTGCACAGAGTGGCCCTGATCCTTCTTTTTTGGGGTAGAGCTCCTGGCTCCTTCTCCTCCTCATTGAGTGCCCCATAGAGAGCCGCAGACACATTGGATTTGATTGACAGCAGCGGTAGCCAATGACTCCTGCTGCTATCATTCTATCCAATGAGGACCCGAGACAGCAGCTGGAGCTGCTGTGCTCATCCTCGACGCTTGAACAAATGGGTTCAGGTAAGTAAAAGGGGGGTCTGGGGTGGTGCTGCAGCAAAGAAGGTTTTTCACCTTAACCTCCCTGGCGGTATGATTCTTTCCGAAAAAACATGCTGAAAGCGGTACCATTATTTGCAAGGAAATTTGGTGTTTTATATTGTAGGCCTGTAATTTTTAGAAATAACTCACTTAAATCTGACCAAACAAGATTCTAATAGGCATCCCGGGTATGACATTTTTTTAAAAACAAAATTATAAATTATAATATAATAAATAATTATAAATAATTATAACAAATAATAATATAATTATAATAAAAATTATTCAATAATGTAATCAAATTAAAATCACTGAAATTTGCTCAGTTGCAGAATTGTTGCTGTCATTATTTTTTTTTTTTTATGACGAATTTCCCCACAAATCGCTATCGCACAATTCTGCAAGTGATTATAATTTATTATCGCTGTTTTTTAGCTGATCTAAAACTATTTTTGACATAAAGGGACACTTTTGGTTGCTATGGACAATCTACAGTTTGCAGGGAGAAAAAAAGGTTTTTATTATATAAAATGACATGCATGACACAGGACAGACCACTAGGGACAAGGGGTGTGTGTTTTTTTTACATACAGTACTGTAATCTATAAGATCTTTACGTTTTTGAATTTGGCGCCGTTCTCCGTCCCCGTGCGTCGTAACGTCGCAGGGAATGGAGATCGGCGTCACACGGAGGCACTATGTGAATCGAGCGAGGTCCCGCTCGCTCACACAGCGCGGTGGCATCGCTGGATCCAGGGACAAGGTAAGTAAAAAGTGCCTGTGGATCTAGCGAGGCAAGCCCGAGACTGACTCGGGGTTACCGATCGTAGCAGGAAAATCTAACCCCGAGTCAGTCTCGGGAACCCCGCCAGGAAGGTTAAAGCGGGAGTTCACCCGAAAAAATTTTTTAACATTAGATTGAGGCTCATTTTGTGAAGGGGAATCGGGTGTTTTTTTTTAAATCGAAGCCGTACTTACCGTTTTAGAGATAGATCTTCTCCGCCACCTCCGGGTATGGTCTTCGGGACTGGGCGTTCCTATTTGATTCACAGGCTTCCGACAGGCTTCCGACGGTCGCATTCATCACGTCACGAGTAGCCGAAAGAAGCCGAACGTCGGTGCGGCTCTATACGGCGCCTGCGCACCGACGTTCGGCTACTTTCGGCTACTCGTGACGCGATGTATGTGACCGTCGGAAGCCTGTCGGAAGCCTGTCAATCAAATAGGAACGCCCAGTCCCGCAGCCCATACCCAGAATCGGAGAAGATCTATCTCTAAAACTGTAAGTACGGCTTCGATTTAAAAAAAAAACACCCGATTCCCCTTGACAAAATGAGCCTAAATCTAATGTTAAAAATTAACTTTTTGGTTGAACCTCCACTTTAATACATTCAAGGTGAAAAACCTTGAGACTTTACTGTTGGAGACTGAACATTGTTTCATGCTATGTTATACATTGCTTGGTTTATTTCCCTGTGTATTTGGAGTATGACCACTAGATGTCACTATACACAGATACTCTATCATAATGTTCTTTGTGTTAACTATCTGTTACTGCATCTTTCCTGTTATCTATGGTTGTTGTTTTTCTATATCTCTTGTGCTAACATGAGCACCATGCTCTCTGCTGTATGTCTCTTCAATACAAATGAATCCAAGTAAACTACAGCCATCCATATATGTCTGATTATTCTTTGCATCATCTGCACCAGCCAACAAAGGTTATGGGCCCAGACAACGTGAATCATCAGACAGCCGGAACAGAGGCCTAGTCTTCACCTGCACACCATCTTTGATCAAGCTGCGGAGGAAATCTGCTCTGAGGTATCCAGGCGCTTGGAATACGAGCAAGGTACATTAATCATGGCTAGCAGCGGGGATCTTAAACTGGGGATCACTAAGCTAAATAGTGACAACTACCAGATGTGGAAGTTCAAGATGGAGATGTTGCTGAGCAAAGATGACACATGGGATGTCCTCACCACAGACAGGCCGGATGTAGACAACCAGGAGTGGGATAAGAAAAACAGACAGGCAAGAGCCACAATAGCCCTACTGGTAGAAGATGAACAGCTTATCCACATAAAAGGGGAAGATACTGCCAAAGGTATGTGGAATGCACTCCGTAGATTACATGAGAGCTCTAGCTTAAACAACAAGTTATATTTACTAAGGAAGCTGTACCAGTCCAAACTGACTCCAGAAGGGGATATGCAAGAACATATAAGAAGCGTGCTGGAGATTGTTGCACAACTCAGGGACCTCGGAGAGGAGATCAAAGATAACCATGTGACAGCAATACTTTTATGCAGCCTGCCAGAGTCATACAACCCTCTGATTAATGCATTAGAGACAAGATCTGAAGCAGAACTCACATTACAGTTAGTGAAATCTCGACTTTCAGATGAATACAAGCGCAGAAAGGAGCAGGCTTCTCACAGACAAGAGAGCGATACAGGAGCAGCACTTAAAGCAACAGACATTAAGATGCCAAACTGGAAGGCCAAACTATGTTTCCGGTGTAACAGGGCTGGGCATTTCAAGCGCGACTGTCCATTGTGGAGGAATGAGCAGAGGGAAAAAGATCCCAATCAGGCACTCATAACCATGATGAAAAACAATGACCAAGCAGCGTGGCACGGAACTTTTAAAGTGACAGATGCCGTCACCAACCATAAATGGTATATAGATTCTGGAGCAACAAGTCACATGACTAACGACAGAGAATTCTTTGTAGAGCTCAATCCAGACAAGAAAGAAGCCATATATCTTGCAGACGGGAGTTGCACAACTGCTGAAGGAACAGGACATGGAATAGTCACTTGTAAAAATGAGGATGGACAAGTGTTAAAAATACCAATGACGGATGTATTGTATGTTCCCGGACTCAATGGCGGCCTTATATCAGTCAGGCGACTGGCAAGCAAAGGACTAACCACAACGTTTAAAGGTGACCAATGCACTATCCAAGATGGGGAAAGAGTGATAGCAACAGCTAAAGCGGGCAAGCACCTTTATGAACTTGATGTTGTTGAGCAAGAAACAAAGCTCTGCACACATAAACACAAGAACTGTATTCATTTATGGCACAGACGTCTGGGCCACAGGCACCCTGACAGCATACAGGAGCTGGCCAGACAGGATTTAACGAAAGGCTTCAAGTTAACAGGCTGCCCAAACACGCTAAGGTGTGAATGCTGCATCAAGGCCAAAGCCACCAGAGTAACCCCACCAAAGGCAAGTGAAAGCAGAGCAACAAGACCGATCGACCTAATACACACAGATGTATGCGGGCCTATGAGAACAACCACCCCAGGAGGAAATAAATACATATTAACTTTTATAGACGACTACTCAAGGTTTACAGTGACATACCTAATGAAGAATAAGTCAGAAGTATTCGACAAGCTGAAGGACTATGTTACCAAAGTAAGCAATAAATTTCACAGAAAACCATTAGTACTCAGAAGTGATAATGGTGGGGAGTACACCGGGTTTCAAGTTGAGAATACACTCAGGGAACTAGGAATAGAACATCAAAAGACTGTCCCATATACTCCAGAGCACAACGGGGTAGCAGAGAGGAAAAACAGATCCCTGACTGAAATGATCAGATGCATGTTGACTGATTCTGGACTCCCTGAAAAATATTGGGGAGAAGCAGCACAAACGGCCACCTACTTACAAAACAGATTACACTCCAAGGCAACAACCAAAACTCCATACGAGCTATGGCACAGTCGAAAACCAAGCATAGGACACCTCAAGGTATTTGGAAGCAAAGCTTTTGCTTACATTCCGGGAGAAAAGCGCAGCAAGCTCCAGAATCGAGCAATTGAAGGTGTCTTTGTTGGTTATGCCGACAACACCAAAGGATACAGAATCATAGACCCGAAGACCGATAAAGTGACAATCAGCAGCAGCGTAACATTTATCGAGGACCCGAGAAATGAAGTAACGGAGCCAGCCATGCCAAGAGCAGAAGAACCAAATAACGCTGAGCAGGTTTTCTTTCCTATGGAACGAACCCCCGAAAGTGATACTGTGTCACAGAAAAGACTGGAACAAACTGAACCAGCTAATGACGCTGAACCAAGACGCTCAGTGAGGGAAAACAAAGGTAAACCCCCCAACAGACTCTCGTACAAAGTAGAAACATCCTGCGTAAGAGAACCCACTTGTTGGAAAGACATAACACAACTCCCAGAGAGGGAAGCCAAGAGATGGATAAAGGCAGCTGAGGAAGAAATCATCTCACTACAGGACACGCAGGCTTGGGTACTAACGCAACTGCCGGCCAAAAAGAGGGCAATTGGGTGTAAATGGACTTTCAAGGTCAAGTACAACACTGATGGCACAGTTGAGAGATATAAAGCGAGACTCGTAGCCAAAGGATACTCCCAAAAATATGGAGAAGACTACGATGAGACATTTGCCCCAGTCGTCAAACATACCACAATCAGAGCTCTACTCACAGTTGCAACTACAAAACAAATGCTAGTAAAGCACTTTGACGTAAAAACCGCTTTCCTACACAGTGACTTAACAGAAGACATCTACATGGAGCAACCAGAGGGCTTTGTAGACCCACAAAAGCCAGAACAGGTGTGTAAACTTAAGAAGGGGATCTACGGGCTCAAGCAAGCAGCCAGAGCATGGAACATGAAGATTAATGAGGTGCTTTTGAGAGAATCCTTTCAGAGGAGCAAGGCCGATCCCTGCCTATACACCAAGAAACTAAATGGTAGGTGGATCTTTGTACTCATTTATGTAGATGATCTGTTAGTATGTTATGAGCAAGAAGGGGATTGTTCCAGACTGCTGGAGGTCTTAAACATGGACTTTGAAACAAAAGATCTGGGTGATGTCAAACACTTCCTAGGCATGCAGATAGAAAGAGAAGAAGATGGTAGTTTTCTTATTAACCAGAGTCACAAAATACAGGAAGTAATTGAAACTTTTGGGCTCAATGATGCCAAACCAGTCAACTCGCCTATGGAGACAAATTATCTTAAAGAATTAAACAACTCAATTAACCCCTTGCAAAATGACTCACAATTCAGAAGGGCAATGGGGAAGTTACTATACATTGCCACAGTGGCAAGGCCTGACATAGCTACAGCAGTGGGATTCTTATGCAGAAAAGTATCCCAGCCAACCCAGATGGACTGGAACGCAGCAAAAAGGATCATACGCTATTTGAAGGGAACAATAGACTTTAAACTGAAATTTTCATCAACAGGGAAGAGTGGTCTGACTGGATATGTGGATGCAGACTGGGCAGGTGACCCCAGTGATCGGAAATCCACCAGTGGACACCTGTTTCTATTTAAAGACGGTCTGATTAGCTGGACCACCAGAAAACAGTCTACAGTGACACTGTCCTCCACCGAAGCAGAATACGTGGCCGCATCACAAGCAGGGCAAGAGGTAATCTGGTTGAGACAATTGCTGGAAGATCTAGATCAGATCCAGAAAGAGTCCACGCCAATCTATGAGGACAATCAAGGATGTATAGCACTCGCACAGACAGAGCGGATAAACCCGAGAACCAAACACATAGACGTGAGATATCACTTCTTAAGAGACTTACAAGAGCAAGGACAGATGGATCTACAATACTGTCCCACTGAGGAAATGTTAGCAGACATCCTTACTAAGCCTTTGCCTGCAAAGAGACATATGGATCTAACAAGAAGAATCGGTTTGTCTAATTAAGCACTTCACAATGAGAAGGGGTGTTGGAGACTGAACATTGTTTCATGCTATGTTATACATTGCTTGGTTTATTTCCCTGTGTATTTGGAGTATGACCACTAGATGTCACTATACACAGATACTCTATCATAATGTTCTTTGTGTTAACTATCTGTTACTGCATCTTTCCTGTTATCTATGGTTGTTGTTTTTCTATATCTCTTGTGCTAACATGAGCACCATGCTCTCTGCTGTATGTCTCTTCAATACAAATGAATCCAAGTAAACTACAGCCATCCATATATGTCTGATTATTCTTTGCATCATCTGCACCAGCCAACATTTACAACTCCTTTAAGTTCACTAGGGCACTAGCAAAGGTACAGCTGGTAAACACATCACAAATCTCTGATGTTTGGGGCGAGAACACCTTAGTCTTTTTCAGGGTTGTCTTTAATATTCATTGGAACCCTGGGAAAACATTTTCTCTGACCCCCCCCCCCCCCCCTACACTCCATGCAGTTTTCGCTCTCCACCTGCTCTGAGACATACAATAAATAGCAGCTAGACTCAGTTCACTGAATCAAATCAGGTACCAATTGCGATTGGTTGCCAGAGGTTACAGTGTATCATTACTGCTCATTGACTGGATGCTAGAGGTTACAGCACACATTACGGCTCACTGACTAGTTGCTAGAGGTTACAGCACAGGATTTATGCTTGATGCTTGGTTGCTAGAGTTTACTGTACATCAATATTGCTCACTTATTGGTTGCTAGAGGTTACTGCACATCATTACTGCTCACTGATTGATTGCTAGAGGTTACAGCACATCCTCTCCTCACTGCCTGCACACCATGGACTGGGGAGGTGAGGGGACCCATTAATAGACAGAAAACTCCTAGGACTCATGGGATCAGTGGCAGTGCTGGGTGGAGGGGAGAGCGTGATCAATGGTAATGATTGATTTTTTTTTTACTGTCTACCAATATCAAGAGGAGTTTCAACACTGGCCACCAATGTAATAGGGGTTTACACTGACCACTAATGTAATAGAAGCATTCAAAGTAACCACCAATGTAAGGAGGGATTTACACTGACCACCAATGTAAGGGGGACATTCACACTGGCCACTGGTGTGAATGAAAGGATTCTACACCAAGCTCCAATGTAATGAGAAGATTTACACTGACCACCAATGTAACTGAGACATTTAGCCTGCATTCACATTAGTGTGTGTCAGGAACGCAAGCAAAATTGCTTACCTGACAACACAGAAACATGCTGGCCTTTAGCAGATACCCCAGCAGTGCGATTATTTGTAAATGACACCATCGTCTGCTGACATGTGCATTGGCACTGCGTTATTTAAAAAAAAGGGTTTGGAACTTTCTTCCGCTAATTTGCTTACATTTGCAGAACAGGCTGATTTCAGGCTTATTGACTACCGTTTCAGGCAGGAATTTCAGGCATGCCACTTTATGTCCCCAGTGGGAGCATTCAGCAGAGGTGATGGTGTATATGACCTCAGGGGTGTATGATATACATATGAATGTTGACTCTATTTACATATGAATGCCACAGATCTTCCGCTATTTACATATGAATGCAGCCCACCCACACATGTAAATACAAGGTCTGCAGGTGAGTTATCTGCACACAACAATAGGGCAGAGCTGGGCAGCTTTAGAAACATCACTTCACACTGAGCTATCGGGACACAGCACGGGACTAAAACCACAAGAGATGAGGGAATTTAAACAATTTTGTCTGTTCTAGTAAGAATGTATTTTCTCAACCTTGAAAGATAAGGTGTGCCCCAGTCAGAGTTAGTTCTGACTACCTCTGGTTTATGTTATGGCAGTTTTTACCTTATAAGAGGGTATGCGCACACATTCTGCATTACCTAATTTTCTAGAATATTTACCATGTCCATTAAAACCACACCTTCTAATAAATACCAGGAATATTTTGCATATTGAGAAAGTCTCCTCTGTGTTATTCCTCATGGGTTAAGGTGACCAGATTTTTTAAATGAAATCTGGGGACATATTTTTTTTACTAGTAAATCGCGGCCCGTTACCGCCGCCGCCGCCGCCCGCCTCACAGCCTGTAAAGTATTACTCTCCGGGCCCCGGCTACTACTGGGGGGAGAGCGGAGGAATATCACGCCACCAGGAGATAAGCAGGCAGGCGACTGGCCGGGACTTGATCCAAGGCAGAAGAACATGCGAGCGAAGCTGAATGAGCATGCGCCCGAAACTGAAGAAATATTTCCTCTGCTCCGACCAGCACATGATCATCAGAAAGGGGTACAGATAATGGGAAAAATACACCCCCCGAATCTAGTTGGAGTGGCAAACTGGGGGGGTGTAATTCAGATTTTTTTTTATCTTTGAAATTGCCCCAGCCCCTGTTCAAATCTAATCCGGGGACAAAACCGGGGACAGACTTTGTCCGGGGACAGTGTCCTCAATCCGGGGACTGTCCACGGAAACCGGAGATGTCTGGTCACCCTATCATGGGTGCACACATACCAAGGGCACTTTTTTTTTACACAAAAAACAATCCTGTCTTCAACACTGGTAAGACCTGGACACAGCGGTAGAGGCTTCTTCCCACCCAAGATCTTCAAAGCCTCCAGACTCCACACCCTGATCTGGGAATTAGAAAAAACTCTGAGAAAACCAAAAGCTTAGTTTTCTCCACTCGGAAACAGTGGGCCAGATTCAGGTAGAAGTGCGGAGGCGTAACGTATCGTAGACACGTTACACCGCCGCAAGTTTTTATCGCAAGTGCCTGATTCACAAAGCACTTGCGATGAAAACTACGCCGGCGGCCTCCGGTGTAAGCCCGCGTAATTTAAATGGGCGTGTGCCATTTAAATTAGGCGCGCTCCCACGCCAGACCTACTGCGCATGCTCCGTTTCGAAATTCCCGCCGTGCTTTGCGCGCAGTGACGTCATTTTTTCGAACGGCGATGCGCGTAGTGCAATTCCGTATTCCCGGACGGCTTCCGCAAACGACGTGAATTTTTAAATTTCGACGTGGGAACGACGGCCATACTTTATACAGCAATACGTTTGCTGTGTAAAGTTAAGGCACCAAAAACCACGACTAACTTTGCGACGGGAAACTAGACTAGCGGCGACGTAGCGAACGAGAAAATCCGTTGTGGATCGCCGTAACTCCTAATTTGCATACCCGACGCTGGTTTACGACGCATCGGCGGCCGCGGTACTGCATCCTAAGATCCGACAGTGTAAAACAATTACACCTGTCGGATCTTAGGGATATCTATGCGTAACTGATTCTACGAATCAGTCGCATAGGTACTCTGAGAGATATGACGGCGTATCTGAGATACTCCGTCGTATCTCCGCTGTGAATCTGGCCCAGTACTCTTTATTCTGCATAAGTGAGAATTCTGTGTTGTCTTCAGTTCCACTACTACAGTGGCAAGGCCTTGCACTGTCACAGCAGGCAAAAGATAAGTCCATGCAGCAGGCAAAAAACATGGTCGGTTAACAGGCTGGGGTCAGTTCAGATGGCAGGCAGAGATGTAGTCAGTACGCAGGCAAAAGATCAATCCGATTGACAGCCAGAAACTTGATTGATTACTAGGCCTGGTCATTTCAGGTGGCAGGCAGAGGCATGGTCATTATCCAGGCAAAGGGTCGGTCTAGGCAGCAGGCAGAAACATGGTTGAGAAAACATGAAAATGGATGATACATAGGACTTTAGATACAGGCAAAATGTAGGTAGTCAAAAATAGTTGAAACAACTTCACCGTACCTTCTCTAATATTGTACTGCGGTATGGTAGCGACGAAAGCAGTCTCCTATGCATAGGCCAGGTTCTGAGGGACACTGGGGACAGCAGTAACGTGTGTCACGCCTTACTCCAGTTCTGCTGCATACACGGCATCTTTTTTGGCGTCTCCGGCCTGTTTCGGATGGTGTGATTACATATGGGAAGTGTCTCCCATGCAGCCTGCCGACTGCATCAGAATAAATGTTATCAGGTGCAGAGCCTTCATGGTAAATAAGCTCTGTTACAATCGCCTCTTGGAAGTCTAGGAAGGCACCAGATCTTTCCGTGGACTTATGATAGATGACGAAGGAGTTGTAAATGGCCAACTGAAATAGGTATATGGACACTTTTTTGTACCAGAAACGGGATCTTCTGGTTGCCCGGTAGGGTTGCATCATTTGGTCGTTAAAATCGACACCTCCCATGAATTGATTGTAGTCGTGTATGCAATCAGGTTTTTGGACCAAACCTTGCCTTCCTTGGATTTCCACTGAAGTTTCTTTGTGAATGGAGGAAAGGACGTACACATCTCTCTTATCCTTCCATTTAAGGGCCAAAATCTCTTCATTCCGCATACTTGCCAATTCCCCGTTTTTCAGCTTCGTGTTGACCAGTCTTTGTGGGAAGCCCTTGCGATTTACTCGAATTGTACCACAAGCTACCGTTTGCTGCAGATAAAGGTGGCGGAAAAGTGGCAGGCTGGTATAAAAATTGTCCACATAGAGATGGTATCCCTGATGAAATAGAGGCGATACAAGGTCCCAAACTATTTTTCCACTGCTACCCATATATGTTGGGCATCCAGGGGGCTCCAGCTGTTTGTCTTTTCCTTCATAAACACGGAAGTCATATGTGTACCCTGTGGCCCTCTCACAAAGTTTATATAACTTCACCCCATATCTGGAACGTTTATTTGGGATATATTGTTTGATGCCCAGCCTGCCTGTAAAATGGATGAGGGACTCATCAATGGAAATATGTTTGTCGGGAGTATAAAGCTGAGAAAATTTCTTGGAAAAAAAATTGATAAGTGGCCGGATTTTGTAAAGCTTGTCATATCCAGGGTCATTTCGGGGAAGGCACATGGAACTTTCAGTAAAACTGAGAAACCTCATAATCATTGTATAGCGCGTCCTGGACATAACAGAGGAATAAAGTGGCATGTGGTGAATAGGGTTGGTGGACCAGTAGGACCGCAATACATTTTTCTTTGTGAGTCCCATATTTAGTGTAAGTCCAAGGAAGATTTTAAATTCTTCAACTATAAGAGGCTTCCACTCAAATGGACGGGCATAATATGAATTTGGATTATTTGTGATGTACTGCTGGGCATACCGGTTACTCTGGTCTACAATTAAATTTAATAAATCTTCTGTAAAAAATAAATTAAAAAACTGAATTGGTGTCAAATTTTTGGTTTCTACCTGAACTCCTGGTTGCGCTGTAAAAGGGGGGATGATAGGTGCTACTGAATTAGAGGGAAGCCATAAAGGATTTGAAAGTGCCTCTGGGACATCAGTATAGGCCCTAACCCTTTGTGGCCGATGGGACACCCCGCTACTTGTACTTGGCTCTTCATCTGGGTGTATAACATCGTTGGTGCTCACCACTTCAGTGACTTCACCATGATGTATTTCATTGCTGGTGGTTGCCTGCTGCTCTTCACTATGCCGGATTCTTTTTTCTGGGGTCTTTTCCTCCTCTGAATCGGTCAGTGAACTGATGCTCTCCACGGGGTCATATTCAGAATCCGTATCCGACACTGAGTGTTCCCCACTACTCTCATCTGTCATGCTTGGAATCTTACTAGTGTACCTTTTTTGGACCTGGCGTTCAAGTTGCGGTGGCTCTGGTCACACTGTACTGGTGTGACAGTGATCAGGAACACGAATGCTGGCGTGCGCTGTTCTGATACTGGTACAGATGTTGATGGCTGCACTGGTGACACAGTGATCAGGTACTGGTGTGACGGTGACACTGGTACAGATGTTGATGGCTGCACTGGTGTGACGGTGATCAGGTACTGGTTTGATGCTGATCAAGTGCTAGTGTGACAGTGCCACAGGTACAGATGTTGATGCCTGCACTGGTGTGACGGTGGTCAGGTACTGGTTTGATGCTGATCAAGTGCTAGTGTGACAGTGCCACAGGTACAGATGTTGATGACTTTACTGGGGCCACCGTACTGGTGTGACGGCGATCAAGCACTGGTTTAACGTTGCTCTGGTGTTATGGTGATCAGGCACTGGAGTGATGCTGATCAGGTACTGGTGTGACGGCGTTCAAGCACTGGTTTAACGTTGATCAGGTGCTGGTGTGATGGGGATCGGGTACTGGAGTGATGCTGATCAGGTACTGGTGTGACGGCGTTCAAGCACTGGTTTAACGTTGATCAGGTGCTGGTGTGATGGGGATCGGGTACTGGTTTGATGGTGATCAAGCACTGGTTTAACATTGATCAGGTGCTGGTGTGATGCTGATCAGGTGCTGGTGTGATGGTGATCGGGTACTGGTTTGATGGTGATCAGGCACAGATGTGATGGTGACACTGATACATATTGGCTTGAAAAACTAGCACTTAGCTCCAAAATGCATTTCCTAGCAACCACTTGATTACCCGAATGTTTCTTTTCCCATTCTCTGCCCAGCTAACACGCTGCTGCTCATATCATTGTTTTTTCATAGGGACATCGTTCTGCCCCCCTCTCTCCATCCTTACCTTTATCATCACTACAGGCTTTATCTCTCTTCTAATTGGCCAGCCAATGTGGAGAATGCTGCTGCTCCACCCCCCCCTCCTCACTCCCCCCTCTGTGGGCTCTCTCAACTAAACAGTGTACTGTCACAGGGATCACTGCTGCTCTGCAATAACATATGGCGTGGATTCTTTTATGTAAATCATTGATCCACCATCCAATCCATACACAGGACTCTGCCTCCAGCAAGAACCATGGCTACACCAGCATTATTACGCTGGGAAATTAACCTCTGCCTGGCCAAGGACCTGCTGAGCATATTTCATGAAACCAAACAAGTCCTATATGGTTGTTTTTTTCTATCTAGGATTATTATTTTGCACCTTGCCTACTACCTTTTACTACTTTATGACCTTTCCCTGTTAAATATTTGGCTATTGGCAGCAAGTGTTTAACCTGTCAATACATACCTATTGTTCCTTACCCATTCCCTGACGTTTTGTTTTTTGTGCCAGACTTTTGTTTAGAACATATGTTGATGGTTGAACTAGTAACACTGGGGTGGATTCAAGAAGCAATTGCGCCTGTGTAACCATAGGTTACACAGCGCAATTGCTTACTTGCCCCGGCGTAACGATTGCTCCTGATACAGGAACCTCGTTACGCCGACTGCAGCCTAAGATCTGCGCGGCATAAGGCTCTTATGCCCGCATATCTTAGGCTGCATTCTTGCGATGGCCGCTAGGTGGCGTTCCCGTTGTGCTCAGCGTATAGTATGCAAATTGCATACTAACACCGATTCACAACATTGCGCGAGCCCTGCGTACGCAATTTACGTCGTTTACGTACGGCGGTTTTCGCGCAAGGCTGCCCCTGCTATTAGAAGGGGCAGCCCATGTTACGTATACCTGTCGTTCCCGCGTCGCGAAATTTGAATTTTACGTAGTTTGCGTAAGTGAATCGTGAATGGCGCTGGACGCCATTCACGTTCACTTTGAAGCAAATGACGTCCTTGCGATGTCATTTGCCCCAATGCACGTCGGGAAAGTTTCCCGACTGAGCATGCGCTCTACGATCGGCGCGGGAACGCGCCTAATTTAAATGATTCCCGCCCCCTACGGGATCATTTAAATTGCGCGCTCTTGCGCCGGGCATTTTGCCGGCGCGCTCGCGCAATTTACGGAGCTTCTGCTCCGTGAATCGAGGGCAGCGCAAAAAAATTGCAGGGCGCAGGGCAAAAACGTTGCCCTGCGCCTCCGTAAAAAAAAGCGCAATTATACCTGAATCCGGCCCACTACTGTACTGGTGTGACAGTGATTAGCTAGTGGTGCGATTGTAACACTGGTACAGAGGTTTATGGCTGTACTGGTGTGACTGGTGATTAGGTACTGGTGTAATACTAATGCCGCGTACACACGATCGTTTTTCGGCATTAAAAAAAAACTTTGTTTTTCAGCATGTCCAAAAAACGAAGTTTTTCTAACTTCATCATTAAAAACGATGTTGCCCACACACCATCGTTTTAGAAAAATGATGAACAAAGCGCGGTGACGTACAACACGTACGACGGCACTCTAATGGGGAAGTTCTATTCGCCTTTGGGCTGCTTTAGCCGATTCCTTGTTAGTAAAAGACGATTCGCGCTTTTTTGTCTGTTACAGCGTGATGAATGTGCTTACTCCATTATAAACGGTAGTTTTACCAGAACGAGCGCTCCCGTCTCATAACTTGCTTCTGGGCATGCGCAGGTTTAAAACGTTGTTTTTGCCCACACACGATCATTTTTAACAACACGAAAAACGACATTTTTTCAAAAGCCGAAAAACGATGTGAAGCCCACACACGATCATTTTAAATGACGTTTTTAAAAACGTTGTTTTTTTTCATGCCGAAAAACTACCGTGTGTACGCGGCATAACAGTGATACTGGTACAGATGAAGATGGCTGCACTGGTAACACTGAACTCATGTGACTGGTGATCAAGTACTGATGTGACAGTGATACTGGTACAGATGTTTATGGCGGCACTGGTGACACTGTACTGGTGTGATGGTGAGGTACTGGTGTAATGGTGATCATCAGGTACAGGTGTCATGGTGACACTGGGACAGATGTTGCTAGCAATCAGGCAACCAGGCTTGATGGAATTACATTTAGGCTTTAATAACACCTTCATTATTACACCCTACTCCATGTCATTAACACATCCTACCCTTGGATCATTATCACATCTTACCATTATATTATTATTACGCCCTACCCCTATGTCATTATTACATCTTACCCCTATGTCATTATTACAGCCAACCCCTATGTCATTATTATTATGCCCTACCCCTATGTCATTATTACATCTTACCCCTATGTCATTATTACAGCCAACCCCTATGTCATTATTATTATGCCCTACCCCTATGTCATTATAACATCTTACCCCTATGTCATTATTACATCTTACCCCTATGTCATTATTACATCTTACCCCTATGTTATTATTATTACGCCCTACCCCTATGTCATTATTACATCTTACCCCTATGTCATTATTATTACGCCCTACCCCTATGTTATTATTATTACGCCCTACCCCTATGCCATGATTACACTTATTATATATTTTTTCCGTTGGGGTAAGGGGTTAGAGTGAAGGTTAGCTTAGGTTTAGGAGTTGGGGTTATTTATTATTATTTTATTTATCATTATACGAATAATAATAAACAAAATAAATACACAAAAAAATAAAAATCATAAAAAAAAAAATGTATTCAATAAATATTAGGCCGGGTACACACGGACAAACATGTATGGTGAAAGCGGTCCGTCGGACCGTTTCCACCATACATGTCTGCCAGAGGGCTTCTGTACGATGGTTGTACACACCATCGTACAGAAGTCCGCGCGTAAACAATACGCGGGGCGTGTCCGCGGTGTCGCCGCGTCGATGACGCGGTGTCGCCGCGACAATGACGCGGCGACGTGGGCGGCCCGCCTTTAAAATGCTTCCACGCATGCGTCGAAGTCATTCGACGCATGCGAGGGACGGCGGGCGCCTGGACATGTACGGTAGGTCTGTACTGACGACCGTACATGTCCGAGCGGGCTGAATTCCAGCGGACTGTTTTAAAACAAGTCCAGGAATATTTGTCTGCTGGGAAAAGGCCCGGCGGGCAAATGTTTGCTGGAATTCGGCCCGCTCGCGCCCACACACGACCAAACATGTCTGCTGAAACTGGCCTGCGGGCCAGTTTCAGCAGACATGTTTGCTCGTGAGTATGGGGCCTTAAAGTAACAAAAATAAATACAGTAATACCTTGGTCTACTAGTAACGCGGTATACAAGTGTTTTGAAAGACGAGCACTAGGGGTTCAACGGATCATCATTGATCCATGATCCGCATGGGGTGCCGCATTCGGATCGGCACATCACGCGATCCGCGGCCATAGGAAAGGCTGCGGCTTCGGCCTAGCTCCGGAGCGGTGGCCATCTTGGTACACCCAGCGGTGGCAGCCTAGGTGAGCTCCCCAGAGCGGTGCGCTAATGGGGGAGATGTGGGGAGATGTGGATATTACAGTGGGGGAGATTACGTGGACATTTCAGTGGGGGGAGATGACGTGGACATTACAGTGGGGGGAGATGACGTGGACATTACAGTGGGGGGAGATGATGTGGACCTTGCAGTAGGGGGAGATGACGTGGACAGTGCAGTGGGGGGAGATGACGTGGACAGTGCAGTGGGGGGAGATGACATGGACATTACAGTGGGGGAGATGTGGAAATTACAGTGGGGGAGATGTGGACATTACAGTGGGGGAGATGTGGACATTACAGTGGGGGAGACGTGGACATTACAGTGGGGGAGACGTGGACATTACAGTGGGGGAGACGTGGACATTACAGTGGGGGAGATGTGGACATTACAGTGGGGGAGATGTGGACATTACAGTGGGGGAGATGTGGACATTACAGTGGGGGAGACGTGGACATTACAGTGGGGGAGACGTGGACATTACAGTGGGGGAGACGTGGACATTACAGTGGGGGAGATGTGGACATTACAGTGGGGGAGATGTGGACATTACAGTGGGGGAGATGTGGACATTACAGTGGGGGAGACGTGGACATTACAGTGGGGGAGACGTGGACATTACAGTGGGGGAGACGTGGACATTACAGTGGGGGAGACGTGGACATTACAGTGGGGGAGATGTGGAAATTACAGTGGGGGAGATGTGGACATTACAGTGGGGGAGATGTGGACATTACAGTGGGGGAGACGTGGACATTACAGTGGGGGAGACGTGGACATTACAGTGGGGGAGACGTGGACATTACAGTGGGGGAGATGTGGACATTACAGTGGGGGAGATGTGGACATTACAGTGGGGGAGATGTGGACATTACAGTGGGGGAGACGTTGACATTACAGTGGGGGAGACGTGGACATTACAGTGTGGGAGATGTGGACATTACAGTGGACACTATATCTGGTGGTGATACGAAAAATTATCCGATCCGTGACTCTGATCCGAGGACCGATCCGAGGACCGATCCGAACCGTGAGTTTTTTCATCCGTTGCACCCCTAACGAGCACCATTTAAAATGTTTTGCCTTGATATACAAGCAGTAGTTTAACTGTAAAAACAAAAGAATTACACTACAAAATTTGCACTAGGTGCGTGGTAAAGTGAAAAAGATAAAACCAAAAGATCTGTGACAGATATCCTGCAGCTGAACACTATAGCTCCGATATGGGGCACAAACAGTAGAATGGTAGTATGGTAAGAGTGCAGTGCTGGATAATAAACTAAGTGAAAAGCATAACTCAATAATGGTGGTAATGTATCCTTAGTGATCAAATAAGTGCAAATGAATAACCATAAACACAAAAATACATGCTTGAAATAGTCCACACAAGATTTCTGTATACCAGTAAACGTGCAGAAAATATATATGAGGGGGAAAAAAAGGTTCATAAATGTACGGTAGATATCCAGTGAAGAGTTTCCAGTGTAGAAGCATAGATATGATCATTCACCAATTATGCTGCCCGCCAACTTAGATATAATTGGAGGCTTACTGGAAAGCCTGCGAACCCCCGGGGGTCCCCAGGGGTCCGAAGGCCCCCAGGGCCCCGGATGGAAACCCCCCTTTTTTTTATTTATTTTTTATAAAAAAAAAATATTTTTTCTAATATATATATTTTTTTATTTTTTATTAAAGGGACAATTTTTTTTCTTAGGGGTAAGGGGGTCCCCAGGGGCCTGGAGATCCCCAGGGCCTGGGATGAAAACACCCCTTTTTTTTATAAAAAAATAAATACATTTTTATATATTTTTTTATTTCATATATATATATATTATTAAAGGTCCCCAGGGCCCCGGATGGCAATCCCCCTTTTTTTATAAAAAAAAATTTTTTTCATATTATTTTATTTCATTTTTTTTCTTTTTATTCCTTATATATGTATGTATATATATATATATATATATATATATATATATATATATATATATATATATATATATATATATATATTAAAGGGCTCATGAGGTCTCCATGTGGCAAACCCCCCCTTTTTTTTTTTTTATAAATGTTTTTTTTTTTTTTTTTAATTAAAGGGCCCAGAGGTCCCCAGGGCCCTGAATGGCAACCACCCCCTTTTTTTATATAAATGTTTATTTATTTATTTTATATATTTTTTTATTTTTTCATTTTTCATTTTTATTAATAATTTGTAAAGGGCCCCCCTCCGCTTCTCAATTCGCGGCAGCCCCCCCCTCCCGCTTCTCAATTTCAATTTCAGACAGCAGCCCCCCCCCCCCCTTCTCTGCTCCAGGTGCCTACCAATGCCGCCAATCCGTAACGTGTTGCAGATACAGTTTCAAGGCAGGGCCAGGGGTGGAGCTAAAGGCGGGACAAGGGGTGGAGCTGAAGGGGGCCCCGTCAGGTAGGCTGTACGGGGCCCCATGATTTCTATCAGCGGCCCTGCGTACGATCAGAGGCGCACTTCCAAGAGGCAATCCATGCACATCAGTGGGAATTTCTCTCCATAGGTGTAAAGAGCAGGCATCTGGTGGGTAACCAAATATTATTAAAGGGAGGAAGGAAGACAAAGGACATCCAGTAGTGCAGAGATTCCTTCAATGTCTTTATTTTTAAAAAAGGTCATCAGGTGCACCTGATGACGTCAGTTGTGACGAACCGGTCTTAGGGTTGACACGCACACTTGCACTGCGCATGCGCGGAAGCTATTGTTATGATTAGAGCTGCTTTTTAAATTCTCGCAAGGAACGTTTATGTATTAGGACTCGGTCCTACCTTTAAATTTTTTTTAAATAAAGACAACGAGTATTTTGCAGATCTCGCTTTTTGTCACAAAGTTTTGAAAATTGAAAAAAGGAAAAAAATGCATTTTCTTTTCTTTCTTCATTTTCAAAAACAAATGGGAGCTGTAAAATACTCACCATGCCTCTCAGCAAATAGATTGGGGTGTCTACTTTCCAAAATGGGGTCATTTGGGGGGGTTGTGTGCCATCTGGGCATTCCATGGCCTCCGAAACTGTGATAGGCAGTGAGGAGTGAAATAAAAAATTTACACCCTTAGAAAGCCTGAAGGCGGTGCTTGGGTTTCGGGGCCCCGTACGCAGCTAGGCTCCCAAAAAGTCCCACACATGTGGTATCCCCGTACTCAGGAGAAGCAGCAGAATGTATTTTGGGGTGTAATTCCACATATGCCTATGGCATGTGTGAGCAATATATAATTTAGTGACAACTTTGTGCAAAAAAAAAAGTTTGTAATTTTCCCGCAACTTGTAGTAAAATATTCCATGGACTCAACATGCCTCTCAGCAAATAGCTTGGGGTGTCTACTTTCCAAAATGGGGTCATTTGGGGGGGTTGTGCTATTTTGGCATTTTATGGCCTTCGAAACTGTGATGGGTAGTGACAGGTAGTGATAGGTAGTGAGGAGTGAAATCAAAAAAATTGAAGGCGGTGCTTGGGTTTCGGGGCCCCGTACGCGGCTAGGCTCCCAAAAAGTCCCACACATGTGGTATCCCTGTACTCAGGAGAAGCAGCAGAATGTATTTTGGGGTGCAATTCCACATATAACCATGGCATGTGTGAGCAATATATCATTTAGTGAAAAATGTGTCATTATTTAATCACTTGGGACGGAAAAAAAAATATTCAATGGGCTCAACATGCCTCTCAGAAATTTCTTTGGGGTGTCTACTTTCCAAAATGGGGTCATTTGGGGGGGGGGGGGGTTTGTACTGCCCTGTCATTTTAGTACCTCAAGAAATGAGATAGGCAGTCATAAATTAAGAGCTGTGTAAATTCCAGAAAATATATCCTAGTTTGTAGACGCTATAACTTTTGCGCAAACCAATAAATATACGCTTATTGACATTTTTTTTTTTTACTAAAGACATGTGGCTGAATACATTTTGGCATAAATCTATGACTAAAATTGAGTTTATTCGATGTTTTCTTATAACAAAAAGTAGAAAATATCTTCTTTTTCCGTTTATATCGCCAAAAATAAAAATCGCAGAGGCAATCAAATACCATCAAAAGAAAGCTCTACTTGTGGGAAAAAAAGGACACAAATTTCATTTGGGTACAACATTGCATGACCGAGCAATTACCAGTTAAAGCAGCGCAGTGCGAAATTGTAAAAAGACCTCTGGTGCTTAGGCTGACAAATGGTCCAGGGCTGAAATGGTTAAAAGGTCACGTCATAATCCAAGTTGCAAGAGCTTTCTACATTGTTTGTTACTGCTTAGCAGAAACTGCTGCAGTTTGCGGTCCAGCTGTGATACCAATCAAAGACACTAGGTGGCAGACAAGATTCGTTGGTATGCATTATATTGTACCCACTGGAAATCCTTACTGCTAGGAACATTGGAGCTTCCATTCTGATGTGTTTATACGGAGCATGCTCTGGGTCTGTCACTCTGGTTCTGGCTTCGCTATCCATTAGACCACTAATTTAGAAAAACAATGCAGCTTGCAAAACCTCCAAAAGTCAGATCTATTGTTCTGCATGCTTCCTCTTGTTTGGTCATGTATTCTCTGCTGAAGGTGCATGGAGGAGTGGAGCTTCAACAAATTCAACATTAAGGGCGCATGGGCGCTGCCACATCTCTCCAGCCACCCCCTTTATGTAAAATGGATAGATTCATGCATTGCATGTGTAGCACTACCCCCGAAGGAGCTGCTGGTTTAGTTTGGGTGGCATGTTACCTCTGTATCTCCGCCGTCTAGGGTATTCGATGAGAGCTGTAATAAAGTCAATGTCCACACAACAGTAGCGTGACCACATTTCCAAACTACTATTCAGGGACACGCCCCTTCCCAAAAATCAGCTTGTGCTGTAGCGAATCACAGCACAGTTATTGGACACAAGAGGTGGGATTTAAGATTTCTCCAATCACAAGCAGGGGGCGGGGACTGTGCTCCTCCCGGCATTCCCGGGCCAGGACAAGTACTGTCAGTGAGTAAAGCAGTGATGTGGCAGCCTTTTTTTGGGGGCATCAGATTGGCCCGGGAGGTGGCTGTGTCGGTTTCATTCCGGGACACTGTATTGTCCTGGAATGAAGGTACCCGGGACAGATCTGCAAAATGTGGGACTATCCCGGGCAATCCGGGACACGTGGTCACCCTACACAACAGGTATCTTTTCTGTGCTTTTATTACCCAGCTGGGTAAAAGCGGTAGAAGTAGAAATGGGTAAATCGATAGAAGAAATGGGAATGGCGGATTCAGGGTTAACTGGTTACTGGAAACAGTCCTGCTTCCAATGACAAACTTCTTCAACACTCTAGCCAGAGTGGGTATCGTACACCCGGATAGGCCTCTCTCACCAGCCCAGCAGCCAAAGTGTCACTCGGAACTTTAGGGTGAAGTCTCTGCCACAGACCCTCCCAAAGGTGGAGATAATGTCGGTCCAAAATCCTTCTCAACTGGATTCAGCACCCGGTTCTATTTCAACAAGCTTTAGTTTTATCAGGAACTGATAGGCGACCATCGTCCAGCCTCTCAGGTACGAAGTGTCCTTCGATGAGCAAATAGGCCTCTCTGGTGACACCAGCCTCGTGCTCGGTGTCCCTTAGACAGGTTTTCCATCGACCAGCTTCCTCCCACTTTGGACGGACAGCACAGGACCACTTGCAATTTGTAGACTCAGGGCCAGATTGACGTAGCGCAGCGGATCTATAGATCCGCTCGATCTACGTGAATTAAGATCCGCTCCCGCAAGTTTAGGAGGCAAGTGGCTAATTCACAAACAACTTACCTCCAAACTTGCGACGGCGGATCCTAACTCCCCCGGTGGAATTCAAATTCCGCGGCTAGGGGGAGTGTACTATTTAAATCAGGCGCGTTCCCGTGCCGATTTAAATGTGCAGGCGCCGTCCGCAAAATTTCCCGGCGTGCATTGCTCCCACTGACATCGCTAGGACGTCAGTGGTTTCGACGCTTACGTAAACGACGTCCGTCCGTATTCGAGAACGACTTACGCAAACGACGTTAAAAAATTCAAATTCGACGCGGGAACGCCGGCTATACTTAACATTGGCTGCGCCTGATAAAAGAAGGGGTAAGTATACGACGAAAAACCGCTACGGAAACGACGTAAGAACACTGCGACGGGTCCGCGTACGTTCGTGAATTTGCGTATCTCGCTGATTTACATATTATTTATCGTAAATCAGCGGGAACGCCCCCGGCGCCATTTTTAAATTGAAAAAAAGATCCGACAGTGTAACACATTGTAACACTGTCGGATCTAGCCCTATCTATGCGTAACTGATTCTATGAATCAGGCGCATAGATAGGACCAGTGTAAGTCAGAGATGCGATGGTGTATCTGTAGATACACCGTCGTATCTCTTTGTGAATCTGGCCCTGAGTCTACAAGGTAGATTGATGCTCCGGACCAATGTGGTCCCGGAGCCAGGAACACTGCAACACACACACCCTGGCCAGGAGGGCCACACACGGGGTGGTGGGACAACTGCCCAGGGGGAGAGCGGCAAGGCGGCGACGCCCAACCAATAGCCTCTACCCCCTAAATACCCCTCCCCAGCATGCACAGCGAGGCGATCAACCCTCCTGATTGCCTGCCGAGGAGAAGTATCCACACGACCCTGACTCCTACTGCTGCCACCTACCGTCTGGGGGTGCTTGAAGTCCCCAGACAGCAGGGTAGGCAAACAGTACAGCCAGAGCTGGAACAGAGGCCTTAAATTTAGCCAAATAACATGGTCAGAGGCAACTAACTCTCTGACCCCCTCTAAATTTACAGCAGCACCTGCTATGAAAAATAGCCAGGCGCTACACATGAATCTATCCATGGCCACTGTAGTCACTACCTATTCAGGCGTTCGGACCCTTTTCGGAAGAGTTCCAGCGGTGGGATTGTATTTTTGAAGCACTTGATTAGAGCCATAGGCTTTAAAAGGCTTCAAAAATGGTGGTCTGCGAGCGCAAAGCATTGCGCTCGCAGTCCACCCAGATGTGTTAGAAAAGCAAATGAATATTTGCTTTCCTAATACTGAACCACCTCTCCGCCAAACAGGAGGCGTGGGACTAATACCAGTCACCTGATTGGCTGAAGGTAGAGGCAATTCCATTGGCCACCTAGCTAACAGGAGGAAAAGACGCAGGGAGGACACAGGAGCCAGCGCTTGCTATGGGGACACTTGTACAGGGTCACTCCTGAGCCTTGCTGTCTGCGTCTATTGACACAGACAGCGAGACTCAACTCTCGTGCACATTGCTGGATCAAGATCAGGTTCAGGTAAGTGTAAGGGGGGGGGGGGGGGCTGCATGTAGAAAGTTTTTTACCTTAAACGATAAGTTCCCGTTTCTGGGTGCAGGTAAAAAACTTGCATTTATTTATTTTTAAGAACCTGGAAAGCAATGCATCTGCGATCAACAGATCATGGGTGCAATCTCAGGCTCCTGCAGACTGTCGGTGTATCTGTCTGCTCATACCTCATACAGGCAGGCAGTTACACAATGACAGGAAGACTCAGTGGCCCAGATTCACGTACAGCGGCGTATCTTTGTGCGGGCGTAACATATCCTATTTACGTTACGCCTCCGCAACTTTTACAGGCAAGTGCCGTATTCTCAAACGAAAGTTGCGGCGGCGTAGCGTAAATAGGCTGGCGTAAGCCTGCCTAATTCAAATGTGGTAGATGTGGGCGTGTGTTATGTAAATTGTATGTAACCCCACGTAAATTACGCTTTTTACGAACAGCGCATGCGTCGTCCGTGAAAGTATCCCAGTGCGCATGCTCCGAATTAACCGCAAGAAGCCAATGCTTTTGACGTGAACGTAAATGACGCCCAGCCCTATTCGCGAACGACTTACGCAAACGACGTCAATTTTCAAAATTTGACGCGGGAACGACGTCCATACTTAACATTGGTACGCCGCATCTACGCCTCATATAGCAGGGGTAACTTTACACTGGGAAAAGCCTAACGTAAACGGCGTATCTGTACTGCGTCGGCCGGGCGTACGTTCGTGAATTCGCGTATCTAGCTGATTTACATATTTCTAGGCGTAAATCAGCGTACACGCCCCTAGCGGCCAGCGTAAATATGCAGTTAAGATCCGACGGCGTAAGAGACTTACGGATCTAATACAAATCTATGCGTAACTGATTCTAAGAATCAGGTGCATAGATACGACGGCTCGGACTCAGAGCTATGTCCTTGCGACGTCATTTAGCGCAATGCACGTCGGGAAATTTTAGGGACGGCGCATGCGCAGTACGTTCGGTGCATTAACGCGCCTAATTTAAATGATCCACGCCCCCTACCCGGATCATTTGAATTAGGCGGGCTTGCGCCGGGGGATTTACGCTACGCCGCCGCAACTTTACAGGCAAGTGCTTTGTGAATCAAGCACTTGCCCGTAAAACTTGCGGCGGCGTAACGTAAATGTCATACGTTACGCCGCCGCAGATTTGCCCGATTCTGCGTGAATCTGGGCCTCTATTATAAGTTTCACAGTTTTTCACTTGGGATAAAAACAGATTTAACCACTTCAGCCCCAGACCATTTGGTTGCCAAATGACCGGGCCACTTCCAAACAAAATTGATGTCCTTTTTTCCCCCACAAATAGAGCTTTCTTTTGGTGGTATTTGATCACCTCTGCACTTTTTATTTTTTGCGCTATAAACAAAAATAGAGCGACAATTTTTTTTTTTAAAAAAAAGCAATATTTTGTACTTTTTGCTATAATAAATAACCCAAATTTTAAAAAAAAAGCAATTTTTTTTCTCAGTTTAGACCGATACATATTCTTCTACATATTTTTGGTAAAAAAAAAACATAATAAGCGTATATTGATTGTTTTGCGCAAAAGTTATAGCGTATACAAAATTGTGGGTAGTTTAATGGCATTTTTATTATAATTTTTTTTTACTTGTTATGGCGGCGATCTGCGATTTTTATTTTGACTGTGACATTATGGCGGACACATCGGACACTTTTGACACTATTTTGGGACCATTTACATTTATACAGCGATCAGTGCTATAAAAATGCACTGCTTACTGTATAAATATGACTGGCAGTGAAGGGGAAGGGGTTAAAGGGGTTGTAAAGGTACAATTGTTTTACCTAAATAGCTTCCTTTACCTTAGTGCAGTCCTCCTTCACTTATCTCATCCTTCCATTTTGCTTTTAAATGTCCTTATTTCTTCTGAGAAATCCTCACTTCCTGTTCTTCTGTCTGTAACTCAACACAGTAATGTGAGGCTTTCTCCCTGGTGTGGAGTGTCATGCTCGCCCCCTCCCTTGGATTACAGGAGAGTCAGGACGCCCACTAACACACAGCTCCTTTTTCTATCTGCAACGTAGAGAGCGTCCTGACTCTCCTGTAGTCCAATGGAGGGGGCGAACATGACACTCCATACCAGGGAGAAAGCCTCGCATTACTGTGTGGAGTTACAGACAGAAGAACAGGAAGTGAGGATTTCTCAGAAGAAAAAAGGTCATTTAAAAGCAAAATGGAAGGATGAGGTAAATGAAGGAGGACTGCACTAAGGTAAAGGAAGCTATTTGGGGGGAAAAAATTGTACCTTTACAACCCCTTTAAGTGTGTCCTAGGGAGTGATTCTAACTGTTAGGGGGCGTGGCTTACTGTGACACATCACTGATCGTTGCTCCCGATGAGATCAGTGCTGTGTCACTAGGCAGAACAGGGAGATGTCTTGTTTACAGGGCCGGACTTACCATTGGGCTTGACTGGGCTCAAGCCCATGGGCCCCACCCAATAGGGGGCCCGGGAGGAGGAAGCAGGAAGAGCCATGCCGCTGCTGATGAAGAGGTAAGAAGTCCCCTTCACCCCCCCCCCCCCCCCACTGAACAACTTCGACCACAATTCAGCCCAGGGGGCCCCCACCGCCCTAAGTCCTGCCCTGCTTGTTTACAAAGGCATTCCCCCGCCCCCCATTCTGCTGTTCCGTGACCCGATTGCGGGACACTGGCGGACATCGGGTCCCACGGGCATGGTCACGGAGACCGAGGCAGTCACGCGCGGCCGCTAGGGAGCAGGATTCGAAGCATCGTATATATACTTTGCTTTGCCTACCTGTGCCATTCTTCCAACGTAAATGTGCGTGAGGCAGTCGGGAAGCGGTTAAACTACAGTTATAAATAAAATATATTTCTAAAATCTCAAATATTTAGCCAACCTTTGTGCAACACACCCCCAGATGAGAAACTGTAAAATAAACCTCTCCGTGATATTCCGTAAAAGTTCTCGTGGAACTTGTAAACTGTGATGTTTTCCAGAATCCTAGAGTAAAACTTCAGCCAACCTTCTTCAACAAATTACTCGCAACCATGCGTGTAATGCTGTACAGATCAAGAATAAAGGATTTCACTTTGTAATTCATTTGGTGAACATCACTGGGATAAAACATAAATCAAAGTCATAAAAATAAGAAGCTTATAAATTGGAAAAGGACATTTTAATAGCTGTTGTAAGAATTGGCCGAAACTGAAGGATGAGCTAGCAAGATGTTTCATTTTGCCTTTACTATATAAATGTACATGACTTGAGACACTTCCTTGGAAGTTTTGAAAGGGTAAAAACCTAAAGGCCGCGATTCAGATACCGGGGCAGATTCATGTAGATCTGCGGATCTTTAGATCCGCTGGATCTACCTGGTTTGCGATCCACCGGTGCAATTTAGCGAGGCAAGTGCATGATTCATCAATCCCTTAACTCGCAAACTGCACCGTCGGATCCTAACTCCCCCCGGCGGAATGCAAATTCCGCGGCTAGGGGGAGTGTACAATTTAAATCAGGCGAGTTCCCGCGCCGATTTAACTGTGCATGCGCCGGGGCGAAAAAGCCCAGTGCGCATGCTCCAAATGACGTCGCTACGACGTCATTGTTTGCGGCGGGTACGTCGTTTGCGGCCATCGGTATTCCCGATCGCGGTACGCAAACGACGTAGAAAATTTAAAAATCGGCGCGGGAACGTCGGCCATACTTAACATTAGCTACCCCTCATAGAAGCAGGGGTAGCTATCCGCCGGAAAAACCCGAACGCAAACGACGTAGAAAACGAGCGACGGGCGGGCGTACGGACGTGAATCGGCGGTTTTCCTCATTTGCATATGCGACGGGTAAAAAATCGCGACGACACCTAGCGGCCGGCGGGAGATTACAGCCTAAGATTCGACTGGTGTAAGTCACTTACACCAGTCGGATCCAAGGGAGATCTATGCGGAACTGATTCTTATGAATCAGTCGCATAGCTCCGACGGTGGGATCTCACAGATCCGACCGTCGGGTCTCACAGATACGACGGCGGATCAGGAGATCCGCCGTCGTATCTATTGATGAATTTGCCCCACCGTATTTATCTTGCTATAACGCGCCCCGGGGTATAGCGCACACCCCCGAACTTGAAGGAAAATTCCTGAAAAAAATAAAAAATACTTACAGTTTGGATGTCCCTCGTCGGTGTCTTGCCCGTCGTCCATCGCGTCCATCGGCGGCCTCGTCCGGTCCGGCGTCCTTCTGCGGCCATCGTGGTGTCCTCCCCGCTCGATCCCTGCTTCCCGCGCTGTGTTTGAACCACTGCGCCGACATATACCGAGCGCAGTACACTCGGGTATAGTCGGGCAGGCTCGGCTCCTCTCGCGTAAAGGACGTACAGGACGCACAGGACGTGACCGCGAGAGGAGCCGAGCCTGCCCGACTATACCCGAGTGTACTGCGCTCGGTATATGTCGGCGCAGTGATTCAAACACAGCGCAAGAAGTGGGTATCGGCGTATATCGTGCACCCACGATTTTGCCCTGGGCAAAAAAGTGCGCGGTATATGCCGATAAATACGGTACATTGTCGTATCTCCTATGCGCTACGCCGACGTAACATTGAGAGGCAAGTACTGTATTCAGAAAGCACTTGCTCCCAAAGATACGTCAGCGTATCGTAAATGGGCCGGCGTAAGCCCGCGTAATTCAAAGTAGCAAGGCAGTGGGCGTGTTGTATTGTAATGAAGCGTGACCCCATGTAAATGCATGTCCGATCGAACGGTGCATGCGCGCGCATGCTCAGAGCCACGTCGCAAATACTCCCTAAGATACGTCGGCTCAATGCTTTGTCGACGTGAACGTAACCTACGCCCAGCTCCATTCAGGTACGACTTACGCAACCAACGTAAAATACAATGCTGTTCCGACGTTTCCGACGTTCATACCTTAACATGACTTACCCCTGCTTTATGAGGGGTAAACTTACGCCGGACGTACGCCTTACGTAAACGGCGTAGCTAAATCCGACGGGCGCAAGTACGTTTCTGAATCGGCGTATCTAGGTCATTTGCATATTCGACGCGTAAATCTACGGAAGCGCCCCTTGCGGCCAGTGTAAATATGCACCCAAGTTACGACAGAGTAAGGAGATTTACGTCGGTCGTATCTTGAAAAATTCAGGCGTATCTCAGTTCCTGCATAAGCGCATAGACACGACGGCGCGCATTTGAACTTACGATGGCGTATCTGGAGATACGCCGTCGTAAGTCCTTTCTGAATCCGGGCCAAAGTGTTTTTAAACTCTTCCATACACCCAGGGAAGTGACTGGCCTCAGGTGATACATAGAGATGAAACAAATCCTCCCACATATGCTGTACCTGTTTATCTGCAGTCTTCTCTACATATGTTCCAAGTGCCACATTTTAAAAAGCTCGTCTGAGCTGTCAGAAAAAAGGTGTCAGAAAGCTGAAATTACATTCTGCAGAACTCCGGCCAGTGATCATGTCACGGAGAGGCAGAACGGGGTGTAACTTTTATATTAATTATTGACAACTGTTCCATTTCGTCAGTAACGTCAATTTAATTGTATTTTACCTTTCACCAGTCGAAATAAATTATCATATGTTTGTTGGCATTTAAATAGTATTAATCCATTAATACTTATGACCGATCTTTTTATTGTCTCTCACTAATGGTGGTGAGATTGCACATTTTTACACTAAACTTCCTTTGTAAATATTTATTCTAAGTATAGTAGTGCTGCACCTTAGTATATATATGAAACGGGATACCTTTTACATGTCAAAGTATCTATTTTTATTGTAGACACGTCCCAATAGCAACCTTCATTGAAACACACTATGTCCACTAACATGGACTTCAAGAAAATGGAAGTTTGTTTACTTCCGGTTTGGGCGTATTTAGCCGGCGGCCCGACAGCCAATAGCAATCCCCTGATGAAGTCACGAGGTGCGTGACGTAACGCCGTAGGGAGTCGAAAGTCGAGACCGAGGAAAACACTCGCACAAGCCGGAGGCCATCGGACGTAAGGCGGTAATTTCAAACGCCACGTCTGCACTTTATACACAAACGCTGTTTGTTATTTCAAAGCGCCTTCTGTGCTACCTGTTTTTTTGTTTTAATAAATACTTTTGGATTCCTAACCTACTACACTATTGGAGGCAATCTTCTTTTCTCCCCACCCCATTGCTTTCTCTATTGGACCATCATTATTTGGACCATTTTGGAGTTATATAGCAGCTGGAACCAACTTGAACTGAGTGACCCCAGGAGAAAGGGAATCGGAGACCCGGAGGGTCAGCACTATATGCGCACATATAGCACCTTTATGGCACACAGCAGCTGGAACAACCTATACTGAGTGATCCCAGGAGAAAGGTGATCGGAGACCCGGAGGGATATCCCTATATGCGCACATATAGCACCTTCATGGTAAGGGCACTACAACATCAATGAGGATTCTCTAATTGCTGTCTTATACACAGGAATCTCCACATGGGGACATTTCATCACCTCCATTAATAGACTGTCACATCATCATTACTATTGTTGTTTATTACATATCTATATGCTCACATTTTATATATTATATTTTACATTTTATATATACCTTTTATATATTCATTTTTCATATGTGTGCACATCACAGTGACTTTTAAACTCACAGGGGACGGGACATCCCCAAAGGGTTTCACGGCGTCCTAATACAGATCTCTTTCTAGTATATATATTTTTTTGACACGCACTGCACACTTTGAGTTTGGTCACTCACTCATCTTTGATTGTGATTCATTCATTTACTTATATACTTTGGTTGTGATTCATCACATACCTGGAGCGCTTATCACCTATTCAGCTTGTTTTTTCCCCTTTGTGTTATGTGAACACTTTAGATATAGCTGCCCCAGGTACTATCTGCATACTATTTTTTCATACTTTGTTTACTCACAGTAGCGCATTGGAATTTATTATTTATTATCTCCCTGTTCTGCCTTGTGACAGGACACTGATCGTCTACTCCCTGTCATCGGGAGCAGTGATCAATGTCGTGTCACATGTAGCTCAGCCCCCACACAGCTAGAATCACCCCCTAGAACACACTTAACCCCTTCCTCACCCCCTAGTGGTTAACCCCTTCCCTGCCAGTGTCACTTGGCCCGGTCATTGGGCAGCCAAATCCTCCGGGGCTGAAGTAGTTAAATGGCTCTTCAGCATTTGACACTTGTTGGATTCCTGTGTCCCCCCTCTGTACACCATTGTTCGATTCTCTGATCCTTAGATCATACAGTCAGCACACAGCATTGGGGTTCAAGCAGTTGGACCATGGTATGCAGCATGGGACATAGGCATCCCACGCTCCTTGATATTACCCCAACGCTTTAAGAGCGATACGGGGGTCGCTCCACAGAGAGCCAGAACAGGGATCTGTGTATGTAAACAAACAGATCCCCATTCTGTCAGGGGAGGAGAGAGAGATCTGCTGTTCCTAGTGATCAGGAACCGCGTCCTCTCTCCTCCTCCAGTCACTGCACTCCCCTCACAGTTATAAAAGCCTCCCTAAGGAACACTTAACCCCTTAATCGCCCCCCTAGTGTCAACCCCTACCCTGACAGTGACATTTACACAGTAATCAGTGCATTTTTATAGCACTGATCGTTGTATAAATGTCAGCGGTCCCAAAAAAGTATCCAATCTTTCGGGTGAAATTTTGAAGTCCCGCTAAAAATCGCTGTCATTACTAGTAATAAATAAATAATAAAAATGCCATAAATCTATCCCCTATTTTGTAGATGCTATAACTTTTGCGCAAACCAATCAATATACGCTTATCAGCATTTCTTTTACCAAAATCATGTAGAAGAATGCATATTGGCCTAAACTGATGAAGACATTTACATGTTTGGGGGATATTTATTATAGCAACATTTTTTATTGTTTATAGCGCAAAAAATTCAAAACACAGAGGTGATCAAATACCACCAAAAGAAAGCTTTATTTGTGGGGGAAAAAAGAACATCAAATTTGTTTTTTGGGGTACAGCGTCGCAATTGTCAGTTAAAGCGACGCAGTGCCGTTTTGCAAAAAATGGTCTGGTCAATAAGGAGGCAAATCCTTCTGGGGCTTAAAGTGGAGGTTCACCCGAAAAGTTAATTTTTAATTTTAGATTGTTACTCATTTTATCAAGGGGAATCGGATAGTTTTTTTAAAATCTAAGCAGTACTTACCGTTTTAGAGATACATCTTCTCCGCCGCTTCTGGGTATGGGCTGCGGGACTGGGCGTTCCTATTTGATTGACAGTCTTCCGACAGGCTTCCGACGGTCGCATACATCGCGTCACGATTTTCCGAAAGTAGCCGAACGTCGGTGCGCAGGCGCCGTATAGAGCCACACCGACGTTCGGCTTCTTTCGGCTACTCGTAACGCGATAGATGCGACCGTCGGAAGCCTGTCGGAAGACTGTCAATCAAATAGGAACGCCCAGTCCCGAAGACCCATATCCGGAAGCAGCGGAGAAGATCGCTCTCTAAAACGGTAAGTACAGCTTCGAATTTTAAAAAAACTACCCGATTCCCCTTGACAAAATGAGCATTAATCTAAGGTTAAAAACATTTTTCCGGGTGAACTCCCGCTTTAAGTGGTTAATGCACCTGTGCTGCAGAGCAACACAACGCTTGGTAATGCATTACAGTGCATTGTGGGGAGCTGCATGGAAATAAATAGTGCATGTCCAAATTTCACTGTGTGGTGCATAATTTAAATTATTGGGCTGCCTTAATCCAATGAACTTTATTATTATTATTATTATATTATTATACAGGATTCATATAGCGACAAAAGTTTATACAGCACTATACAATATAAAAGGGAGGCAATACAGTTACAATATAATAATATACAAGAGGGTTAAGAGGGCCTTGCTCAGGAGAGCTTACAATCTAATAATTATTATGTATATTTATAATATAAACAACAAGCAGTGCTAATATAGATAAAATTAACAATATGTGATTAATACTTAGCACCAATTACCGTATATACTCGAGTATAAGCCAAGTTTTTCAGCACATTTTTTGGTGCTGAAAATGCCCCCCCTCAGCTTATACTCAAGTCACCTTTTTGCACCTGATCTCCCAGGCTTTGGGCACCCATATAGACCCCCTCTTCCTCTACCAGTGTGCAAAGTTTGTTGTCTGGGGGACCTACGGCTGGGGAGCACCGATTTTTCAAAGTCGGACACCCCTTCCATAGACTCCCATGTTAAACTGTAATTTCTCCGGTAAATTTGGGGACCCGGTACCAGCCAGCCATAGGTCCCCTGGACCCAAAACTTGGCACACATGTAGCCCCAGTTCTTCACTAATAGTGTGCAAAGTTGCTGTCTGGGGGACCTATGGCCGGGGAGCACTGATTTTTCAAAGCCGGGCACCCCTTCTATATACTCCCATGTTAAACGTAAGTCTAGTCATGGACACAGTGAGGCACAGTGAGGCATGGACACAGTGAGGCATGGACACAGTGAGGCATGCACATGGACACAGTGAGGCATGGACACAGTGAGGCATGGACACAGTGAGGCATGGACACAGTGAGGCATGCACATGGACACAGCGAGGCATGCAGATGGACACCCTAGGCTTATACTCGAGTCAATACGTTTTCCCATTTTTTTGTGGTAAAATTAGGTGCCTCGGCTTATAGTCTGGTCGACTTATACTCGAGTATATACGGTACATGAAAATGAATGCAACCTAAAACTATTGAATATAAAAGCTACATTTAAATAAAAAAGTGTCCATAAAGAAAGTATAGCCACATACTACAACATAACGGCTTTCCTTAAGCCCCGTACACACGAACGGTTTTCCCGTCTGAAAAACTGCCTTGAGAGCTTTTGGCCGGGAAAACCGGTCATGTGCCGGAAAAAAAGAGAACCAGCTCTCTTTTTTCCCACCGGGATTCCCTGCAGTTTTTAACCCGGCAGTTTTCCTATGGGAAACACTGCGATGGAGCATACACACGGCCAGTGTCTTGTCGAGCTGGTTCCTCCATCGGATAAGTTCCTGCCTCGACTACGCAAGCACGGCCAGGAGCGGGGCATGCGCAGTAGTAGGCCACGCAAATCTCCGAGCCTCAACAGCTGATTGTCAGCTTAGACAAGCTCGCTCCCGATGCCTGATGCCTGCTTATACACGGCGCTGTATAGTACACGCCGCTCTACACAGCAAGCGGCGGATGTGATATTGAGCAGTGCTTTTTTGATTGCTTATCCACGCCACTCTATACAGCAAGGGGCGGATGTGAGACGTCTATTTTTGAGAAAACCATCCCCCAAAAAAGGACTGCTCAATATCACATCCGCCCCCTTGCTGTAAAGAGCGGCGTGGATAACCAATCAAAAAAGCACTGGCCAATATCACATCCGCCCCTTGCTGGCCCTTGCTGTGTAGAGCGGCGTGTACTATAGAGTGTATAATCAGGCATCGGGAGCAAGCGCGTCTACAGCTGAAGAACAGCTGTTCCCGCTCTGAGTTTTCCGTCGGCTCGGATTGCGCATGCGCACTCCAGAGAGAACCATATCGATAGGAGGAACCAGCTCGGCAGAACACCGGGATTCACGACCAAAGCCCTGATGGGTTTTACTTCCTCTTTGTTTTCCTAAAAAGGTAAAGCATAATGAGCTACTATGCATCGCATAGTAGCCCATTATGTGTCACTTACCTGAAACCGAAGCCTGCGATGTCCCCGATTTCCTCGCCCCCATGAAGCGTTCATCTTTCACCCTCTTCCTTCCGGGTATCGCGGCTCCGGTGCTGTAATTGGCCGGAGACGCGATGACGTCACTTCCGCGGGAGCCGCCAGTCACGGCACGATCTTCTTTAGAAACGGCATGATCACTGTTTCTAAAGTGTGCATGCGCTATTGTCTACGGCGCATTCGCCTTAGACATTGGCACCTGTCTCGTTTGCAAATATTTCCTAAACCGTGGAGGTTTAGGAAATATTTTGAGCACCTACAGGTAGGCCTTAATCTAGGCTTAGCTGTATGTAAAAGTGGTTGTAAAGGGTTTACAACCACTTTGAGGCCCCGTACACACGACCGAGTTTCTCGGCAGAATTCAGCCAGAAACTCGATCGGAGCTGAATTCTGCCGAGAAACCCGGCCGTGTGTACACTTTTGGCCGAGGAAGCCGACGAGGATCTCGGCGAGGAAATAGAGAACATGTTCTCTATTTCCTCATTGTTCAATGGGAAATTTCGGCTCGCCGAGCTCCTCGGCGGCTTCACAAGGAACTCGACGAGCAAAACGATGTGTTTTGCCCGTCGAGTTCCTCGGACGTGTGTACGGGGCCTCAGGCAACTGAAAGGGTCACTTTAATTGAACCACCAACAATTCATACACAGCAAGGAACACTCATGTTTAGACTTTGCTTCATGTAAACAGATAAATTGCTAGGTTCCCAAAACGTCTTCTTAGTACAACAGCTGAAGTATACATGCATATCTGCTTTTAATTAAACTCTTTAATGTGCGCATTTGTTTATTACGTTATACTCAGAGATGTTGCCTGCAAAATCCTAAAATGAGTCATTATTTGTGGGAAATAAATAATTACTGACATATTTATTTTATTGTTCTATGGCCACATCTTAGCAAATGTGATTGTTTATTTAACTAAAGTAAACTTATGAACGTTCATGGTGTATAATGAAGGCTTTTACAAGAGCATCAATGGCTGTTGAGCTTGTATATTACTAGAATTAAAGTGTCTGGGCAAAAAAAAAAAAAACAACCAAAGCATATTCACTAAATCTATGCAACGCAAGCACATGCATGCACAAAGGGTATCAACAAGCCAAGAATGGCTGGTATTCATGGATGTTCATTGCTCACACTGTAGAGCAGTGGTTATCAACCCTGTCCTCAGGGCCCACTAACAGGCCAAGTTTTCTGTATTACCCTGGGGAGATGCAGACTAGACTACTGCAATCACTGAGCAGCAAATGATATCACCTGTATTTCAAGTTATCCTGCAAACCTGGCCTGTTGGGCCCCTTACACACTGGGGCAGTTTGCAGGCGCTATTGCGCTAAAAATTGAAGCTCCTCTCCATTCATAAACTGAAGCATAGTAAACACAGGTTATGATGCTCAGTTATGTGAATGGACAGAGTCAGTGATCATTGACTCTGTTCATTCGGAAAAGGGTTTAGCGGTATATCGAGGGGGTGGAGGAGGACATTGAGGGGGGAGAGCAGCACGCAGGGGGACAGCACGGAGCGCGAAGGGGCACAGTGAGGAGCACAAAGGGGGACAGCACAGAGCACAGAGGGGGACAGCACGGAGCACGGAGGAGGGGGACACGAAGCCGGAGGGGGAGAGCAGCAAGGAGGAGGATACAGGGACAGTCAGCGGCGATCGGTGCAGCTTTAGGGGGAGTTACAAGCACTGATCACCGCTGTATAACTTTAACTAAAGCAGCTAAAAAGGGGGCAGATCAGTGCTTGCAACTCCCCTGCCGCACCAATCACCCTGACTGCCCAGGTATCAATTGAAGCATCAGAGCACAAGTACAAGTACCCGGGGAAATGCTCGGTATCGGTACCGATACCGATACTAGTATCAGTATCTGGACATCCCTACCGGGCAGTGCGCTTGCTGGACGTTCAAAAAAGTCCTGCAAGCAGCATCTTTGGGGCGTTTGGGAGCGCTCCCAAAATGCCCCTGCCTGCAACATGGGAGTTTTAACCCCTTCTTTGGGTCTAAAAGCGCTTCGCTAGCGGATGAAAAGCACCGCTAAAACAAGTAGCTTTTTAGCACTAACGCGGCTGGGGCCCCAGTGTGAAAGAGTTCTAACTGATATAACCAAACATGTAAATAAATACATTAACTGGTCCAAATGCAACACGTTGGGGGTTATTTAAGAAAGGCAAATCCACTTTGCACTACAAGTGCAAATTGCACTTGAAATTGTACTGAAAGTGCACTTGGAAGTGCAGTCGCTGTAAATCTGAGGGGTAGATCATAAATTAGGGGAAGCTCTGCTGATTTTATTATCCAATCATGTGCAAGCTGAAATGCTGTTTTATATTTTCCTTGCATGTCCCCCTCGGATCTACAGCGACTGCACTTCCAAGTGCACTTTGCCATGCATGAATCTATGTATTGTTGAGTTTCTGCTAAGCAGGAACATGGATCTCTGTCTTTCTACAGTTAAACCATCCCCACACAGTAAGAAAGCACTCCTAAATATCACATTTATCCCTTTGATCGCCCCTGATGTTAACCCCCTTCCTGCCAGTGTCATTAGTACAATGACAGCGATTTTTTTTAGCATTGATCACTTTATTAGTGTCACTGGTTCCCAAAAAGTGTCAGTTAGGTGTCTGATTTGCCTACGGCAATATCGCAGTCCAGCTAAAAATCGGCATCTATACTAGTAGAAAAAAAAAGTCCATAAAGCTATGCCATAGTTTGTAGAAGCTATATTTTTGTGCAAAACATTCAATATCTTATTGTGATTTTTTTTTTTTTACCAAAAAAATTTAACAAAATATATATATATTGGCCTAAAAAAATAATAATCCAGAATTGTTATTGTTTTCTGGATAATTTGTACAAACAAGAGGTTATCATATAGCATGTTTCAAATAACGCTTATATTGGAAGAATGGTAAATATAGTATGTGCGATTCATCTGATAATAATAATAATACTCTTAACGTAATAGTAATTGTTTAGCATGGATGAATAGTTTTTTTTGGATATGTTGTATAGCAGAAAGTAAAAAATATTAGGATTTTTTTTACCAAAAATATGTAGCAGAATATATATTGGCCTAAATTTATAAAGAAATTCTATATATATTTTTTTTATTGGATATGTTTTATAGCAGAAAGTAAAAAAAAATATTTATTTTTTTCAAAATTGTCGGTCTTTTTTTGTTTATAACGCAAAAAAAAAAAAAAAAAAAACGTTGAGGGGATCAAATACCACCAAAAGAAAGCTCTATTTGTGGGGGAAAAAAACATCAATTTTTTTGGGTACAGTGCAATTGTCGGTTAAGGCAACACAGTGCAATATCGCGAAAAAATGGCCTGGTCAGGACTGGGGGGTGAATTTTTCGGAGCTGAAGTGGTTAATGAAGGCTGCAAATTTGAAAAAATAATTATTATTTTTAAAATGAATGGAACGTGTGAAAAGTACATTTTAGTGATGAGGTTACAGCAGGTCTTTACCTTCTTTACCCACTTTCTCTAATCTTCTTCATCCATAAAATCACAAAAACAAGAGCATTTTTAAATACCTTTTTTTCTTGTAGGGTCCTATCATTTCTGGGCTTCTATACAAAGTATATAAAACATATACATTCTATAAAGTAATTTAGTAAGGCATTTTAGAGAATATAAAAAAATGATGTACCATACACCCTTTACGTTTTAGGAAAGCTGAGATCTTTGGGTCATTGTTATTTCCTAAAACCTCATTCAATTATCCAGTGAGTCAGGATGACATATTTTATGCTATAATCCTTAATGTATATTCTAAGTGAAATATCTGTTTATGGGAAAGTATCATGTTTCCTCTAGAGATTGTGTAGCCTAAACTCATTTATTTAGGTGTGTCATTTTATTTTTCATGTCTGAATGAGAGATACTGTACTTAAAGCTACACTCCAGGCACAAAAACTCTTATTTAGATATACTGTATTTATTGGCGTATGAAGCCTCATACACACTGAGGAACTCGACGGGCGAAACACATCGTTTTCCTTGTCGAGTTCCTTGTTAGGCTGTCGAGGAACTCGACAAGGCAAGTTTCTCCATTCCCGTTGAGGAAAAAGAAGACATGCTCTCTTTTTGGCTCGACGGGATCCTCGACAGTTTCCTCGTCGAATAATGTACACACGACCGGTTTCCTCGGCAAAAAAAAAATCCCAGCAAGTTTCTTGCTGGTTTTTGCAGAGAAACTCGGTCGTGTGTACGAGGCCTAACACTCACTTTTTTACCCTGAAAATAGAGAGTAAACTGTGCCTGCGTGTTATACGCAGGGGGCTGTGAAAAGTTTTTTCCTGACACTTCCCTCTTAAGCGCTTAAGTCCAGGACCATTTTGGTGGTAAGGACCGGGCCACTTTTTGCGATTCAGCACTGCGCTGCTTTAACTGACAATTGCGCGGTCGTGCCCTTTCTCCCGAACAAAATGTACGTCCTTTTTTCCCCACAAATAGAGCTTTCTTTTGGTGGTATTCGATCACCTCTGGAGATTTTTTTTTTTTTTGCGCTATAAACAAAAATACAGCAACAATTTTGAAAAAAATTCAATATTTTTTACTTTTTGCTATAATAAATATCCCCCAAAAATATATATAAAAAAAAAAAAAATTCCACAGTTTAGTCCGATACGTATTCTTCTACATATTTTCGGTAAAAAAATCGCAATAAGCGTTTATTAATTGGTTTGCGCAAAAGTTATAGCTTCTACAAAATAAGGGACTGTTTTATGGCATTTTTATAAATAATGAATTTTTTGCTAGTTATGGCGGCGATCAGCGATTTTTATCGTGACTGCGACATTATGGCGGACACATCGGACACTTTTAACACCATTTTGGGGCCATTGTCATTTTCACAGTAATCAGTGCTATAAAAATTCACTGGCTACTGTAAAAATGGCACTGGTAGTGAAGGGGTTAACCTCTAAGTGGTGCTGCAGGGGTTAAAGCGGATGTGCCACTAAAACAATATATTAAAAGCTAGCAGCTACAAATACTGCAGCTGCTGACTTTTAATATAAGGACACTTACCTGTCCTGGAGTCCAGCGGTGATCGCAGCAGAGGATGAGCCGATCGCTCGTCACCCTGCTGCTCCCCCCTCCATCCACGGTGAGGGAACCAGGAAGTGAAGCGCTGCGGCTTCACTGCCCGGTTCCCTACGGCGCATGCGCGAGTCGTGCTGCGCCCGCCGATTGGCTCACACGCTGTGTGCTGGGAGCCGAGTGTTCCCAGCACACAACGGGCGACAGACGGGATGTGACGGAATGCCCGTCTTTCGCCCGTAGCGTGTGGCCGGAAGTGGGTGCAAATACCTGTCTTTAGACAGGTGTCTGCACCCCCCTCCCCCCTGAAAGGTGTCAAATGTGACACCGGAGGGGGGGAGGGTTCCGATCAGCGGGACTCCACTTTAGGGTGGAGGACCGCTTTAAGTGTTCCCTAAGAAGTGATTCTAACTGTTTGTGGTCGTGGGTACACGTGACATGTCACTGATGACCTTTCCCAATCACTGGGAATTGTAATCAGTGGCAGTGTCACTAGGCAGAATAGGGGAATGCCTTGTTTACAAAGGCATTCCCCCTGTCTGCTCTTGCCGACCGCAATCGCGGGACTCCCGGGAACATCAAGTTCCCGGAACCCGCGGCTGCACTCAAGAGGCACGCAGCGGGCTCGCACGCACACCTGCTGGGCGGCAGATTTAAATGGACTTCCCTTTACACCAATCTGCCTGCCCGTGCCATTCTGCCGACGTACATTGGCATTCGGCGGTCGGCAAGTGGTTAAAGTTAGGGTGCTTGATATTCCTGTGCATGTTATATGCTGATAAATACGGTATAGTCACCAAAACCACAAAGGTTACATTGATCAGTGCATTTTTTTTAGCACTGATAATAATGTCACTGGTCCCCAAAAAGTGTTATTTGCGGTCAGATTTGTCCGCCGCAATGTCGCAGTCCCGCTAAAAATCGCAGATCGCCACCATTAGTAGCAAAAACAATAAAGAAAAATAAAATTCCCTAAATGTATCCCCTATTTTGTAAACACAATGGGCCAGATTCAGAAAAGAGATACGACGGCGTATCTCCTGATACGCCGTCGTATCTCTGAGTGCGGGAGATTGTATCTATGCGACTGATTCATAGAATCAGTTACGCATAGGTATCCCTAAGATCCGACAGGTGAAATTGTCTTACACCGTCGTATCTTAGGCTGCATTTTCTGGCTGGCCGCTAGGTGGCGCTTCCGTATGTTTACGCGAGGAATATGCAAATTAGTATTTACGCCGATTCAGAAACGAACGACCGCCCGGCGCTTTTTTTTTACATCGCTTGCGTTCGGCTTTTTTCGTCGTAAAGTTACCCCTGATATAACCCCTATGTTAAGTATGGCCGTCGTTCCCGCGTCAAATTTTCAAAATTTTACGTCGTTTGCGTAAGTCGTTCGCGAATAGGGCTGGACGTCATTTACGTTCACGTCGATTCAAAAACGTCCTTGCGGCATACTTTGGCGCAATGCACACTTGGATATTTTACGGACGGCGCATGCGCCGTTCAAAAAAAACGTAAAAAACGCGGGGTCAAGTCAAATTTAAATACAACACGCCCCCAACATCCCCATTTGAATTACACGGCCTTACGCCGCAACACATACGTTACGCCGCCGTAAATAAGGGCGCAAGTTCTTTCTGAATACAGAACTTGCGCCCAAAGTTACAGCGGCGTAACGTATCGGAGATACGTTACGCCGGAGGAAAGATACGCTCAGGTATCTGAATCCGGCCCAATAACTATTATGCAAACCAATCAATATAAGCCTATTGTGATTTTTTTTTTTTACCAAAAATATGTAGAGGAATATATATCGGCCTAAACTGATGAATAAATTAGTTTTTTTTATATATTTTTTTGTATATGTATTATAGCAAAATTGGCGCACTTTGTTTGTTTATAGCGCAAAAAATAAAAACCACAGAGGTGATCAAATACCACCAAAAGAAAGCTCTATTTGTTTGGGTACAGCGTCGCATGACTGCGCAATTGTCATATAAAGCGACGCAGTGCTGTATCGCAAAAAAATGGCCTGGTCATTAAGGGGGCAAATTATTTTGGGGATGAAGTGGTTAAAATAAATGAAAAGCATCCCTTAAAATTCCAAGAACCTCTGTTGTGGTAACATAAGGTTGTATTTCCCATTTGCACGTGTTCTGTGGTTGTGTTAACAACCCTCTGCCCTATGATTTATGATGTCCCTTTCAAGGTCTAAATAGTTCTGTGCAGCTGTCAGATTTCAGGTTGTTCCAAAATTGCCAAGTTGTTCCATGGATTGAGAGCAGGTTTTGAGACACGTATATATCCGGCTGATGGGTGGGTCCCCCTTAGTAAGACGAGTGACCTCAGAGCTTTCTGAAAAATCTCTTTATCATTGTTAACGTATGTTGTGTGGGGAATCCTGAGTAAGGCAGTGAGAGAATGGAAATTGCTCATGCTGGGGAGTGCAGAGGAAGAGAGACGTCTGGTCATAGCGGTCATCGCAGACTTTCTTGTGATCTGTGGAAGCTCAACCTTGTAAAGAGTTCCTGTCTTCTGCTCTGTACACAATCAAGGACTGTATAATTCAGCAAAACGCACTATCACTGCTCAGATACGGTAGTAGGAAGCTGCATATGGAGGCTTGTAACTTTGATAATACAGTTCCATACAATGATCACTTTGTATTCCTTCTTTAAAGTGATATTGAACCCAAAAACAAAAATGTAATACCGTATGTACTCGAGTATAAGCCGACCCGAATATAAACCAAGGCACCTAATTTTACCACAAAGACTTATTGACTCGAGTATAAGCCTAGGGTGTCCATCTGCATGCCTCACTGTGCCTCACTTTGCCTCACTGTGTCCATGTGCATGCCTCACTGTGTCCATGCCTCACTGTGTCCATGTGTATGCCTCACTGTGTCCATGCCTTACTGTGTCCGTGTGCATGCCTCACTATGTCCATGCCTCACTGTGTCCATGCCTTATGGTGTCCATGCCTCACTGTGTCCATGCCTCACTGTGTCCATGTCCATGCCTCACTGTGTCCATGCCTCACTGTGTTCATGTGCATGCCTCACTGTGTCCATGCCTCACTGTGTCCATGCCTCACTGTGTCCATGTGCATACCTCACTGTGCCCATGCCTCACTGTGCCCATGCCTCACATGAGGCAGGTCGGGGGGTCGGATATGGAACGAAAAGCCTATGGTGCATGTGCCCCTGGAGTGGCAGTCCAGGGGTATCTGAATATCACTGTGTGTGAGGGACACATTGATTTAAGATACCACGGTCACTGCACCAGATACACGCTTTTTTTAGCACCTGCCTCCTGGGCCGGGCCTTTTGGCTAGGACCGGAGGAATTTTTTATTCCTGGCCGGAGAGCCTGGTCATTGTTGATCACACTGACCACTTCTTTTCACTCTCCTCTTCACTATCCCTTTCACCCACTTTCTTTTATTTAAGCCTATGTTTGTCACGTATTTGTCTTATTTTTGTTTGTGCACGTTTTGTTCACTGTGTGATTAGTAGGGTGCGGGTCCTCGGGCCAGCCCTGAACGTCTTGAGAGTAGGTGGACATGGCCTTCTGGCTTAGTTCACTTGCTCTCATGGGGTCTCCCTTCGGGGGAGCCCCACCTAGTACTGGGAGGGTTCTGTTTCGGCAGTCCCTCCGAGGAAGTTGGGTCCGTGTCGGCTTCGGTTGCTCGGACCACAGTACCTCAGTCCCCGTCTGGAGCATAACGCCCCGGGGGATCAGGGTTTGGGTCCCTCTTCACAGGAGGACCACTTGACGTTGCACCTGTCTGCACGTTTTTGTGAACACTCTTTATGTGTGTGCACATTTTTTCTGCACCGGGTGGAGTTTTTGGGTGTGTTCACACGCCATAGGCTTTTCAAAAAAAAAATATATATAATTGAAAATAAGTCAACATTTTTTAAAAATGTATTCTCTTACCTGCTGCTTTAAGGCATATCAAATTAAAATGGCAGGCAGTAAAAAAGAAAAAACTCAAAATGAGTACTTTTTGGAAATTATGAAACATGCTATTATTGGGGTGTGGGGGAGATGGGTTATACATGGTAATGGTGCACTAGATACATCAAATGTATAGGTCATGCATAGAGGTATACATATTATTAAAGAGAGCATTAAGCTGAGATATACAGGAGAGGAGGGTGGTGAAAGGGTTAAAACAATCTTACATGCTTTGGAGCTGATGATAAGCTGATCTGGAACTAATGAATGAAAACAATCATTTATTAGCTCCTCCTTCCTCCCCTTCCTCTTTTGTAAGAGTAAGCAGTGGGCCTTACAATGTAATCACTATAATGTTTACATGTGTGATCACTGTGCTTGATCATCGCAGAGATCACATGGTACAGAGCTGCTGGGATTGGCTCTTTACAATGTCTGTGAACCAAAGTGACGATGGCTCATTTTACAGCACTGCCCACCCAAGGGGGATTTATAAACAGCGCTGTAGACATACGAGTTCATTAATTCATCATTCATACACAAGCATGCAGTAGATAAGTGATTAATCTTTGTTACCACTTGGGCATAGCAGGTAGACTGTACTGACCACAATGGAAACAGAAATTCTGATTTATAAGCAGTTGTGTATTTAGAGACTTGGGACACCATAAAAAGTAATTTATTTGATTTTAAGATATTTTTTGTAGAGATGTATAGGGGTTAATATGTTACAGTATAGTGAATGTATGACCACGTTTTTTAAATTGCAAACAATCCACGCTGTCCTTAAATTCAGACACATTCACAGTCATCTACTGGCAGAAATTGCCTTAAAAAAAAAGATTATTTTTGGCAATTTGCAGGATGACTTGTCATGGCGTAGACAGTGCTGAAGAAAACTGCCAGTTTGTCATTGACTTATTTTTACCACTCATCACTGCCAACACCATCAATGAAATACTTTTCTGCACTGCTTAATAGAGCAACATTTCTTATTTATTATTTTTTTTCTGGTTCACTGGCTTCTTTTATCACATGTGTACTGAATAAAATGTGGTGGGTGCCACTGCTGAGTCTCTTCGAAATATACTAGCTGGCTGGCAGTATATGGCTTCAAATACCTTCAGAGTTCCTGGTCTAGAAATCTACATACCCCCAAATTTCTTTAAAAAAAAAAAGGACACCTATTTAACTCAAAGTGAATAAGTAATGGACACACACATGTCACCCCCACTGAAAACTTTTTTATTTTAACTTAACTAGGTCCTTTAACCTCCCTGATTCTGTCTGGAATTACGTACCAAAAGCGGTACAATTATTTGCAAGGAAATTTGGCGTTTTATACTGTAGGCCTGGAATTCTTAGGAATAACTCACTAAGGCTGCATTCACACCTGAGCGTAGGGCGTTCGGTCGTTTTTTCAGGCGTTTTTTTTCGCGCGTATTCATGCTTATTTGCGCGTTTGCATACAGCGTCGTGCGACGTTTTTGTACTTCGGCGTTTCTTATTTTAGCCAATAGGAAAAATTATCATCTTTTCATCACTTGTTGCTATGTTGGTAGATTTTTTTTACTCTTCTGCATGGGCGACAAGTTCTATTGATTAAAGCGACGAAACGCCCATAGCAAACGCCCGTTGTCGCGCGATACGCTCAATACGCGCGTTTCCCATTACTTTCTATGGGAAAAAAAAAAACGCTCAAACGCCGCTGTCGCGCGATTCGCGCGACAAAAAAAGGTCCGGGACTTGTTTGAGCTTCGTGCGACAGGCGTTTGGGCGTTCAGGCGTTCAGGTGTGAACAGTCACCATAGGGAATAATGTTAATTCTCCCCTCTGGCGTTTGTGAGCAGTGCGCTTCAGGCGTAAAAACGCCTAGGTGTGAATGGGGCCTTAAATCTGACCAAACAAGAATCTAATAGTATGACATTTTTTAAAAAACAAAATTATAAATTATAATATAATAAATAATTATAAATAATTATAACAAATAATAATATAATTCTAATAAAAATTATTCAATAATGTAATCAACTCAAAATCACTGAAATTTTCTCAGTTGCAAAATTGTCGCTGTCATTATTTTTTTTTTTTTATGACGAATTTTCCCACAAATCGCTATCGCACAATTCTGCAAGTGATTATAATTTATTATCGCTGTTTTTTATCTGATCTAAAACTATTTTTGACATAAAGGGACACTTTTGGTTGCTATGGACAATCTACAGTTTTCAGGGAGAAAGAAAGGTTTTTATTATATAAAATGACATGTAGGGCACTGGGCAGACCACTAGGGACAAGGGGGGTGTGTTTTTTTTTTACATACAGTACTGTAATCTATAAGATTAGAGTATACTGTATGTATAGTGTTTGTTTACCTTTTTGAATTTGGCGTCGTTCTCCACTCCCGTGCGTCGTAACGTCGCAGGGAACGGAGATCGGCGGCACAGGAGGACGCTGTGTGAATCGAGCGAGGTCCCGCTCGCTCACACAGCGCGGTGACATCGCTGGATCCAGGACAAGGTAAGCCAGCGCACGCTGCAGGCTCTGCATAGCTAGCCCGAGCGTGACTCGGGGTTACCGATCGCAACATGAAAAACCCACCCCGAGTCACGCTCGGGAATACCGCCAGGCAGGTTAAAGTTCACATGTTTGTAGAGTAAGACCCGGTTCACACAGGAGTGGCACGACTTTGGGGGCGACTCGGCAAGGCGATCTCAAGACGACTTCCGAGGCGACTTGCAAAATGACTTCTGTAAGTCAATGCAAGTCGCCCCAAGTCACCCCCAAAGTCGTACAAGAACCTTTTTCTAAGTCGGAGAGACTTGAGTCGCTCCTATTAGAACGGTTCCATTGAAAAGAGCGGAGCGCGACTTGTCAAGCGGCTGAGTCACCCCTGTGTGAACCGGCTCTAAAGCCGCGTACACACGATCAGTCCATCCGATGAGAACGGTCTGAAGGACCATTGTCATCGGTTAACCGATGAAGCTGACTGATGGTCCGTCGCGCCCACACACCATCGGTTAAATAACCGATTGTGTCAGAACGCGGTGACGTAAAACACGATGTGCTGAAAAAAATGAAGTTCAATGCTTCCAAGCATGCGTCGACTTGATTCTGAGCATGCGTGGATTTTTAACCGATGGTCGTGCCTACTAACGATCGTTTTTGACCTATCGGTTAGGAATCCATCGGTTAAATTTAAAGCAAGTTGACTTTTTTTTAACCGATGGTTAAATAACCTATGGGGCCCACACACGATCGGTTTTGACCAATGAAAACAGTCCATCAGACCGCTGTCCTCTGTTTAACCTATCGTGTGTACAAGGCCTAACTCTCCTACTATAGTAACTCTTCTTCTTTTTCATTAAATGTAAATAATTGATTTCAAGTAGAAGCAAAGTGCCACCATTGGGGTTGATTTAATAGGCAAATACACTGTGAGCTTTTGCAAGTGCAGTTGCTCCGGAGCACAGTAAAAGAGGGAGAACTCTGCTTACTTCCATCATCCAATCATGTGCAATCAAAAATGCTGTTTTATTTTTATCTTGCATGTGATTGGATATTATTTGTAAAGTGAATATTTACCTTATTTATTCAGCTTTGGAGGAACTGCACATGCAGAGTGCAACTGCACTAAGTCTATTTGCCTTTAGTAAATCAACCCCATTGAGTTCCATTCACTGACTATTTGTGTCAGTGGTCGCAGTTGATAGTCTCCCACTACGTACTTTGTCTTCAATGTTGGGTTCCCCTTCTTTAAACGTCTTCATCCATCTGTGGACATTTCTCTTGTCAATGGTGTCATCTCCGTACACATTCTGTAGCCTTCTGTGGATGATGGACAGCCTGAACTCCTTCTTTGTCAAGAACTCAATGACTGCACATAGCTTCTGCTTGGAATCCATTTTTTGCCTGCAATTAAAAAGAAGAGAAAGAAAAGTTACTATAGAGCAGTGGCAGATGTGACCCTTTGTTGCCTTCATCCCGGTTCTTGCGGCACTGTTCCTTCCACTGATATGAGTCACTTTTACTTCCACTGACCCCAATGATTGGGTCACTACTTCTTCCACTGACTCCAACAAAGGGAGAACTATTCTTTCCTCTGACATCAACGATGGGGCAGAACTTCTCCCACTGGCATCAACAATGAGGCAGCACTTCTCCCACTGACATCAACAATGGGCCACCAGTTCTCCCACTGACATCAACAATGGGGCAGCACTTCTCCCACTGACATCAACAATGGGGCAGCACTTCTCCCACTGACATCAACAATGGGCCACCAGTTCTCCCACTGACATCAACAATGGGGCACAAGTTCTCCCACTGACACCAACAATGGGGCACCATTTCTCCCACTGACACCAACAATAGAGCATTATTCCTACTCCTACTGACCACAGGCCCGTTGTAATTTTTTTACTCCCACTGACAATCAATCCTAAAGCCTCGTACACACGACCGGTTTTCCTGGCAAGAAAACTGCTGGGAGAGCTTTTTGCTGTGAAAACCGGGCGTGTGTATGCTCCCTCGCCGGGAAAACTGCCGGGAATCCCGGCGGAAAAAATAGAGAACATGCTCTCTATTTTCTCGTCGGGATTCCCGGCGTTTTTTTTTTTTTTTCGACGGATTTACTACACTTGCCACTGGCAAATACTGTGAGGCGGTGCCAAGGGAGCATAAGCCCTGTACACACGGCCGGGATTCCCGGCTAAAGCTCGGACTTTATACCGCCGGGAATCCCGGCCGTGTGTACAGGGCTTAAGACTTCTCTACTTCCACTGATGCTAAACGATTTTCTACATCCACTGACATCCACTGACTTACAGTTCAGCCCCCCCCCCTAAAGTCTGAAGGACAGTAAACTGGCCCTTTGTTTAGAAAGTTTGGAGACCCCTGCTCTAGAGGAAGAATTACTCTACCAATATGTTAAATCTGAGCAACCTAGGTAAGTTAATTAAAAAAAAGATGCCGCTTTTGCATTACATTCAGTACAGCCCTTGGAAATAACACACCAAAATAATTGGTTAAACCAATTTTTGCTTTTTTTGAACAGTTAATTTCCTTTATACTAACATTTTAAAATATCAATTGCAATTATTTAGTTCAGTGTCATAATTTTGTGCATTTTTTTAGATACATCAGACCAAAAAAAACAAAAAACAACATAAGATGGAGAGGGGGATTTGGTTCCAAAAGAGGGACAGTCCCTTCAAATGAGGGAGTGCTGGGAGCTAAGCCAATGTGTAGATTGGGAAAGTCTGCGTGAAGTCAAAAATCTTTAGTGGATCACTATGGCTAACAAAACTTAATATTTACAGGAAACAGAGTAACCAATATACATGTCATGCAAACAACTGAAACCCATGACTTAATTCCATGCAGACCATATTTTATAAATCTGTTTCTGAAATGTAAAGAATGTTCCTCATTCCTCTTATGAAGTCATGTACTGTACACATACACATACACAGTCATGTACACATACACAAACAGGGGGGAGAAAGCAGTTGTAGCAACAAATGTCAACCATAAAATAAGGTAACCATTGTAAGCAACCTCAGCAGTTGTGTATGTTTTTTCCTAACTTGTACCTTAGCTTTGACTGTATGAATATAAGGAGAAAAAAAAAATCAAAAGCGTCATGCGAAATAAAAAAGGAACTATTATTTTGACTATTAATACAGTTACAGTATTAAAAAAAATGTGTTTTTTGTTAAAAGTGGTACAGTATGGAAGACAGGTGCTCTTTAAACTTTATATTTAACATAAACAGCCCCTGTCACAACCACTTAGCCATGTGGATTCAAATGGGGACATACATCCAACTTCTAATAATTTATACCAGACTGAGAACACAGGGTCTTTAATCATCATGTCTGTTACAGAGTGACCTTACACTCAGACTTTACAGACATGTACTGGCGGAGAATATACTTTAAAAGATTATTTTTGGCAGAGAACGGTATGACTGTTCTTGGTGCAGACAGAGGTGTAGAAATTGGTAATTGGTCACTGATTTATATTCACTGCTCATCAGTGTGGAAGCTGTCAGTACAAATTATTCTTCCACATTCAACCTTATATATATTTATATATGTAATGCATAGTAATAATGCATGTGTAATATATATAGTGGAACCTCGGTTTACGAGTAACGCGGTTAACGACCATTTTGAAAGACAAGCAACTTTTTTAAGGAAATTCTGACTCGGTTTGCGAGTGTTGTCTCGCAAAACGAGCAGAATTCAAGCTTATGTGGCCTGCAGTACCGCATTTGGCCCAAGGTGGGGGGGCCGCCTGAGCCGAATGGCGCCAATCAGAAATGTATGGACACGAGGACAGCTTGGTTGACCTCGGCAAACCTTGTAAAGACTCATGAACGGGAACTTTCAGAGGTTTGCCGATGTCAGCCAAAGTGTCCTCGGGCCTTTCCGGCCATTTCCGAAGCTCTCCAGCGCCCCCCCCCCCACCTCTGGCCACAAGTTTCTCCTACTGTATCCACTTTCAGACAATCCCTGAATACTCATCTCTTCAGAGAAGCCTATCTGGCCCCCACCTAACAACTGTACATTTATTTCCTCCATCAGCAAATACCCTAAATTATTACCTCTTGTATTTCTTGACCTTGCCTCCTAGATTCCTACTGTATTAAAGTGTATTGTATTTGTGCTGTCTACCTTCAAGTTGGAAAGCGCTGCGTAAACTATTGGTGCTATAATACTGCACAATAATAATACAAATAATATATATGGGTCTCCTGCTAGGCGAGACGAAAGGGGGCATGAGGCAGCCACTTGACCTGTGGAAAAGACCAAGGTCAAGTCAGATGGACACTGGACTGCACACCTGGTGGAGCAGGCAAGAAAAAACCTGTAGCACCCCGAAAACAATAAAATACAAAATATGTGTATTTACAAAATCTGCTTCCATCGTTCTGCACCCCTGTTACCTATTTTCAGCAGACAGTGGGCTGAAGGTAAAGCTTCACTTTGTAAAGAATGCCCAATCGCATGCAAGATCATTTTAAAAAAACAGCATTTTTGCTTGAACATGATTGGATGATGGAAGCCATGCTCTGGAGCAACTGCACTTGCTCTGGATTGAGGCAAGTAAACCCTATAGGGCAGGGATATGCAATTAGCGGACCTCCAGCTCTTGCAAAACTACAAATCCCATCATGCCTCTGACTCTGGGTGTCATGCTTTTGGCTGTCAGAGTCTTGCTATGCCTCATGGGAATCGTAGTTCTGCAACAGCTGGAGGTCCGCTAATTGCATATCCAGGCTATAGGGGGATTCGATTTGTTCATATTTCATGGCTGATGTTTACAACCATTTTAAAGAGCAGTATAATGCACATTAAGGTCCATGTACTAACGCACTGCAAAGGTATGAATGAGCCTAAGCGTCGACTTATTTCCTTACAAAAATAAAGTAGATTTGTAGAAGGAAAGTGTATCATCTGGCCATTAAAACCCATATGGTTGACTTAGTAAAGGAAAATGCAAAAGTCTTTAGCAGTAAACATGATATATGTACTGGCTTAAGTCATTTTATAATTAGCAGCATTTTACTTTGAACATTAAATGCTGAAAGAGTGTTTAGCATCCTACTGTACAATAAAGGTAACAGATGCTTGATGGGACTCACACATGGCAATGCTGTTATTTACGTAAAGAGATGATAATCCAGTTCAGTTAGGCAGAGGAAGCTTTTCTCAACATTTTTAACTCCTTTCAGGTTTCAGGGAGCTCCTGCTAATTATCACATCAATGGCTCACAAGAATAAATAAAAGAATTAGGCATGTCCATGGGATTTCTTAAAGCAGAAGTAAACTTTATCTGAGCACAACAAACTGAAAACATTATTTAATTAAATTGTAATATTCAAAGAAAACTCACCCAGCCACCTATGTCTCCATGACTTATTTTGTTGAGAAATCACTTTGAAAAACAACCCCAGCATTTCTGGCCATCTTGAGCAGGGGTCTCCAAACTTTCTAAACAAAGGCCAGTTTACTGTCCTTCAGACTTAAGAGCTGCACTATGGCGTCAGTGTGAAAAAATAACACCCTATTGTTTGCTTCAGTGAGAGTAATTGAGCCCCATTATTGGCAGTGGAGGCCCGTTCATTAGGGGAGCGCAGGCGCCGCCCCCTTTTGCCACGCCACCCCCTGTATGCAATAGATAAATTCATGCATAGCATGAATCTATCCACGGCCACCGCGGGCACCCCCTTAATTATGCGTCCGGCTCGTTTCAGGGCACCAGGCGCATAAATTACAGCAGCCCGAGGCTCTAATAGGCTCTAATAGGCTTCAAAATAAGTTGGGCTCGGGTCGCAGAGAATGCGCTCCGATCCCACCCAGGTGTGTGGCAACAGCAAATGAATATTCACTGTTGCAACACTGACCCTCCTCCCGGCCAATCGGGAAGCGGGTATGAAACCCGTTTTGGCCAAAACATCAGGTGATCTTATTGGACGCCTAGCGCTGGGAGGAGCAGAGAGGAGATGCACCCGTAAACTGCTCCAGGAGAGGACACCGGAGCAGCTTTCCTCGAGCCTGCCATGCTTAAGGACAGGGGTGACCGCTCTGAAAGATGGCCGCATCAGCTCCACACTCCATAAAGAGCCGACAGCTGCGCTCACCACCTGCATCCAGTGTAAGGACTGACTGGCAGACAGCGGGTGGGGAGTGGGGGTTTGCTGTGGGTGTTAGTGCCACACCATGGCGAGGTAGGGGCAGTTGTGCTAGTGCTGCTTCACCGCCCTCCCCCGAAAAAAACACCAGCCGCGGTTGATTATTGGTGTAAGTGGGAGGAATTATGCCCCATCATTGATGTCATTGGGCCTCATAATTTGTATTATTGAGAGGAATTGTGCCCCATTTGTGATGTCATTGGGCCCCAGTGTTGGTGTCAGTGAGAGGAATTGTGCCCCATTGTTGGTGTCTTTGGGAGGGAATGTAACCCCTTCATTAGTGTCAGTAGGAGGAATTATGCCCCATTGTCGGTTTTAGTGAATGAAATAGTGCCCCAAGGGCCGGATAAAAGGAAGCAAGGGGCCACAGTTTGGAGACCCCTGATCTTGAGTAAGGGCAAATTCATGTAGCATTTACTTCCTGGAATCCATCAGCCCTTAGCTCAGTCATGCAGGCAGGAGGGTTTTCTTATTTGAGAAAGCCCCTACTCACCTCCCCTAGATGAAAGAAGAGAAAATGCCAATGAAGACTCCTGGGATCTATGACATAATTTTGGCATAGGCCAGAAACCAACTAAAGAAATGTAGGAAAGAAAAAAAAGTTTAAAACAAGTAAATACAATATAATTTCCTATCTATTTACCAATGCTAGCAGCATTAGGACTTAAAATAATTGATGATAATAGAGAGAGTTCAGTTTTGCTTTAATGTCAGTGCAGTGCTTCCTTACATTGGTAACCGGTGAGAATGCCCTCTACATTGATGGTCAGTAGAAAAAATGTCCCATACAGACAGCTGAAAAGATAACTGGTGTTAGTGGTAACTTATCTCAGAGACAGAAACTGCTCAAGGAACATCTAGTTCCGCTATGGAGAAACCTGGCTGAGAAAGGCTCATCTGGGGCCTCGTACACACGACCGAGAAACTCGACAGAATCCATCAAGAAACTTGGTGGGAGAGCTTTTTTGCCGAGGAAAACGGGCAAGTTCTCTTTTTCCTCGACGGGAGTCTCAACTTCCTCATCGTGTTCCTCGTCGGGCTGGTTTTCAACGATAAACTCGAGCGTGTGTATGCTAAAAGACCCGCGCTTGCTCAGAATAAAGTATGAGACGGGAGTAAAATTAGCAAACTTTTACTTAACACGCAAACACATGAGATTAGCAAAAGCAGCCCCAAGAGTTGTGCAAGTGGAATCGAACTTCCCCTGCCGTTGTATGTGTTGTACGTCACCGCGTTTGAGAACAAGGAGATTTTGCCTAACAAGGAACTTGTCGAGGAAAACGATGTGTCTTTTCCGACGAGTTCCTTGGTCGTGTGTACGAGGCCTGAAGAGAAGTGGCCGATAGGCTGTTCTCTCCCATTTTAGGGGAACATCTGCCATTTGTCCTCAAATACACCAGGACCTGTTTAAACTGCAATTTGTCTAACAGGCAGAAGCAATGCATATGTGGAAAGTTAGTTTAATTTCTCTTCCCAGGAAAAGGAGGTTAGGATTGGCCCCATTGTACATGGATTTTCCAACTAGCTGGAATACCTGGGTGTGATATAGAGCCCTTTCCACACAGAGCCAATCCACCCTATATGCTCACTACGCAAGCTGCGTAGGGCCCCGCAAATTACTCGAGGCCCCACCTCCCCCTTGTGGGTGTAGGGGCGGCACTGGTGGAATGGGGAAGTGGAGGGGAGGGGAATTGTGGAGGGGAAGAGAGAGCTGCCCAGATGTTTAGAGCGCAGCGTACACAGGGAACACAGCAATAACAGTTTTCATTTTCAACCCTGGTGACGGGTGATTTGTCAATAAAAGTTCCCCGGCCAGGGGGTGCGGCTATATGTGACGTTGAGCGGCAGGAACACGGCAATTGAAATGAAAACTGTAATCGCAGCGTCATCTGGGCGTCTCTCCTGTTCCTCTCCTTTCCTCACCTGCACAGGTAGGCTGAATGGTGGGCACAAGGCTGCATTTGGTGGCCACAAGGCTGCATTTGGTGGGCACTAGGCTACATTGGTGGGTACAAGGCTGCATCATGGTGGGCACTGGGCACAAGGCTGAATTTGGTGGGCACAAGGCTGCATTTGGTGGGCACTGGGCACAAGGCTGCATTTGGTGGGCACAAGGCTACATTTGGTGGGCACTGGGCACAAGGCTGCATGGTGGGCACAAGGCTGCATGGTGTGCACTGGGCACAAGGCTGCATGGTGGGCACTGGGCACAAGGCTGCGTTTGGTGGGCACAAGGCTGCATTTGGTGGGCACAAGGCTGCATGGTGTGCACTGGGCACAAGGCTGCATGGTGTGCACTGGGCACAAGGCTTCATGGTGTGCACTGGGCACAAGGCTAATGGTTTACATAGCTCACGGCATCACAGGTCTGGTAGAGGGCCCCTTAGCAGAATTTTGCTAAGGTCCCCAGGGAGGTCAGGATCGGCACTGTTCCCACGTCATAACATTGTTAGCACATCCTTAGGGGCCTATTGCAATCTATCTAGTCTGTTGCAGTTTGTTATATTGCGTGTTGAAGGCAGTCTTTTCTTTTTAATGAGCTGCCAAGGTATCTCAACAGATCGAAATTCGAACTGCAATATTAGACCCTTTTATGCACTGCAGATGATAATTAAGAAAATTCTTCGACAGGGTTTTATTAGTACAAGCTCTATAGTCTTGCCAGATACAAAAGAATGCACCGTTTTCCTGCTCACATGATAGGATCAATGAAGTATATTGCACAACATGCCTTATGAGTGTGAGAGCAAACCTAATAGTCACATAAAGTGCCAAAACATGCTCTGCCTGACACATATACATCCTGGGAATTCCAGCAGTAAGATCTTCCTGCCAGAGTTCATGTCCCTCACCACAACTACCACAATGACATCTGCATGACAAGGAGCCTCTTATTGTTTCATAGATGATATCAGAAATGGGGGATTGCAACAAAAAATATGAGACTTCCTCAGAACTTCAACAGATGGGTGGAGCTGGGAACTCAGTGGTGAATAAATCAATCCACTGGCATATGCACATCAAGAGGAACTTTAGGGAAATGCAAAATGCGTCAGCGGGGTGAGCCCTGGGAGGATCTTAGGAGGAGGCCATACTAGTTCCAAAAACACACAGGTTGATTGGTGTGTGGCGTCTCTTGACTTCAGTTCTAGCCGTAGGAATAGTTGCCTCTTTGTGTCTGAATTTTGCTATTGGACGCTAAATTTGACAGGAATACTAATGATCATCATCAGTTTGGTGTCTGCAGCCTCTTATAAAACTGCAAGGAAAACAACATGTTGTGTGTGTTTATAAGCACACTACCGTGTTTCCCCGAAACGAAGACCTACCCCGGAAATAAGACCTACCCTAGCGTTATTTTCCAGGAGGGCTGCAATATAAGCCCTACCCCGAAAATAATCCCTAGTTTAAAATGCTTGTAAAATCCTATAATTCACTCTATTACAGTAGTATATAATGTACAATGTGTGTGTTTCTGTAATATAATTGCGGGGAGGAGAGCTCCGGCAGGTCACAGAACCCTACGTCACCAAGCGCGTTCTCCGGTCAACCGACCAAAACCTTCTCCAAATTCCTAAATCCCGCTACAAATCGAAGGGAGAAAGTAGATTTTCGGTCCAAGGACCACGGCTCTGGAATGCTCTACCCACTACCATCCGCTTGGAGGAAAACCATCAGGCCTTTAGGAAAAAACTAAAGACCCACCTCTTCTGAAGGACCGGCACGACTCTGGATGGAAGCGCCTTGAGGCGATTAAGTTCGCATTTGTTGCGCTATACAAGTTACTCACTCACTTACAGAAGTGCAGGTCGGTGCTATAACAAAGGTATTCGGCACAATTATAGTACAGAAACACACACATTGTACATTATATAATACTGTAATAGAGTGGAATATAGGATTTTACAAACATTTTAACTCAGTTCAAACCTAGGGTTCCTGTCAGGCAGGGAGAGAGAGGGGCCGAGAAGACAGCACATTACATGATAAGACCTACCCTGAAAATAAACCCTACTGTGTCTTTTGTTGCCAAAGTGAATATAAGACCCGGGCTTATTTTCGGGGGAAGCACGGTTGTTGTTGCAGACTGCATGGCTTGCTTAAAAAAAGTTGGCAATTCCTGTAAATAAGTCTGTCAAGAATTAATCCTGCTGCCGGTGCCACTAAATAGAGAAATCTTCTGCTGAGGTCTACACCGGAACCGACACTTCTGGGCATGTCCATCTCTGTGGTTCCTCGAAGCTCTCATTGGTTCCTCCTGCTGACCTCCACGCATTACAGAATACGGCAGGGACATGGAGGTCAGCAGAAGGAATCAGTGAGAGCTGCAGGGGACCCAGGATATGGACACTCCCAGATGTGTTGGTTTCAGGGCATAATTCAGCAGAAGTTTGGCGGTGTGGGTAGTAGGAAAGGTAAATTTTTGCAAGCTTCTTTTACAGGTATGTCTTGTAACATCTTGAGTATAGCACCTGGGTAGTTGTAAGCTCTACTCCCCAAGATATGTGGAAGTCACACTGTCACATCACAGTGTTTCTCTATGCTAATCTTTGACAGTACAATAGACAACCAAATAATGAAACTTGCCATTTATATGTGCCAAAAACTACACTCAACGTGCATCCGAAAACGACACTCAAAGTGCATGAGACTTTAAAGTCATCACCAAATTCACTTTGACTGCTTATAAAATAAGGATTTCATAATGGTCCTGTAGGATAAATTTCAAAATTTTCTGGAAAAGGATGGATGATTTGTTAATAACTCTGTCAAAAGTTGCAATCCATCACTGTAACAGGAAGCGCTAAGCCAAACACTGATTTTTTTTCTATGCATACAAATAAATCTGTCTATAATTGGTACCATGGTTTTCTTAAATTTCTTTTGAATTTATACATATTAATGTAACTGTTCTGGAGAACGAATTCTAGTTAAACAGAAGATTATTTTTAAAAAATGAGGAGCTGTTGAAATCATTAGAAAATGTATTTTATTTCTCTTACTTTGTGTGAGCCTCCAGACCAAAAATTGCTTATAATTATTAGTATTTTTTTTTTATTAACCACTAAAAGCCACACAGCACAAATTTTTGTCGTAATCGATGAACATTGTGAGATCTTCCATGCCTTGCAGAGGGGACGTGGGATCTTCCATGCCATGCAGAGGGGACTTGGGCTCTTCTATGCCTTGCAGAGGGGACATGTCATCTTACATGCCTTGCAGATGGGGCTTGGGATCTTCCATGCCTTGCAGAGGGGACGTGGGATCTTCCATGCATTGCAGAGGGGACATGGGATCTTCCATGCCTTGCAGAGGGGACGTGGGATCTTCCATGCCTTGCACAGCGGACGTGGGATCTTCTATGCCTTGCAGAGGTGACGTGGGATCTTCCATGCCTTGCAGGGGGGATGTGGGCTCTTCCATGCCTTGCAGAGGGGACGTGGGATCTTCCATGCCATGCAGAGGGGACTTGGGCTCTTCTATGCCTTGCAGAGGGGACATGTCATCTTACATGCCTTGCAGATGGGGCTTGGGATCTTCCATGCCTTGCAGAGGGGACGTGGGATCTTCCATGCATTGCAGAGGGGACATGGGATCTTCCATGCCTTGCAGAGGGGACGTGGGATCTTCCATGCCTTGCACAGCGGACGTGGGATCTTCTATGCCTTGCAGAGGTGACGTGGGATCTTCCATGCCTTGCAGGGGGGATGTGGGCTCTTTCATGCCTTGCAGAAGGGACTTGGGATCCTGCATGCCTTGCAGAGGGGACGTGGGATCTTCCATGCCTTGCAGAGAGGATTGGGATCTTCCATGCCTTGCAAAGGGGAAGCCTCTCCTCCAGCTGGCTGTCTTCTCTGGCGGGTGCCATCCCCACCTTCTCCTCCCCTCCGGCCTACAGTCACTTCTGCCTGCTGTCTCCTCCTTCCCTCAACCAGCTGTCATCTCAGCCCCTATGTCTCTCAATGAACCTCTCATCCCCACCCGATTCCCTCCAGCGATCACAGCCTTTTCCATTCCAACACTCCCACACCACAGTCCCTATTCCACCCCACCCTCAACTACCTTGCCCTTACCCCTCTACTCGCCCCCTCCCTGCCCTCACCCCAGCCTCACCCAACTCCCTAACCACCCCCAACCTTCCAAACCACCCTCTACCTACTCTTCCTAGGCAATAGGTATCAGTAATTGGTATCAGCGGGTACTTAAAAAAAGGTATCAGTACTCGTACTCAGTGTTAAAAAAAGTGGTATTTGTGCATCCGTAATACTAACAAATGGAGAAGGATTTTAACACGATTCTGCCCTTTTCGAAGTGGTATAGGAAAGACTGCAGATAAATAAGTAAAACCTATGAATGAGGATTTGTGTACCATCTGTGGCCAGTCACTTCACCGGGTATATGAGAGGGTTTACAACACTTTTATGCAGTACAGCCTGGTCACCTCTATTCCCTCAGCATGTGATTGGACAGTGAAGGTACATCAGCACAACTGCTTGGCTCCTACTGCTGCCCTTTATTTTGGCTTTGGATAAGGGGGGAAAGGTTAGATGCTCTGCTGAGTTGTCCCTACAGGGGGTATTTATCCCTCTATTTTGTTCAAAGTGGGCTGTATCGTCCACAAAGCTATCCATAAGATAGGCCCAGGGTATCCTCAAGAAAAATTCACCTGTTACGTTCCCAACAGATCATTGAGATCTGCTGATCAGGCTAATTTGACTGTCCCTAAATTTAGAAGAACTAAGGGCCAGATTCACAAAAGAGATACGACGGCGTATCTCCTGATACGCCGTCGTATCTCTGTTTTAGGGCCGTTCTAACTATGCGACTGATTCATAGAATCAGTTACGCATAGCTAGCTCTAAGATCCGACAGGTGTAATTGAATTACACCGTCGGATCCTAGGATGCAATACTTCGGCCGCCGCTGGGGGGAGTTTGCGTCGTAAACCAGCGTCGGGTATGCAAATTAGCAGTTACGGCGATCCACAAAGGTTTTTCCCGTCGTTACGTCGGCGCAAGTCTTAGTTTCCCGTCGCAAAGTTAGGGGTACTTTAACATGGTGTAAAATTACTCCACCATGTTAAAGTATGCCCGTCTTTCCCGCGTCGCTTTTGAATTTTTTTGTTTTGTTTTGTACGTTACGCACATCGCGATTCTCAACACGTCGGCGTGTCGTAATTTCGCGCAGAGCATGTCGGGAAATTTGCGAACGGACCATGCGAAGTACGTCCGACGCGGGAGCGCGCCTAATTTAAATGGTACCCGCCCCATTTGAATTGGGCGGCCTTGCGCCGGACGTGTTGCGACACCGCCGCAAGTTTACAGGTAAGTGCTTTGTGGATTGGGCACTTAGACTGAAAACTTGCGGCGGTGTAACGTAAACGGGTTACGTTACGCTGCGCCGCAGGTACGAGAATCTGGCCCTAAATGTGGAGGGAGGACGCTTGATGCACAAGGTTCAATATTCTGGAATTCTCTACCTCTATACATAAGACGTGAGAAGGATTTATTAGAATTCAGGACGTTTTTAAAAACGTTTTTATTTTCTCAAGTGTATGGCCCTAATTAGGGTAAGATATTATTATGTTTTAGTTCTTTTAAATGTTATTATGTGGTTTTTATATTGTTATCCTACAGTAATGAGAGATTTGTTTTGTACATGTACATGTTGGTTCTATGAGCGCATCGAGGCCTTCGGGTAATGACTGCGCTCCCAATAAGCATTTTAATAAATACATAAATTTGTCCCGTTAACTAAAATAGAAAGCAAGACAGAATCCTGAATTCAAGAGGTGTCATGACAGCAAGATTTATTTCTGGGACAAATGTTCTGGTGAAAACTGTCCAAGATGAGAATTCCCTTCATGTTTAGGAAGATTTGGGTCTACAAAACCAGTAGTGAAAAGATTTCCACCCAGCAGGACACAGAGAACATAAATAACCTGACAGGGGTACTTACTCTCCTTTACACTATCCAAAAGCAAAGAAGAAATAGCTTTGGCTTTACATACCCTGTGACTGTGGGGTCGATTTTCTGATACTGGAGAGTGCAAAATCCAGTGCAGCTGTGCATGGTAGCCAATCAGCTTCTATCTTCAGCTTGTTCAATTACTGCGTACACACAATCAGACATTCCGACAACAAAACTGTGGATTTTTTTTCCGATGGAATGTTGGCTCAAACTTGTGTTAAACAGAATTTCAACCTTTAAACCAAACTGTGAAAATAGGACAAAAATGTAGCACTCATGAGATCAGTACCCAAGTACCAATCACTAAATAACTGTAAACAAATCACCAGTGATAAAACGAATTATATATATATATATATATATATATATATATATATATATATATATATATATATATATATATATATATATATATATATATATATATAAATAGTCCCACGTGACATGTGACTAATTAATAAATAAATTGATAGTCCATAAAGTGAAGTGATATTCAAACAAGATTCAACCTTCTTAAAATCTTCCACCCCACCGCCGTGCTTGTGACACCACCCCTCTGGATTTGCACTCACCTGCTAAAATTGCCTCCCACTCTCATGTTCGGCTCAAGAGCTTGTTAATTAGAACTCCAAAGGGTTAAATGACCATCCACTGTGTGTTTCAACTCAGGACAAAGTGACCATCCAATATACAACTATGTTTCAACTCAGGGTTTATCCATACATGTAAATAAGAAAAAACGCTCCAATATTGTAAAATAGTAACGACCAATTTATTAAAATCCACACAAACACTTCAATCATTGCACTCACTTGACGAACTTTAAAAACCAGCCTTGAAAAATCACAGCAAACATGTGTATATGATGGCTCTGTAGTGCTTTGCGTCACAGAAGACCCGAGATATGCGCTCAATCAAAGTCTATCACCCCCTCCTGGATGCCAGACCGTGCTGATCGTATCCCGTGCTTAGCTGCGGTGTCTCACGTCAGTGTAGATTCCTGTCATGCAGCCACGCCCATCAAACTTGTGTTGCATACACACAGTCACACAAATGTTGTCGGAAATTCCGAACGTCAAGAACGCGTGACGTTCAACACGTACGACAAGCCGAGAAAAATTAAGTTTTAATAGGCAGTGCGGCTCTTCTGCTTGATTCCAAGCATGCATTTTGCATGCATGGATTTTTGTGTGTACACATGATCAGATTTTTCGACAAGAACTTTTGTTGTCGGAAAAATTGAGAACCAGCTCTCAAACATTTGTTGTCGGAAATTTCGACAGCAAATGTCCGAGGGAGCGTACACACAGTGGGAATATCCGACCAAAAGCTCACATCGAACATTTGTTGTCGGAAATTCCGATCATGTGTATGCGGCACTAGATTTGGATGGAAAAAAAAAACTGGAAGCTGATTGGTTTCTATGCAGAGCTGCACCAGATTTTGCACTCTCCAGTTTTAGTAAATCAACCCCTGTATTTATAGGGTGATCGATGCTTAGATAAATCTCTGACACCTCAGGCCTCGTACACACGACCGAGAAACTTGACAGAATCCATCAAGAAACTTGGTGGAAGAGCTTTTTTGCCGAGGAAAACGGTCCTGTGTACGTTTTTCATCGAGGAAACTGTCGAGGAACTTGACGAGAAAAAAAAGAGAACAAGTTCTCTTTTTCCTCGACGGGAGTCTCAATTTCCTCGTCATGTTCCTCGTCGGGGCTGGTTAGGGACGAGAAACTCGAGCGTGTGTATGCTAAGAAACCCGCGCATGCTCAGAATAAAGTATGAGACAGGAGTAAAAGTAGCGTTTGTAATGGAGATAACACATTTTTCACGCTGTAACAGACTGAAAAGTGCAAATCGTCTCTTACCAAACTTTTACATAACACGCAGTAACATGAGATTAGCAAAAGCAGCCTCCAGGGTTGTGCCAGTGGAATCGAACTTCCCCTGCCATTGTATGTGTTGTACGTCACCGCGTTTGAGAACGACGAGATTTGGTCTTGACTGTGTGTACGCAAAGCAAGCTTGTCGAGTTCCTCGACAAGCCTAACAAGGAACTCGTCGAGGAAAACAATGTTTTTTTTTTTTCCGACGAGTTTCTCGGTCGTGTGTACGAGGCCTCAGTCTCTTCCTGGAAATCAGGGATGGTAGGAAATGAAAGTATACATTAATGTCATGTCAGAGAAGGAAGGAGGTTAATAGTGTTTGAAGGATTAGGTAACCTTTGAAGAAGCCCCCCCAGACGAGCCCACTGCAAACCACACGGCAAGTCATACAGGTGGGGCGTATTATCATCATCCTCTCCCTACTAACAACGTCACTGTAATTGTGAAATACTACAGCTGCTTATTTAAATGGAGCAAGTTCCCTAAACTCACAGTAGGCAGAAAAAAAGGGATTGTGCTTTAAAAGATCTGGTGACCAGATGTTTCAGACGGGCTGAGTTAGATGAGAGAGTTGCTCCTTTGGAAGAAATCCCTCTTAAATTGCTAAAACATGAAAAAAATGATATTCTTCGTTTTGTTCGCTCTGCACTTGGACGAAACCTTTGGATGGGGATTCAGGAACGGAATACTGCACAATTCCATCTGGTTAGGTAAGTCATGTTCTGACATTTTACTGACATGGATGATAAAGTCACCCCTAGGGTGAAGGGACCTGTGGACCCCCCACCTGCTGTGGAACTACAAGTATCAGCAATAGACGTGCTGTTTGTATTGTAGAGCAGGAGACAGGCAGACTCTCATTCAACAACTGGCTGTACAATGAAAGATTGGAAAGCTGCATTTACTTAAAATGATTTACAAGCATCTATAGCAACAGCAAATTCTGCTTTATCTTTAATTGATTGCCCTGCCAAACAGAATTTCATGTTATACTGAAAGTCTCAAAATTTTCCAGCATTTTTATAGAATTTTAAAACTTCACAACATTATTTTTTGTTTTATACTTTTTCTTTAATTCAGCAAAATAAATGAATTGCTGCTAAGTGTTTTGCTCATTTTTAAGAAAGGGTTATATATATATATATATATATATATATATTGCCTTCCTCTGGATCAACTCAACTGTGGGTATGAAAGTTGGGTGTATGGGATTGTATTGTGTTTTTTATTTTGTTTATTTATCTTTATTTTTTGTGGTTGAACTGGATGGACTTGTCTTTTTTCAACCTAACTAACTATATATATATATATATATATATATAGGATATTTGTATCCTATTTGTATTCTGTTTATTCCACCCTATTTATCCTATTTTTTATTACCAATAAGTCCTTACTGAAATTTTGAATATCCTATTTTTGTAGGTTTATCTTTTTGTATGAGCCTGCTACATGCCATTTATCTATTTAGTGAATGCAGTTTATATGACAAGGTCTTGTCTCCATTTAGACTTGTATATTTATTTATTATATATTATATCTTACATTCCCTTTTGCATTACTGTTGCATATTCATCGAGTGCCTAAAGTTATTTTTTCATTTACTTGTTGAGATCTTATATATCAGTTGTAACTAATACATAAAAAAAAAGGCAACAAAACACCCTTTTTGCACCACTTACACAACTGTAACTGAAACTTATAGCTGTACAAAATGCATTGACATTTTAAATCCTTCTATCAGTTTATTCTTACTGATTCTGCTTATTTCGTAGGTTACTTTCTTTGTAGCAGTCAGGATCTCATGCTTTGATCTCAATTACAGGTTAGGACACTTTTCTGGGAACTAAATGTATAGTTAAAAAGAAAACAACCTACTGTACAATTTTCTTCTTATTTTTATGTGTGTGCTTTTTTGTGTCTTCTTTCAAGAATTCAGATGACATAAACAACTCCACTGTATATTATAAGTCTTTTTTTAAGTTTTCTTTTTACCTAAGGTGGTTTGTACCCAACTTCATGAGGGTCTTTTAAAGTGTACGTATAGAATACATTTTAGAATACAGTAAAACCTTGGTATGCGAGCATAATTCATTCCAGAAACATGCTTGTAATCCAAAGCACTTGTATATCAAAGCATTTTTTTTACAGGGTATAAAAGAGAAGAGAGGCGCCTCTAAGTGTAGCAATAAGTTGCTAAATGTTGTACCTTCATTAAATGTAACAATATGGAGCTGCGTTGGCTCAACGCGATTGGCACTGTGCTGAAAAGCCATTCACCTCTGCAGCTAGGGGTTCGGATCCCGGTCTTGGCTACATGTGAATTGAGTTTGGTGGTCTCAGCCCGGCTCCCGGTGGGTTTGCTATGCGAGGTAAGCCTGCGCTTGGTACGCCCACCCCCCCCCCCCACAAAAAAAAAACACCACACTTACACACGCACTCGAAATTGGGTTAACATGCACGCACTTTGACCATGCGGTCTCTAAAAAGAGAGGCGAAGGACTAACGGGGCTGGTTGAGCGGGCTAGATCCTCTCACTCCCTTATAGGGAGTCCCTCTGCCCTGTTGGGCTTCAAAGCGGAGCAGGTAGGGCGGGCTGTGTGGGAGGACCCCCTCACACACCCGCCATTGCCACCCCACCCGGGGCATGGAGAAAGGTGGCAGATTGCCTCTGGGGGAGGCCTGCCTACTCCCAACTCCTGCAGTCTGGCTCCTCATTCGAGTACACGCACAAAATACACTTACAAAAAAACAACAGAAAAAAAAATGTAACAATATTGCTACACTTAGAGGCTCCTCTCTTCTTTTTTATACTCAGTTGTGACATGACGCTACTCTTATATCAAGACATCGCTTGTATATCAAGGAACATGTATTAAAACATTTTGCTTGTCTTGCAAAACGCTCTCAAACCAAGTTACTCTCAAACCAAGGTTTTACTGTACATGGGAAATTCAAAACTTTACAGGTGTCAAGAGGTGAGTGTTAATCTTCTTATGGGGACACCTGTTCTTGTGACAACTGCTTCATGTACACAACTTGAGTTTAGGAACCTTTGACATTTTTTTTTTTTTTGCTAAAGCTACTAAAAACTCAACTCCTTAAAAGCCTATGGGGTTGATTTACTAAAGGCAAAAATACTTTACAGTTGCTCCAAAGCTTAGTAAATGAGCAGAAGCTCTGCTGACGTCCATCATCCAATCATGTTCAAGCAAACATGCATTTTTTTTTCCTTGCACATGATTGGGTATTCTTTGCAAAGTGCACAGTCTTTTTGCCTTTAGTAAATCAACCCCTATGTGTCCATGTACACATAGGCTCTTAGGATCATTTAGGAGCTGCTGCAATTAGGGGAGGTTCAACCTCCCATAACCTTTTTCTCCTGAACGTGGAAGAATTGCTTACAGGAAAATAGTATTTTGCATACCAGCAGAGGAGAAGGCCAGAGAAGCTGGACGGGGGACCCAAGAAGAAGAGGATCAGGGCCATTGCACAGAGCAGGTAAGCATGACATATTTGTTTTTTTGAAAAAAGCAAACAAAAAACTTTACAATCACTTCAAGGTGACGCCAGACCATAGACAATAGTCTACCAGTAATAAATACCAAAATAAGTTCAAGCCCAAAAGAAAGCACAGTCCCAACGTGAGAGGTGATCCTCCTCTGTGTACACAGTGCCTAATGACAGACGAGACAGTGATAAGTGTGAATGAAGCCTGTCCACCACAGACAATTCTGGCCTCGCACCTCAAATATTCGACCTAAAAAGGTCATACAGCATGTATCCCACACCATGGGGCATCGACTTCCAAGCATCCCAGCAACGGATATGGATCGATCATTCCACAGGGTAATAAGTGAACATAAAACGAGATCTGGTGCGCTCCGTTTCATACATTTATTGCAACAAAGAATAAATAAACTTACTTACAAGTATAGCACTTATAGCCAAGTGCAGGAGTAATAGCATGTAGAAAGTTTCAAACCATTAAGGAGGCCGCGGGTGACGTCATACGTGACTCCTCTTTCCATACGCGTTACGTCCTGTGGGCGGGACTTCGTCAGCGATAGTCTACCAGTGTGTTCTCAGACATATAGGTTGACAATTACAAACAGTAACTTGTGACTGTCCTTAACATCCACACTTGGGGGACAAAATGATCAGTTGGCTGCCCCCCTGAGGTAGAGGTTGGCCAGATGACATAATGAAATGGTCGATATACATATGTGGCTGAATGAAGCTTGCATGTTTGTCCCCCAGTGTGCTTTTCCTTTGCCTAAATTAGGATGGATTGTGTCTGCATGTCAAATTACCTTCATATGTCAGAGAATAAAGTGGATATTGGAATAGCAGTGCTACTGAATGGCTATGTTGCAGATTCATGAATCACAAGACTGAAGGAGCAGAACGATAGAATCCTTCAACAAATAAAACTGCCCATACAAGGAACAAAATGTGGCTATTTCTGCCAAAACTTGATCAGTGGGTGGCCCTGCCAGTACCACACACCTCAGCAAACTTTGATCTCAGGATCGAAGGAGCCAGTTCGAAAATTGCCAATCAGCTGTAGTAATTTTTTGGGTATTCTAATAGAATACTGTACAATAGCAGTCAGTGGAGATGCATCAATCCACTTAGTATGGATTCAGGAATTTGCTAGATTTCTTTTCTCACCCCACAGGCGGATTGAAAGAAATGTTTGTGTGTTTGGCCAGCAGAAGGCAGTTCACATATGAATTATTTTAACTGTGTATTTAGCTATTTGCCAAGAGTTCACAAAGACAACAGTTGTGCTACACTGCCAATTTACTGGCTAAATGATAATCTCTTACTATGATAATATTTACAGTAAAGATAGAAGTGGCTGATTTTTTTTTTTTTTTTTTAAGTGGCTGACTTTTACATAACCCTTAATTATTCAAGAAGATATCTTGCACTGTTTAAAAACAAGCATGTGCTAATTTGTGGACTTTTTATTTTATGCCCTACTTATGAAAAGCACAAATAGGGAGATGATCCACAGAATTATGCAGACTATACACAGTGGGGCAGATTCACAAAGATCTGCCCCGGCGCAGCGTATCTGAGATACGCTACGCTGCCGTAACTTACTTTTTTTGGTTTGAATCCTGGAAGAATTTGCGCCATAAGTTACGGCGGCGTAGTGTATCTCTCGCGGCGTAACGGCGCCTAATTCAAATCGGCGAGTAGGGGGGCGTGTTTCATTTAAATGAAGCGGGTCCCCGTGCCGAACGTGCTGCGCATGCGCTGTCCCTAAATTTCCCGCCGTGCATTGCGCTAAATGACGTCGCAAGGACGTCATTGTTTTGACGTGGACGTAAATTGCGTCCAGCCCGATTCACGGACGACTTACGCAAACGATTTTTTTTTTTAAATGATACGCGGGAACGACGGCCATACTTAACATTGAGTATGCCACCAAACAGCAGCTTTAACTATACGGCTGAAAAAGCCGACTAGAGACGACGTAAAAGAATGCGACGGCCGGTCGTACGTTCGTGGATCGTCGGAAATAGCTAATTTGCATACTCGACGCGGATTATGACGGGAACTCCACCCAGCGGACGCCGGAGAATTGCATCTTAGATTCGAAGGCGTACGAAGACGTACGCCTGTCGGATCTAACCCAGATGCCGTCGTATCTTGTTTTGAGGATTCAAAACAAAGATACGACGCAGGAAATTTGAAAGTACGCCAGCGTATCAGTAGATACGCCAGCGTACTCGCTTTGTGGATCTGCCCCAGTAGGTTTAGGACACAGAGAAAACAAATTATAATGTGGCCACTTAGGATACCCTGTTCACATAGGCGTGCGCACAGGGTGTGCCGGATGTGCCCAGGCACACACTAATCACCCTGTGCAGCACAGTTTCTCCCCACTGCCCTGGCTCCCCCCTCCTTCCCTCTGCAGCACTACCGGCTTCCCTCCTTTCTCTCCCCTTGCCGGCTTTTGCTTGTTTAGGATGAGTGAGGGAAGGGGCTAGTAAATATGTTTTAATCAGCCCCTTTCTGAATGAACACGGTGAGAGATCGGTAGTGTGTGTTTGAGTTTTAGGGTGCACACCCTAATGCAATAGGCTGCACACACCTATGCCTGTTCACCAACCTGCACTTCACTATACTTTTCCTGGCAGTCTCACCATTACAGGTGTAGCGCTACCCTGGATTTTATGGTTCTCTGTTCTGCCCCTCGACTCCAAGAACAATCTCAGCCATTCTGACATACCTAGTTGAATGGAAACCACTGAAAACACGTATAAGGACACAGGTAAAGATACCTTTAACCTGGCTGTGGGTTACTATCAGAAAATAGACACTATTTAGTGGTAGATGAACTAAATATATTTATACGGGTTAGAATGAATGGAGGGCTGAACATAAATGAGCTCACAGCAGAATAATACAATAATACAAAGTAACTTAGGATCAGGTTATACACCACTAAATAGGAATCAGCATTTGAGTCAGCAAACTCAGCAATAAATAGTGCAATAAATGTTAACAGAACACAAATAATAACACTACAACTGGATTAGAGTGCACACAAATGGAATAGCTACGGTATGGTGTAGAGTTCACTTAGTGGTACTGCTTAACTAAAGAAGGGGCAAAGGTCTCTGCATAGCAACTGTAAGGGGAATCTTTAGTCCTGACTCTTCAGCTGGCTGACGTTGGGGCCCAATGACTCCATAAGTCCTGTAGACATTACTAGAGCTTATAAAAACATCCTTAGTTCAAGTCATAGTCACAAGGCCTTCTCACCAAACACAGTGACACACAGCAGTGGCCCCTTTGGTTAGTTGTCCACTCACTCTGGGTTGCTTGGGTTGACTACGGTCTATAGCACATTGTTACTTTATTCTGGTGATGACTCAGTCCCACAGCTTTACACTTTTCAGTGGCTCAGTCTCTCTCCCACTCTTTCTTTCCTCTGGAAGGGTCCCACAGCACAGAGTCGACCATCCTCTCACATTCTCTATTCGCACTGTACTCCTCTCTGTAGCAGAATTTGCCCGGGAATGTTCTCCATTCTCTTTCTTTTGCAGGGTTGACGGGGGCTGTAGTTCAAGCCCTATTCCCTTTGTATTGTACAGTGTCCTCTGCATTGCTGCATCTCTCTACATAGCTGTCTCTCTCCCACCTATTACGTCATTACATCTACTAGGAGAGGGGATCTCCACATACACAGTCTGCTCTATTCACCACACAGCAGCTTGGGAAGAAATCCTGCAGCTGCACAATCACACAGAAGTCCCAGTCCCAGCAAGTTCAGGAGAGCACAACCCGCTCCTCCAGCCCCTCTGTCACTTTTCACTGCTGCAGGGGGATGGGTGGGGAGAGTGGGTGCAGAGCCAGCAGAGCACCCTGTTACACAGGCCATGGAATAGTACCATACTGCACTGGCTTATCTATTTTCTCTGTAAGCAATGACTAATATAATATCAGAAGACATCTTTCAACACTAGGAAATTTCCTGCAGAAGTTGAACTTTCCTCAAACTATAGTCTAACCCTTGCTAATGAATAAGGGAAAGCAGTCACCTATGAATGTTTGTAATAATCTGAATCCCCAATTAAATTGTAAAAAAAAGTACAGCCTTACCTCTCAGGGGATACTTGATTTGTAATATTTACTTCTGTTTTCTCCCAGTCTGAACAGAAATATGAGGTTGACCTCTTTCCTTTCTGAATGTTATGCTGTTAAAACACTTAAAAGGTAAAACAATGTAAAGGTGAGCTAACACCATACGGCTTCCCTATGTTTTCACTGTACTTACCTCCAGAATGCTAATCTGTCAGTGCCAATGCAGTCAGTCCAGCGGTCCAGGGATTTGAATTCCCTGCTTTTTCCCCTCTTCACTGTGCAGACTGAGACAGACCAGATCAATTCACTGTGCAGCTGCTGACCAATCAGAATCCCTCTGCTCCATCCCAAAACAGATGCGGATTTCAAATCCCTTTACCAGCTGCATGAGCACTGACTAGCCATATGCAAGGTGAAAAAATTTGTTTTGTTTCGATTTGTTAATTTAGTTCAATTCGGTTGATTCGTTCAATTCGAAATTCGTATTTGGAATTCGTATTCGGAATTCGTATTCGAAATTTTCTTCGAATTTACAGATTTTCTTGATTCAAAGTGTTCAAATTAATACATTTTCGAATCGGTCAAAATGAAAAAGTTATATTGTTTATATTAAATGTTATATTTGAATGCAGCAAAGTGAACAAACAAAGAAAAATCTTCATCAAATGATTATAATGACTCTTTAAATCACGTTTGGCATAACAAAAACAACATTATTTCGAAATAGTACTACAATAACACACACAGTCTTTGATTTCAGCAATATGTGAAGTTAGATTTTTTTTTAAATCAAAAAAAGGGTTTTTATTGAACAATCCAAAAATAAGAGAACAGTACATTAAATGACAGCAGCATGGTACAGAAGTTAGAATTCTACTATAGTTCAATGTAAAATTCAATTCAAATTTCAGTCCTAATTTCTGAAATTTGCATGAATTTCTTTATGTTATTTGGAGCATTTGCTAAAATGTGTTTATATTGTAATTCGGGCATTCGGCTATATGCAAATCTCTGAATAACGGAAAAAATGTGTCCAAATATTAATTCGGAACGCAATGTACTAGCAATGTCTAGCACTGAAAGATCAGCATCCATTCCCTTGAGGTAAGTACAGTGAAGACCGGTTTGTGGGGAGGATGTATAATGTTAGTTAACCTTTTCATGTTTTTCTGTAAAGGTGAACTAACACTTTAAAAACCATCTTTTTATACATGTGCTGCTAAGAATGCATCAAATAAAACTAAAGGTTTTCTCAGTTACCAGTTATTCCACCTCCAGCATGCCCGTTGTATTGTTTTTGGCGGCCTTTAAAGTAGAGGTGAAAGTTATCCCCATGTCCCAGAGCATGGGGTACAGGCGTATCCTGATACCAATCCAGAGTGCTAGTAAATGTAAAGAAGACATGGTCGCCGCTATTCCCAACCAGCCCAGGTGAACTAACAATGAGGAGCGGCCTTAGCCTACATGTCTCCAATACACCATACACCTTGATACCCGCCCACTGGAGGTTAGTCAAAGGGACTCTGGCTGGTCTGCAGTAGTGGCAATCCTTTTTTCTTTACATTTACTAGACCTCCAACATACCTAACATTGTTTCAGTCATCAGGCTCTTAGAGCTCAGACAGAAGACAGTTCCGCCTTCTTGGGTGCCTGTAGGTAATGATAATGCTGCGGAGATATGTAAACCGGCTCCACAGAGAGCCAGTCACATTCTCCTGCTATGCGAATTGGATGCAGGGAAACTCGCATCCAATTCGCATAGGTGTAAACCCAGCCTGAAGCAGCAATGGACAGGACCTCGCTCAACAAGATGTTTTCTCTGAAAGAATCTGAGTTTATATATTTTTTAATCTCAGACTTAGTTGATGGAGATTTGTAGCAAGTTTCTGTACACAGTTTTGGCATTGGGAGAAAAAGAGAAGGGTAGTTACTTCAGACATAGTTTGGGCATTTTTCTAGAAGCAGGTTTTATAAAATGTAGTTTCACATGGATAAACCTCTATAGTATAAGGCCTCGTACACACGACCGAGGAAGTCGTCGTAAATGAAACATTGTTTTCCCTTAACGAGTTCCTTGTCAGGCTTGTCGAGAAACTTGACAAGCTTTCTTTGCATACACACTGTCAAGACCAAATCTCGTTGTTCTCAAAAGCAGTGACGTACAACACATATGACGGCACTATAAAGGGGAAGTTTAAATCCACTGGCACAACCCTTGGGGCTGCTTTTGCTAATCTCATGTTAATGCGTGTTAAGTAAAAGTTTGGTAGGAGATGATTTGCACTTTTCAGTCGGTTACAACGTGACAAATGTGCTATCTCCATTACAAACCCTACTTTTACCGAAGGTGCGCTCCCGTCTCATACTTTATTCTGAGCATGCGCGGGTTTCTAAGCATACACACGGATGTGTTTCTCGTCGAAAACCAGCCCGATGAGGAACACGACGAGGAAATTGAGACTCCCGTCGAGGAGTTCTCTTTTTTTCTCGTCAAGTTCCTCGACAGTTTTCTTGATGAAAAACATAGGCCCCGTACACACGACCGAGGAACTCGACGTGCCAAACACATCGAGTTCCTCGTCGAGTTCAGTGTGGAAGCCGCCGAGGGCCGACTTTTGCCATTGAACAACGAGGAAATAGAGTACATGTTCTCTATTTCCTCGCCGAGGTCCTCGTCGGCTTCCTCGGCCGAAAGTGTACACACGGCCGGGTTTCTCGGCAGAATTCAGCTCTGAACCGAGTTTCTGGCTGAATTCTGCCGAGAAACTCGGTCGTGTGTACGGGGCCATACACACAACCGTTTTCCTCGGCAAAAAAGCTCTGCCACCAAGTTTCTTGATGGATTCTGTTGAGGAAAACGGTCGTGTGTACGAGGCCTAAAGGACGCTGATCGAACCAATATCTCTCAGAAATGAAAAGGAAAGTTCTCAAATGGGAAATGGCTTTCGTAATTGTTTGAAAATGTGTTTCTTCTTGGCCTACAAAGAACATTCATTGTAGATGCTTTAGTGTAAGCGCGGTGCCAGGAACTCACTCACTTCACTTTAATGCAATTTAAATTGCATCAATTACACAGTGGTCAGGTCTACACCCATCTCCCCAGCTTGTTAAAATTAGGCACATTGAGAAATAGATGATGCTCATCTAAATGGACATTTAACATGGAAAATATGCTCAGTGCTTCATGAAATTTGTTGTCTTACTTCACAATAATTGATCCAATTTCTTCAATCTTCATAAGAAAACACATCACTTTAATGAAAACAGAGTTATGACTGACAGCAGGCTGTTTCCAAGTAATTGTAGGACCTCAGAAAACCTCTGCATTTTTCAAGCCAAGAGATATCACATTTTGTATAGTAATCTAAAGTAACATAAGCAAACTGTAGCAGACAAGCATTGTGAGACCACAAAGCAGCATGTGCTGATGGAGTTTGCTAAGGCTTAAAGCGCTACAAATCTAAGATGTCCATTTACAGCTAGGGAAAAAATAGTATGAGTTTAAACAACAGTGTATGTTAAATACTATAGAGCCGACCCTGTTGCTAACGGGCCTATTTTTAGTAGATATGAACTTAAAAAGTGAAGATTTTTTATGTTTATGTTTTTTTATGTTGCAGGGAACAGATTGAAGTTAGTTCTGCCTAAGCAGTACCCCGAAGAGTACGTTTTTTTTTTTTTATACTTTATTTATACTGTTAAGTACAGTCACGGTGTAATTTATCTATTACAACAAAACAACGGAAAAAATTCTAAATTTAAATAAAACACACTAAAAATAACTTATGGTAGCCAAGACAAGTATAAAAAGGTTATTCTTAAGAGTAGGGTGGATGGCTTGCATACCCTCGTCTGGTATCTAATCTCAGCGCAGCCCAGACTCAGCTATTGTCACATGAGGGAACTACCTTAGGTGGCCACAGGGGCGACCCTACCCAGGTTTCGCGCTGGAGGAGGGGTGCCATTCAAGGCCTCCAACATCCTCCCCTGACGCATCCCCCAGGCCCAGCCCCCCCGGATAGAACACCTCACATTATTGAGAGCTACAGCTCTGATGCCATCACTTAGGGTGCTTATGCGTGGGCTGTAGGCCCTGCTGCGTGCAAACTTCTCAGCATTTCGGAGGTATCTACCATCAACCTGGTCAACAGCCAAAACTTTTGATGTGATTAACCATAAGAAATGGAGAGGAAAATTGAAAAGGGAAAGGGGGGGGGAGAAAGATCAGAATCTCACCCCAGACGTATGAGGGACTCACCATGCCAACACTGAACCACCAGTCGCCAGGCTATCACGTAAAAAGAAAAAACGGTTATGCAATCAATATTTGCGGTCTGCGCTCCATTTCATGGGGGGGGTTGATATTCCTGTTGTGACCCATGATAGGATCTGCTAGCTTTAGGAGTGGACAATTTGGGTGATATATTGAGATGAGGTTGGTGATGTAGCTGGGATGATATTTGGTGTCAGTACTGTGTTGGCCAATGTTCTCCCTGTTGGAAGCTCTGACATGAGAAAGCAAAGCCCTGCCTCCACCAAAATGGCCTCCTCTCTACATAGACACAGTAAAGAAAAAGGCATGGAAAGTTTGTAATGGGGTAAAAATATTCCAGAGTTCAGTTTTTAAAGACTTTGTTAGCCTGTAAAAAAAAAATCACACCTGCAGAACCCTGCAGAGAAGCAAGAGAAGAGCCATTGTACCCACTCCTTTGGCCCATGCTTCCTACAGTACCTTCCTTTTGTTCCAATACTGAAGCCTCTGTCCGTGTCTTCAAAGCTGAACATTTCCAGGACTGTCAAATGCTTGTGTTGTTCATCATACGTTGTGGCTTCATTTTCCCAACTCCTAAGACACCAGAGGTAAAAAGAGTCTCAACTTGCAGGGTACTGCATGTATAATTATTTAGAGACTGACAGAGTCTGTTATGGGAAGATTGTTGTTGAAATTATTGGTTTGGTGACAGATCTCTATAAAGCTGAACTCCTGGTAAAATCCAAAGTTACCTTTGCAATGGGCTTCCCCCTCCCCACTAATTTTTGTCTAGGGAAACATTAAGGTTTAATATACACAAAGATTTTAAAGGCATTTTATATGCCTAGCGTAAATTTTACAACCTTTTCCATGCAAAGGGAGCTGCTGGTGCTACACGTCGCTCTTCCATGTGCTCCTGACTACAAAGGTCGGTTACAGGTTGGGGTGGTTGCCAATTGTTTGAGTTGCTGGTGCCATGTACAGCCTGCCATACAAGTGAATGACTGTATGTGGCCTTTACCTACTCATGCATGACGTGCAAACGCTGGTAAATGTTGATGCACAGAAGCATCATTGTTTACAAGAGTATGGCTGTGTACAGTCATTCTTTCCTATGGCAGGTCATATGCAGTACCTGTGGCTCCTCAGGCACAGTAAAGCACTAGGAAATGTAGGCATATAAAATGTCTCTACAATCTCCAAAAGAAAAGAAACAAGGAGAGTACCAGCTGTAGGGTAAAAGAGGGATAAGGTAAGTAAAATTCTGTTTATGTTCCCCTAGACAACCCTTGGAGTTTGGTGTAAGCCCCACTGAAAAAGTAACTTGGATTTTAACAAAAGTTCAGCTTTAAAGGGATTTTCATGGCAGAATTGGTGCTAACAGACTACGATTACTTTAGTGACAGTAGAAATCATTGGGGCAAGCTCTGGTCTTGTCAGATAGGCATGATATAGGCATGATATTGCTGTTAAAATGCGTTATGCCCTGTACACATGATCGGAATTTCCGATGGGATAAAATCTGATAGAATTTTCCGTCGGAATTCCGTTCAAGCTGTCTTGCATACACACTGTCAGGCCTCGTACACACGACCAGTTTCCTCGGCAGAATCCATCAAGAAACTTGGTGGGAGAGCTTTTTTGCCGAGGAAACCGGTCGTGTGTACATTTTTCATCGAGGAAACTGTTGAGGAACACGACGAGCAAAAAAGAGAGCAAGTTCTCTTTTTCCTCAACGGGAGTCTCAAATTGGCTCGTCGAGTTCCTCGTCGGGCTGGTTTCCGACGAGAAACTCGAGCGTGTGTATGCTAAGAAACACGCGCTAGCTCAGAATAAAGTATGAGACGAGAGTAAAAGTAGCATTTGTAATGGAGATAACACATTTTTCAAGCTGTAACAGACTGAAAAATGCAAATTGTCTCTTAACAAACTTTTACTTAACACATGATATTAGCAAAACCAGCCCCAAGAGTTGTGTCAGTGGAATCGAACTTCCCCTGCCGTTGTATGTGTTGTATGTCACCGCGTTTGAGAACGAGGAGATTTTGTCTTGACAGTGTGTTCGCAAAGCAAGCTTGTCGAGTTCCTCGACAAGCCTAACAAGGAACTCAACGAGTTCGCCCGATGAGTTCCTCGGTCGTGTGTACGAGGCCTCAGACCAAATTCCGACCGTCCAAAACGCGGTGACGTAAAACACTACGACGAAACTCGAGAAAAATTAAGTTCAATGCTTCCGAGCATGCGTCGAATTTCCTGGGGGAATTCATAGGGCTGTGTATACAGAGTAAGGGAGGGAGTGTAGAGATTACCCAGCGCCGACCTATAGTAAACATAGGAGGCGGAGAAACATAAACTAAACTAAGTAAGACAAGGCATTGGGCATGACGTGCAATGCGCACGACACATTCACTCCCACCCGTCACATGGCTCGACAGGCTATGCGTGTCAAGCCTCGATTCCACATGTTGGATGCGTTCCAAGTGATGGGCGGAGGGGGTGGGACACGACATGCATTCATAGAAACCCTACTATAGCTTCCTTTAATGAAAAGTGCTTTATGAATGGGGGAGACAGACTTTTAATTTGTCCACCCTTTCCTCTGTTCATTGGTTGATTTTCATTGATGGAAGCTGTACAGATTCACCCCCTCTATGTGTCCTGGTATTCAATATCAATGTCACCCGAACAGGAATAGACATCTTTTAATGGTGACAGTAGTTCTGATGACCATGATGACAACCAGGATTTGCTTCTTACTTTCTATTGTAGCTATAGGACAGAAAATGAAAGGAAATCTCCCCAATGGGACACAGATGGCAAACAAAAGACCAGAAGAGGATTATAATCCCCCCTTACTCTATCCAAAATGAAAAAAAAAAGTATTTATTTTGACTTTATGTCACAAAGATCAAAGAACAGTCCAACTGTGTGCTTCTTTGAACCAAAATCCTGCCTCTTGGATCTCCGGGTATATGGGAATTATTAAAAATTAATTTCTTTTCAGACATGATACTGCAGTATCTTGGCAACAATTTCAAAATGTTAATAACTGATATCACCGGATATATTATTTGTCTGCTTTTCTTTTTTATAGGCTGTAGTCGTCTTTGTCACCAGTGACTATTGTTATAAAATAAGTCATAATTCTGTTATAGCTTTAGTACATGCTATCCAGATCTTCATGATCTGATTCATCAAAAATGCAGAATTATGCCATAATGGTTAAAGGAATCTGAAAGCAGAATTCACAGTTTTAGCATTGCCAGATTTGTCACCACATCATGGACTTGTTTTACGTAGAACTCAGTGGGGGGTTACAATTCCCGAGAGCCTCTACTGATTTCCTACCATTTTATATCACTGGCTCTAACATCCCACACATGTTTAATATAATTTTATCAGTCGTTATGTTCACATCATTCCAAAGCCGTTTTTAATATACACATAATTGGCTTAAGTATTTATTTTAACCTTCCAAGCAAGACTTTCATTTATTATACCCAGTGAAAGATTTATTTTTTGATTCGTGCATTCATGTTTTTACAAAAAAAAAGCACAGGAAATAGAAAGAATGCCAAGGCAGATGTTTGTAGGCAGGTACAGTCACCTTTCTCCACTGCAGGTGGGGAGGTAGGCATTGCAGTTGGAGAGGTAGTCAAGAAGAGCATGGTTCCTCTATGTTTTCCTGGGTCACTTGGAAATCTAGCCAATTGGATGCAAGCCCCAGTGTGACTCTAGCAACCATCTTGAGCCAGGCAGAGCCTATTTAAGATCCCTAGCTCACAGGCGTTGCGTGCATTTTGTGAGTGGGTAGAGTAAGGACAGGTACCCCGCCGGTTAGGGACAGAACTAGTTTTAGAAAAAGTTTCCTGACGACGAGGAGGGAATCATAGGGCTCCCAACTTCTCTGGACAGCTTCCTGCTTGGGCATGAGAAGGCCAGACTCCACTGTGCCCATCTTAACAGGCACTGTCAGTTCGACTGAAACCTGCACTCTTCACTCTGTTGTCCTCCATGAGTGTTCTCGGTTGGGCTATCTTTCCACCGGCTTTATTGTAAACTGTCTTTGCATTATTTCAATACAAGTTCTTTCATTGCACTTGGAATGTGTGTATTATTGCCGCCGCACCGCACAGCACCCCGCCTACATGTTAATTATCCAAGAACCTTATGGGAGGTGTGGAAGTTTGTGAAACATCTTGTTCTAATTGCATCATTCAACATTGTCATAGATTCTGGAACAGGTGTCATTGGCTTGAGTTAAATGGTCAAAGGTATTAACTCATGTCAAATCGCTGGGGCAGAGATGTTAAACAGAATTATATTTGGATGTCAGATGGTTTTAAAGGCCCCACTCCTCTATAGGGATGATTGTACCAGTCTGACATAGATGGCATCTTCTATAAAAACGTTGTCCTCTGTCCACAATGTTAACTTCAATGTCCTTGAAAGTATGCCCTTTTACCATAGAGGTGTCCTGACCTGTAGAGTTTGTCCTCCTATGTTTCTGAGGTTGTTAGGACATTACTGTCCTAAGACACAAATATACAAAATACAGTTGTTAAACCATCATACTTCATATTTTTTTTTACATATTGCTGTACTTTGCACATCATCATGCTCCTCCTGGCACAGCCAAGAGAGAAAACAATGGTAAAGAAAGAGAGGGTATGTGTTCATGGGAGCCTTGAGACCTCCCAAGTTCTGGCTCTACAGGTTGTGGTGAGGACGATCTGAACCAGAGCTAGAAAAGCACTCCCACGAGGTGCACTGCTCATAAGCATTTTGCTTAGCTCAATGGAAAGCATTGTGTTCTCTTCGGTCACCTCTCTCTGGCCTCAGTAAAACATTCAAGTGCAGGTGTCCACTACAACAAATACTTAAGAGTTCATTGAATCATATAAGCAGCAGGTGGGAGGACTATTCCAGCTGGAGCTGCATTGAGAATGACCATGGGCAGGTGGCATTTGAGTGATTTTTATCAATCCATGTTCACCTACCAAAACAAAAGAGTGAATTGTGTAGAAAAAAAAGTGTGAAAGTAAGCTAGAGAGGAAAAGAGAGAGAGAGAGAGAGAGAGAGAGAGAGAGAGAGAGAGAGAGAGAGAGAGAGAGAGAGGAGAAAGGGCAATACGGAGCAAAAACAAGGGGTGGAAGGAGAGTATAAGGGAGAGTTAAAGACAGAGGCACTGGAAGAGTCAGAAGTAGAAAGAAAGGTATGGAGGGTAACTGAAGGCAAGTGAGGCAGAGAATCCTAGTTATGAGGAAGGACAACAATTGGGGGAATAACAGAGCGAGACAGACAAGCAGTGTTGCCAACCGCCAATATATTTAAGATGAAAAGGTTGCCAATAAAAAATATGGCTGTGGCAATCGGTTCGGAAAATATGCATATGCAGCTCGGGTCTAGAGCCAGCTGAGACCAGCCAAGCGCCTGCTACAGTGTGTTCGGGTGGTGCCAGCGGGGGTACGGATCTGGTGGAGGTGGTGTCTGAGCGTGTCGTGTGATGTCATGGTGCAAGGGAGCGGAGCAGCCGGAGCCTCGTGTGCGGGTCTGCAGGACGGGAGTAAGGCAAGCCAGGAGCGGGACTCAGTAGATTAGGTTTTGTGCTGCCCTAGGCCTGACTAAACTTGTGCACCCCCTAATTTAAATATGACCCACCCCTTATTGTTAAGGCCACGCCCCTTTCTGTTTAAGACCCACCCTGACATTGGGGACACTAGTTCTGAGGGCCTGGGGAGGTGGGCAATGAATTACCTTTATTTGCATATATTTCCTCTCACTTCCTGTTTGGCTATGGGGCAGGAAGTGAAGGGAAATCTCTGCAATGGGACAGGGATGGTAAAAAAATAAACCAGGGGCTACAACCCTCCCTTACTCTATCCAAAATGAAAGCAAAAGTGTTGCCTATAGTTCTACATTAAACACAAATTTCTGATAATTTTATCAGAAATTTTAGGCCCCAGGCAAGTGGGGTCCCCGGGCAACTTCCCAGCGTGCCCATGCGAAAAGACGGCCCTGCCTATAAACATTTGTTTTTTGCCCTATTCGCACAGATCGACTTTACATAAAGTTTTACTAGACTAACAGATATACAGATTTTATAAATACACCCAAGAGAAAAAAAAAAAAAGAGAGAAACAGAGGGGGATTGCTCATATTTTTGATGACTTAAAGGCAACCAGGTTATTCAAAATCTTGCTGATGTTAAAAACATTTTATCAGGACTAGACAAACACTACAAGACTAGCTAAATAAAAAATTCTGTCTGACATAACCCACATACATCATATCAGTATAATTCCTGGAGACATTGCCAGGTTATGTTCTGAAAGTAACATTTTGTTACAAATTATAATGTCCAGGAACCAACCAACAAACCTGTTTACTTTTAAACAACTTTGCAGGAGGTATTGCCTGAAACTGAAATGTGGAAGACATACTGTAACAAAACGAGTATTTTCATAAAAAGCTTTGTTCTACTTCTGGGCTTCTGTCCAGCTCCCCGTCAGTGGAACCACTCCGCTGTCTGCTTCTGGCACAGATATACCGTCCTCAATATGATATGCAATGCTGGAGGTGGGTTAATGGCTTTGAAGGGATTGCTGTTTAAAAAAAAAAAAAAACCTAATTGTTGTTTCTTATATTTTCTACAGAACAAGCAGCTGGAGTTTATCACAGAGAATCACGGAACGGAAAATACCAACTGACCTACAGAGAGGCCAGAGCTGTGTGTGAATATGAAGGCGGACAGCTTGCTACGTACGATCAACTGGAGGAGGCCAGAAAAATAGGTACAGGCCGATGTAAATTCTGGAAGAATGCCAAATTAACCACTTGCTTACTGGGCACATATACCCCCCTCCTGCCCAGGTGAAATTTCAGCTTTCGGCACTGCGTCGCTTTAACTAACAATTGCGCGATCATGCGATGTGGCTCCCAAACAAAATTGACGTCCTTTTTTCCCCACAAATAGAGCTTTCTTTTGGTGGTATTTGATCGCCTGTGCGGTTTTTATTTTTTGCGCTATAAACAAAAAAGAGCGACAATTTTGAAAAAAATACAATATTTTTTAATTGTTGCTATAATAAATATCCCAATTTAAAAAAAAAAACACATTTTTTTTCTCAGTTTAGGCCGATACGTATTCTTCTACATATTTTTGGTAAAAAAAAAAAATCGCAATAAGGGACTGGTTTGCGCAAAAGTTATAGCGCCTACAAAATAGGGGACAGAATTATTTTTTTTATTATTATTATTTTTTTACTAGAAATAGCGGCGATCTGCGATTTTTATTGGGACTGCGACGTTATGGCGGACACACCGGACACTTTTGACACATTTTTGTCGCCATTCACATTTATACTGCGATCAGTGCTATAAATATGTACTAATTACAGTATAAATGTGACTGGCATTGAAGGGGTTAACACTAGGGGGTGAGGAAGGGGTTAAATGTGTACCCTAATTAGTGTTCTAACTGTGGGGGAAGGGGGGTGACTGGGGGGGTGACCGATCTATGTCCCTATGTACAAGAGACACAGATCGGTCTCCTCTCCAGAGACAGGACGCTGTCTCTGTGTAAAACGGCAATGAGAGATGATCTCATATGTTTACATATGAGATCATCTCTCATTGGCCGCACAGATCGCATCACAAACAGCCACTCTGATTGGCCGTTCGCGGCGATCTGTGATTGGCTGTGTCCAAGGGACACGGCCAGCACAGCAGTTCCCCCGCTGCGCGATCTGGAGCGCGCGCGGGGAACGCGCAAAGGGGCGGACGTCAATTGGATTTTGGGATCCGCGCTGTAGCCGTCATTTGACTATAGCGCGGGTCCCAAGAGGTTAAAGTGCATCTATCATTAAATCAATATAATGATCTTGGATACTATTCTAATAGTGTGTTTTATGTACTTTTTATATGTAATTAGAAAACAATACTTAGTGGAAGTTATGTTCAAAACATAAAGAAAAGTAAACTGGAGATCTCTCTCTCTCTCGATAATTGGTTTAATTTTTTTTTTTTTTTTTACAAATAAATATGTGAAAAGTATGGCGTGAATTTGTTTTTACCCCCTAAGTCAGGGGTGCCTAACCTTTTGAAAAGCGAGGGCCACTTAAGCAACTTGGTAACCAGTCGAGGGCCACAATGAGAAGAGCGGGCGGATGACAAGTCACGTCTACTCTATAGGCCCTCCGATCCACCCAGATGAAAGGGGACAAATTTCCTTCTGTTTTTCGGATTGGAGGTAGGCGGGCGTAAACAGACATCTGTCGCTCTATAGGAGGTGAATTGACGGTTCCATTTGGTCGGGCTGATCGTGTGAAAGGGTCTATCCTGCGGGTTAGCTGAACTTTCCCATAGACTCTACCTGTGGCAAAAGCCGGCACAGTAGAGGAAGCATTGGCTTATGGGGTATTGCTCCACAGCCGCTTTCTTCCTCTACCACCAGCTTCATTCACAACACTGATGCTGCGGTATGGCGGGTCAGCAACCTGCGATATGGGCTTGCCAACCTGCCATTCCAGAGCAGGAGGTTGCGGGCCACATCAGAGGGCTCAGGGGGCCACTGGTTGGCCATCCCTGCCCTAAGTCAATACTTTGTAGAATCACCTTTCACTGCAATAACAGCTGCAAGTCTTTTTGGGGATGTCTCTACCAGCTTTGCACATCTAGAGAAGGACATTTTTGCCCTTTTAACTATGTAAAAAAGCTCAAGCTCTGTCAGATTGGATGGAGAGCGTCTGTGAACAGCAATTTTCAAGTCTTGCCACAGATTCTCAATTGGATTTAGGTCTGGACTTTGACTGGACCATTCTAACACATGAATATGCTTTGATCTGAACCATTCCAATTTCCATTGTAGCTCTGGCTGTTTGTTTAGGGTCGTTGCCCTGCTGGAAGGTGAACCTCCACCCCAGTCAAGTCTTTTGCAGACTCTAACAGGTTTTCTTCTAAGATTGCCCTGTATTTGGCTCCATCCATTTTCCCATCAACTCTAAACCAGCTTCTGTCTCCCTACTGAAGAAAAGCATCCTAACAACATGATACTGCCACCACCATGTTTCACAGTGGGGATGGTGTGTTCAGGGTGACATGCAGTGTTAGTTTTCTGCCACCCATAGCATTTTGTTTTTAGGCCAAAAAGTTAAATTTTGGTCTCATCTGACCAGAGCACCTTCTTCCACATGATTGCTGTGTCCCCAACATGGCTTCTTACAAAATGCAAATGGAACTTCTTATGGCTTTGTTTCAACAATGACTTTCTTCTTGACACTCTTCCATAAAGGACAGATTTGTGGAGTGCACAACTAATAGTTGTCATGTGGACAGATTCTCCCACCTGAGATGTGGATCTCTGCAGTTCCTATAGAGTTATCATGGGCCTCTTGGCTGCTTCTCTGATTAATGCTCTCCTTGCCCGGCCTGTCCGTTTAGGTGGGCGGCCATGTCTTGGTAGGTTTGCAGTTGTGCCGTACTCTTTCCATTTTCAAATGATGAATTGAACAGTGCTCAGTGAGATGTTCAAAGCTTGGGATATTTTTTTATAACCTAACCCTGCTTTAAACTTCTCCACAACTTTATCCCTGACCTGTCTGGTGTGTCCCTCAGCCTTCATGATGCTGTTTGTTCACTAAGTTTCTCAAACAAACCTCTGAGGACTTCACAATACAGATGTTTTTATACTGAGATTAAATCACACACAGGTGGACTCTATTTACTAAATAGGTGACTTCTGAAGGCAATTGGTTCCACTAGATTTTAGTTAGGGGCATCAGAGAAAATGGGGCTGAATACAAATGCACGCCACACTTTTCACATATTTATTTGTAAAGAAAAAAAATTAAAGATCATTTATCATTTTCCTTTCACTTCACAATTATGTGCTATATTGCGTTGGTCTATCACATAAAATCCTCAAAAATAAACAATGACAAAATGTGGAAAATGTCAAGGGGTATGAATACTTTTTCAAGGCTCTGTATATACAGTATATATATATAAGAAGGCCAGTATGGTGGCCTGAGTTTATGGGAGGAGCCCGGAGGGTATTTAAGCAGCCCACTCACACATGCTCTTTGTCGGTTCAGTGTGCAGTACTACACGTCACTGGGCCGACTCTTTCCAGCTCACCTCATGTCCGTGAGTCTGCGCATTCAATCGCATTCGACATCGCAAGCGCTTTGCGGCTTCTCCCTTCATGGTCTTCGCCGGCGGTTCCCGCTTACTGTCGCAGGTAGGATTCAAACCTTTTCGTATCTTGTGCAATCTTGCAATTCGTTATGCTTCCTATCCTGCATCCCTTTTGGGAAAAAACTGCCTCAGAGTTACGTTTGCTCATGTTTCAACATCATTTGGCTCAGGCGTAGTACATTTGTAACTTCCTTCTGCCAAACATACGATTCATTTGTAAATCCATTTGGAGATTGACATGTGTTTGTATGGGTTCTTTGGCAGATTGAGGTGGTAATTGGACTCACATGGTGCCTTGTCTGCACTTGATTAGCCTGGGGGGATGGGTGGTTGGTAGGTGTTCGGTTTCAAAGCAAGGGGTAGCATACACTCTACAACCAATTCGTATCAGATTCGTTCAATACTCCTTACTATCGATTCGTATCGGATTCATTTCATGCATTTTACAACCATTTTGTATCACATACATTGCATACTTTCTACCGTTGTCATTCATTGTTTCCCCCATGTCGTGTGTTTTAGTTCCCGCAGCGGAACTTACGAATTGCTTGTACACGGCTCTTCTCTCTCATTTATTTACCAAAGTTATTGCCTGTGCGTTATGCGCCACACCACACTCTTGGGATGTGTTGCACATCCACTCCAGTCCAAAGCAAACCCAGTCGCACTTTACTGTCCCAGGTAGGATTTGTTAGCTTGTTTGTCATGTCAAACTCATGGTGTCACCTGTACCATATGTTTGGTTCCCGCAGTGGAGCTTACAAAGCATTGATACGTACTTCTCGTGTTCTATTTTCTACACCAAACCTCGTTGTTTTGCCCCATGCACGGCAGCACGCTACACGTTTCCGACATGTTTCACTCCAGCCACAGTCCGCTGCAAACTAACTCGCATGGCCCACTGTCGCAAGTAAGATTTACACATGCTTTATGTCTTATCAATTTGCTACCATTCGTGGTCTCCCATATCGTTCATTAGTGGCCCCTGCGGAACCTACGATTCAAACAGGTGTTGTCCTTCTACCTTATACTGCTTGCTTAAGGTACAAACAAACCAGGTGTTTCTATCCTTTCTCAGTAACCCAATTCTTATTGATTGAGACCTTGCAACCATGCAAATCATCTCAGCAGTCTGATACCCTTGCTGAGACCCTTGCAACACATGACCCTTACAAAATGCAAAAAAAAAAAAAAAAACGCAAAAAGAAAAAAAAAAAATATAAAAAAAAAAAACAATTGCCGCCACGTAATCTCAGCCCAGCAACCTGACACCTGTTGAGACCGTTGCAACTACGCAAAATTCGTCTCCACAGCCTGACACCCTTGTTGAGACCCTTGCAAACGCAATACCGTCTCAGCAGCCCCACACTCATCGAGACTCTTGCAACCACACAAAATCGTCTCAGCAGCCTGACACCCTTGTTAAGACCCTTGCAACACATGACCCTTACAAATAAATAAATAAATAAAAAATATAAAAAAATAAAAATAAAAAAAATAAAACGCAAAAAAAAAAAAAAAAACGCAAAAAGAAATATAAAAGTGCAGAAAAAAAAAATTGCCACCACACAATCTCAGCCCCACAACCTGACACCTGTTGAGACCGTTGCAACGACGCAAAATTCGTCTTCGCAGCCTGACACCCTTGTTGAGACCCTTGCAAACGCAATACCGTTTTAGCAGCCCCACACTCATGGAGACTCTTGCAAGCACACAAAATTGTCTCAGCAGCCTGACACCCTTGTTAAGACCCTTGCAAACGCAATACCGTCTCAGCAGCCCCACACTCATGGAGACTCTTGCAAGCACACAATTGTCTCAGCAGCCTGACACCCTTGTTAAGACCCTTGCAAACGCAATACCGTCTCAGCAGCCCCACACTCATGGAGACTCTTGCAAGCACACAAAATTGTCTCAGCAGCCTGACACCCTTGTTAAGACCCTTGCAACACATGACCCTTACAAAACGCAAAAAAAGAAAAAAGAAATATAAAAAGTGCAAAAAAAAAAAGAAAAATTGTCACCACACAATCTCGGCCCAGCAACCTGACACCTGTTGAGACCATTGCAACCATGCAAAATCGTCTCAGCAGCCTCACACCATTGTTGAGACCCTTGCAAACGCAATACCGTCTCAGCAGCCCTACACTCATCAAGACTCTTGCAACCACGCAATACCATCTCAGTAGCCTCACACCATTGTTGAGACCCATGCAAACGCAATACCATCTTAGCAGCCCTACACTCATCAAGACCCTTGCAACCACGCAATACCGTCTCAGCAGCCTCACACCATTGTTGAGACCCTTGCAAACGCAATACCGTCTCAGCAGCCCCACACTCATCGAGACCCTTGCAACCACGCAATACCGTCTCAGCAGCCTCACACCATAGTTCAGACCCTTGCAAATGCAATACCGTCTCAGCAGCCCCACACTCATCAAGACTCTTGCAACCACGCAATACCGTCTCAGCAGCCTCACACCATTGTTGAGACCCTTGCAAACGCAATACCGTCTCAGCAGCCCCACACTCATCGAGACCCTTGCAACCACGCAATACCGTCTCAGCAGCCTCACACCATTGTTGAGACCCTTGCAAATGCAATACCGTCTCAGCAGCCCCACACTCATCGAGACCCTTGCAACCACGCAATACCGTCTCAGCAGCCTCACACCGTAGTTCAGACCCTTGCAAATGCAATACCGTCTCAGCAGCGCCACACTCATCGAGACCTTTTGCAACCACGCAATATCGTCTCAGCAAACCAGACTGAGACCCTTGCAACCACGCAATATCGTCTCAGCAAACCAGACTGAAACCCTTGCAACCACGCAATGCCGTCTCAAAACAAACCTTCATACTCAAGGCCCCTGCAACCACACGATATCGTCCCAGCAACCTGACACTCACTGACACTCTTGCAACCGCACAATATTGTCTGCAGTAGTATAAAACACTTTGCGGCAGGCACCTACGTGCAAACCCGAATACAAACTAAACTTGCAAACACACCTCAGTGACAAACGATCAGCCACACAGACACACAGTGGCGCCCAGTTGGCCGTTCGTCTTCAGTGGCGCGCGGGCCGCTCATCTTTTCTCTGTGTTTTTTCCCTGCGGTTGGTTCAGGTTTTCATCCAGCACCAGCGAGTGCACGTTGGCCTGCGAGTGCACGTTGGCCTGCGAGTGCATGTATATCGTCTTGTTGAGCACCTGTGTATTGTCTTGATTTTCTCACACCAATGCAAGATCCAGTCCAAGTTCTCAAACTAGACCAAGCATCAGTAGCAGACTTAGCTATGTGGGACAACTTCCCCACCTGATAGAACAGCATTTCAATCTTCATCCTGGCAGTGTCAGCCGAGCCACCAAAGGCTTTTGCAGCCATTTTTAGGCCGCCACTTGTTCTCCAAAACTTGGCCCCCAGAAATTCTCTTAAATTTTTTCACCCAGTCTTCATCACACCTCGTGCTGCACCCCATCGTGGCAGCTGCCCAGGTCTGGGACCACACTTGAACAGGACAGACACTGTTCTTCACCACAGACAATCAGGCCACAGCCGACATCATCAATTAAGGTAGATCTAAGTCACTCCCCATCACTTCCTGCGCAGGCTCGCGCAGCTGTCACTCCGTCACCAGTTAATATCTTATGTAGACCTTTTTTCAGGCAAATGCAAAAAGCAGCTGATGTGCTTTCCTATTCCAACCTTGGAATGGATGTTTTTTCCAGCAAGAGCCTGGAGCCGACCCAACAACTATCCCTGTCCCACCATGGACATTGCTGACGATGGACTGAAGTCACATCTCACCAACGCAATCCAACTTATTAACCACTCCTTGGCACGCAACACACTGAAGGCCTAACGCACTGCTTGGAACACTAATCGCAAATTTTTGGCCCCTTGCCCCGAAGCAGCAGTTGGACACATCCTAGCGTCCATATCGTATTGCCACATGCAGCTGACCATTTCTCAATACTATCACGCCATATCTAGATGGCATCCAGCATTTCCTGTCCCTGCAGGACCCCAGTAAACCATCAGTATTCTCGAGCCCATGCAGTCAAGTCCCTCCTACAGGGCATACAGAAGCACCAACCTGTAGTCAGTGGCAAGCGCCTACCTTTCAAGAGTTCCATCTTTAGGGACATGTCTAAAATCCTTACTCGTTCCCTGTTTAGGGCTTTGCCCAGACTAGTCAACCGAACAGCCATCTACCAGGCCTTCTACGGTTCCCTACAACCTAGTGAATTTAGTCAGCGGCTCCGGCAGTCACACACTGCTCCGACGCCACCCGACTCGTTTTCGAACCACTACACTCTCACAGTCTGCAAATGCAACAAACCAGCCCCTGGGGTTGACATCAACCTGTTTCAGACTGACAACGCCTGATGCCCAGTGACGGTGCTCGACCCACTACTGCTCCATCTACCCAGCCAATCTGATGGTAGCTCGTTGCTACCCTTTCTAAACCAGCTCCCTGAGTGTCAGCCAGTGTGTCAAGCATGTCAGAATCCTCCTAAGTAACTTGGGCTTCAAACCCCAGTCAGTTCTCTGGACATTCTTTGGAGCAGCCTCAGTTGCCTCCCAACAGGGAGTACCAGACTACGTAATCAAGATACCAGGCTGATGGAAGTCTCCTTGTTTTGCCACATACATCCCAAATCCTTATGAAGGAATGGCACAAGCCTTTACCAAGCTGGCTAAATAAATACAAGAAATCAATATAAACTATTTCCCTATCTGAGTCTTTTGCCCCCTTTTCTTGGCATACTGACCAGACCACCAAGGCACACTTCAGGTCTATTTATGTTGTAAGTCTTGTCGCGTGTTTATGTGATCCACATCTCTCTTGGTCAGAGGGTAACGACCATAAATAAGAAGGCCAGTATGGTGGCCTGAGTTTATGGGAGGAGCCCGGAGGGTATTTAAGCAGCCCACTCACACATGCTCTTTGTCGGTTCAGTGTGCGGTACTACACGTCACTGGGCCGGCTCTTTCCAGCTCACCTCATGTCCGTGAGTCTGCGCATTCAATCGCATTCGACACCCTCCCGCCCTTCCCTTTTTCAGGGCACTTCTCAGCATATCCTTCTTCAATTAACTACCCATTACTTACCTTGGGTATGCCCCCTTTTCTTGGCATACTGACCAGACCACCAAGGCACACTTCAGGTCTATTTATGTTGTAAGTCTTGTCGCGTGTTTATGTGATCCACATCTCTCTTGGTCAGAGGGTAACGACCATAAATATATGTATATATATATAGATATATATATAGATATATAGATATATATATATATATATTACACACATATGCAATGCAAAAAGGGATATTTTTAGTGAAAACTACGACGTAACTTCACACAGCATTTTACAAGCCATGCAGGCTGTGGTGTGTCTTTGTGTTTAACACTGCAGAGGGAATTCTGTGATTGGGCAAGATGCCGGCCACATAACTTTGACGGGTCACCAGACTGGGCTCGCCTCTGCTATTTTTAATTCCTTCATTTTAATTGGACTCTGTTTGCTTTGGGACTCTGATGTGCTTTCATTTTTTTCAAAGCAGCTGCAGGGTTAGGCCATACTGCTTTGGAAATGAATGCAATAACTTATTGCAGCAGATTGAGTATACAGACATTACCTGGTTGTTTTTAACTATCTCTAAGGGCTCGGTTCACATCAGCAGCAAAGCTGAAAACATGGCCACTGGTATGGACTGGGAGGAATAGCATTGATGTGCTGAATCCAGCGCATTGCATAGATTACTCTGAGTCAGGCCCGGACTGGCCATAGGGCAGATCGGGCAAATACCCGGTGGGCTGCGGCCACCCGCTCCGTGACATGTTGCCTGGACAGGGTTAACACAGGCCGCGGCTGCCGCTCGCCTACCGCTATGCGGCCATACCTGTCATCTCTGGCGGAACTAGTGGCTGTATAGGCTGGGCTGTGTGTCTCTCTCACACACAGCTCAGCCTCAGAGCCGCGCTGACAGTTCCGCTCTCCACTCCTCCTCGTCCAGCCATGAGCGTCCACACAGGTGGGGAGAGCTGCAGACTGCAGTCCGGAATGTTTCCCCCGCTCGCCCCCCCTTCTCCTTCTCATGTCGGCAGCATGGAAAGAGAAGTCTTTCCAGCCCGTTCTTCTCCCCTCCCCATTGGCCACAGCGGAGACCAATCACAGAAAAATAGAGGGCATCATGGGAAATGTAGTCCCAGAGATAGGTGGCCCAGTTGTTATCAGTGGGGAGCAGACTACAGTCCCCAGCATGCACTCTGTTGGGGGGAAAGAGAAAACCAGGAAATAGGCTGAGCAGCTACTACAGGAGACATGGAAAAAGAAAGAGGACTGTGCTGGGGGAACTAATAGCCCCAGCATCACCAGAGAGTGCCACACTTTACCCTCACCACCAGAGAGCACCACGCTGTACCCGCACCACCAGATAGCGACACGCTGTACCCGCACCACCAGATAGCGACACGCTGTACCCGCACAACACCAGAGAGCGCCACGCTGTACCTGCACAACCCGCACAACCCCAGAGAGCGCCACGCTGTACCCGCACCACCCCAGAGAGCGACACGCTGTACCCGCACAACACCAGAGAGCGCCACGCTGTACCCGCACAACCCCAGAGAGCGCCACGCTGTGCCCGCGCCACCAGAGAGCGCCACGCTGTGCCCGCGCCACCAGAGAGCCATGCTGTGCCTGCGCCACCAGAGAGAGCCACGCTGTGCCCGCGCCACCAGAGAAAGCCACACTGCCCACGCCACCAGAGAGAGCAACGCTGTACCCGCGCCAACAGAGAGAGCCACACTGTACCCGCGCCACCAGAGAGAGCCACGCTGTACCTGCGCCACCAGAAAGAGCCACGCTGTACCCACGCCACCAGAGAGCCATGCTGTACCCGCACCACCAGAGAGAGAGCCACGCTGTACCCACACCACCAGAGAGAGAGCCACAATGTACCCTCACCACCAGAGAGAGCCATGCTGTACTTGCACCACCAGAGAGAGAGCCATGCTGTACCCGCACCACCAGAGAGAGAGCCATGCTGTACCCACACCACCAGAGAGAGCCACGCTGTACCCGCACCACCAGAGACGGCGCCATGCTGTCCAGCACCACCAGAGAGAGAGCAGTTCAGTGTCACGGGGCAGTGTGGGGACAATAGAAGACAGAGAGTACTAGCATTGTATGGCCAAAATAGGACTGGGACACTGTGATAAAAATGGGACTGCACTGTAAAGGGGCAATGTAATCATAGCAGGGCCCCTTTGCAGTGCAGTCCCCTTTATATCACAGTGTCCCTGCCCATTACAGTGTGGAGGACCGACACCAGCCATCCCCATGAATGTCGACAAATCCCCCCCCCCCCCCCCAGTGACCGGGCTGCTCAGTCTAAAAATGCCCGGGCCTATTTTTTGTCCCAGTCCGGGCCTGCTCTGAGTGCAAACGTTATTTGAAATGTCACAAATTTACAACTCAGTGATTTCTAGTGGCCAAAGCAATGTACAATAAAATAAGCCCCGGAGGATTTGGCTGCCCAATGACCGGGCCATTTTTTGCGATTCGGCAATGCGTCGCTTTAACTGACAATTGTGCCATCGTGTGATGTTGTACCCAAAAGAAATGTCATTTTTTCCCCACAAATAGAGCTTTCTTTTGGTGGTATTTGATCACCTCTGCGGTTTTTATTTTTTGCTTTAAAAAAAAAAAACAATATTTTTACTTTTTGCTTTAAAGCGGGGGTTCACCCTAAAACAAATTTCTAACATTACATTGAGCTGACTTCTGACACTGACAGTATGCTGATCTTTTTTTTTTTTCGTACATACAGTTTTATCGCTATTTTCCCCCCCCGGTTTCCGGGTAGTGAATGCCGTGGGAGTGGGCGTTCCTGTTCACAGGCTAAGTGATTGACGTGTTGAGAATAGCTTCCCACCGGCGCATACGGCGCGTCACCGCTATAGGCGGTTTTGCGGTGCATTTCGGGCGCTAGCGGGGCGGTTTTACCCCCCACTAGCGGACGAGAAAGGGTTCAAAGCACACGCAATGCACTGCTGAAGCAGCGCATTGCGACCGGTATAGCTGCGCTGTCCCATTGATTTTAATGGACAGCAGCGGTGGAGGAACGGTAAACACACAGCTCCGTCACCGCTTCAAAGATGCGGCTAGCAGGACTTTTTTTACCGCCCTGCTAGCGCAATGCTTCAGTGCTCGGGCTTTCACACTGGAGACAATGGAGCAGCTGTTTTTGGGGGCGGATTGCAGGCGCTATTTTTAACGCTATATCGCCTGCAATACGCTCCAGTGTTAAAGGGGTCTTATTGAAATGTCAACAAAACCGTGGATTTTTTTCCGACGGATGTTGGCTCAAACTTGTTTTGCATGCACAAGGTTGCACACATGTTGTCCGAAATTCCCAAACGCCTTGAACACGGTGACGTACAAAACGTACGATAGGAAGAGAAGTTCAATACCAGTCGTGTTAGTAGAAGTTTGGTGAGAGCCGATTCACGCTTTTCAGCCTTGAGTTTTTTAGTCCGTTAAAGTGTGACGAATGTGCTATCTCCATTACGAACGCTAGTTTTACCAGACCGAGCGATTCCGTCTCGTACTTGATTCAGAGCATGCGTGGAATTGTGTGCGCCGGAATTGTCTACACATGCTCGGTAATTTTTCGAGAACGGATTTTGTTGTGGGAAAATTTGAGAACCAGCTCTTAAAGGGTCACTAAAGGATTTTTTTTTTTTTTTAGCTAAATAGCTTCCTTTACCTTACTGCAGTCCTGGTTTCATGTCCTCATTGTTCGTTTTGCTTTGATGTTGCTGTAATTCCTTTCTGTTCTGGACACTTCCTGGTTGTCTGTTTCCTGATCACCACAGTACTGGGAGATTTCTCACTGTGGTGACTAATCAAGGAGGTGTGTCTAAAACCCCTCAGCACCAATCCAGTTTCGTTTTGCAAAACCTTCACTGCCATCTATTGGCTCTGTGGCTCTGTACATCAGAGAACCAGGAAACAACAGCAAAAACAAAACGAAACTGTAGGTACATTATATGATTGGTTTTTATCTATTTTTAATCATTTTTAAAAGGAATCAGTTAACTAGTATGTCTCTATACCCTGTAAACAGTCATTTCAGCAAAAAAAAAAATTTCTTTAGTGACCCTTTAAATTTTTGTTGTCGGAAATTCCGACAGCAAATGTCCGATGGAGCCTAGACACGGTCGGAAGCTCCCATCGAACATTTGTTGTCGGAAATTCTGACCGTGTGTACGCAGCATTAGTCTAACTTAATAACAGTGGAGAAAAATCAGGTCCTCTTCCCTGCCAAACAGGGCTGTGCTATGTGGTAGAGCTGTGTAAATCTCAGCACTGGATGGACAGACATACAACTCCCTTGGTGGATAAAACAGCTCATGCATATGTATTTGATCCGTGTGTATATCTATTGGCCTGGAGTTCAGCCATAAATGTAAATAGCACTAGCAGAGTTATTTGATGTCAGATCATTAATCTTGTTTATTGCATCACAAATGATTTACTGTAAAAAATAACTAATTACAGATCACAGTTTTTTAATGTATCTGTGAAACAAAAAAAAAAATGTTTCAAATCATCCCTGAAAAGCTCGGGGGCGAAGTGCTTTCCCAAACATCTGCAATTCGTTGACTTTTTGGCAAGGGTAAAATAATGGCATTGTGTAAGTACAGGAGTAATATGGTACTTCCAATTCTCCATGTACTCACTTATATGAGATCATTTCCTCGGAATACCAGACAAGCCAACAAAATCTTTCTGCAAAGTGTAACTTTTCCTCAAGTTTTGTTTTCATAAGTTGTGAAACGGGAAAAACATGAATTAAGAAATGAGTATTACTTCATGTCAAGATATTAGTAAATCTGTCCTCATATCAACAAGAACGGGCTTCATAAAAGGCCAGAATTCTGGATTGTATATTAATATTAAAGTGGAGCTTTAATTAGTGCCCGAGACCTTAGTTTGTTAAAAAAAAAAACTTTTTATCATTTTAACCTGCAAAGGAACATCATAATGTGCTAGTATGCATACCTTAAAATGAAGCCCTCCAGCGCTATACTGTCACCGCTGACAGGGCTCCCATCTTCACCCTCTCTTCCTTCCGGGTTCCGGCCGTCTGACTGGCTGAGCCGTAATGACATCACTCCTGCGCATGGGAGTCACGGTGTACAGCACAGACCTCGGAAGGAAAGGCGCGGTGTGCCCTTACTGTGAAGTCACCAACTGCTGCTCCGTGGAAAGTCTCCTAAACGGTGCACATTAACCGCTTGCCGACCGCCTAACTCACTTAGACGTCGGCAGAATTGCTTGGCTGGGCAAAGCAACGTGCCTGTACAGTGCATTTGAAAATCCCGCCTTGCGGGCGCACACGACCTCCTTGACCGTGCCCGCGGGACCTGCGGACTCGATGTCTGTCGGTGTCCTGCGATCGTGTCACAGAGCGGCAGAACAGGGAGATGCCTTTGTAAACAAGGCATTTCCCTGTTCTGCCTAGCGGCAGGACACTGATCTACTGTTCCCTGTGATCGGAGCAGTGATCTCTGTTGTGTCACTCGTAGCCCAGCCCCCCCCACAGTTAGAATCACTCCCTAGGAAACACTTAATCCCATAGTGGTTAACCTCTTCCCTGCCAGTGTCATTTACACAGCAATCTGTGCATTTTTATAGCACTGATCGCTGTATAAATGACAATGGTCCCAAAATAGTGTCAAAAGTGTCCAATGTGTCCGCCATAATGTTGTAGTCACGATAAAAATTGCAGATCGCCGCCATTATTAGTAAAAAAAAAAATAATAATAATAATAAAAATGCCATAAAACTATCCTCTATTTTAGAGACACGCTATAACTTTTGCACAAACTAATTAATATACGCTTATTGCATTTTTTTTTTTGCCAAAAATATGTAGAAGAATATGTATCAGCCTAAACTGAGGAAAAAAATAGTTTTTTTATATATTTTTGGGGATATTTATTATAGCAAAAAGTTAAAAATATTGAATTTTTTTTCCAAAATTGTCGCTCTATTTTTGTTTAAGGCACAAAAAATAAAAACTGCAGAGGTGATCAAATACCACCAAAAGAAAGCTCTATTTGTGGGGAAAAAAGGACGCCAATTTTGTTTGGGAGCCACGTCGCACGACCACACAATTGTCAGTTAAAGCGACGCAGTGCCAAATCGCAAAAAGTGCTCTGGTCAGGAAGGGGGTAAATTTTTCCGGGGCTGAAGTGGTTAAGGAGATTTTGACTCACTTCCTGTCCCAAGTAAAATGTCTTCTCGCAAAAGGAAGTGAGAGTAAATGTCGGCATTTTCATCCGTCCGTTGCGGATGAAAACGGGACATACATGGGTCCGTATGTGATTACGGGTGTCAGCGGATGACCATCTGCTGACACCCGTAATTGTCCGCCTCCGCAAAGATCCACATTTGCGGACGGAAGAAAATCCAGCGGATGACTGTGCAGGGACCGCCCTGTCTTTTCTCCGCTCCCCCCTATGGGGGGATCGGATGAACACGGACCGTCTGTCCGTGTTCACCCGATCCGATCCGCCAGACAGATGGAAAAGGTTTTTCCTCCGTCACACCTCGCAGGTCGGGTGTCAGCGGGCATGTCACCGCTGACATCTGCGGCTCCATAAAGGAGCATGGATCGCCCGTTCAGGTCCGCCTAAAAAACTGGCAGGCGGTCCGCCCGTGTGAAAGAGCCCTAACTCACCACCGTAATGCAAGGCTTTCTCCCTGGTGTGAAGAAAGCCTCTTGAGGGGGGAGGGGGCGAGCAGGAGTGTCAGGACGCCCACTAACACACAGCTCCTTTCTCTATCTGCAAAGTAGAGAGCGTCCTGACTTGCCTGCTCACCCCCTCAAGAGGCTTTCTCCACACCAGGAAGAAAGCCTTGCATTACGGTGGTGAGTTACAGACAGAAGAACAGGAAGTGAGGATTTCTCAGAAGAAATAAGGACATTTAAAAGCAAAATTGAAGAATGAGGTAAGTGAAGGAGGACTGCACTATGGTAAAGGAAGCTATTTAGGGGGAAAAAAATCCTTTACAGCACCTTTAATTCATGAAATTCTGTATATAACATGATAAAAAATGTAATTCATAATAATAATACATATAATAATATATATTATATACCCTTTTTCGCCATTATCCTATGAAGTCACTCCCTGACTGCCTAAACCAACAATATGTTCAGTTCAGTAGTGATCGAGTTCAATAGTGCTTTGGGCAGAGCTGGAGCAATTACAGCTATGATCACAGTGGCAGGAGTTCATTTGACATGGCTCTTGGCCAATTATACAGAGGCTGCCAACAAGCATTCAGGCAGTACTAGGATTTCCAATTTCTTTACAATCTAAGAGTCAAAGGTGCACTCTTTGTAAAAAAAAGTTACAGAAATTTAAGATTTTGTATAAAACATCAGTTTACAAAAAGAAATAGCAAAAAGCGATACATTTTTATGTGTCCATTAAGCCTCCACTAGCACCAAGAAGTTGGGTAGTAAGAGATAGAGTATTGAAGGGTTGCCATCTGTTTCCTTTCACTTTAAGTGAAGTTATCCTTTAAGTAACCAGCCGTCCTTTTCTTTGGGGAAATTACATTGGTTGTTGAACCCAAAAATGAACATTTTTAAATTGCAGGTTACCAATTCTGAGGCCTCGTACACACGACCGAGGAACTCGTCGTAAATGAAACATTGTTTTTCTCGACGAGTTCCTTGTTAGGCTTGTCGAGAAACTTGATAAGCTTTCTTTGCGTACACACCGTCAAGACAAAATCTCGTCGTTCTCAAACGCGGTGACGTACAACACATACGACGGCACTAAAAAGGGGAAGTTCGATTCCACTGGCACAACCCTTGGGGCTGCTTTTGCTAATCTCATGTTACTGCGTGTTAAGTAAAAGTTTGGTGAGAGACGATTTGCACTTTTTCAGTCTGTTACAGCGTGACAAATGTGCTATCTCCATTACAAGCGCTACTTTTACCGAAGGTGCGCTCCTGTCTCATACTTTATTCTGAGCATGCGCGGGTTTCTAAGCATACACACGAACGTGTTTCTCGTCGAAAACCAGCCCGACGAGAAACACGACGAGGAAATTGAGACTCCCGTCAAGGAAAAAGAGAACTTGTTCCTCGAAAGTTTTCTCGATGAAAAACATACACACGACCGTTTTCCTCGGCAAAAAAGCTCTGCCACCAAGTTTCTTGATGGATTCTGTCGAGGAAAACGGTCGTGTGTACGAGGACTTAGATGTGATGGCTGCATTCGTTTTATTTTTAGGCTTTTTTTTCCTTTATTTTCACCTGGTAATCCAATCAGTAAGTCTGTTATTTTTCACCTTCCTTTAAAGTGTTACTAAAACCACAACAGTAAAATCAGTCTGTATATGCAGTAAAGCATTCTTTTTTTTCTTGGGAGAGTGCATCTGATCAGCACAGGGCCAATCAGCACTGTCCAGACAGAGGGTCAGAGGTCTTGCAGCCTCATAGGACAGTCAGATTGGAAAGAAACTCCTCTTACAGGCTTTAACCAGACACTATTAGAAGTCACAAGACTGCTACATACTGCTCATGAGAAAAGGTATTTAGCAGTTTATATTTACGAAAATAATTGCATTTCCATGTTCTGTGTACTGTAGGAGACCAGATATAGGTAATGCAGACTTTTGGGTTTAGGAACACTTTAAAAAAAGTATGTCCAAAGTCTGGTCCGTGGGCCAATTGCTGCCCGTGTTTTGTTTTTTTGTACGGCCCCACTGGTAATTTGAATATATATCTCTTTTGTGGCCCCTAACGAATCCCTGATGGCCCTTTCAGGGGAGAGGGGGCAGTGGGTACCCATCGTGGCGAGGTCCCCCGAAACTTTGGTCCCCCTCCTCCTTCCCCCAATGCCAGGCCATTCACAAAGCTCAGCCCACTTTGCGCATGTGCATTAGAGAACCAGCTGTAAAGTCTCAAGACTTCACTGCCGGTTTCCCTTACAAGGAATGGTGGCGGCAGCACCCGAGAGCGGATGGGGTGCCGACATCATGGGATCCCTGGACAGGTAAGTGTCCTAATATTAAAAGTCAGCAGCTACAGTATTTGTGGCTGCTGACTTTTACATTTTTTTGTAGGGGGCTGGAGCTCCTCTTTAAGCTACTGCCTTGTAATTTTGTCCTGTAACAGAAGAAACTGCTTCTTTATACCAGAAGACTTCCTGCTATTAATGTCATGCTATTTCAGAACTGATTTCTGTTTTATTTACACAACAGTCAGCGAGCTAAATGAAGCGAATACTAGCACCAGGCATGTTGTTTGATCCTAGAAATATTACGCAACATCACAGCTAATTGCATACTATTAAGGATAATGAAGGTCATTATATCTTCTTTCCGATCCCCTCGAACAAAGCATAAAGCCAATGTGGGCCTCATGTATAAAATAGTGCTGATGCTGATTTCATTTTTCTAAATAGACTAGTAAACTGGTGCTAGAGGTAACACATACACTTTTTCCTCATTAGTTGTCCATGTGACATCATTGACATTCATGTCACTTCCTGTCCCTGCGACACTATTGTCACTATGCACTATGGTGACAGGGTCTCCTTTATTTATTTATTTTATGTAGCGGCCTGCTACTTTCTGGCCTTCACTGCTTTAAATTTAGGGGGTAGTGCGAGAGTTAGTTGACTCGGACTGTATGTTTTTTTCACAAAATTTGGGCCTCTGTTCCAGCCATGGCTGGACTGTGAGTGACCACTATTGTTGTCTGGAGTGTCGTTATCACTCCAGGCCAAGGGTGGCAGCAGTCAGGTCAAGGTGTTTTGGGTGTTCCCCTTCAGCAGCCAATCAGGGGGAGTTGATTGTCCCGCTGTGCATGCTGGGGAGGAGTACTTAAGGGACAGACGTCATTAGTTCGGGGTCGTCGTTGCCGATCCTGGCCCGTCGTCCCACCACCCCCTTGGGTGGCCCTCCTGGCCGGGGGTGCGTGTTCATGTGTTCCTGGCTCTGGCACCTCATTGGCCTGGGGTGGATCTACCAAGTAGGCCCGGAAGTCAGACTGGGTCTACGTTTGCAGAGTGGTTCTGTGCTGTCCGTCCTGAGGGAGGAAGCCACTCGATGAAGAACCTGTCTTGGAGAGAACCTGCTGGTATCTCAGGAGAGGCCTTGAACTTCATCAAAGGATGCATGATTACTGAGAGGCTGAGTGATGGTCGCCTGTCAGTTCTGAGTTCACAAGAATTTATTCAAGAGAGATCCAGGTGCTTAATCCTGTGCTGAGAGGATTCTGGACCGAACATACCTCTATCTTTGGGAAGGTCTGTGACAGAGACTTTACTAAAGTTTCCGTGTGGCATCCTGGCTGCTAGGTTAGTGAGAGAGGCCTATCCAGGTGCACAATACTACGTTGCTGGAAGCAGGAGTGTTTCCGAACAAAAGTTATACACCTGAACCTATTACCTATTACCCTTCCACCTCTTCAACTACTACTTTTATTCTTTTACCACGTTGGGTAAATAAAGCAAAGAAAAAGAAGCCTAAAGTGTGGACATTGAAGTTTTTCTCAACTCTCATCTGATACCTTAGACGGCAAAGGAATAGAGAAAACATGCCGCCCAAAATAAACCAGCAGCTCTTTCTGGGGTAGTGCTACATATATATTTAATATTTACATTTTTTTTCCTCAATACAAAAATACTCAAAAAGGACAAGTGACAAATCTAAAACCATGTTGCCATTTTCCTCTATGCCCCCCCTCCAACACCCCCTCTCCCCTCCTACTCCTGTTCCCAACTCTCCCTTCCCTTCTCCCCTCCTCCAGGTCTCCTTCTCCCTCCCCGCCCATCTCCTACTCTACACATAGTTGCAAATATTTACTAGTTTCCTTGAAACCTGTCCACCTTTCCCAAATTCCAGCAAATTTTTCTATCCTATCCTCTTCCCTGCTACATACAGTAGGTGCTCCATATTATATATACTCGACTCTTTTAAACCACTCCCTTATTGAGGGTCTTTCTGGGTCTAGCCATTTTTGGGGGAATTACTCCTTTTGCAGCATTTCGCAAATATGGCAGCACAGTACTCATGTCTTGTTTTATTGGTATTATGGAACAGGCAACTCCACGGATCGTCTGGTAACTCTATACCTGTAATCTCTTCAATATATTGCTTCACTTCTTGCCAGTACTCTTGCATTTTAGGGCATTCCTATCATAAATGGGTCATAGTGCCCTTCATGTTACAGCCTCTCCAGCTCAGTGGAGATTTCTCTGGTTGATATTTTTGTGCATTCTTAGGAGTCATATACCATCTTGACAAACATTTATAGTTCATTTTGATTGTATTTAGGTCTACAGCAGCACTTTGTACTGCTCTCAGTATTTGTTTCTTCTAAACATGTTCCCAATACCCTTTCCCAATTTCCAATGAATGGAGGGGTTTTCAGCTCTGCCAATCCCGTGAGTATTTTATAAATATGTGCTATACATCTCCTGTATGTATGTGTATATATATATATATATATATATATATATATATATATATATATATATATATATATATATATATATATATATATATGTATATATGTATGTATGTATGTATGTATATATATATATATATATATATATATATATAAATGTGTGTATGTGTATATATATTTATCTCCTGTGAATTACAAAGTTGTTCAAGTGGGTTTAGATCTTCTTCAGAAGATCTAATTGGTTGTGGTAGTATTGATACAAAATGCTTTAGCTGTAAATAAATAACTCCATTTATTCAATGTCATCCAATCCCCCTTGTGTTTAATTACTGGTATGGACAAATCTTTCCTTTTTTTTATTATATTTTTTAACTGTTTGTTTATGATCCATTCCCCAAATTGTGCCCCATTGCCCGGAAGAAAAAAAATTGTTCCTGTTAGTGAAATTAGGGGTGAGTTGTATTCCCATTTCACTTGCCTGTGTGTTTTATCCCATATCTTAAATACTGTATATTTGTAGTCAATTCGTGTGTATCTACATCCAACGTTCTATACCACATAGGTGGAATCCAAATATTATTATTCAATTGTGTCTTACTTAACCCCCTTGACGGTATCCCAGAGCGTGACTCGGGGTTGGTTTTCAATGATAAGATCGGTATCCCTGAGTCACGCTCGAGGTGGACGTGCAGAGTGTGCAGCGGCGCGGCTTACCTTTCGCTGGATCCACAGGCAAGTTACTTACCTTGTCCCTGGATCCAGCGATGCCACCCCGCTGTGTGAGCGAGCGGGACCTCCTCGCTCGATTCACAGTCTCCCCGTGTGTGCCGCCGATCTCCGTTCCCTGCAACGTTACGACGCACGGGGACGGAGAACGGCGCCAAATTCAAAAAAGTAAACAAACACTTTACATACAGTATACTGTAATCTTATAGATTACAGTACTGTATGTAAAAAATACACACCCCCCCTTGTCCCTAGTGGTCTGCTCAGTGCCCTGCATGTACTTTTATATAATAAAAAATGTTCTTTCTGCCTAAAAAACTGTAGATTGTCCAAAAGTGTCCCTTTATGTCAAAAATGGTTTTAGATCAGCTAGAAAACAGCGATAATAAATTATAATCACTTGCAGAAATGTGCGATAGCGATTTGTGGGGAAATTCATCATAAAAAAAAAAAATAATGACAGCGACAATTCTGCAACTGAGCAAATTTCAGTGATTTTGAGTTGATTACATTATTGAATAATTTTTATTATAATTATATTATTATTTGTTATAATTATTTATAATTATTTATTATATTATAATTTATCATTTTGTTTTAAAAAAAAAATCATACCCGAGATGCCTATTAGACTCTGGTTTGGTCAGATTTAAGTGAGTTATTTCTAAAAATTACAGGCCTACAGTATAAAACGCCAAATTTCCTTGCAAAATAATTGTACCGCTTTTGGTACGTAATTCCAGACAGAATCATACCGCCAGGAAGGTTAATGTGTTCTCAATCTTCACTCACCTTTTGTCACTGTTTATCTTAGTCCATTCTACTACTTGTGCTAATATTACTGCATCATATTATCTTTTAATGTCTGGTGCAGCTAAACCCCAGTATATTTTATCTTTGCTTAATATTGAGTACTGTATGCTTGGTTTCTTGTTTTGCCATATGAACCTTAAGATCATTGACTGTAATGTTCTAAAGTATGTCTATGGGGTATTGATACTGGCAACATCTGAAATTTGTACAAGATTTTCGGTAGTATTACCATCTCTTCGCTGTTTATTCGTCAGATCCAAGAAAGAGGTCTAATTTTTTAAAGTTCTTTTAAGTTCTATTTTATTCACATTTAATAGTGGGATAAAATTTTCTTTGTATAATTCCCTTAGTAATGGTGTTAATTTTATCGACATGGTCTCTTTAGATGTAAATTTTACCAATTTACTATTTTTTCCTAGGCCTCGTACACACGACTTGCTGGGAGATATTTTTTGGCCGAAGAAACCGGTCGTGTGTACATTTTCGTCAAGGAAACTGTCGAGAAACTCGACGAGCCAAAAAGAGAGCAAGTTCTCTATTTCCTCAACGGGAATGGAGAAACTTGCCTTGTCGAGTTCCTCGACAGCCTAACAAGGAACTCGACGAAGAAAACTATGTGTTTCGCCCGTCGAGTTCCTCGGTCGTGTGTACGAGGCTTCATAGAAAGTTGCTCTTACTTACTCAAACAATTTTTTTAAGTTCTATTTTATTCACATTTAATAGTGGGATATCATTTTCTTGGTATAATTCTCTTAGTAATGGCGTTAATGTTATTGACAGGGTCTATTTAGATGTAAATTGTACCCATTTACCATTTTTTCTTATAGAAAGTTGCTCTTACTTACTCAAACTTTTTTCCTGATCTTTCTAATTTTTCATGTTCTACAGGGTTCCATGTATGTGCTGCTGGGTGGCTTCACAAAGGAAGAGTTGGTTATCCAATAGTAAAACCTACACATAACTGTGGATTTGGAAAGAAAGGCATTATAGATTATGGCTTCCGGTTAAACAAAACTGAAAGATGGGATGCCTACTGCTACAATCCACATGGTAAGAAGTATATATCTTACAGTCCATCTTTTCAGGCTGTCGCGTAACAACTTATACAGTATTTGTAAGGCAAGTTAAAAAATGGAGGAACATTATGACTGATAGTTATAGGCAAAAAGGGATAAAATGATTTACTCTGAACCTTGGCTAAATGTGCATTTTAGTCCATATTATTTGTCTTCCTTCTAATCTACCTCATAACTCTTAGGAGAGGAGCCCCCTCCCGTGCCACTTCTGCCTAACCATTACTTAATAAAGGTTGTAAATCTCAAAAAAAATAAAAAAAATTGCAAGACAAAGGCATAACGAGCTAGTATGCATCGCATACTGGCTCATTATAATATACTTACCTTAGAAAGATGCCCTGAATCGGTGACGGCACACTGCTAACAGGGCCGACATCTTTCCCGGAGTTACTTCCGGGTTCACGGGCTCCGAAGCTGTGATTGGCCATAGTCACAATGACGTCACTCCTGCGCCTGCGCGTTGGAGCCGTCTGTAAACAGCACGTGCGGGCCGTTCCTTCAGTGCTCATGCGCCGATGACGTCGGGGGCAGAGTATATAGTAAATATCTCCTAAAAAGTGCCGGTTTAGGAGATATTTACAGTACCTACAGGTAGGTCTTATTATAGGCTTACCTGTAGGTACAATTAAAGCGGAAGACTTTACTTCCTATTTAAAGCAAAGCGCCACCCAATGCCGACATCTCTGGATCCATGGACAAGTACGTTTTGCCCAAACTGGAGCTCCTCTTTAAATTAACTCCACTTTCATTGAAAAAAAAAAAAAGCAAATAATTACAAAATAATATAGCATATATAATTGCGACACAAGTCATATTGTAATTGAATTTATAATATCAAAAATTACCTTTCCTTTTCAATCTGCAGCACTGTCATTTTCTGTAAAATGTAAGGCAATATGGCGACCTGGAAATGTTCTGTACATGTATGGTATACAGAATGCCCCTCAGAAATGTCACTTCCTGCTTGTGTGATTGGCTTACTGATTTTCCCAGAAGTCCGCACTAAGATACAAGTCAGATTTGGGGCATCGTCTGCAACATAATTTTTTTTTTTTTGTGAGATACTCCCAAAGGGAAATCACACTTAAAGGAATGTAGATCCTGCTGCTTTCCTTATTAGAGCCCTGCAAGTCCAGTAGTTGATTGATAATTATAAATCACTGCCATTTCTTTTGCACATGAACACAGACAGACAAACATTTATTTCTTTAGAATAGCAAAAGGTAGGAATCTGCAACAAAGTTTGTTAAAATATGGATATTCCTTAAGCCGCACATCAAGGCAAGCCCACTCGTGACAGCTGCAGCCTGGGCTCCCGCCATGCCACGTGCAACGTGTTTCGTTCTGCCCCTCCAAGCATAATAATGGGGATGAAGAACCCAAGCACGGGGGGTGGGGGGTGGTTGCATCATTTGTTGCCTCAACCAAAGAGAAGTAAAAATTTGGTGTGCATGAGTCTGGCCGTGGAGCTCTCTAATGAAGTCAAATGAATAAGCAACACTGAAACCAGAGCTTCAAAACAAAAAAGGGAGAAAAGTTTAAAAACAAGCAAAAATCAAGCAAAAAGCAATGATGTGTGGTGTAGCCTACATTTTAAGCCAAATCCTATAAAAGCGAATCTTTATTAAGTCACTAAGTAAAAACAACTGACATACAGATTAAAGAAAAAAGGGGGGGGGGGTTTGTTAAATGCAATGTACAAAGATCACCCAGAGCGGAATGTTTACTGTCCCAACAAAAATGGAGCTACTCTTTAAAGTTCATGAACTTGGCGAGTTCAAACTGAGCATAGAAAACCCAAGCAGGGGTTACCCTTAATTGAATTTTAAATGTTACCTTGAGCCCTGGTTCACACTGGGTACGATTTGGAACGATTTGAGATGCGATTTGACATGTCAAATCGCATCTCAAATCGGCGGCAATTGTCGGCAATGGCACTGTCCTAATCAGTGCGACGCCGCATCTGCGATTTCAAAAAGTAGTTCCTGTACTATATTTTGCGATTTCGGGCCGCGATTTACATTAAATTGCGGCCGAAATCGCGGCAAAATCGTGGCCGCGAAATCGCGGTAAAATCGCGCATTTTACCGCGATTTTAAATTCGCAGCAGTGTGAACCTAGGCTTAAACGCTGTGCTTAGCTCCATTTCCTCTCCCTATTGCTTAGGGAAATCACCCGACACACCTTTTATTAGTAAAATATTTCTATGGTTATGAGGTCCTATTGTACCTATTGTACAAGGTCCTTCAATACCCGAGATGAAAAAGCGATCCAAGGGGAAATGGGGCGGGGCCCCTGACAAAACTAGGTAGCTGTCCCCTCCCCCCAAAAAAAAAAAAAAAATTTCAAAGATGGCAGAGGATGGAAGAAGAGGAGGAAGAAGCGTGGAACGCTTTAAATACATTACCACCTGTATTGCAGAGCAAGTATGCAAAAATGTGAAGCCCCAAAAAACAGCTTCTAAAGGAACCACCACAATAAGTATCCAAAATAGATTTACCCAAAAATGCTCTATACTTTCTCGTCACCAATGCTGATTGTAATAATAAAGTGTAAAGGCACAGTGGTACATAATATACACCCCCCCCCCCCCACCCAAAATCTTAGCTTCCCCTACCAGACTTATACTTACCTTTCATTTCATTGTTAATGTAAAATTCTCTGTGTATATTGGAGAGAAATGAAATGATATTCTTTTAAAAATTAATACACATCTTATATAACTCAATTTCTTCCTGTTATGCCTCGTACACACGACCATTTTTCCGAAGGGAAAACTGCTATGAGAGCTTTTCGTCTGGAATCCCAGTCGTGTGTATGTTCCATCGCAGTTTTTCAGATGGGAAAACTGCCGGGAAAAAAAAGAGAGCCGGATCTCTTTTTTCTCGTCAGGAAAAAATCCTGGCGGGAAAACTGTTCGTCTGTATGCTTTTCCAAGGGGAAAAAAAAACGCACATCCTCGGAAACAATTCAACGCATGCTCGGAAGCATAGAACTTAATTTTGTCGGCTCGTCGTAGTCTTTAGCCTCGTACACACGACCGTGAAACTCGACGGGCGAAACACATCGTTTTGCTCGTCGAGTTCCTTGTTAGGCTGTCGAGGATCTCGGCGAGCCAAATTTCTCCATTCCCGTCGAGGAAAAAGAAGACATGCTCTCTTTTTGGCTCGACGGGATCCTCAACAGTTTCCTCGTCGAAAAGTGTACACACGACCGGTTTCCTCGGCAAAAAAAACCAGCAAGTTTCTTGCTGGTTTTTGCCGAGAAACTCGGTCATGTGTACGAGGCCTTTTACATCACCGCGTTCTTGGCAGTCAAAAGTTCACTGGACTTTTGTGTGACCGTGTGTATGCAAGATAGGTTGAGAGGAATTCTGTCAGGGAAAAACGGTTGTGTGTACTAGGCAATATTCTTTTATAATGTATTTTGAAGGGAATCTGTCATGAGAGACATACTGTACCTGTGCTACTGTTCCTATCTCCATTCTGGCTGTTAACCTGTATTTCTAACACCAGTATTATTCATGGACCTGAAACAAACCTGTACTATAGGTCACGAGTTCTGACCATGTCTTGGTTCAGTGACTCAGTGAAGACAGGGGATCAGCATGACATAACACAGCTAGCAATGTAAGAATCAGATTGGAAATAGTTGTACAGGTTTCTTGTGATTCATGGATTTCCTACATTTCAGCAAAGGAGTGCGGAGGAATATTTACTGAGCCAGAAAGGATATTTAAGTCTCCAGGATATCCGAATGAATATGAGAATGAACAGATCTGCTACTGGCATATCCGTCTTCAGGTCGGCCAGAGGATTTTTCTACAGTTTTTAGAAATGGACATTGAGGAGGACATGGACTGTCTGTCTGACTATTTAGAGGTTTACGACAGCTATGACGATGTACACGGTTTAGCGGGACGGTGAGTTATAACTAATCTATGTTGAGTCAGTTTTGTTCTATGTCGGTTTTAAATATAACAGAAACTTAAAGTGGAGTTCCACCCAAAAATGGAACTTCCCCTTTTTGGAACCCCCCCCCCTTCCGGTGTCACATTTGGCACCTTCCAGGGGGGAGCAGATACCTGTGTAATACAGGTTTTTCCTCCCACTTTCTGACATAGATCACTGCGGTGATCGCGGTGACCTACACTACTTCCACCGCCTATTCTGTTCTCCCCTACTGTATTCTGGGAAACACACAGGTAAGGACGCGCATCGCGACTCGCTCATGTGCAGTAGGGAACAGGGAAGTGAAGCCGCAAGGCTTCACTTCCCGATTCCCTCACTGAGGATGGCGGCGGGGCAGCTGAGAGCCGAGCGATTGATCGGCTTTGGCTGCCGACATTGCGGGCACCCTGGACAGATAAGTATCCATTTATTAAAAGTCAGCAGCTGCAGTGTTTGTAGCTGCTGGCTTTTAATATTTTTTATTTTTTTTGGTGGAATTCCGCTTTAAGGTGGCCATACACCATTAGAATGTCATTTGAAGGCTTTTATTTTTGGAAAGTTTGTTTGAATTTTTAATGAGTAGTCGGGTTAAATCAAAATACAATTCTATCTGGGAATGTGGTTTTTGTTCAGCAGAAATTATACATATTGTAATGAAAGCTTTTTAATACATCTGGTATTTTATTCCAAGTAGCAAAAAGCAGGTCCGGAACATTTCATTTAAAATTAGTTGACTTTAATTTTTAAGAATTTCCATACCAACATTCAAACAAATTATTATTTGTTATGGACAGATTTTCCTATGATCACACCCAGTGGTCAGATCATGTTGGTAATGTTAAAATATATGTCTATATAGTGCATAATAAGACTGTATTACACAGAGACAATCATTTAGAAAGTCACCAATCTGAACAGTGTTTAACCTCATCTCAAATCCATAGTTACACATAGTTACATAGTAGGTGAGGTTGAAAAAAGACACAAGTCCATCAAGTCCAACCTATGTGTGTGATTATATGTCAGCATTACATTGTATATCCCCGTATGTTGCGGTCGTTCAGGTGCTTATCTAATAGTTTTGAAACTATCAATGCCCCCCGCTGAGACCACCGCCTGTGGAAGGGAATTCCACATCCTTGCTTCTCTTAGGCCTCGTACACACGGCCGAGGAACTCGACGTGCCAAACACATCGAGTTCCTCGGCCAGTTCAGCACTGAAGCCGCCGAGGAGCTCGGCGGGGCGAGAGCTCCCATAGAACAACGAGGAAATAGAGAACATGTTCTCTATTTCCTCGCCGAGCTCCTCGTCGGCTTCCTCGGCCGAAAGTGTACACACGGCCGGGTTTCTCGGCAGAATTCAGCCAGAAACTCGGTCGGAAGCTGAATTCTGCCGAGGAAACTGGTCGTGTGTACGGGGCCTTACAGTAAAGAACCCTTTACGCAGTTTAAGGATAAACCTCTTTTCTTCTAATTTTAGTGAGTGGCCACGTGTCTTATTAAACTCCCTAAAAAGTTTTATCCCTATTGCGGGGTTACCGGTATGGTATTTGTAAATTCAAATCATATCATATTTTATTTACTTTCATTGGACAACATTGTGCTGTGTTCTGTAGTTTACTGGGGGGTTGATTTACTAAAACTGAAGAGTGCAAAATCTGGTACAGCTTTCAATAGAAACCAATCCGCTTCCAGGTATTATTATTATTTTTTTTTGTCAAAGCTTAATTGAACAAGCTGAAGTTAGAAGCAGGTTGGCTACCATGCACAGCTGCACCAGATTTTACACTCTCCAGTTTAAGGCCCCTTTTACACGGGGTGGACTGCGGCTGTGATCCACTTGATCAGCAAGGGATCTCTCCGCCGATCCCCCCTGAGCAGGCAAATAAAAGGTCCGTGTCAGCTCTGCATAAGCGGATCACTCTCCTCTATGGGCAGTCAGATGTAAATGGACCGCCTGTCTGTTTATACCCCACTGCCATCCGATCCGCTGGACAGAAGGGAAAAGGATCCCGATTTGCCTATTTTTAGTGGATTAGACACATGTCTGTTTACACTTAGGCCCCGTACACACGACCGAGTTTCTCGGCAGAATTCAGCCAGAAACCTCGGTCGGAGCTGGAATCTGCCGAGAAACCCGGCCTTGTGTACACTTTCGGCCGAGGAAGCCGACGAGGATCCTTGCGAAGAAATAGAGAACATGTTCTCTATTTCCTCGTTGTTCAATGGGAAATTTCGGCTCGCCGAGATCCTCGGCGGCTTCACAAGGAACTCGACGGGCAAAACGATGTGTTTTGCCCGTCGAGTTCCTCGGACGTGTGTACGGGGCCGACTGTACCATAGAGAAGAATGGAGGTTCTGATCAGGTGAAAAAAAATAGTGTTTTGTTTTTTTCTTCCATTTATGTATTTAACTGTAAATATAATAGATGAAAGCAAACTATTCTTGTTTTTACAGGTTTTGTGGTGACATGCTTCCAGATGACATCATCAGTACAGGTATGTATCAGAATATCGCAATTACTGGTAATTAAAAATGTTAAGGGCTACATTATCCACTTCCCGACCGCCGCATGTATATGTACGTCCACAGAATGGCACGTACAGGCAAATGGGCGTACATGTACGCCCTTGCCTTCTAGCGGGTGGGGGGTCAGATCGGGACCCCCCCGCTACATACGGCGGTCGGATTCCCACGGGGAGCGATCCGGGACAACGGCGCGGCTATTCGTTTATAGCTGCTCCGTCGCGATCGCTCCCCGGAGCTGAAGAACGAGGAGAGCCGTATGTAAACACGGCTTCCCCGTGCTTCACTATGGCGCTGCATCGATCGAGTGATCCCTTTTATAGGGAGACTCGATCGATGACGTCAGTCCTACAGCCACACCCCCCTACAGTTGTAAACACTCACTAAGTGAACACTAACTCCTACAGCGCCCCCTGTTGTTAACTCCCAAACTGCAACTGTCATTTTCACAATAAACAATGCAATTTAAATGCATTTTTTGCAGTGAAAATGACAATGGTCCCAAAAATTTTTCAAAATTGTCCGAAGTGTCCGCCATAATGTCGCAGTCACGAAAAAAAAAACGCTGATCGCCACCATTAGTAGTGAAAAAAAAAAATGAATAAAAATGCAATAAAACCATCCCCTATTTTGTAAACGCTATAAATTTTGTGCAAACCAATCGATAAACGCCTATTGCGATTTTTTTTACCAAAAATAGTTAGAAGAATACGTATCGGCCTAAACTGAGGAAAAAAACATGTTTTATATATGTTTTTGGGGGATATTTATTATAGCAAAAAGTAAAAAATATTGATTTTTTTTTTCAAAATTGTCGCTCTATTTTTGTTTATAGCGCAAAAAATTAAAACCGCAGAGATGATCAAATACCACCAAAAGAAAGCTCTATTTGTGGGGAAAAAAGGACACCAATTTTGTTTGGGAGCCACGTCGCACGACCGCGCAATTGTCTGTTAAAGCGACGCAGTGCCGAATCGCAAAACCTGGCCTGGGCATTTAGCTGCCTAAAGGTCCGGGGCTTAAGTGGTTATACAACACGTAATCTGTAGGGTTTTTATCTGACCCATTTTTTCACCCTGTATTACAAAAAAACTATTTATGCAATTAGATAACATATTTTAGATTAAGATTTTTCTTTTACTCTGCTCAAACCTAATGTCCTTTCACATGTGTAGCCTACTGACCCTTTTGTCAGACAGATTCTTCATCTCTACTGCATCAGCTGCACTGCATAGTCAAAGCACATCACAGTCTGCTGATTGGATAGTGAAGGAGCAGCAGCAGACTGATAAGGTTGTCCTTGTTTTCACACTGCTCTCTCCCCCAGTCACTCTCCCACATTCCCTTTTCAGCACATTTGTATGCAGCAGAGTTTGGCTAGCCCATAGTGTCACCCCTCCATCTCCAGCTGGATTGCTACTGTGCAGGCAATTATTGAACGTTAATGCCAAGACAAATTCAAGAACTTTCACAATTTGCAAATAATACCTTTATTTTTTTAACCAAATTCTTAACTGTTTAACCACTTACAGACTGGAAGATTTTCCCCCTTAATGACCAGGCCATTTTTTGCAATATGGCACTGTGTCGATTTAACTGATAATTGCACGGGCGTGCAACGCTGTACCCAAACAACATTTACATCCTTTTTTTCCCACAATTAGAGCTTTCCTTTGGTGGTATTTGATCACCTCTGCGTTTTTTTATTTTTTGCGCTATAAACAAAAAAAGGGCGACAATTTCGAAAAAAAAAGCTATGGGGCAGATCCACATAGATCTGCACCGGCACAGCGTATCTAAGATACGCTACGCCGCCATAACTTACTTGGCTTTGTTTCAAATCCAAAACGAATTCGCGCCGTAATTTACGGCGGCGTAGTGTATCTCTGGCGGCGGAATTCAAATCAGCGATTAGGGGGCGTGATTAATTTAAATGAAGTGCGTCCCCGTGCCGAATGAACTGCGCATGCTCCGTTTCCCGCTGTGCATTGCGCGAAATGACGTCGCAAGGACGTCATTTTTTAAACTTAGATGTGACTAACGTCCATCCCGATTCATGGACGACTTACGCAAAAAAAAGAAAAAATTCAAATTTCGACGCGGGAACGACGGCCATACTTAACATGGCAAATCTAACTATACGCCGCAAAAAAGCAGCTTTAACTATACGCCGGAAAAAGCCGTCTAGAGATGACGTAAGAGAATGCGACGGCCGCACGTATGTTCGTGGATCGTCGTAAATAGCTAATTTGCATACCCGACGCCGAAAACGACGTGAACGCCACCCAGCGGAGCCGAAGTATTGCATCTTAGATCCGAAAGGCTTACGAGGACATATACCTGTCGGATCTAACCCAGATTCCGTCGTATGTTGGTTTGAGGATCCAAACCAAAGATACGACGCGGGTAATTTGAAAGTACGCCGGCGTATCAGTAGATACGCCGGCGTACTCTGTCTGTGGATCTGACCCTATATTTTTTACTTTAGCTCTAAATACCTCCATTCATTTAATTTCATCTGATCCCCCTTGTGTTTTAATTACTGGTATGGACAAATCTTTCCTTTTTTTTATTAGTATATCTTTCAACTGTGTGTTTTTAATCCATTCCCAAAATTGTGCCCCATTGCCCGAAAAAAAAAAAATAGTTCCTGTTAGTGAAATTAGGGGTGAGTTGTATTCCCATTTCGCTTGCCTGTGTGTTTTATCCCATATCTTAACCTCTTCAGCCTCGGAAGGATTTACCCCCTTTCTGACCAGAGCACTTTTTGCAATATGGCGCTGCTTCGCTTTAACTGACAATTGCACGGTCGTGCGATGTTGCACCCACACAAAATGTATGTCCTTTTTTTTCCCACAAATATAGCTTTCTTTTGGTGATATTTGATCACCTCTGCGGTTTTAATTTTTTGCGCTATAAAGAAAAAAAGAGCAACAATTTTGAAAAAAAGCAATATTTTTTACTTTTTGCTATAATAAATATCCCCACCCCCCCCCCCCCCAAAAAAAGGTAAAAAAAAAAAATTCTTCACCACTTTAGGCCGATATGTATTCTTCTACATATTTTGGGTAAAAAAAATTGCAATAATTGTATATTGGTTGGGTCGCGTAAAAGTTATAGCATCTACAAAATAGGGGATAGATTTATGGCATTTTTATTATTTTTTTTTACTAGTAATGGCGGCAATCTGTGATTTTTAGCGGGACTGCGACATTGCGATGGACAGATCGGACACTTTTTTGGGACCATAGACATTTATACAGCGATCAGAAACAGCACTTATTACTGTGTAAATGTCACTGACAGGGAAGGGGTTAACACTAGGGGGCGTTCAAGGGGTTAAATGTTCCCTCGTGTGTGTTTCTAACTGTGGGGGGATGGGACTGACTGGAGGAGGAGACATATCGCTGTCCCTAATTACTAGGAACAGCATATCCGCCTCTCCTCCCCTGTCAGAACGGGGGATCTGTCTGTTTACATACACAGATCCCCGTTCTGGCTCTCGTGCCTGCGATCGTGGGTGGCCGGGAGACATCGCGGCCACCGTCCGTGCATATCGGGTACCCACGGCGCGCAACAGGCGCACGCCTGTTATCGCCCTTAAAGGTGCCGATGTACACCTACGACGATTTGCAGGAACGAGCCGACCTGCCGCAGTATAATGACGGCGGCTAGTTGGCAAGTAGTTAAACTATATATTTTTTTTCTGCCTGCAGTTCCGCTTTAATGGCCCAGACCTCCCAAAATTGGTATTCTAGTTTTATGCATGGTGTATTTTTATATGTCTGCCTGAGATTCTGCTTCAGACCACCCAAAATGTATAGAATTGTTTTTAGTATGTGCTGGAGCGTTAATCCACCCAACAGTTGTTCATAGCTGCCTTTGAGACTCTGGATGTGAAATCCTTGGGCTTGAGTTTCCAGCTCTGTCTACATGTGGCAGCAGTTTTGACAAAGTTCTAACCTACTTGTTGGAATCTTCATTTAGTCCATATTGTGTGGAAACACCCCTTTTACAGTAGTGTGCCCGAAATTACATTTTTAGCTGGCATGGTATGTCCATGATCCATGGAGTTATACTTTAACCACTTCCTTACTGGGCACTTAAACCCCCTTCCTGACCAGAGGACTTTTTGCGATTCGGCACTGCGTCGCTTTAACTGACAATTGCGCGGTCGTGCGACGTGGCTCCCAAACAAAATTAACGTCCTTTTTTCCCCACAAATAGAGCTTTCTTTTGGTGGTATTTGATCACCTCTGCGGTTTTTATTTTTTGCGCTATAAACAAAAATAGAGCGACAATTTTGAAAAAAAAATAAAAAATTTTACTTGTTGCTATAATAAATAGCTCAATTTTTTTACGTTTTTTTTTTATCCTCAGTCTAGGCCGATACGTATTCTACATATTTTTAGTAAATAAAAAAAAAAATCGCAATAAGCGACTGGTTTGCGCAAAAGTTATAGCGCCTACAAAATAAGGGACAGAATTTTTTTTTTTTATTATTTTTTTTTTTTACTAGTAATGGCGGCGATCTGCGATTTTTATTGCGACTGCGACATTATGGCGGACACATCTGACACTTTTGACACATTTTTGGCACCATTCACATTTATACTGCAATCAGTGCTATAAATATGCACTAATTACTGTATAAATGTGACTGGCAGGGAAGGGGTTAACACTAGGGGGTGAGAAAGGGGTTAAATGTGTACCCTAATATTAGTGTTCTAACTGTAGGTGGAGGGGGGGTGACTGGGGAGGTGACCGATCTGTGTCCCTATGTACAAGAGACACAGATCCGTCTCCTCTCTCCCCTGACAGCACCGCTGTCTGCGAGAGCCGGGAATGAGAAATGATCTCATATGTAAACATATGAGATCATCTCTCATTGGCCGCACAGATCGCCTAGGAAACGGCCACTCCGATTGGCCGTTCACGGCGATCTGTGATTGGCTGTGTCCAAGGGACACGGCCAGCACAGCAGTTCCCCGCTGAGCGCTCGGGGAACGAGCAAAGGGGCGGCCGTAAAAAGATGGCCTGCTAGAGATTGGGAGCCGCGCTGCGGCCGTACAAAGTCGTACGGCCCTCAGCTAGTGGTTAAAGAAGGAAAATGTATATTTATCTGGTCTGAAAACTGTAGATGGGAATGACCGTGATGTGAGGAGGAAGCAGAGGGATTGTGTCCCCTGCTTCTAACAGCCACTGTATAAGGTAGAGCCAGATATATACAGTGGATATAGAAAAAAATCAAATTTTGTTGCTTTGCAGCCTGAATTTAAGGCAGACACAGTTTTTGTTTTATCCAGCTGTATTTACGAATGCAACTTATAACGTCCAAGTGAAAGATATACACCAACATGTCAGAAAAAAAACAGAATCACTGAGTTGGAAAAAGGATCACCCCCCATATGTCAGTCTTTTTTTAGATCACCTTTTTCTTTAATTACAACCTTTAGTCTGTTGGAATATGTCTCTAATAACTTTGCACATCTGGGCCCAGATTCACAAAGGACTTACGACGGCGTATCTCCTGATAGGCCGTCGTAAGTCCGAATGTGAGGCGTCGCATCTATGCGCCTCATTCATAGAATCAGATACGCCTCACTGTTGCCAAGATACGACTGACGTAAGTCTCTTACGCCGTCGTATCTTGGGGTGCATATTTACGCTGGCTGCTAGGGGCGCTTCCGTATATTTCCGCGTCGAATATGCAAATGAGCTAGATACGCCGATTCACAAACGTACTTGCGCCCGGCGTATTAAAATACGCTGTTTACGTATGGCGTACGACCGGCGTAACTTTACCCCTCATAAAGCAGGGGTAAGTCATGTTAAGGTATGGATGTCGGAAACGTCGGAACAGCGTCATATTTTACGTCGTTTGCGTAAGTCGTCCGTGATAGGGGATGGGCGTAGGTTACGTTCACGTCGACTAAACATTGAGGCGGCGTAAGTTAGGGAGAAAATTTGACGTGATACTGAGCATGCACTTGCCTGTCTAAGTTGCGGAGTCGTAGCGTAAATAGGATACGCTACGCCCGCACAAAGATACGCCCTCCTACGTGAATCTGGCCCCTGGACTTTGCAATATTTCCCACTCTTATTTGCAGAACTTCTCAAGTTCAGTTAAATTTGATGGTGACTGTTCGTGGACTACAAGCTTGTGACTTTAAAGGAAAAGAGTGCACTGCGTTGTATTTTCTTTCCTTCCCTTCTTAATGGTAATATCAAGAGAATAGATTCTTCTTTTTTTCTTTCTTTATTTGTCAATGTTAATACATTTTTCAATAATCACCTCTAAAACCCCAAGCCCTTTCCCCAGTTACGGGGGTTTTCACACATATATTTCTCTCTCATAGGGGTGTAGGTGTTATTGAACAAACAATGATATTCTAGCAATTGCTCTATACATTACTTAGACATGTGCATTTGTTTTTGTCCGAATTTCGGAAATTTTCATATCATTTTAACAAACAAAAATGAACGTGCAGAATCCATATTCCAAAAGATCCAAAAGATCCGACATAAAAAATGCTTTATTTTAGTTTTCGTTGCTACAACAGTTCAATATAGATAGAAGATTCGACATGGAGCTGACAATAGCAATCTGTGTCTATCGAACCTGTGGTCAAATGTGTCTAACCTAACTCTATTAGTCCAAGATTATTCTACATAGAGAGGAAAGATTCGACATAGAGAGAAAAGATTCGACATTATAGAGACAGTGTTGGGGTAAAACATTCGACATGAACAACAAAGATTCGTCGAAGCAGCGAAAAACATACAAACGTTGAATCTGTCATTGAAGGCTTATGGTGTCTGTCGAAAGTTCTAACAAGATTCGACAAGTAGCTAAACTGTACGATGCTGCAATCGTACATTTCTGGACAAATGCTCAGCCTAGAGGCTATTGTAAAATTTGAATGTTGGTTGACTAGTAATAATAATTTATAAATATAATTATTACTAGTGTCATACAAGATTAGAATTCTTCTATAGCTTGTGGGCGGAACATTCGGCCAGAAATGTACGATTGCGTCGTCGTACAATTTAGCTGCTCCGTCGAATCTTCTTAGAACATTCTACAGACACCATAAGCCTTCAATGACAGATTTTACCTTTAATTCGGATTTTCGGACGAATGCATTTTTTTACGAAACAAAATAAATAAAAACTAATTTCGGGAGTAACTAAATTAATGTATTTTTCGGACAAAAAAACAAATTCCAAAACAAAATATTTCAGTGTGCACATGTCTACTTTTGACTCATCATTCCAGTGCAGCTCACTGCACAAAAAAAACATGACCCTTTTTTATTATGATATTAATTTGTATTATTGATTGTGAGTTAATATTGTGATGTGTACCATTCAAACCTATTGGCATTGCACCATGATTAGTGTGTTAATGTGTGTTGTGGGATCATGTGTTAACATAACACATCTGGGTACTTGGGTTATTAGACATTATTAGCCACCAGTGAAGTTCTCTCTTCTTTGAGTCTTTACCGGCTCTGGCAAAGGGAAGGGTGCCTATGATGCCAAGTATACAGATCAGAGGTATCTTATCCAATTATGAGCCCAGCCACCTCCGATCCATTTACCTAATGTTACAGGCACCCGCTTCTTGTTGGAGTGGATGAATTGTAGCAGCATAAAAAAGCATTATGAACAGTGGGCCAGATTCATGTAGAATTACAGCTGCGTAATGTATCCCATTTACGTTACTCCGCCGCAAGTTTTCAGCGTAAGTGCTTGATTCACAAAGCACTTACCTGTAAACTTGTGGCGGCGTAGCGTAAAGCCGTCCGGCGCAAGCCCGCCTAATTCAAATGGGGCGTGTATCATTTAAATTAGGCGCGTTCCCGCGCCGAACGTACTGCGCATTCTCCGTTTTGAAATTTCCAGCCGTGCTTTGCGCGAAATGACGTCACCCGACGTAATGTTTTAAATGGCGACGTGCGTTACGTACTTTCGTATTCCCGGACGACTTACGCAAAAAAAAAAAAAAATTGAAATTTGACGCGGGAACGACGGCCATACTTTAACATGGGCTGTCTAATTTTACACCACCTAAATAGCAATCGCAACTTTACGACGGGAAAAGCCGACTAGCGACGACGTAAGAGAATGCGACGAACGCGCGTACCTTCGTGGATCGCCGTAAACAGCTAATTAGCATACCCGTCGCGGAAAACGACGCAAACTCCACCCAGCGGGCGCCGAAGTATTGCATCCTAAGATCCGAAGGCGTACGAAGCCGCACGCCTGTCGGATCTTAGCCAAATGCCGTCGTATCTTGGTTTGTGAATTACAAATAAAGATACGACGCGGCAAATTTGAAAGTACGCCGGAGTATCAGCAGATTTTTTGGTGAATCTGGCCCAGTGCTGATCTGGCATTGTTGAAGAAGGGAAAGACCTTTAAAAATGTACTTTTCCTTTACAAATAAAAAATCACGATAATTTTTTCCCCCCTAGCATTGAGTTACAGTTTTCCCTTTACACAGTCTGGAATTTCACATCAGTTGTGGCGGATTCCTAGAAAAAATAGGATATAACATCTTGACTTGTTATTTTAGAAAGAGTTTAACCCAAACAGAATTGTAAAATTATTACAAGCTCTTAGTCACACGTCTCCTAAATCTGTGTTTTTCTTGTTTTTAGGGAATGTCATGACGTTAAAATTCTTAACAGACAGCTCCATCGTCGGAGGGGGATTTAAAATCAAGTACTCGGTTATGGAACCACCTTCCGAATTTAAATTTGAACCGAACATCAATGCGACGTTGGAGGCCGACCCTGACATTTAAACGTTGAATAAAAACATTAGCACACAAGTTGTTGTGAATGCAGAAATCAAGCCGAATGGTTCAGGCGGTGACTCATCCATCTTCGCTCTGGTGAACGTAGACTGCACTGGGCAGAGCGCCAACCCACTTGAATGAGAGATGACTGAAACACTTAATGTCCAAAACGACTTTGATAAATGACTTCTTTCCATGTAATACAGTTATGATGTTGATTAATTACTGAAAAGCTGGTGCCTTCACATCATCACTACATATACTGTTATGTTAAAGGAAACCTGTCCTTAAAGGAAACCTGTCCTGAAAGAAACATCTGAGTAGCCATTGGTGGCCTACTTCTGAAATGATAGTTGCCTGGTTGTTATGATGTTTTTTTGACTCCAATGATTCTGCAAAACAAAAGAAAAAAAAATGGTGCTAGATTTGGATTTTCTGAGGTTTACCAGCACTCCATAAAACAGGAGACCACCCTCAACAAAAAGGGAAAGGACCCAGAGTTGAGAATCAACACACATACAATCCAATGAGCGGGCCAAACAAATGCCCAAGAGTCCAAGGTAATTTTATGATAAAATAGTTTCATAGCCAAATTAAGCCTTCTGCTTTGAATCAATTATATCATTTGATTACCTTGGACTCTAAGGGCTTTTTCACACGGGCGGCCAGTTCCGGTCCGCCTGCCAGTTTTTTAGGCGGACCTGACTGGGCGCTCCGTGCTCCTCTATGGAGCAGCGGATGTCAGCGGTGACATGCCCGCTGACATTCGAACCACTCCGCTCCGCCAAAGTGTGACGGAGGAAAAACCTACTTTTCCATCCTTCTGGCGGATCGGATCGGGTGAACACGGACCGACGGTCTGTGTTCATCCGATGCCCCCATAGGGGAGAGCGGAGAAAAGACAGGGCGGTCCCTGCACAGGGCGGTCCCTGTCATCCGTCGGCTCAGCGGGGATCAACAGAGCGATCCCCGCTGAGCAAGCGGAGGTTCACGGGGCGGATCATTACTGATCCGCCCTGTGTGTAAGGGGCCTAATGCTGCGTACACACGGTCTGAATTTCCGACAACAAATGTCCATCGGACATGTGCTGTCGGAAATTCCCACAACAAAAATTTGAGAGCAAAAATTTGACAACAAAACAAAACTGAAGAGCCGCACTGGCTATTGAAGTTCATTTTTCTCGGCTCATCATATGTGTTGTATGTCACCACACTCTTGACGTTCGCAATTTCCGACAACATCTGTGTGTATGCAAGACAAGACAACATCCGCCTGAAAAAAAATCAACGGTTTTGTTGTCAGAATGTCCGATCATCTGTATGCGGCATTAGACATTTGTTTAGCACTCTCATTCTGCATCACTGACTCAAAACTAGTATACAGCCAATAAGGTCAGAAATGCTGGCCTGCATATTGGGTGTGGTCCAGAGACTCAAACTATTGAAGTCAGAGGATATGCATGACACCCAGGAAACTAGCTCTTTGAGAAGGGGGTCAACCATGGTGGGCAAGACATGTTTCTACTGATGAATTTCCTTTATAAGAAAAACTTAGTTAAGCAATGTTTGTATTTAAAATTGCTACTTAACATAACCAGAGTATTGCTTAAAAAAACTACAACCATTTTTGGTAGGAATAACATATCCCATAATCACCACACCATACACACACATTGTGAAAAAAAGGGGGGGTGGTGTCAGCGCTGTGAATGAATGCAAATGGGAATGGTGCAGAAAACTCACAACGTGAGTAACTGAACCAGGGGGTGTAGATGGATATGTGTATAAAAACAAGTGCAAAACAGACCAATATGAACTGTGATGAAAAAGAAATACTCAAAACAGGCAGGTGGGTACAGGTACAATGTGAACCTCAAATGCAATAAAATAGTGGCAAATAGTGTCATATGACCATAAACAACCAAACACGTGAAGTGCTAACCAAAACAAAAATAGGTGAAAGTCCATATACAATGTATATTATTTGGATGTATATATAAATGTGTATAAATAAAGTCTCTAGACAGTGCTCGCAAAAAAATTAAATCCAAAGAATCTGTGCTGGAAAAGGAAACACCTCTGGTGGTTCCTAACTGCTCACCTCCCGGCTATAGCACTGATAGCCAAATGGACTCCAAAGTTGTAAACACAGATAGATGCAGCAACACTTAGAGATGGCTGAAGGACTCAGCAGTGGATGGACATGTAAGGCCTTGTACACACACCTCTGGCGGATTTTGATCTGATGGCTGTACACACCATCAGATCAAAATCCCCGCGGAATACATCCGCAGTAACATGCCACGGCGTCGCCGCGACGATGACGCGGCGACGTGCGCGACCCTGGAAGGTAAATACTTCCACGCATGCGTCGAATCATTATGACGCATGCGAGGGATGGGAGCGGACAGACTGATCCGGTGAGTCTGTACAGATGACCGGATCAGTCCGCTGGACTGGATTCAAGCGGATAGATTTCTTAGCATGCTAAGAAATTTTTATCCGCTGGTAATCCATAGGCTGGATTTTTTTCCGCTGGGAAATGTCCACTCGGACGTACACACGACCGGATCTATCTGCTGGAACTGATCCGCGGATCAATCCCAGCGGATCGATCCGGTCGTGTGTACAGGGCCCTAAGAGACATCAAAGGAATCATGGCACAGTACTGCGAGGACACTAGGAAAACGAAAATGAATCACATATACATGCACTCACATGGAGGCTATGAATAGTGGGCCTATCTCCGACGAACACCGAGTTCGTGAGTGGTCCTAGACGGTTTCAGCAAATCCTCCTTGCTGTTCCTGCTTCACCCAGTGGACAGACACTAGGGCCGGGTATGTCCCTCAGAGGATATAGGTATAGGGGGAAGAAGGCAAAATCATAGCACAATACTGCAGTAAAATATGTGTGGTTATTATATAAAAATCAGGATAAAAAACGCACATTTAAAAAGGATGTCACCGTGCACATAAACCATACGAGCAGCGAGCTCGTCTCCCTGCGTCAGGCGTGTACGCAATAGAGTCTTGAGACTTGAGGGGGAGGGGGTTGGTGATGGCTGCTGGGAGAGTAAGTACACCTTTGTTTTAAAGTTTACTCTCGCTTTAATGCTGCAGTATCCTGGGCTGTCATTCTGATCCTCACTTTACCACCAAGTGAGACACTGGGGTTGATTTTCTAAAACTGGAGCACTCAGAATCTGGTGCAGCTGTGCATGGTAGCCAATCAGATTCTAATTTCAGCTTGTTCAATTAAAGGGGTTGTAAAGGTAAATGTTTTTTCACCCAATAATGCGGCACGCCGGGGGGGGGGGGGGGGGCGGGGCCGAGTGATACAGTGAGCGGCTGTATCACGGGAGCGCGCCCACAGGAACTCAACACCATGCGAGCTCGCATGAAGGTGTTAAGTTCTTGGTAGAGGAGCGAGACAGCCGCCGAGGGACCCCAGATGATCAGGTTCGGAGACACTCTGTGCAAAACGAGCTGCAAAGTGGAGGTAAGTATAACACGTTTGTTATTAAAAAAAATAAATAAATTGTCTTTACAACCCCTTTAAGCTTTGACAATAAAACCTGGAAGCTGATTGGTTTCTATGCAGAGCTGAACCAGATTGTGCACTCTCCAGTTTTTGTAACTCAACCCCAGTGACCTTGTTTCGATATGCAGAATGGGAGTTTCATTCTTCAGCCTTCACTGGTTGGCTACTTTTTCCAAGTTAAATCCTCACCAAACAGTGAAGGGAGGATCGGCTTGACAAAGTCACAATTTTCATCTTGAATTGATTCAACAACAGCAACCTTCCATATTTCTCCTTAAGCCTTCCATATACAGTAAAACCTAGGTCGTTCCAGAAACATGCTTGTAATCCAAAGCACTTGTATATCAAAGCAAATTTCCACATAAGAAATAATGGAAACTCAAATGATTCGTTCCACAACCATTTATTCATAAATCCTTCCATTTATAGTCCATATAAATATATTATAGCAATGTGATACATTGTGTAACCATAAAATGTCCATCCACAAATGGAAGCCTCCACAAGGGGATTAGAAACAAAATCCAGCAGGAGCTACAGAGTATAAAAGAGAAGAGAGGCTAAGTGTAGCAATATGTTGTTAAATGTTGTACCTTCATTAAATGTAACCATATTGCTACACTTAGAGGTGCCTCTCTTCTCATTTATACTCAGCTGTGGCGTGATGATATGTGTATATCAAGACATCGCTTGTATATCAAGTCAAAATGAATTTAAAAATGTAGCTTGTCTTGCAAAACGCTCTCAAACCAAGTTACTCTCAAACCAAGGTTTTACTGTATAATGAAAGGAGATTTTTGCAACATCAAAATTAACGTGAGGCCCAATCGGCTTTTCTGGTTTGTTATGGTCTATGCCCACCAGCAAACTTATTTCTAGATTACAATGAAATGCCTCTGCACTGGCATCTTCTAAACCACACCAAGAACATAAGTAAACTATTCTGTAAGCACCTCGCTTTCATGTCTGTATTATCTCTAGAAGTCAGTGTTAGAAAAGGTAATTTATGTTATGAAGTTGGATATTATTTAATAAAACTATTTCAAATATTTGAATTTATTGCTAATTAGTGGGAATGCTCAATAGCATTCCCAGTATTGGTAATTGTTTTTTATTAGTGGGAATGCTCTATAGCATTCTCAGTATTGTTATTCGTTTTTTATTATTCTTATTAATTTTAATTTTTATTTTATTTTTAATTCCCAGTATTGTTATTCATTTTTTATTATTCTTATAAATTTTTTTTTTTATTTTAATTTAAATTATTCTGTACGTTTTTTGGCTCTGTGTAACTTCTGCATACTTTCAGCTATTAAGACCATTAAACTTTTAAAATGTTCAGCTCTTTCGGCTAATGATAGAACTTCAACTTTTTTCCTACTATTTATACTTTTTAAAATATTAAGCTTTTAGACACTTTTTTTTTAACATTGAGGTCAATGAGAACATGCTTCAAATCCTTAAAACATTCTTCCACTACCAAAAGATTCAGCTCCTTCATACTTTCACCTACAGACACCAAACGAACTTTAAAATGTTCACAAAATATTCAGCTATCCGGCTGTATCTTTTCAGTTTGATATCTTTTAAAGTTTTTGTGAAAAACCTGTTTAAGTTTAGTGATTTTTTCAGGAAATGTTATCGATTAAACAGAGTGTCTATGGGGCTGGTTAGAGTGGATGATGTCATCGCTACAGCACACAGCTTTAAATATAATTATCTTTTTAGAGAAGAAATAAATTGCTCTCACGCCCACAAGATCTACTTGTCATACACAATTTATACATCAAAACGTAGGTATTTTTATCTAGTTTCAGGTAATGTGCTCAGTTCTGTGATAGGCCTTTTACTTTTGGCTGGTTGAGCTTCCAAATGACAAGAGTTCTACACTTTCTTCCATTGACTGTCATGTAAAAAATTCTTCAGATTTCCCAGCGAAATGCACAGAGAACTTATTTTTTAAATCGCTGACATGCCCACATTCTTACATTCTTAGGTTTATCAACCTAAATTCCATACCGATACGTTCACAAAGGCCGCATGTCTCTAACGGCGAAGTCGCTGTTTCGATAGCATGTACTGTTGTGGATTTATTAAGGCGTGTTTGAAGGGTTCTCAAAATCATTAGGTGTGGGAATTAAAGGGGTTGTAAAGGTCATTTTTTTTTTCTAAATAGCATCCTTTACTTTAGTGCAGTCCTCCTTCACTTACCTCATCCTTCCATTTTACTTTTAAATGTCCTTATTTCTTCTGAGAAATCCTCATTTCCCGTTCTTATATCTGTAACTCAACACAGTAATGCAAGGCTTTCTTCCTGGTGTGGAGAAAGCCTCATGAGGGGGGAGGGGGCGAGCAGGCAAGTCAGGACACTCTCTTCTTTGCAGATAGAGAAAGGAGCTGTTTGTTAGTGGGCATCCTGACACTCCTGCGGAAGATTTGGCTGCCCAATGACCGGGCCATTTTTTCAATTCGGCACTGCGTTGATTTAACTGACAATTGTGCTGTCGTGCGACGTGGAAACCAAACAAAAATTACGTCCTTTCTTTCCCACAAATAGAGCTTTCTTTTGGTGATATTTGATCACCTCTGCGGTTTTTATTTTTTGCGATATAAACAAAAAAAGAGCAACAATTTTGGAAAAAAAGCACTATTTTTCTCTATAATAAATATCCCCCAAAAATATATAAAAAAACAAATGTTTTCCTCAGTTTAGGCCGATACGTATTCTTCTACATATTTTGGTAAACAAAATCGCAATAAGTGTATATTTATTGGTTTGCGCAAAAGTTATAGCGTCTACAAAATAGGGGATAGTTTTATGGCATTTTTATTATTATTATTTTTTACTAGTTTTAGCGGCAATCTGCAATTTTTATCGTGACTGCGACATTATGGCGGACACATTGGACACTTTTGATGCTATTTTGGGACATTGTCATTTATACAGCGATCAGTGCTATAAAAATGCACTGATTACTGTGTAAATGACACTGACAGGGAAGGGGTTAACCACTAGGGGGCGAGGAAGGGGTTAAGTGTGTCGTAGGGAGTCATTGTAACTGTGTGGTGGCTGGGCTACCTGTGACACGACAGTGATCACTGCTCCCGATGACAAGGAGCAGTAGATCAGTGTCCTGTCACAGGGCAGAACAGGTAAATTCCTTGTTTACACAGGCATCCCCCTGTTCTGCAGCTCCGTGACATGATCGCGGTTTGCCTACCGCTGCCATTCTGCCAACGTATATCGGCGTGCAGCGGTCAACAAGTGGTTAAAAGAGAAGTTTGGGATTTAGAAAAAAGAAATGGTATTCACCTAGGTGGATGCAGCATCAATCTGATACTGCATCTATCCCGTCGGCTCTGCACTGAGAACTGAGCAATCAAACATAGCTGATCGCTCAGTTCTCAACATTCTGGAAGCAGAGAGCTGGGGACTGTCTCCGGCTCTCTACTCTGCCCACTGCCCCGCCACCCCAAACCTCCCCTCTACTCCATGTGGAGGAAGGCACTTGACAAACCTACACTACAAAAACATATCCTACATCAAGCACACACTAGAGCAGGGATCCTCAAACTACGGCCCTCCAGCTGTTGCGGAACTACACATCCCATGAGGCCTTGTAACACACTGACATTCACAGACATGACTAGGCATGATGGGAATTGTAGTTCCTGAACAACTGGAGGGCCGTAGTCCCAATAACTTAATACAAATTCTCCTTGACCGTTCACCTCCTCAATGTACCACAGGCGTGCATACCTGCATTGTGGAAACAGTCTGAAACATTCCCAATATCACTATGGTTTGCCAAAGTTAATGAAATGTAACGAAAAGAGCCTGGCAGACTCACAATATCACCGGGATGATAAGTTCAATGGCGATTAGTACCCTTGGACAGTTTTCTTTTTCTACTCTACAGCATATCAGGATATGCTAAATCCATCCAGACCTGACAAAGAAAGGACCAATGACTTAACTTTGTAAGAGATCCTAATGGAGCCACCTCAGCATGGCAGTAAAAGTAAGAAATCCGAATCACCAATTTTACCTCTCTTTAAATAGGAGATAACCTATGGGACCAAACCTTTCCCCCAATGCCCTGTTCCCCACCTCTCTTACCCCATCTATACACTCCTTACCACCATCTTCCTCCTATAGTTCCTCAATCTAACCTCTGAATCAGTTGCCCTATTGGTGACTTCTTTAACCCTCACACTCCCAAAGTCAAAACGGCAGTATATTCATGCCATGTCAAGATCTGATAAGATGTAAACATGCATTTGTCATATCTCTCGCACAGCAACCATATGTATGTTGTTCTTGATTCCCAGCTGCTCCTGACAGACTTTTGCATGTATTCTTAGGCTTGTACTTTTGCCTTTGTCCTAAAAAAATTAAAATAAAAAAGTTTCATAAAAATATCCACATAATTAAAAAATATGAACAAAATAAAAATGGCCCACACTTAAAAGCCGTCTTAATAGCATCATGGGCCCCTGGGCAAAGTAATGCTCTGGGGACCCTACAATGATGACAGTGCAGGTAAACAGACATTAAGTAGGTAGGAGGCAGACTGCCTCTTGTCAGGTCACCTGTAGCCAGGTGACAAGTGCACCCCGTTGGGGTCAGGGGTGCACCACAGGGTAGTGAACCTTATAGCCGACTGCTGCGGACGGACCACAGAGCGGATATGTAGGAGAGGTTCGCTGGGGCACAAACAGGGATCCTGCAGGCAGCTTGAGCCCAAGATTCCCCAGGGCACGGAGACTAAGACCCAGCTTGGTGTTCACCAGAGCCTCTAGTGGTGAGGATGGCCTTCGCTGCAGCTGGATCCAGGTCGCGGCCCCTGGAGTACCCTAGGTCACGATCCATCCGTAGGGAGAGAGGGGAAGCAGCACACAGGACACAAGCGATAGTGGAGGGTAAGCCGAGGTCGGGGCAACAAGCAGACGTGGATTAACCAAGGGACAGGCCAAGGGTCAGGGTCATAGGCAATTTTCAGGGCAGCGTGGGTTTTAAGGACCAGCTGCTTTGGGGAAAGTGTAGGGGCCCCCCATGCAGCTGGGGCCCCTGGGCAGTGCCCAGGAGTTTCCTCTCATTAATACAGCCCTGGTATATACTCATGCAGTTAGGACACATGTATGCTTTAAGCTATGGTGTTCCCAGTAGTAACCTATGGCTGTGAAAGTTGGACCATAAGGAAGGCTGCACACCGAAGAATTAATACTTTTAACCACTTCCAGTTTTACGTCGACTGTTTGCTAGCTACCATAACCCCGGTATCCTCTTCTTCAAGCTAAAAGTGGTCTCTGCAGCGGATACGCAGAAAGATCACTTTTATTGACGGCAGGAGAGGCCCCCCTCTCACCGCTCTCCGGTGCCCTCCGCCGCTTACCGGAGCCGTCAGCAGCGGCGGAGGCGATCCGGTCCTCTTTGTTGCTGTGTATGGAGACAAGCGAGGGGAAGATGGCCCCCACCCGTCTCCATATCACTGCATGGCAGAAGCGACATTAAAACGTCACTTCCGCCCATACGTCTTAAAGGGACATTTTTGTCCAAGGGTCATTTTGACCCCAGATCTCATATTTACGAGGACCTGTCATGCTTTTTTTCTATTACAAGGGATGTTTACATTCCTTGTAATAGGAATAAAATAGGAATAATAGGAATAAAAGTGACCCAAACAGTTTTCTATTTATATACCGTATTTATAGGCGAATCTAAAATAAAATAAGGGGAAAATCGTGGGTGCGCGATTTACGCCGATACCCGCTTCCCGCGCTGTGTTTGAACGCCGCCGCCGACATATACCGAGCGCAGTACACTCGGGTCACGCCCTGTGGCGCCTCCTAGGCTTTATGCGAGAGGAGCCGAGCGTGCCCGAGTGTACTGCGCTTGGTATATGCCGGCGGCAGTGCACTGTCTCCATTGTAGGGCCCCCAAAGCATTACTTTGCCCAGGGGCCCATGATGTTATTAAGACGGCCCTGACAGGGATGTGTGTGTGTAAACACACACACATCCCCGTTCTGTGAGGAGAGGAGAGAGAGATTGTGAGTTCCTACTAGCTAGGAACAGCGATCTGTCATCTTCTCTAGTCAGTCCCATCCCCCTACAGTTAGAACATAAACTTGGGAACACAGTTAACCCCTTGATCGCCCACTAGTGTTAACCCTTTCACTGCCAGTGACATTTACACAGTAATCAGTGCATTTTTATAGCACTGATTACTGTATAATTGTCAATAGTTCAAAAAAATTGTCAAAAGTGTCTGATCTGTCCGCCATAATGTAATGTAACTATTTTTTTTTTAAATGGGGATATTTATCATAGCAAAAAGTACAAAATATTGGTGTTTTTTTCGAAATTGTCAAATTTTTTTGTTTACAGCGCAAAAAATAAAAACCGCAGAGATGATCAAATACCACCAAAAGAAAGCTTGTGGGGAAAAAAGAATTTTGTTTGGGTAAAGAGCTGCACGACCGAGCAATTGTCAGTTAAAGCGACGCAGTGCTGTATCGCAAAAAATGGCCCGGTCATTGAGCAGCCAAATCTTCGGGGGCTGAAGTGGTTAAAACAGTTTTTACTTTACGGATCTGAATGCAGCTGCATTGATTTCAATGGAGGCATTCGCACAGGTGCTTAATAAGCGGAGTTCAGCCTGGGATAAAAAAATATTTTTTTAAGTCTTTTAACCACTTAAGACCCGGACCAAAATGCAGGTAAAGGACCCGGCCAGTTTTTGCGATTCGGCACTGCGTTGACAATTGGCGGTTGTGTGACGTGGCTCCCAAACAAAATTGGCATCCTTTTTTTCCCCACAAATAGAGCTTTCTTTTGGTGGTGTTTGATCACCTCTGCGGTTTTTATTTTTTGCGCTATAAACAAAAATAGAGCGACAATTTTGAAAAAAAATCAATATTTTTTACTTTTTGCTATAATAAATATCCCCCAAAAATATATAAAAAAAAATTTCTTCCTCAATTTAGGCCGATATGTATTCTTCTACCTATTTTTGGTAAAAAAAAAAACGCAATAAGCGTTTATCGATTGGTTTGCGCAAAATTTATAGCGTTTACAAAAAAGGGGATAGTTTTATTGCATTTTTATTATTATTATTTTTTTTTACTACTAATGGCGGTGATCAGCAATTTTTTTCGTGACTACGACATTATGGCGGACACATCGGACGATTTTGACACATTTTTGGGACCATTGTCATTTTCACAGCAAAAATGCTATACAAATGCATTGTTTACTGTGAAAATGACAATTGCAGTTTGGGAGTTAACCACTAGGGGACACTGAGGGGGTTACGTGTGACCTCATATGTGTTTCTAACTGTAGGGGGCGGGGCTGGACGTGTTACGTCATTGATCGTCTTTCCCTATATCAGGGAACAGACGATCAATGACAGCGCCACAGTGAAGAACGGGCAAGCTGTGTTTACACACAGCGCTCCCTGTTCTTCAGCTCCTGGGACCGATCGCGGGACTCCGGCGGCGTTCGGGGTCCGCGGGTCCCGCAGCCGCGGTCACGAAGCTTTGGACAGGGTCGCGGGCGTGCTCGCTTGTGCCCAGCCATGCCATTCTGCCGACGTATATGTGCAGGAGGCGGTCCTTAAGTGGTTAATATAAGGACACTTACCTGTCCAGGGAGCCCGCAATGCTGTCACCCTGAAGCCGAGGTTCAGCTTCGGGTTCATGCACTGGCATCCTTACTAAGGGAAACAGGAAGTGAAGCCTTGCGGCTTCACAGCCTGTTTCCAACTGCCCATGCGTGAGTCGTGCTGCACGTTCTATATGGTCCCTGCTGTCTTCTGGGACCTGCATGACTCCCAAAAGACAGCGAGGGGGGGCGGACATTGATTGCGTAGTTCAGCGATCTTTCCCTGGATATGGAAGCAGATACCTGGATTTAAAAGGAATTGGATCCCCCCTCCCCCTGAAAGGTGCCAAATGTGGCACCGGAGGGGGGGGGGGGGGGCGGGTGGAGAAATCCGATCAGTGGAAGTTTCATTTCTGGGTGAAACTCCACTTTAAAAATGCACTGCGTTCAGATTCGTAACACAATAAAAAATCTAAATCTGAGGATATGCGTATACACGTATACCATAAAAAAAAAAAAGAGCTGGACAATTTTTAGGCATATAGGGCCAGATTCACAAAGAATTGCCCAGGCGCAGCGTATCAGAGATACGCTACGCCACTGTATCTTACCTGGCTCTAAGTCGAATCCAGGAAGATTTTGCGCCGTAAGTTACGGCGGCGTAGTGTATTTCTCGGCGCGTATTTCAAATTGGGCGGGTAGGGGGCGTGATTCATTTAAATGAAGCGCGTCCCCGCGCCGATTGAAATGCGCATGCTCCGTTTTGAAATTTCCCGCCGTGCTTTGCGCGAAATGACGTCGCACCAACGTAATTTTTTGAACTTCGACGTGAGTTACGTCCTTTCCTATTCACGGACGACTTACGCAAAAAAAAAAGTAAATTCGACGCGGGAACGACGGCCATACTTTAACATGACAAGTCTATCTATACGCCACTAAATAGCAGCTTTAACTACGCCGGGAAAAGCCGACTAGCGACGACGTAAGAGAATGCGACGGCCACGCGTACCTTCGTGGATCGTCGGAAATAGCTCATTAGCATACCCGACGCGGAAAACGACGCAAACTCCACTCAGCGGGCGCCGAAGTATTGCACCTACGATCCGAAGGCGTACGAAGCCATACGCCTGTCGGATCGAACACAGAAGCCGTCGTATCGTGGTTTGAGGATTCAAACTAAAGATACGACGCGGCAAATTTGAAAGTACGCCGGTGTATCAGTAGATACGCCGGCTTACTTCTTCTGTGAATCTGGCCCTAAAAGTTTATCTATTTACTGATCATCAGGAACTTTTGTTTTTTCGCATTAATGATCAGTAATTTTTTTATGGCTGTGTTACTGCCATGTGAATGAGGCCTTACAGGTTAGGGTAATGTAGAAAGGTCAAGTGAAAATACCTTGGGATCTGCTATAGTTAGAAATACTTTTTAGAGATGCTTTGATGGTAAATCACCCCATCTAGTGGTCAAAGCAAGTGGTACATCTGTATTAAATGTGCCAATGAGTAAGCAAGTGGTGGTAAATCACCCCATCTAGTGGTCAAAGCAAGTGGTACATCTGCATTAAATGTGCCAGTGAGTATGTATGATCATAAGTCTGTCTTCCAGGAGCTCTTTTATCTACGCTATGGAGCACTTATGTACTTTATGTTTGGAGACAAAATAAAACACAGAACTTTTGGATTATACCCCTGTTTGTTGGCTGGAGGACTGACACTGTTGCACTTGGCTTTTCTGTGTGGCGTGTGACTCTCCTCAAGGAGCTTTAAACACTTCAGCTCTGGAAGATTTACCCCCCTTCAAGACCAGGCCATTCTTTTTGCGATACGGCACTGTGTTATTTTAACTGACAATTGCGCGGTCGTGCGATGCTGTACCCAAATAATATTATTTTTCCCCCCCACAAATAGAACTTTCGTTTGGTGGTATTTGATCATCTCTGCAATTTTTATATTTTTTCCGCTATAAACAAAAAAAAAGAGCGACAATTAAAAAAAAAAAAACAATGGGCCGGATTCACGTACAGCCGTATCTTTGTGCGGGCGTAACGTATCCTATTTACGTTACGCCTCCGCAACTTAGACGGGCAAGTGCTGTATTCTCAAAGCACTTGCTCCGTAAGTTACGGCGGCGTAGCGTAAATAGGCCGGCGTATCCTGTCTATCCTGTGGGACAGGGGGCGTGTTTTATGTTAATGTTATGTGACCCGACGTGATTGACGTTTTTCACGACCGGCGCATGTGCCGTCCGTGGACATATCCCAGTGTGCATTGCTCCAAATACGAGGACGTATTGGTTTCGACGTGAACGTAAATGACGTCCAGCCCCATTCACGAACGACTTACGCAAACGGCGTAAAATTTTCAAATTTCGTCGCGGGAACGACGGCCATACTTAACATTGGTATGCCGCATATACGCCTCATATAGCAGGGGTAACTTTACGCCGGGAAAAGCCTAACGTAAACGGCGTATCTGTACTGCGTCGGCCGGGCGTACGTTCGTGAATTCGCGTATCTAGCTGATTTACATATTTCAAAGCGTAAATCAGCGTACACGCCCCTAGTGGCCAGCGTAAATATGCAGTTAGGATCCGACGGCGTAAGAGACTTACGCTGGTCGGATTTAATAGAAATCTATGCGTAACTGATTCTAAGAATCAGGCGCATAGATACGACGGCGCAACTCAGAGATACGACGGCGTATCTGGAGATACGCCGTCGTATCTCCTTTGTGAATCCGGGCCAATATTTTTTTTTACTTTCTGTTATAAAACATTCCCAATAAAAAAAATATATATATATATAATTTCTTTATCAGTTTAGGCCAATATGTATTCTGCTACATATATTTGTAGGTGCCTTTTGAACAGGTAGACCCCTTTCACAGTGGCAGGGCCCGGCAGTTAGCGCTAAAGCGCCACTCGTTTTTGCAGTGCCTTAGTAGCGCTTTTGCCGTGTTTTTTGTCCGTTAGTGGGGCACCTTTTACTAAAACAAAATTGTAAAAAGTCCCGTTTTGCGGTGCTTTTAAATCTTCAGACGCTTTGGAATTTCCATTCATTGCAATGGGCAGGGCATTTTGGGAGCGCTATTTACAGCGCTCCCAAACCGCCCCAAGGGTGCTGCTTGCAGGACATTTTCTAACGTCCCGCAAGCGCACTACCCCAGTGTGAAAAGACACACTGCAATGAATGCCAGGTTTTCTGCCTCAGTGTGAAAGTAGCCTTATTCTTTAGAAAAACAAACATTTTCTATACAGTATCTCACAAAAGTAAGTACACCTCTTCAAATTTCTGTAAATATTTTATTCTATCTTTTCATGTTACAACTCTGAAGAAATTACACTTTGCTACAATGTAAAGTAGTGAGTGTACAGCTTGTATAACAGTGTACATTTGCTGTCTCAACACACAGCCAAATAATGTCTAAACCGCTGGCAACAAAAGTGAGTACACCCCTAAGTGAAAATGTCCAAATTGTAAATATTTTGTGTGGCCACCATTATTTCCCAGCACTGCCTTAACCCTCTTGGGCATGGAGTTCTCCAGAGCTTCACAAGTTGCCACTGAAGTCCTCTTCCACTCCTCCATGATGACATCACAGAGCTGGTGGATGTTAGAGACTTTGCGCTCTTCCACCTTTCGTTTGAGGATGCCCCACAGATGCTCAATGGGATTTAGGTCTGGAGAGTGGAGACATGCTTGGTCAGTCTATCACCTTTACCCTCAGCTTCTTTAGCAAGGCAGTGGTCATCTTGGAGGTGTGTTTGGGGTCGTTATCACGTTGGAATACTGTCCTGTGGCCCAGTCTCCAAAGAGAATGGATCATGCTCTGCTTCAGTATGTCACAGTACATGTTGGCATTCATGGTTCCCTCAATGAACTGTAGCTCCCCAGTGCCACTCATACAGCCCCAGACCATGATTCTCCCACCACCATGCTTGACTGTAGGTGAGACACACTTGTCTTTGTACTCCTCACCTGGTTGCCGCCACACACGCTTCACACCAAATAAGTTTATCTTGGTCTCATCAGACCACAGGACATGGTTCCAGAATCTATGTCCTTAGTCTGCTTGTCTTCAGCAAACTATTTGCGGGTTTTCTTGTGCATCATCTTTAGAAGAGGCTTTCTTCTTGGATGACAGCCATGCTGACCAATGTGATGCAGTGTACGCAGGGCCAGATTAATAACATCCTGGGCCTGGTGCTGAGGATTTTGGTGGGGCCTTTTAGGCTGCATTCACACCTCCGCGACAAGTAACGCCGCGTACGCAGCATATTTTGCTGCGAATAGTGTAACTTTTTTTTTACAAATCCTTCCTATTGCTTTGTATGGCCGAACGCCAATGCTGCCTGAAAAAAAAGGGTCCGGGACTTTTTTTCATGCCGCAGGTGTACGGCGTCTATGAGATGTGAACCATCTCATAGACAGCAATGGGAATTCTCCCCTCCAGCGGCACGAGTGGCCCGCGTCGGGCATTTTGTCGTGGAGGTGTGAATGGGGTGTAATAAATAATAAATAAATGCGTGGGAATGACATGAACGCAGCCCAGCCAAGGCAAGTGACCAAAGGCACAGAACCCAGAAGGAAGACCGGGTGAAGATGGAAGTGCCCGGGCCCCGCCTGATTCATCGCAGCACTGGAGGGCTCAGTCTGAAAATGTAAGTGTACACTAATGTGCTAATATGCTGTGCATACTTGTACGTTGTGGCATAACCTACCCCAGGGCCTCTAAAAAGTAGTAATGTCAGGAAAGTTTACTACCGCTTTATTATCACAGGATCCCAGGAGCCTCTCATGGGGCCCCCTACTGACCCGGTGGACAGTGGCCCTTGGGCAGTGCCTAAGTGCACAGTTGCCAACATTTAAAAAATATTTTCAGGGCCACTTTTTTATATAAGTGCTATATTTAGAGTAGCTGAGATCCCCGATGTTCCTCTATACATCACAGTAGTAATCACAAAATTAAATGAGTACTAATAATGGGGCAGAACAAATATGAGAACTGATATTTCCTTTAGTTGAACTAACAAAAGTGTGTCCATTCTAGAGCTGGTAACATTGAGGGTATTCAGTATAATTTTAAAGAACTGTTTTTGTGGGTAAGCGACATAGGGGAGGAGTATGGACGGTATATAAGTGGGAAGTATGTGCCGGTGAGGGAGAGGAATGTGGAGGGTCTAACAGTGGGCATCATGTACAGGAGAGGAGTACAAAGGGTACGGCAAAAAGCACTATGTACAGGAGAGGAGTGTGAAGGGTATGACAATGGGCAGTATGTACGGGAAGAGTGAGGGGGTATGACAGAGGGTAGTACGTACCAGAGAGAAGTGTGGAGGGTATGATGGGGCAGTATGTACAGGAGAGGAGTGTGGAGGGTATGACAGTGGGCAGTATGTACAGGAGAGGAATGTAGACGGTATGATAGTGGGCTCTATGTATAGGAGAGGAGTGTGGAGGGTATGACAGTGGGCACTATGTATAGGAGAGGAGTGTGGGGGGTATGACAGTGAGCAGTATGTACAGGAGAGGAGTGTGGAGGGTGCGACAGTGGGCACTAAGTACAGGAGAGAAGTGTATGACAGCAGGCACTATGTACAGGAGAGGAGTGTGAAGGGTATGACAGTGGGCGCTATGTATAGGAGAGGAGTGTGGAGGGTATGACAGTGGGCACTATGTACAGGAGAGGAGTGTGTAGGGTATGACAGTGGGTACTATGTATAGGAGAGAAGTGTGGAGAGTATGACAGTGGGCACTATGTACAGGAGAGGAGTGTGGAGAGTATGACAGTGAGCACTATGTACAGGAGTGGAAGGATATTTAGGGACTGAGTAGTGGTTAAGCGGGTCATACATGGATTGAAATTACGCCAATTATGCAGAGACCAGCCATAGTCAATCTATGTATGGGCTAGCTGGTTTTACACAAGTCAATCTATTAATCAACTTGAGTACAACCAGCCTGTTTTTTTTTCTTAAAACAATCAGTGCTGCCAGCTAAAGTTAGCAACACTGATCATTGTACGCACTGGCAGAACACAATAACACTGCAGGAGTGATTCCCCCATCCACAGGTCAGCAGGTGAGAGGGTGTGTGGGGACAGGCTGGGGAGAGATAGTAGTCAGTGGCTGGGTAGGCACTGGTAGTATCAGAGCCAGATACACACAGGTTACATACGCCACGATCGTTAGAGCGAGAACAATAATTCTAGTACTAGACCTCCTCTGTAACTCTAAACATGTAACCTAAAAAAATGTAAAGCATCGCTTAGGATACCAAAAAAAATTGTGCTAACTTAACTAACTAACTGTTTTTTTAATGAATGAAACATTTTTTTCCAAAAAAACATGTTTGAAAAATTGCTGCGCAAATACCGTGCTAGAACTGCACAATTAATCGTTAAAAAAATCGTGATCTCGATTCAACCCCCCTGACGATCTTCAATGCAGAGTTTGCTCATTCTTTCATATAACAAGTGGAGAGACTTTCAGCTATCAAAAGAAAATATCTGGGCAGTCTGCCAAGTTTTTAACAGGAAACATTGTAACTGACACTTCCTTCTTAGATCAAAGGGATAAACTTCTGTGTGTAAAGAAAAAATCTGGGCAGTCTGCGAAGTTTGTAAACAAAATGAAACATTGTAACTAACTAACATTGTAACTAAATTTAACCACTTAAAGGGGAGTTCCAGCCATTTTTATGTTTATTAAAAGTCAGCAGCAACAAAAAGTGTAGCTGCTGGCTTTTAATAAACAGGCACTTACCTGCTCCAGCGCTCCAGCGACGCGCCGGCCGGGGCTCCGCTCCTCTCCCCCCCTCCCCGGCCGGCGTCTTCATCTTCAGTGTGGGCACCCGGCCGTGACAGCTTTCGGCTTCACGGCCGGGCACCCACTGCGCATGCGCGAGCGCGAGCGGCGCGGCACTGCGCATGCGCGAGCGGCGCGGCCCGGCGCCGCGCCGTGTAATTGGCCAGGAGATCGCCTAGGACCTGTGACGTGTCCTAGGCGATCGCCTACAGCAGCCACTTCCTGAAGGCGATTAAGCTTAGTCGCCTACAGGAAGGAGGAAGTGGGACAGGAAGTCCCACTCGTGCTGAAGCCCCCACTCCCCCCCCAAAAAAATTACATGCCAAATGTGGCATGTAAGGGGGAGAGGAGTGTGTTAAGAGGAAGTTCCAAATTTGGGTGGAACTCCTCTTTAAAGTCCAACACTTGTTTCTTAAGTTAGAAAGCAATATTATTTGCTAGAAAATTACTTGGAACTGCCAAACATTATATATATTTTAGCAGAGACTCTAGGGAATACAATGGCAATTGCTGCAATATGTTATGTCACACTGCATTTTCCCACTTCAATGAATAATAAAAACCATAAAAACAAAACAGTGAAGTTAGCCCATTTTTTTTTTTTTTTTGTTTTAAAGTGAAAGATGATGTTACAGTGCAACAATCGTGAGAGAATCGTGATCTATCTTCTAAGCAAAAAAATTGCAATTCTCATTTTAGCCAGAATCGTGCAGCTCTGTACCCTGCAACATAAAAAGTGCAAAGACCACCATAGAGTAATTTTCTAGCAAAAAACAAATGATGATTTTTACATGTAGTAGAGAAGTGTCAGAATTGGCCTGGGTGGCAAGGGGTTAATTACCATGAGTAATATACAAATAATTATTATAAGCACTGTGATCCTATCAGTCTGCTGTAGTGTGTCAGCTTGTATTTATATTGGCCGCTCTGAATGTAGCTTCTGACAGGCTGTGCAAGCAGGCCCGTATCTCCGGAACCATAAATGATAGCCGTCCCATATTTTAACCAGTTGTGGGGTAGCTATTCCCATGCCTACCCCGAAATGTGGGGTTTCTGTGACCTCTGGTCATCGAGCTACAACCCCCCAATCTTAAAAAAAAAAAAAAAATCTTAAAAAAAAAAAAAAAAAAAAAATGTAAATATTTTTTTTGGGCAAATGGGCCTATCTTGAGAAAGGGGCCTGGAGCTGCAGCTCCATCAGCCCCATTGTTAATCCGGCCCTGAGTGTACGGCATATGGTCTGAGCTCTGACAGGCTGACCCCCCCACCCCTTCAAACTCTGCAGCAATGCGGGCAGCACTCGTACGTCTGTTTCCCAAAGACAACCTCTGGATATGACGCTGAGAGCTACTTGGCATACTGAAGCAATCATTCTATACTAACTAACTAACTAACTAACTAACTAGCTAACCACCTATAGTACCACTTTACTTAACAGTTCAGCTACAGCAAGACTATATAGTGTCCATTTGCATGCTCAAGAGACTGTTTATTTTGATTATTTCACACGTACGCTTATGAAGTAATAAGCTGTCCCCAGATTCATGTTTTGGTTTTCAATGGAGGCTGTGATGACCTAACCCCAAATTCTCAGTACTGATTTGAGAGTTAATTGGTGGTTCAGAACTGAGAAGCCTCCGCAGCTGAGATCCAAATTTGTTAATAAATTCAGAGAGCAGGGTCTTTACATAATATCGGAACCCCTTTTCAAAAAATGGATCCAGCGGAGCTTGCTAATCACTTAGTGGGACTTTCACAAAGGGTAGATACCCTAACCACCTCCATGAACGAACTACGTTTAGAGAATGATGCCCTCCGTAACCAAAATTATGCGCAAGCCAGACAGAGACCTGAGCCTAAGGTCTGTCCCCCAGAAACCTTTTCTAGAGATAGGAAACTCTTCCGCCAGTTTATTAGTTCATGCCGCCTGATGTTTGAGTTACGTTCGCGCACCGGAAGTGACGCGGACGTCTTACAGAATGGAGCGCAGCTGCTTGAATTAATTACAGCTGCGCTCGTTCTGCCTAAGATAACGGCAGAGGCGTTACACTCTCTCACTGGATTGAGCCGCGCTGTATCTGAGGTCTGTGTTCAGAGGGGTGTGTTTTAAAGTGTGCTAATTGTACAGGGAGGGGGATGGGTGTCTGTGCTGGGAGAGGGAAGACATTCCTGCACCCATCTGCACCCTACACTCTGTACCCACCTGCACCCTGAATCCACCTGCACCCTGTACCCACCTGCATCCACCACCCACCTGCACTCTGCACCCACCTGCATGCTGCACCCTGCACCCACCTGCATCCACCACCTGCCTGCACCCACCTGCACCCTGCACACACCTGCACTCACCATCCACCTGCACCCTGTACCCACCTGCACCCTGCACCCACCTGCATCCACCACTCGCCTGCACCCTGCTCCCACCTGCACCCTGCATCAACCACCTACCTGCACTCTTCACCCACCACCTTGCACCCACCTGCATCCACCACCCACCTGCATCCACCACCCACCTGCACCCTGCACTAGGGATGTCCCGATACCGATACTAGTATCGGTATCGGGACCGATACCGAGCATTTCCCCAAGTACTTGTACTCGGGGAAATGCTCCCGATGCTTCACCCGATACCTGGGCAGGCAGGGGAGTTTCAAGTCTTCTCTCCCCGGTGCTTAGGGTTGCCACCTCATCCCTTTAAAACAGAACACATATGAATTACACAGGTTCTGGTGCTAATTTAATGCAGGTAAGGCACCAAGTGAGTTTAATTACCACTTTAATCAGACACAGACACTGTGTAATTCATATGTGTTCTGTTTTAAAGGGATGAGGTGGCAACCCTACCCGTGCTCAGTGTTGTCTTCCCCCCCTGCTCAGTGTTGTCTTCCCCCCCGTGCTGTTGTCTTCCCCCCCATGCTGTTTTTCCCCCATCCGTGCTGCTCTCTCACCTCCTCCCTCTCCTCCCCCCCCCCCCCCATCCGTCCGTCCGTGCCGTTCTCTCTCCTCCGCTTTCCCGTCCGTCCATGCCGTTCTCCCCATCCGTCCGTGCAGTTCTCTCTCCCCCCGTCCGTCCGCGCAGTTCTCTCTCCAACCCCCCCCCCCCGTCCGTCCGTGCAGTTCTCTCTCCTCCCCCCTGTCCGTCCGTGCAGTTCTCTCCCCCCCGTCTGTGCCGCTCTCCCCCCTCAATCTGTCAATCTTGAAAAAAAGTATCGGTACTTGTACTCGGTCTCAAAAAAGTGGTATCGGGACAACCCTACCCTGCAACCACCTGCACTCTGCACGCACCTGCACCCTGTACCCACCTACACGCACTGCCCACCTGCACCCTGCACCCACCTGCATCCACCACCCACCTTCATCCGCCACCCGCCTGCACCCACCATCCGCCTGCACCCTGCACTCACCTGCACCCTGCATCCACCACCCACCTGCACTCTGCACCCACCTACACCCTGCACCCACTGCCCACCTGCACCCATCTGCACTCTGCGCCTATCGGTGCAATCAGTGCCATCTATCAGTGCCCACAAGTGCCACCTATCAGTGCAATCAGTGCCATCTATCAGTGCCCACAAGTGCCACCTATCAGTGCAATCAGTGCCATCTATCAGTGCCCACAAGTGCCACCTATCAGTGCAATCGGTGCCAGCCACCAGTCAGTGCCCAAAAGTGCCGCCTATCAGTGCCATCTATCAGTGCCCACAAGTGCCACCTATCAGTGCAATCAGTGCCATCTATCAGTGCCCACAAGTGCCACCTATCAGTGCAATCAGTGCCATCTATCAGTGCCCACAAGTGCCACCTATCAGTGCAATCGGTGCCAGCCACCAGTCAGTGCCCAAAAGTGCCGCCTATCAGTGCCAGTCACCTGTCAGTGCCACCTATTAGTCCCCATCTGTCAAACTGTCACATGACATTGAAAAAAAAGTATCGGTAATCGGTATTGGCAAGTACTTGAAAAAAGTATCGGTACTTGTACTCGGTCTTAAAAAAGTGGTATCGGAAATCTGAATGATGCCTGCAGCTACAGGCATCATTCAGATATCGGCTTTTTCAGCCAGCGATTCCCTACTGGTCAGCCGTTTGATCGTCCTTACAGGCGGCGAGAGGGAACATCCCCCCCTCCCGCCGCCCTCCGATGCTTCTACCGACTCACTGCGATCGGTGAGTCTGAGAATGGATCCGCCAGGCCGGATGTTTACCATAGAGATTTACAGCAGACCAGATAGTCCCCGGAGTCTCTATGAATGACGGAGGTCGGGCGCGATGTTATGATGTCACGCCCGGCCTCTGTATTAAAAAAAACGGTGCCGCCTCGGCTGGGAAGCCGAGATCGTTTTTCTTTTTTTGTTCAGGCTTCCCAGCCTAGTGGTGAGATATGGGATCTTATTGACCCCATATATCACTGTAAAGAGGTCCTGTCATACCAATTTTCCTATTACAAGGGATGTTTACATTCCTTGTAATAGAAATAAAAGTGAGCAACATTTTTTAAACAGTTACAAAATAAGTGTCAAAAGTGTCAAACTAAAATTAAGAATAATATTTTTTTTTTAAAGTGCCCCTGTCCCCGTGTGCTCGCACGCAGAAGCAAACGTATACGTAAGTCCCGCCTACATATGAAAACGGTGTTCAGACCACACATGTGATGTATCGTTGCTAACTTTCAGAGCGAGGGCAATAATTTTAGCCCAAGACCTTCTCTGTAACTCAAAACATGTAACCAGTAAAAAAAATTCAAGCGTCGCCTATGGGGATTTTTACGTACTGAAGTTTGTCGCCATTCCACGAGCGTGTGCAATTTTGAAGCGTGATATGTTAGGTATCTATTTACTCGGCGTAACTTCATCTTTCACATTATGTAGAAAAAAATTGGGCTAACTTCACTGGGTTTGTTTTGTTTTGTTTTTTAAAGCATGAAACTTGCCTGGTTGGTAAGCGGTTAAGGTTCATGTGCGTGTAAAGGCAGGTGTCCCAATACTTTTGGTAATATAGTGTATGTCCCATCGTTTGTAGATGATATAGGTTTCACACAAACCAATCAATATACATTTATTGTTTTTTTTTTACCAAAGACATGTAGCAGAATACATGTTGGCCTAAATGTATAAAGAAATCAGATTTTATTGGATGTTTTATTTAGGGATGCACCGATATATGGGTGCCGATACATATCGGCCGAAAACAGCTGTTTTGGCGACATGCCGAAACAGCTTTAAAATTGCCGATATGGGCATCGGGTGCCCGTAAAAAAAATGGTCGCTGGGCTGTCACGGCTCCGTCCTCTGCACGAGCCAACGAGTGTCACTGCCTCTTGAGTCCTCCTGACTCAATCGGCTATTCAAAAATGGCGCCATTACGTATCTGCTTATGCGACGCCTGCCCGAGAGGATACAAGTTTTCCCGAGCCCGGCCGGCTTCGGGCTCGGGAAAGCTCGTATCCACTCGGCCGTGCGGCGCATAAGCAGATACGTAATGGCGCCATCCGGCGCTATTTTTGAATAGCCGATCGAGTCAGGAGGACTCAGGAGGGACACTTTGGCAGTGACACTCGTTGGCTCGTGCAGTGCACTCGCCATAGGCAGAGGGTGGAGCAGTGACAGTCCAGTCCAGCAGAGCCCAGCACAGCACAGCACAGGGGCCAGCACAGCCCAGCCATGTCCAGCACAGCCCAGCCATGTCCAGCACAGCCCAGCCATGTCCAGCACAGCCCAGCTTTAAGGTAATAAAGAAGCTGGTGGTGGCAGTAGGTGATGGTGGCAGGAGGTGGTGGGGGCATGAGGTGGTGGGGGAAGAAGGTAATGGTGGCACAGTGGCAGGAGGTGGGTGAGGTAATGCTGGCAGGAGGTGGTGGGGCAGGAGGTGATGGTGGCAAGAGCCGATTGTGGCAGGAGGTGGTGGCGAGAGCAGGAGGTGATGGCGGCAAGAGCTGGCAGGAGGTGATGGTGGCAGGGGGTGGTGGGGGCAGGAGGTGATGGTGGCAGGAGGTGGGGGTGGTGTTTTAACATACAATTATTAAAAAAGAAAAAAAAATAGTCATTTTCGGTTTCGGTCTGACATTTTTTTTTATTTCGGTTTCGTTTCGGTTCTGAAATTTCCATTTCGGTGCACCTCTAGTTTTATATCATAAAGTAGAAAATATTAGGGGGGGGGGGATTTTACCAAATTTTTTGGTATTTTTTTGTTTGTATCGCAAAAAATAAAAAATAAACGCTAGTGGTGATCAAATACCATCAAAATTAACTTCTATCTGTGTGGGAAAAAAATGATATAAATGTAATTAGTGTAGAGTGTTGCATGACCACGCAATTGTCATGAAAAGTAGCGCAGTGCTGAATAGGAATATATGGCCCGGTCATGGAGGAGGTAAATGGTTAATAAAAGTAAAAACAAAGTCCTATCGCAGAACGCAGTGCGTGGTGAGATTGAGCGCGGCGTGACACAACACACATACATTTTCCTGCGCTAATCGCACACATTGTACTGTAAATGGAACTGCACACAACGTTTACCTGAGATTCACACATTTTTCACCTAAGATTCTCTCATTTATGCTAAAAATGTGTGAGTCTTGGGGGAGGAGAATGTCTCTGGTTGGTAACACAGCCTGTGTGGCAGATACAAACAGTCACTCTCATCGATCAGCTCGGCGCTCGGCTAATGGCCTGTCACTGACATCTCCTTCATGCCTTCAGTAAGAGGGGACTGTTTCCTCCGCTGTACATCGATGAGCTCGGCACTCTATTCACCAGGCGCTCTGCTCTTGTCCAATCCGGTGCCATTTGAGTCGGTGGTAGCGGGAAGAGGCGGGGTCGGCAGAGCGCGGGGAAATCTGGAGGTGGCGGGAGAAGGAGAACTGAGGTGCTGTGTCCGGGGTGGCGGAGTGTGAGTGGAGGTAAGAGAGAGCTGACAACGGGACGGTGTGTGTGTGAGAGGAGGTGACACCCGGGACGGTGTGTGTGTGAGAGGAGGTGACACCCGGGACGGTGTGTGTGTGTGTGTGAGAGGAGGTGACACCCGGGACGGTGTGTGTGTGTGTGTGTGAGAGGAGGTGACACCCGGGACGGTGTGTGTGAGAGGAGGTGACACCCGGGACGGTGTGTGTGTGTGTGTGTGTGTGTGAGAGAGAGGAGGTGACACCCGGGACGGTGTGTGAGGGAGATCCCTCCGGCCCTCTGCTGTAGCCCGGACGAGGCTTTCATATCAGTGACCCTCCTATAGTGTGTGCGGGCTGTGTACCCGCTGAGAGGCCTGTGACAGGAATACCGATCCGGGACTACAGGCCTCTGTCCTGTCACCGCTACCCTGCGTGACAGGGGGAGACCCCCCCCCCCACAATACCGGGACAGGGGGAGACACCCCCCCACAATACCGGGACAGGGGGAGACACCCCCCCCACAATACCGGGACAGGGGGAGACCCCCCCCCCCACAATACCGGGACAGGGGGAGACCCCCCCCCCCCACAATACTGGGACAGGGGGAGACCCCCCCCACAATACTGGGACAGGGGGAGACCCCCCCCCCCACAATACTGGGACAGGGGGAGACCCCCCCCACAATACTGGGACAGGGGGAGACCCCCCCCCACAATACTGGGACAGGGGGAGACCCCCCCCCACAATACTGGGACAGGGGGAGACCCCCCCCCCCACAATACCGGGACAGGGGGAGACCCCCCCCCCCACAATACCGGGACAGGGGGAGACCCCCCCCCCACAATACCGGGACAGGGGGAGACCCCCCCCCCCACAATACCGGGACAGGGGGAGACCCCCCCACAATACTGGGACAGGGGGAGACCCCCCCCCCACAATACTGGGACAGGGGGAGACCCCCCCCCCCACAATACTGGGACAGGGGGAGACCCCCCCCCACAATACTGGGACAGGGGGAGACCCCCCCCCACAATACTGGGACAGGGGGAGACCCCCCCCCACAATACTGGGACAGGGGGAGACCCCCCCCCACAATACTGGGACAGGGGGAGACCCCCCCCCCACAATACCGGGACAGGGGGAGACCCCCCCCCACAATACCGGGACAGGGGGAGACCCCCCCCACAGACCCCCCCACAATACTGAGATGGTAATGCCCGAGGGACAATTCTAATACTGCACATTCCCTATATCAATCCTGGGGGGGGGGCACACTTCCTATACCAATGACGGGATGACACACACACACATTGTGTACGAATGACGGGGACGACGATACACACTTCCTATACCAATGGGATGGGGGGATGACACACTTCCTATACAAATTGTGGGGGGGGGCGACGACGAGACACTTCCTATACAAATTGTGGGGGGGGGGGCGACGACGAGACACTTCCTATACAAATTGTGGGGGGGGGGGCGACGACGAGACACTTCCTATACAAATTGTGGGGGGGGGGGGCGACGACGAGACACTTCCTATACAAATTGTGGGGGGGGGGGCGACGACGAGACACTTCCTATACAAATTGTGGGGGGGGGGCGACGACGAGACACTTCCTATACAAATTGTGGGGGGGGGGCGACGACGAGACACTTCCTATACAAATTGTGGGGGGGGGCGACGACGAGACACTTCCTATACAAATTGTGGGGGGGGGCGACGACGAGACACTTCCTATACAAATTGGGGGGGGGCGACGACGAGACACTTCCTATACAAATTGGGGGGGGGGGGGGCGACGACGAGACACTTCCTATACAAATTGGGGGGGGGGGGCGACGACACACACTTCCTATACCAATCCCCCGGACGGGCAGGGGGGTACACCTGTACAATCCCGTGGCAGATGGGGGATATACCTATACCAGGGGGACGATACCTCCTATATCAATCCCGGGACAGGGGACACACACTTCCTATGCCAATGACGGGAGGCGACACACCACCTATACCAATCCCGGGGTGGAGGGGGGGACACACTTCTTATACCAATCCCGGGACGGGGGGGTACACACTTCCTATATCTATTCCTATACCGGGACGGGGGACACACATTTTCTATACCAATCCTAGGACACACACACACACACACACACTTCCTATACCAATCCTGGGGGACACACTTCCTATACCAATCCTGGGGGACACACACACTCTTCCTATACCAATCCTGGGATACACACACACACACACTTCCTATACCAATCCTGGGGGACACACACACTCTTCCTATACCAATCCTGGGGGACACACACACTCTTCCTATACCAATCCTGGGATACACACACACACACACTTCCTATACCAATCCTGGGGGACACACACACTCTTCCTATACCAATCCTGGGATACACACACACACACACACTTCCTATACCAATCCTGGGGGATACACACACACACACTCTTCCTATACCAATCCTGGGATACACACACACACACACACACACTTCCTATACCAATCCTGGGGGACACACACACACACTTCCTATACCAATCCTGGGGGGGGGGGGACACACACTTCCTATACCAATCCTGGGACACACACACACTCTTCCTATACCAATCCTGGGGGGGGGGGGGGCAACTACACACTTCCTATACCAATCCTGGGGGGGGGGACGGGACACGCTTCCTATACCAATCCTGGGGGACACACTTCCTATACCAATCCTGGGGGGGAGGGGGGACACACGCTTCCTATACCAATCCTGGGGGACACACACACTCTTCCTATACCAATCCTGGGGGGGGGGGGGGCAACGACACACTTCCTATACCAATCCTGGGGGACACACTTCCTATACCAATCCTGGGGGACACATACACACTTCCTATACCAATCCTGGGGGGGGGGGGGACACACTTCCTATACCAATCCTGGGGGACACATACACACTTCCTATACCAATCCTGGGGGGGGGACGACGACACACTTCCTATACCAATCCTGGGGGACTCACACACTCTTCCTATACCAATCCTGGGACACACACACACACACACTTACTTCCTATACCAATCCTGGGGTGGGGGGGGGACACACTTCCTATACCAATCCTGGGGGACACACACACACTTCCTATACCAATCCTGGGACACACACACACACTCTTCCTATACCAATCCTGGGACACACACACACTCTTCCTATACCAATCCTGGGACACACACACACTCTTCCTATACCAATCCTGGGACACACACACACTCTTCCTATACCAATCCTGGGGGACACACACACACTTCCTATACCAATCCTGGGGGGGGGGGGGACTCTTCCTATACCAATCCTGGGACACACACACACACACACTTACTTCCTATACCAATCCTGGGGGGGGGGGGGGACACACTTCCTATACCAATCCTGGGGGACACACACACACTTCCTATACCAATCCTGGGACACACACACACACTCTTCCTATACCAATCCTGGGACACACACACACTCTTCCTATACCAATCCTGGGACACACACACACTCTTCCTATACCAATCCTGGGACACACACACACTCTTCCTATACCAATCCTGGGGGACACACACACACTTCCTATACCAATCCTGGGGGGGGGGGGACTCTTCCTATACCAATCCTGGGACACACACACACACACACACTTACTTCCTATACCAATCCTGGGGTGGGGGGGGGACACACTTCCTATACCAATCCTGGGGGACACACACACACTTCCTATACCAATCCTGGGACACACACACACTCTTCCTATACCAATCCTGGGACACACACACACTCTTCCTATACCAATCCTGGGACACACACACACTCTTCCTATACCAATCCTGGGGGACACACACACACTTCCTATACCAATCCTGGGGGGGGGGGGGGACCCTTCCTATACCAATCCTGGGGGACACACACACACTTCCTATACCAATCCTGGGGGGGGGGGGACACTTCCTATACCAATCCTGGGACACACACACACTCTTCCTATACCAATCCTGGGACACACACACACACACTTCCTATACCAATCCTGGGACACACACACACACACTTCCTATACCAATCCTGGGACACACACACACACACACTTCCTATACCAATCCTGGGACACACACACACACACACTTCCTATACCAATCCTGGGACACACACACACTCTTCCTATACCAATCCTGGGACACACACACACACACACTTCCTATACCAATCCTGGGACACACACACACTTCCTATACCAATCCTGGGACACACACACACACTTCCTATACCAATCCTGGGACACACACACACACTTCCTATACCAATCCTGGGACACACACACACACTTCCTATACCAATCCTGGGACACACACACACACTTCCTATACCAATCCTGGGGGGGACGACGACACACTTCCTATACCAATCCTGGGGGACACACACACTCTTCCTATACCAATCCTGGGGATTGCTGCTTGCAGGAGATTTTTTTTTTCAGGTGGTATTTAGTGGCTATTTTTTAGCGCTGTACCGCCTGAAAAACTCCTCGTGTGAAAGGGGCTTTATTGTTTGTGGCGGGGCCTGAAGCTCCTCCTTTAACGTGTGGAAAAAATTCTCAAACGAACAAGGCGAACGTTCTTTCCGTTGTATGGTTTCTGTTCGTTGTCGCCACCTTCCGGGTCATTCTTTGCTTCTGATAGTGTTTTTTTTATTTTATTTTTTTGCTATTCGACTATTTCTGTACTATAACACATTGAGCGACAATCGGATGTTTTGTTCACGTGCGCTAAAATGTTTCTAGCTTGCTCCCTTTTTTTTTTTGTCCGAACAGTCAATTGTCTGTCAAAAGCACTATACTAATGGACAGAAAATCAACCGATCGTATAGAAGTCGGCATCTACAAAAAGTGTAGCTGCTGACTTTAACCACATAACCCCCGGACCAAAATGCAGCTAAAGGACCTAGCCCCTTTTTGCGATTCGATGCGATTTACTACTAATGGCGGCGATCAGCGTTTTTTTTTTTTTTTTTTTTTTCCCGTGACTGCGACATTATGGCGGACACTTCGGACAATTTTGACACATCTTTGGGACCACTGTCATTTTCACAGCAAAAAATGCATTTAAAATGCATTGTTTATTGTGAAAATTACAGTTGCAGTTTTGGAGTTAACCACAGGGGACGCTGATGGGGTTATGTGTTCCCTGAAGTGTGTTTACAACTGTAGGGGGGTGTGGCTGTAGGTGTGACGTCATCGATTGTGTCCCCCTATAAAAGGGATGACACGATCGATGACGCCGCCACAGTGAAGAACGGGGAAGCTGTGTTTACACACGGCTCTCCCCGTTCTTCAGCTCCGGGGACCGATCGCGGGACTCCAGCGGCGATCGGGTCCGCGGTCCCGGAGCTTCGGACTAGTACCCACAGCTGGGTACTAATACAGGACGTACCTGTACGTACATGTGCCCAGCTGTGCCATTCTGCCGACGTATATGTGCAGGAGGCGGTCCTAAAGCAAGCAAAAAGTGTATACACTGCCCCTGCCTATTGAAATGAATGGGCAGCGCTTCAGACAGGCGCGTTTAACCCCTTAAAAGCGCCCTGCTAGCAGCCGAAAAGTGCTACTAAAGCAACGGTAAAGTGCTGCTAAAACTAACAGCGCTTTACCGCTATTGGACCCGCCACCCCAGTGTGAAAGCAGCCTAAGATAATAAACGTTAATTCCTACTGCAGATCACTAGGCCGATTCTTTCAAATGCCTTCTCATTTCTTTTCAGTTTTTTGGGAATATGGCTGCTAATCCAGAAAACGCTCAACTCTCGCCTTTGCTAGAAACCTTGGAGGACACATCTACCTCACATACAGAACAGACGGATGCTTATCTCTCGATTGCCAAGTGAGTAAAATTGCATTTTGGAACTAGAAACCTTCCAGATTCTGCCATGAGAATTATTGCAGTGGATGCAGGGCTTAGATTACTAAGGACTTGGGGCTGTTGAGCTAACCAAATAAATTTAAGGGAAGCTGTTTTCACTATGAATAACTGTGAATGCCCACTCTGCTAGGTGAACAGCCTCTTGAAGTGTATCAAGGTCACAAAAAACGTAATGTATTGCAGCCTTCCAGTCCTTGGATGTGGTGGCTGCATTCGTTTTCTTTCTTTTGGCTTTTTTTTTTTTTTTTTGTACCTATTGATTCTCCAGGAACACAACTCCTGTCCTAGGATGGCAATGTTCGTGCTTCCTTTTTGTAGCAGCAGAAACAAGACATGACTGCAGAAATGTCCTTCTCTTATTGTCCATACCAGAGGGGAGTAGTTCTGTAATCCATAGTCATAGCTGTGAACAAAGCAAATGTCAGTCAGGAGAGGCAGAGTGCACAGAAAGTTATCATCTCACAAAAGTTCTTGCAAAATCAACAGGTGTTTTTTTTGCACTTCTCAAGCAGGAATAACAAAACGCATTTAATGGTATTTTTAAAAGACCAGAGGTGATCAAATGGGAGAGGTTGGGGGTTTGCATACACTTCAAGTAAATCAAGCCCCATGGTGTTCTTCCATTCTGATCTATAGACCTTTTTAATGATAAATGTTGCACTAATTAGAATATCATATTCCACAATAAAAATATTTAGCGTGATGTATACCAGTTTTGTGTATGATAAGTTGACATTTGTCCTCTTTTGTAGCCGTCTTAGTGGAGAAGATGGGAAAGTTTTCAATGTCTTGGTTGGAAAGGAGTTTTCCCGTCTCCTTAACATTTTTAAGGTAAGAAGAAAAAGTCTTTCCTGTGTGTATGATTTAACTTGGCATAAAAAGTTTGATTAATGGGGGATGTGTAATTGACTAATTGCATACACACAAAAAAAAAATATATATATACACGCGCACTCCCCATGGGCAGGATCACATACCTGTACGTGATTCTGCACATCTGAGTCACACAGCAGCTACCCGCTCCTACTGTGATTGGACCCAGCGGAAGCCAATCGGCAGGTTTCGATGATCGCTCAGGACATGTAAACAAGGCAGATTGCCGTTCTGTGAGCAGGGAAGGTTGTGATCTGTGTTCTCTGCCTTCCCATAGTAAACCTCCCCCCACAGTTGGCACACAGTTAACCCTTTGCATGTCCCTGATGTTAACCTCTTCTTTGCCAGTGTCAGTAGTACAGTGCATATTTTTAGCACTGATCACTGTATTGGTGTCACCGGTCGTACACGTGCATCAGCTGATCAGTTTTTTACTCCTATCAATGATTAGGGGTGTAACGGATCGTCACCGATCCGTGATCCGAACGGGCCACCCCGTTCGGATCGGCACACCCCGCGATCCGCGGAGCGCTCCGGAGCCTAGGCCTAGGAAAGTCCCCGGCTTCGGCCTAGCTCCGGAGCGATCTTGCTCCACCCAGTCTGCTTGCCAGAGCCCAGCGTGACACGCCTCCCCGCCTCCCCGGGGAGGCGTGTCACGCTGTGCACTGGGCTCTGGCAAGCCGACATGGAGAGGGAATAGTAGCAGAGAAGCACAAGTGTGAGAGGAGGAGGGGGGGGGGGGGGAAGAGCACATTTCACGGGTGGATTAAAGAGGAAGCAGGTGAGGCTGTTTGGGACTTGTTAAAAGTACAATCTTGATGTTTTTACAGCTCTATATATATAATTATATATATATATATATATATATAGAGCTGTAAAAACATCAAGATTGTACTTTTAACAAGTCCCAAACAGCCTCACCTGCTTCCTCTTTAATCCACCCGTGAAATGTGTATGTGTGTATATGTGTGTATATGTGTGTATATGTGTGTATATGTGTGTGTATGTGTGTATATGTGTGTATATGTGTGTATATGTGTGTATATGTGTGTATATGTGTGTATATGTGTGTATATGTGTGTATATGTGTGTATATGTGTATATATATATATATATATATATATATATATATATATATATATATATATATATATATATATATATATATATATATATATATATATATATATATATATATATATTATACATACATACATACATACATACATACATACATACATACATACATACATACATACATACATACATACATACATATGTATATATTACACACACACACATTTTTTTTTTTTTTTGCACTGATCCGAAAATGATCCGATCCGTGACTCCTGATCCGAGGATCGATCCGATCCGTGAGTTTTTTGATCCGTTACACCCCTATCAATGATACATTTTGATTGTTCGCAGTAAATGCCTTTTTTAGTTTTTCAGGATGCTCATCTGTTTTCTTTTTGACATGCCATTAACCTAGCATCTTATTTTGCAGACACACATTTCTCACCAGAATTCAGACCTCAGTAACGCAGCACTTCAAGCAATGGGATTTTGTGTATTTTACAGTAACATAGCATCCAGCTTATCAGGTATTAGTTACTGGTAATGATGATCAAGTTTACTGCTGTTGTGATATTTTCAATACCATGGGTTTTATTACTATTGTTTTTGTGTGTGTGTGTGTGTGTGTGTGTGGGGGGGGGGTTTTGTGTTGGGTTTTTGTTAACTTTTGATCCTGTTGATTTCACCTCTTTCTCCCTGGCCAAGAAATGAGGGGAGTGGTTGTCACTTGGACAATAAGACAGACAATATTAATAATCCAATAGAGTTTGATAGTCTTCCTTATTTTATTATGTGGGTTCCCAGGAGCAAATTCTCATCACTTCCTGTCCCAACAAGGGAAGATTTCCTTTCCCCCAATAGGGACACAGACTGCAATAAAACCTGACAGGATCTATACTGCCTCCTGTGCAAAACTGGTAATACGTTTTGGCTGCAGTTGGACTTTATCGAAGGTTGCTTGGAAAATTGTAATGTGCAATCACCTGTACATACTCCATTTCCATCAGCAATAAGCAAAGGAAATGGGGAGAATTTTTTAGACTCTAGAGATGCACCAATGCCGTTTTATGAGTGTTGTAAGTATGCAAGTACGAGTATTGATACTTTGCAGTGTGATTTGCAGCCATTCAAAATGGGCGCATTTTTACGAGTACTCTGTATCGGCATCTGTGCATCCCTGGATTTAACCAATATAATCTTGCTGAGTAGAAAATGTTGTGGACCTAATTTGTCTTTCATCAGATGTAAAACTTCCCTTAACAGTAAAAAAAAAATTAGCCGCACAGTAAACATCGGGGCCATTACCATACGGGTATATCTGTGTTTAGACATTTTAAATGGGAAGCGGTTTCATTTTTCTGTTAGCAGTGTTGTACTCTTATGCTGTCATAAACCTTTGTCTCCCGGTGTACTGCATTTTAAAACATGTCCAAGTACAGTAAGTGTGCTTCCTTTAGTTATACTTGCATATTGAGCTTCAGAATAGTTTATTTCGTGGTGTATGATCAATGATTATTGCAGTTTAACTGGAATTAGGGGAATGTAGTTGAAGAGAACATTTTTAGCTCCCTTCATTGCTAGGCCAATGATTTGAGATGACCTAAAAATTGACACGCTAAGCCTTCATTCCAGGTCTTTTCTTTGCTGTTTTCTCAAATGTTATCAGATGTTTAAAGGATAAAATGTATGGTCCTGGACATCCCTGGAACTGGGGTGTATGTTCAGCTGACTCATAAGTTTGCGCATTCCTTTTGAAAGGAGAGGCCTGTATGTTCTGTGCATACTTATAGACATTTCTTAACCCTTTATGCATGTTTTTTTCTTTTAGCAACTGAGGTACAAGAGTTGCTGTCATCACTTAACAGTATTGCTGTAAAATCAGATGATAAAAACACATGCACAAGAGCACTTTGGGTGATTTCAAAACAGCACTTCTCTGCAGAAGATGTTGGAAAGGCGGTGAGTTCTCCAAAAATGTATTTAGCCAATCCATTACAGAAAAAGTTGAATTGCTAATCTCATTGGGGAAACTTTTTTTTTTTTTTTGATTGGGAGTCCCCTCAGGTTCCTTTTTTATAATCCTGCCTCCAAAATCATACCCAAGAATTTGACACCAATCTGTTTAAACCTGCTGTGTAATTTGAATGTTGACATAGTTTTCTTGTTTTCCAGGTACCGTCAATACTTTCTACATTAGAAAACATATTAAATAAAGATGTACAGTCAGTTGTCATTGCTTATGAAGCACTAAATGTTGTTATAAGGTAAGAATTTTTTTTAATCAAAAGATGTTTAACCACTTCACCCCTGGAAGACTTTACCCCCTTCCTGACCAGAGCACTTTTTACAATTTGGCACTGCGTCGCTTTAACTGACAATTGTGCAGTGCTGTACCTAAACGATATTTGGAAGGATGTACCGCCCAGGGTAGACATTCCCGCAGTAAATCTGCGAGAGTCGGTCGGGAACCAGTTTACAAATGGTAATTTAGCAAAATGCAGAGTAAAGGATAAGTTCACTTTTGCAAATAAATGCGCCGCCCTTTACCTGCAAAAAAAAAACAAAAAACATGCAGGTTTTATTTTTTCTCATCAACCTGCAGAGCATTGCGCCTCTGATCTGGATCACGCATGCAATGTCGGGCTCCTGCAAAGTCCAGCTTTGTGCCTATTTCTCCATACAGGGTTTCAGTTAAAAAGCTTGAGGAAGAGCGAACGGACAAAGACGGGGTCATAACCATCTTCGCAGTCCATTGAGAACTACAAGCCATCTGCTGCTGTGGCAGACATATCTTGTAGTGTGTTTTTTTTTTTTTTCATTCACAGATTCCTATGAATGATGTGGCTGTGCAGGTGGAGCCACTTTTAAAATGTGACAGTGGGGAGTGGATTCCCTGCCCGGGGAGAAGGGCACTGTGTAACTTTTTGTCTTTTAAAATTTTATAATAGACCATTGATGCAATGATTTACCACAGGCTCTAGGATTGCAAATATATAATTGGGATTAGGTTCAGTGCAAATTTGTAATATTTGCAAAAGTTTTTGTAGGGTGTGTGTGTGTGTGTGTGTGTGTGTGTGTGTGTGTGTGTGTGTACACCTAACCATAGTGGAAGTGGTCTTATACTCGAATGCTATCAGACCAAACTAGAAGGGGTAAAATAGAAATCTTAGCTGTGTTAGGGGTGTTTTTTGTCCACCTAAAGCCTGTGCTATTGATCTCTGCTGAAAAGGGTCATCAAAGCTGAGCTTTGATCTGCACCTTCATCGTGCCTTTGCTTTTGGCCACATGAACACTGAACGTAGCCTGGAACAGATTTTTCTTAGAAAACAGTGTGCGTTGCAACATTTCTATTTCTATTTTTATTTTAGCCATTTTGTGCAAGATCCTTTAGCATTGCTTAAAGATAAGTTGATAATCTGAATTCTTAGGTTGTAAATGATATTTTTTCAAGTGTATGCAAAGTCTCCTTTAAAAGCAAGCTGAATTTAAAATCTAAATCTAACTTTTTTTTCCGCTAGACTGGTGGAACAGACACCTGCTCAGATGACAGATGAGGCAGTCCGATGGGCAAAGATTATTATCCCATTAGTTGTCCACTCTGCACCCAAGGTTCGATTAAGAGCTGCAACTGCATTAGAACTCGGTGTGCCACTCTTGCTTCAGAAGCAGCAAGAGGTGTCGGCCTTAACAGAACAGCTCATGACCTCTGTAAGTATATCTACATAGATAGACTGTGGTGCATTGCTTGTAAGTTGGTGGTATTTAACTTTTACTTTTTCCTCTGGAAGTATTAGCTTGGCAGTAACAGAATCTAAACAAACTCGCACCTTTTCATCTGGCTCTGTGCTTGCTGAAAATGGTGGCATTTTTGTATTGTATATTGAAAAAAAAAATGTAATTTCCAGTTTTATTATGGTGGGTACAATCCTGTAACTAATTTCATGTTTTTTTTTCATGGGTTTTTTTTTTTTCACACATTAAAATGCACCATTTGCATATTGCATTTAGTGTGTTTATGGGTTTGGGAATTCTAGCATAGTCTAGAGAATGTGTGAGGGATATGAAGCCACCTCTAGGTGGCTACTCTTTCTGCAAGTCTGCATTCACACTAAAGCGTTTTTCATAAATGTGCACAATTTTCCTTTTTTTTTTTTTTTTTTTTCTGCATTTACCAAAATGCACAAAAGTATCACACTTGCAGTGCCCTTCATTGTATATATATATATGTGTGTGTGTATGTATGCATATGTATAATATGTATGTATGTGTGTGTGTGTGTATGTATGTATGTATGTATATATATATATAATTTTGTGCAAAGCTCAAAAAGGTGCATAGGCTACATTGCTCTGTGTAGGGGTGCCATATGCATGTGGCACGATGACAGGCAAAAAAAAATGCCCATGTGATTTTTGCATGTATTGATGAAATGTTATTGTCCATAAATGATGATATCGAAGTTGGAATAAATAAGTGTTAAGCAGGGTGTGGGTGCCTGCTTTTTAACTTGCATTACATTTTATTTGTGATCACTTAGAAGTTAAAGCGGTCCTCCACCCTAAAGTGGAGTCCCGCTGATCGGAACCCTCCCCCCCCCCTCCGGTGTCACTTTTGACACCTTTCAGGGGGAGGGGGGTGCAGACCACCTGTCTAAAGACAGGTATTTGCACCCACTTCCGGCCACACGATACGGGCGAAAGACGGGCATTCCGTCACATCCCGTCTGTCGCCCGTTGTGTGCTGGGAACACTCGGCTCCCAGCACACAGCGTGTGAGCCAATCGGCGGGCGCAGCGCGACTCGCGCATGCGCCGTAGGGAACCGGGCAGTGAAGCCGCAGTGCTTCACTTCCTGGTTCCCTCAGCGTGGATGGCGGGGGAGCAGCAGAGTGACGAGCGATCGCTCGTGCTCTGCTGCGATCGGCGCTGGACTCCAGGACAGGTAAGTGTCCTAATATTAAAAGTCAGCAGCTGCAGTATTTGTAGCTGCTGACTTTTAATATTTTGTTCCCATGGCACATCCGCTTTAAACTCCCAGGTAGTTGTGTTTACAGACCCCGATGCTAAATCCTCAATTTTGATTACATATTAATGCCAGTAGGAATTTGAATATTTTCTTTCCTCTACTCTTAGAAAATTATTGGAGAACTCAACAAGCTGTTTAATAGCAAAAATGAGACCTACGTTTTGAAATTGTGGCCTTTGTTCGTCAAGCTGCTTGGCAAGGTAATCTTACAGTATCCATATTCTTGCATATGATTTTGTGGGCCTTTTGCCTGTTTTCTCACAAATTGAATGCCTTTGCAGACATTGCATCGCAGCGGCAGCTTTATTAATTCCTTGCTGCAACTTGAAGAGTTAGGTTTTCGAAATGGATCCCCTGGAATTAAGAAGATTGCATTTATTGCCTGGAAAAGTCTCATTGATAACTTTGCACTAAACCCAGGTACATTTTATTGTATATCGAAATATTCTGTACAAGTTTTAGTGGTTCTACTGTGCTTTATGTAGATATGTAAGTTGTTTAGTTTTGCTTCACTCCCTTTTCTCTTTTTTTTTTTTTTTTTTGTGTGATGTTTATTCATACTACCCTGAAATTGTCAAAAGAGAAGTACAACCAAAGCTTGTTTGGTTACACTTCTCATATGGATCACAGGAGTGCAGTTCGTTCTGCACTCCTGTGACCCGTTTTCAGCAGACGGTGGACTAAAGCCTGCTGTCGGCTGAGGTCACCAAGCAGGTCCAGGCTTGGGAAAGAGCGTGACCATATGGTCAGGATCCGCTCACATGCCTGGACCTGCATCCGGCTCAGCCTCTCGGTGATCCGCTGAAAGCCTGGGCCAGCTACTCCCTCCACAGCCCAGTGCTCTAGTGCAGTGGTCATCAACCCTGTCCTGCAGGGCCCACTAACAGGCCAGGTTTGCAAGTGAACTGAAATACATCACAGCTGATATCATTTGCTCCTCAGTGATTGCAGTATTCTAGACTGCATCTCCCCAAGGTAATACATAAAACCTGGCCTGTTAGTGGGCCCTGCAGGACAGGGTTGATGACCACTGCTCTAGTGTGTGTGTGTGTGTGTGTGTGTGTGTGTGTGTGTGTTTGGGTGCAAAGCAGACAGCGTTGACTAAAGGTCACTAGCTCTGCTCAGGAAGCCCTGAGAACCGAGCATTCAGTGGTGTTTGCTCGGTTCTCAGTGTTGGAGCCGGTGGGGGCAGATGCAGCAAGCAAATAAAATCCTTCTCACTTAAGACGTTTAGCACAATGTAATTCTTGCAGGTCTTGAACATTAAAGTTTATGTTGTAAAGCATTTAGGCGCACTTCTGTGCTAAATACCAAGTGGGCTGCACTTTAGTGCCTATTTTATGGATTTAAGCCCCTTTTCGTTCACATTGCAGCATGTCAAATTGGTGGCTATTGCTGGCAATGACACCTTCCGAATCAGTGGGATGCTGCATTTGCAGTGCGGCACCGATCCCCAAAAGTTTCTGTACTACTTTTGGTGACCTCAGAGTGCAATTTCCATTGACACCTGTGTGGGACTGACATGTGGGAATGAAATTGCGAGTTAAGCAGGACTCGCACAGTTTAATTCCCGTTGTCGGTGTGAACCTGGCCTAAAGCGGCACTCCAAAAAAGGGGAAGCTCCGCTTGCTTGCGTGTCATTTTGTCCCCACTTCTGGGAGACCTCACTGCGGCAAGATCGCCCAGAAGTTCAGCCCCCCCTCCTTTCACAGCAGCTGGGCCATTCAGAGAGCGAAGGGCGCTTCGTGCATGTGGTTTCACTTGCAAGGAATGGCAGCGACGGCACCCGAGAGCCGACTGAAAAATTGTCGGGTGTTGACGTGGCGAGATCCCTGGACTGGTAAGTGTGCTAATAAGTCAACGGCTTCAATATTTGTAGCTGCTGACTTTATATTTATTTTTTTGGAAGCGGGCTGGAGTTTCACTTGCTGACTCCTTTTATTTAATTTTTTAAGTACATGCCTCACAGTTTAGGTTGTGGTGGTTTATAAATTAAATACATATGCAATAGATACACCAATAATGATCTAGTCCTTAACAATCAATGGCCTTATGTGTCCACAGACATTTTGTGCAGTTCAAAGAGACTAAAACTCCTAATGCAGCCATTGAGTTCTATCCATGTAAGAACAGAAGCTCTGGCTTTGACTAAAGTAGAAGTGTGGTGGTATCTCTTGATGCGTCTTGGATCTCAGCTGCCAATTCACTTTGAACAGGTATTACTGTACAGTATGGGTTTGTTGGCTTTATTTTACTTTAAGTTGATGTCTGTCTGACTTTGTGTGACATTTGAAGATAAGTACCATTTTTTTTAATTGAAAGTACATAGACAAATTGTAAAGGCTGTTTGTTTGTCTGCAGGTTTGTTTACCTTTGATTCAAAGTGCTTTATGTGTAGATGCAGCTTCACCCCAGGCACCTCAACTGCGTTCTGCTAACCTGGTTGCCTCTACACCCATACAGAAAGGTATAGTGTGATTCTTCATTGCAATTTGATCTTGGATGTTCACACCACTCTTCTCTGCTGTACATTTTTTTGCAATAAATTATAGTGTCTATCTCGGTACTGTGCAAAAGTTTTTAGGTCTGTAAAAAATGCTTTAAATGTAATAATGCTTTCAGAAATGTTCTCAATTTTAAAAAATGGAAAGTAAATGAACAGAGAAATCCTAATCAAATTGATATTTTGTGTGGCCACCCTTTACTTTCAAAACGGCATTAATTTGTCTAGGTACGCTTGTCCCCCTATGTTTTTTTAAAAATTAAATCCTCCTGCCCCCCAAAATTAGATTGCGATACACATGTTGCATAATTCTACCACAAGACCTCCTCCGTAACACTAAACTGATACCTAATAGGGGTATCTATTTACTTGGTGCAATCTTGTCTCTTATATTTTACTGAATTTGGGTAATTTTATTGCGTTTGCCCCAAAATTGTGTGTGTTCGTTTTTTTGTTTTTTTCTTTCTGAAATTTAGCGTTTCCTATACCGTGACATAAAAAATTTGGAACTACAACTATTGTATTCTCTAGGGTATCTGCTTTCAGACAATATATAGTAATTGTGGGTTTTGTGTAATCTTCAGGCCTAAAATTATTTTTTAAAAGTGTGTGGAAAAAACTGCTCTGGCAGCGAAAGGGTTAAAGAGAAACTGGCCAACCTAATATATTAGATTATTTTTTAAACCCTGTACTAAGGACATGGCCTGTCATATATTACATGAGAGTACATGGCCTGTCGTATTACATGGGGGACACACACACTATCCGAGCGATCACCCATAGGGTGTTCTCAGTAATACAGATGGGCCTTGCCCGGCACTTCCTGCTTGGATGGTCCATCTCCGGGAGTATGCTGTTCAGATACTTCCGCTGTCCCACCCTGAGCCTCAGAAGCAGGAAGTGACCAGACACGTCACAATACCGCCCAGCAACCACTAGAGACAGCGACCTCTGCCATGTAGGAGGAGACGAAAACAATGCTGTCCTGAGTCCACTGGGTGGCGCACTGTGAGAAAGAAAGCCCAGGCATCCATCCAGCGGCGCATTACGCTGACGTCCGTTCTGATATCGGCGCCATTTGCGTTCCAAGCTGGTTCCGATGGCTTCTTCTTGGTCCAGTCTTCCTTCAGGGTTTCCGTAGCACGATAAATATATATTTTTAAAATATATTTACAGTTCGCAGTTATTTTGTTTTTAAATGGGGGGGAGGAATCGATTAGAAACTTAAATCAACTTGGATAGATATATCTATCTCCCACCCCACCCCCAGTTTACCTGATGGTGGTATCTGGATACTTCAGATTCTCACCCATCCAGTGGATCCAGCGTTGACCCACTGAGATGATCCCCCTGCCTGGCCACAGCTCCGTCCCGCCCTGCCATGTTTTATCTGTCATCGAAATGCCAGTTGGTTCTGCTAGCAGGCTACTCGATGATGTGCCAATAGGCCCGCCCCTTCCTGTTCTTGGATGAAAGGCTATGCCTCCTGGGATATGTGATGTAAACATCCCGAGAGACACAGCGGGCAGTGTGCATGTCATTCGCCTAAGGCAAGTGACATGCATGGGGAGGCAGGGCTGACAATACATAAAAGAAAAAAAAATGATGCCCTATTTTGGCAGAGAAAGGGAGGAGGGATCATCCCAACGATGGTGAAGGTCCACTTTAAGCATGATTTGACTGGCATATGTAGTCTTGGCTGATGGGCATGTTGAAGCTGAAGGCAGTCACAAAAGCTTAAGATTGTCTTTATAGATTAAGGATGAAAGCTTTTGAGAATAGCTATAGCTTGATTAGTGTGTTCAATCCCAGAAAACTGCAGCACACTACGCTTGCATTCTGTCACTGCATCACGTATGGCTTGGTATATATGGAAAACCACACACCAATGTCTTCAGAGGCTTTATTCGATCCAACAAGCTTCCTCAAATGGTTCCACCCCCATGACTACTCCTCTGATATGTTGCACCAATTGGCTTAATCATGGAGGATTAACTAGCACAATTTTTCCTTTTTTTTTTGGCTTGCAGGAAATTTGTCATTTAATTATCCAGCAACTCCGATGACTCCAAAAATGAACTTGAACTCCAGTCTCTTGGCATCTGTAGCATTTCCATCTGTTCATCTTCTGGGTGTAGAGATGATGCTTCATTTCCTCCTGGGTCCAGAAGTTGAGCAGTTTGCCAGTAAGCACAAGCTTGTGCTCAGTTTAGGTATGTTGTAATTCCCTTTTTGTTGTGCTTTATACTATATTAAGAATACATTAATAATCAGGTCAACATGTATACTATTCTGCAGAGCCTCTCCAACATCCATTGATTAGCAGCTCCTCTTTCTTCAGTAAACATGCCAGCACTTTGCTGAGTGCAGTACAAGATGGATTTATTACCATTGGAAAGGAAGCTTCAGGTAAGCTTTACTGATGTATGGGGGGTGGGGTGTGGCTGAGCTCTGCTAAACGGGCCCCCGCACCAAAGCATCATGGCACTTTGTACAAAAAGGTAGTATGACGAATAATAACCAACGTTTATTTTCCTAGGTGCTGTGCTTTATGCTGTGTGGAAAGACATGATAGAGTTTGTAAAGGCAGCTATGGAGACAGGTAAATTAAATGTGCAACGGTTACTGGGGGGGGGGGTTGTGGCTCATCCAGTTAAGTGTTAAAGGGTATCTACACTGCATCTGAGCACCACAAACACCATTTCATTTGTTACCACCTCCCATATTGTGAAATGACGGGCACAGGGCAGCTGTCCCGTTCTGGGGAGACGGCGACGTCCAACTCTTGCGATTGGTGGTGCTCTGTTCCTGGGATGTGGTGCATCACGATCTCCGTAAAGAGCCCATGATTTTTTCTTCAGATTCGTTTTACAACAGAGCCATGAGTCATTACATCAATGTTCCAAATAAATACGTAATCTCCTATAATAATATTACGAATTAACTCAAAATTCTGTGACTAGATACAATAAAAAACATATTCCTACATTAATAAGGCTCATTCTTGTTTTCATGTTTTGGCAAATAACTACCAATAATGTACTAGGGCTTGCTCCTATGGACCCTTCAGATCTCCTGTTTTTATCCAAAAACAAAGAGAAAAAAAAAAGGGACAGGGAAAAGTCCGAGAAAAGATGGATTACTTGCGTGGAATAATAAAGGGTATGGCGGGATAATATGATGAGGCTCTTTACCCATGTGATCAGCTGTGTCCAATCACAGCTGATCAGATATTGACAAGGAAATGGCGCTTTTGCTATTTCTCCCCTCACTGACGGCGTGTGAAGAGAAGACGATCACCGGCATACCTCGCAGGGGGGATCTGCACTGGTCATCAGTGCAACCCCAGCAGTGATGCCAGTCGGTACTGCTGCCTTTGAGTGGCCATCAGTGCTGCATATTAGTGCCTCCTCATTAGCGCCCATCAGTGAAGGAGGAAAGTAACTTTTTTATAACATTTTCTAACCAACTAACAACTATTTTTCGTGTTTTATGCTAACATTTTATTAAAAATAAAATGACCCAGTAGTGATTAAATGCCACCAAAAGAAAGCTCTATTTGTGTGGAAAATTATAAATCTATTTTTGGATACAGCGTTGTATGAGCGTGCAATTATCATTCAAAGTACAATAGCCCTGAAAATTGTCCTGGACAGGAAGGGGGTAAAAGTGCCCAGTAGGAAAGTTATATAAATATTCAAAGCAAGCTGCTCCATCCATCCATGTATTTTGTTCAGAAATCACTTGAAAACAATCCCTTAGCATTTCTGGCAGTGGCCATCTTGAGTGAAGGCAAATGATTCGTATAGCATTTACTTCCTGGAATCCATCTGCCCTTATCCCAACAATGGCATTGAAAACTTTTATGGTACAGATTTAAAAATGAAACATTTTGGAAATTGTGGTTCCTTTCACAGTTTACTTTGGGTGTCCCAAGTACAAATTTGCATGTGTACAGTTTGACACATTTGTTTGAATCCAACCTTAAACTTGTGTGTTTATATATCCTTTTTAGGTAGTAAGAAAGAACGGCAAGGCTCGGAGGTGTTGACCTGCTTGCTGCAAACTTTGAAAATGATAATTGTTTCAGATTCCCTTCAGGTGGAGAAGTGCTTGGTAAGTACATGGCAATGGTTGAGTACAGCAGGGGATATTTATGTGTTAATGTTTTGTATTTTCATAGTGATTTTCTTTCTGTAGAGTCTTCTGGAGTGCACCGTGAAAGGACTACCTCAAAAAGTACTGGGATCTGCAGCATATCAGGTGGCAAATATGGATCTTCTTAATGTAAGATTTAATATAAGATGTTTGCCACTGCAGCACTAAGGTGCTGGGATTAATCTTTTGCACTTCTGCTTAAAGACCTGTAAATCTAAAAATCTATGTTTATTTTTCTAAGATTTGGTCATATTTTTAGTAAGCAGGGTTTATGTAAAGGTGTCGGTTAGGAGAGAGAGAGAGGCAAATATTTATGAAATGCTTGTTTCTGTGACCGATGGTTCCATGTTAGTTTGACTTTTTAAAGGAATAAGGTACCTTTAAAAAAACAATAAGATTGTTGGCCAATTAAGAGTCTGTTTTTTTTTTTGTCAGAAGGGCGTGTGCCAGGATCTTGTCTTGCATATTAATGGTACACAATTGTCATGCCACAAACGTAGTGACGTACCCGGAGGAATTTCAGCTCTTGAGCGCTGCCCCTTCTGCTAATTTCGTGTTTGAGTATTCCGAGCATGCGTGTTTGTACTTTTGACTTTTTGTGTGATGATTTGTTTACTGACCATCCGATAATCTGACCTCAAACCATTCGCCAAAAATTTGCTAACCTGTCCAACATTTGTTGGTGGAAAATTTCCCTGCTCTGTAACGGCTGGAAGGGTGTCCTGTGGTCCTGCCTGGCAGTACTAGGGTGGCAGTTACAGTGACTATCACTGACATGCCTGAGTTAACCCCTTGTGTCCCTGTTCCTGTGACCTCCATGGATGCTGTGATGGCAGTCCCTGGGGCGTTTGTGGTCAGGATGGAAGTGGTGGGGGGTAACAATGTGTGTCTCCCCCCCCCCCCCCCCCCACTGCCTTCTTCTGGGATTTTTTCTGACAAGGAATCGGCTCTGGTTCCGTTTTTGTCAGATGCGGCAGGCAAAAAGCCCACACGGACAGTGAGGATGACACTGTTTCAGGGTCAGCGCATGATTGTGCTTTTGTTGAGGCTCTTGACACTGCGGTGCGGGTTACTCAAGCATTTGAGGATTCGGCGGAGGCATCAGAGGTGTCGGTCCCTTTTGGGTTCAGCAAGCCGCCCCGCAAAAAAGTGTTTTTCCTTGTGTTCCATATCTGGACTGTTATGCAAGGAATGGGATCGGTCGCAGGAAGTGTTTGCAGTACCAAAAATACTTTGCGGTCCGTTACCCTTTTAAGGAGGATTTCCTATAACAGTGGATCTCCTCCGTCAGTGGACCCCCCTGTGTCCGGACTGGGAAGCTTGTTTTGGAACAAGGCTGCCATGTTACCTGTGGAAGGGGCTCCCGCTTTTAAGGACGCCTCAGATAGGAGGGCTGTGGCCCGCTCCATATTCACAGTGGTGAGACCGGTTTTGGCCGTGTCTCTGGTGTCGCAGACACTTACCGAACGGGCTGAGTCCCTGGTGCGGGAGCTAGAGGCGCAGAATGCTTCTGTGACCTGCGTGGACCTGGCCGACCAGTTGGTACAAGGTCTAAAATTTGTCTGTGTCGGCCCTGGATATGCTCCCCTTGCTTTTCAGGGCCTCCGCCTACGCGGTGGTACTGCCCGCCTTGTATGGCTAAAGGTTGGTCTGCGGACCAGTCCTTAGAAGTCCCTGGTGGACTTGCCCTGTGAGGGTGAACAGTTTTTTGTAGTGTCCCTGGATGACATCCTAAAAGATGCCACGGGCGGTAAGAGCACTCTGCTCCCGCAATCTAGGAATGGTAAGGTGCCTCGCCGTAGGCAAGGGCCCTCATTTACTAACCCCAAGCGGTTTTGTTTTCGCCCGCCAAGTGCGACAGGAAAACGTTTTCAGGGGGCTAAGACGTCCACTGAAGGGCAAAGACGCCCCTGGTACCGCAAGCCTGCGGACAAGCCTGCTTCCTCTTGAAGGTTTGCCCCGCCCACATCTCGGGTGGGGGGCCGGCTCCTCGAGTTCGCGGCTCAGTGGAGGTCTCTCCTTTCCGACCGTTGGGTCTGCGAAATAATTTCCTCGGGGTACAAGATAGTTTCTCTCTTGTCCACCAAACAGATTTTTTTCCTCCCAACCGCCGGCTTCTTCCGGATCGCCTGAAGGACCTGTCAGGATTTGCTGGACAGGGGGGTGGTTGTACCGGTCCCCTCAACGGAACGGTTTCAGGGGTTTTTACTCCAATCTGTTTAAGTCCCCCAAGGGGGACGGGGTCCGTCCGGTCCTGGACCTCAGGGCCCTTAATTGCTTTGTCAAAGCGCAAAAATTCAGAATGGAGTCGATACGCTCAGTAACAGCAGCGCTCCATCAGGGGGATTTCTTAGCATCCCTGGATATCAAGGACGCGTTCCTGCATATCCCCATTTGCGCAAAACACCAGAGTTTTTCTGCGCTTTGCGGTCAGGGAGGACCAGTTTCTATTGTGACCCTCCCGTTCGGCCTAGCTTCGGCACCACAGGTTTTTTTCACCGAGGTGCTCGCCCCGCTGCGGCAGCGTGGGATCGCTATCATGGGATACCTGGACGACCTTCTTCTGAGGGGGCGCTCCAGACGTGGACCTTCTAGCATCCTGTCTCAATCGGAAGGTGCCACGGTTCGTGGCCAGGTCAAAGGACCCGTGGGCGGACGCGTTGGTGGCTACTTGGGGTCACTATCGCCTAATCTACGCCTTCCCTCCTCTGAAGCTTCTTCCAGAGTGGAAGCCGAGGGGATTCCAACATTCCTGATCGCCCCAGACTGGCCGCGCCGCTTCTGGTGCGTCTGGTGGCAGACGCCCCCTGGCGTCTACCCCTGAGAGAAGATGTTCTGTCGCAGGGTCTGATCTTCCACCCTGCTTTACAGTCGCTGGCTTTAACGGCGTGGCTGTTGAGAGCCAGGTACTGAAGAACCGGGGCCTATCGGGCTCAGTGGTCTCTACCATGCTGCGTGCACGGAAGTCTACTTCACGGAGGATTTACCATCGTACGTGGAAGGCCTACATCTCTATGTGTGAAGAGATGAAGTGGCACCCCCCTACATACGTGGTGTCCCGGATTCTGCTGTTTTTACAGCGGGGAGTGGATCAGGTTCTCGCCTTAAGTACGGTTAAGAGTCAGATTTCGGCTCTGGCTGTTTACTTTCAGCGACCCTTGGCGGCGCACTCCTTGGTGAATAAGTTTGTGCAGGGGGTCCGGCATGTGGCCCCTCCGGTGCGCCACCCACTACCCCCATGGGACTTGAATTTAGTCCTTTCAGTGCTTCAGGATGCTCCCTTTGAGGACATCCGAAAGATTCCCTTGTTGACTCTGTCACAAAAGGTGTTTTTTCTGGTAGCAATTACCTCGGACGTGTGTCTGAACTGGCGGCCTTGTCCTGCAAGGCTCCCTACTTGGTCATCCATAAGGATAAGGTGGTACTGCGACCTCAGCCGTCTTTTCTCCCAAAGGTTGTTTCGGCTTTTCACATTGAGGACATTGTGTTGCCATCTTAATGTCCTCAGCCGAAGAACCCGAAGGAGGCCACTTTACATTCCCTGTGGTTCGGGCCATACGAGTGTACTTATCGGCTACAGCTCCGTTCCGGAAGTCGGACTCACTGTTCGTGTCGGTGGCTGGTCCTAAGACAGGTCTGGCAGTATCGTCGGCCACCATTTCTAGGTGGATCCGACAGGTTGTGCTTCAGGCCTATGTCCTGAAGGGGCGGGCGCCTCCCTTTCGGGTTACGGCGCATTCGACCAGGGCGATCGGTGCCTCTGTGTTACAGGTGTGTAAGGCAGCGACCTGGTCGTCGGTCCACACTTTTCAAAGTTTTACAAGGTGGATGTGAGTGCATCTTCTGATGTCTCCTTCAACCGCAAGGTGTTACAGGCGGCAGTTAATAGTTGGAGTTCCTCCGTTGGTTAACTCCAGTTTTGTTTGGGGTGAAGTTTGGTTTGCTGTTTTCCCACCCCTCGAAAAAAAATTTACACTGCTTGGGGACGTCCCTAAGGTCAAGGGCTGCTGTGTCCGTCCATGAACGGAAGAGAAAATAGGACTTTTGTACTCTCCGTAAAATCCATTTCTCTGAGTTCATGGACGGACACAGCACCCACCCCTCCTTTGTTTGTACTGCTTGTTACAAACTGAGGCTGCTAGGGCAGGGTGTGGGTTATACCCGGGGAACCACGCCCCCTGGGAGGAGCTGCACTGAAGAAAAGTTAACACTTTAAGTGCTGTATTTCTGCCTAACTCTCCTGGAAGGAAGCGGATATAACCCCAAGGTCAAAGGCTGCTGTGTCCGTCCATGAACTCAGAGAAATAGATTTGTACGGTGAGTACAAAAATCCTATTTTTCCCTAAATAGCTTCCTTTACCTTAGTGCAGTCCTCCTTCACTTACCTCATCCTTTGATTTTTCTTTTATCCTTATTTCTTCTGAGAAATCCTCACTTCCTGTTCTCCTGTCTGTAACTCCACACAGTAATGCAAGGCTTTCTCCCTGGTGTGGAGTGTCGTGCTCAAGGGAGGGGACGAGCATGACACTCCACACCAGGGAGTAAGCCTCACATTACTGTGTGGAGTTACAGTATACTGCAGCAGGATAATGACCCCAAACATATACAGCCAATGTCATTAACCACTTACGGACCGCCCTTCGTCATTATACAGCGGTACATTAATGTGAAATATCATTATGGCAAAAGCTGACTGCCATATCCCATCTCATATTTAACCACTTAAGGACCGCCGTACGACGATATACGTCTGCAGAATGGCAAGGCTGGGCACAGGGACGTGTGTGTGTGTGTGTGTGTGTGTGTGTGTGTGTGTGTATAATATATATTGTCCCTTTAAGAGCCCAGCCGTGGGTCGCACCCGCAGACCCGATCGCCGCCAATGTCCCGCGATCGGTCACAGGAGCTGAAGAACGGTAAGAGGTGAGTCTAAACACACCTTCCCCGTTATTCTGTGTGGCAATGTCGGTGATCGTCGGTTCCCTGATATAGGTAACGACGATCACTGATGTCACACGTCCAGCCCCGCCCCCTTACAGTTACAGTTAAAAACACACATGAGGTCACACTGTAGGGGTTAAGTGTCCCCTAGTGGTTAGCCCCTTCACTACATTGTCATTTTAAACAGTAATCGGTGCATTTTTATAGCACTTTTCCCTGTGATAACAATGGTCCCAAAAAATTGTCAAGTGTCCGATGTGTCCGCAAAAGAAGAAAGATATGGACAGCCGCACTCCAATTTCTTAAAGACGTGCCCTTTATTGGGTAAAGGAAAAATGCACTACAAGTATCAGCACACAGTGGGAAAAACAGCTGACGCGTTTCGCATTGGATATCAATGCTTAGTCATAGCTACCAATGTGTCCGCCATAATGTCGCAGTCAAGAAAAAAATCGCTGATCGCCGCCATTGGTAGTAAAAAAAAAAAAAAAAAATTAAAATGCCATAAAGCTATCCCCTTGTAAATGCTATACATTTTGCGCAAACCAATCGATAAACGCTTAATGCGATTTTCTTTTTTTTTTTACCAAAAATAGGTAGAAGAATACGTATCGGCCTAAACTGAGGGAAAAAAAAAATCTTGTGACGACAAAAAATATTGAGGTGATCAAATGCCACCAAAAGAAAGCTCTATTTGTGGGAAAAAAAGGACGCCAGTTTTGTTTGGGATCCACATCGCATGACCGCGCAATTGTCAGTTAAAGCGACGCAGTGCCGAATCGCAAAAAGGTCCTTAACCAGGTCTTAAGTGGTTAAGAGGTCGTTTTTAATGCTTTTGTAATAGAAAAAAAATAAAAATAAAAAAAAAGATGTTTACATTCCTTGTAATAGGAAATAAAGTGACACAATTTTCTTTAACCCCCATAATGCTGGGCACTTTCGCCCCTTCCTTCCCAATTTTCAGCTTTCAGCACACTTTCAATGACAATTGCGCGGTCATGCAACACTGTACCCAAATGACATTTTTATAATTTTGTTCACACAAATGGCTTTCTTTTGGTGGTATTTATTCACCACTGGGTTGTGTGTGTGTGTTTTTTTTTTTTGTTAATGTAGTATTTTAGATGTATTGGTCTTTAAACAGAGTGCTATGTGGCTTCTTCTGTGTGCATTAACTTATTTAAGCTTGTTGACCTATTGAAGTTTTCATGCCTGACAGATCATCCATCTGATTCAGTATCTTTTGTCTACCTAGGGAACTCCAGCACTCTTTCTAATACAGCTTCACTTTCATGCTGGAATTCTGGAACATGGCGTTACTGAGGAAAAGTAATTATTGCATCTAGTGCATTACATTTTATTATAGGAAACCATGTATGACAGTTTAGTTATGCAATTTTATTTTTTGGTAATTTTGTTTTGTTTTTCCCCTGAACGGAACAGATTCTTTGTAAACTTTGAAACACTTGTAAGCTACGTCTTCTCTGGTCCTACATCACCTTTGGCGTTTTGCGAGTCTGTTCTTGGTGAACTGAATCACAGTGCCAAGTTACTAGACAACAAAGAATTGCTTTGGCGCATTTGGAGTATTCTGATTAATCCACTGACTGAAAAAGTTAATCAGGTAAAATCGAATGGTATTCTCCTTGGCTTACAGTTAACTTTTGGTATTGGGTTAAAGTAGAATGCATACAGTATTTTTGGGTTATGCATGTATCTATTACTTTGCCTGGATTAGGTGTGTGTGTCCTCTTGCTCACATCAAACCCTGCAAATGAAAAGCTTAATGGGATGGTATGCATCGCATACTAGCCCATTATGTGACACTTGCCTGCAAAACGAATCCAGCGCTGTCCCCTGTGCAGGGCTGCGTCCATCTTCTTGCTCCTCTTCCTTCCAGGGCTGCGGACTCCGGCTCTGATTGGCTGGAGCCGCATGACGTCACTCCCACGCATGCAGATACAGGGGGATATTTCCTAAACGGTGCAGGTTTAAAAGGCTTACCTGTAGTAAAAAGTGGTTTGTAAGGGTTGTTAACCACTTTAAGGCCTCTTAAGCCTGGGTTCACACTATTGTGAACAGATATCACATGTGTTTCGCACCACATAGCTGTGCTGATCACATGCAATGTCTTTGCAATGCAAAATCGCCAATGGGTAGGCAATTGAGAAATTTTAGATGCATTTACACTTAATCCTTAGTCACCCAAGAGTGTTCTCATATTTTGCTTAAAATATTTTTAAGTGTAAGTTCACCTTTACAGAAAATCTGTAAGGTCAACTTGCACTACCCCCCCACCACTGACAGATCGTATAGCCACTGTACCGGTCAAGAGATTTTAAATTCCTGTGGCTTTCTCTCATCTTCACCTGTGATGACAGGACGGGCTACGTGGGTTCTGATCGGTAGGAGTCGTCCAATTAGAGTGATCCTAAACGTACCTCCTGCCGAGGGTACATTTTTGGAGATTAAGCTGCGAGGGATTTCCAAGCCCTCAACCGGTGAGGCGGTGACCCAATGTCTTCCAGTGGGTGATCACCGTGCTCCAGGTAGCGGAACTGGGGGGGGGGGGGGGGGGGGTGGTTGGTATGAGGCGGTGGTCCTGTGTAAAGGGTTAATTCACCTTTACAGAAAAATCTGTAGGTGAACTTAAACATCTTTCTGCTGGCACGCAGCTGTAGTGTGTGTGTGTGTGTGTGTGTGTGTGTGTGTGTGTGTGTGTGTGTGTTTTATTATATATATATATATATATATATATATATATATATATATATATATATATATATATATATATATATATATATATATAATTTTTATCCTTCAGTTCTCAATAAAAAAATGTTCTGTTTGTCCTAGCAAATCCAGGTTACATTAATAATTGTGTTTGTGTATTATTTTTTTTGTCAATGTCTTGTCCTCAGACTAATGAGGTAAACCAAGGTGATGCCCTAGAACACAACTTTAGCGCCTTGCTCAGTGCTTTAATGCTACCTATAAATCACGTCTTCCCAGTCTCGTCCTTTCCACAGGTAAGTTGTACAATATATTTCCTATTAAGTGAAAACGTCAGCTGGTCACTTGTCATGATGCAGGAAGTAAACTGACATGTTGATCACTGTTGCAGCCCACTGTGAAGACTTTGATGCGCACTTGGTCTGAATTATATAAAACATTTGCCCGCTGCGCTTCATTAGTTACTACAACGGATGAGAATGGGTGCTGTGAGGAGCTCTGCTCTCGGATACTTACAGCACTTGAGGATCAGCCAGTGGTAAGCCTGATTTATTTATCGTTTTCTATTTGTATTAATGCGCAGCCAAATTTCTGTGTAATATAGTACAACTTTTATCTACATAAGTGGGGTGTGTGATTTTTGAATTTGTGTGTTATGGTTTAATGTAAACACTGATCAGGCATTTCTCATTTTTTAGAGTTTCTTCCTGCTGGAAAGGATTGTTCAAGTTGTTACTATTATTGTGGATTCTATCAACTTCTCCCCTTATAGCACTAAATTCCAACCCAAAACAAAAGGTGAGATCTGGCTTCATGCAGTGGCCTCCATAACGGCTAAAGAGTTGAAGTTTGTTGCTGATTGTATTCTAGAAACCTTAATCTGCATAACACTGGCTTATTTTCTAAAACTGGACAGTGAAAAATCTGGTGCAGCTCTGCATAGAAAGCCAATCTGCTTCCAACTTCATCTTGTTCCATTTTTAATGTTAAAACCTAGTTCGAAGCTTATTGGTTTCTATGCAGAGCTCCACCAGATTTTGCACTCTCCAGTGTTCGTATATCAACCCCACAGAGCACAGCAATGGCGATCTTATAGCTGCACGATTCTGGATAAAATGAGAATCACAATTTATTTTTTCTTGGACCACATACACCCTATTAGATTTTCTGCAGATTGTCTTCAGATATAACAAAACCATATGATACAAGGTCAAAGCTCAATTTGTATGCAATCAGGCAGGCCCTTGCACTACATGGTTTTGATGAATCTGAAGACAAATCTGCAGAAAAACTGTCAGCATCTCTCCTGCTCTGATTCTTTATGCTCACTGGAACGATGAGCTGGGGCAGGGAGCGACCGCTGAGACGCCCATCAGTCCAGACAGCTGGCGGATCCAGAGTTCAAGTCGGGATGACACGCCGTCGCGACTGATTGCAGTGACATCCGCAGAGAGCGGATATCAGACCGCTCTCTGCTACAAACGGGTCACAGGAGTGCAAAACGAATTGCACACCTGTGACCCATAGGAGGAGCTCAGGCTGGACTTCTGCTTTAACCACTTAAGGACCAGGCCTATTTTTCAAACTTGTTTACAGGTTAAAAGAAAATTACTTGGCTGTGTTATTTATATATATATATATAATGTGTGTATATTTGCGCCGGCTTGTGGAATGGCGACAAGCTTTGGCACTTAAAAATCTCCATTTGCAACATTTAAAAATTTCTACAGCTAGGTTAGCAGTTTTGAAATGCAAAGGAGGTCTAGTGCTGAACGCTTCCATCATCCAATGTTATGGAGCCGAGGGGGGGCCCTCTTTCCCTCACTCGGCTTCATGCTACTGAGGGTACAGCATCGGATCGTCTCCGCCGATAACGCCCTGGTAAGCGGTGGAGATGACCGAGGGGAGGGTGCACCTCTTCCGCCGCCAATTAAAGTGATCTTGCAGCGAATCTGCCGCAGAGACCACTTATAAAGAGGACCACCTGCCGTTTTAGAAAAAAACAAGGTTATGGAAGCTGGGCAATGTTTAACTTTGCTTGCTGCCTTTTTTTTTTGTTTTTGACAGCTGTGAGCAGAGAACGGCTCTCCACTTGCATGCATCATGGAAATGCTGTAATTCAGATCGTAAGGGGGCTGAATCGAGATCATAATTTTTTTAACGATTAACCATGCAGCTTTAGGTGATCTATAAAATGTTTATTTTGTTTAATTTCAGCCCCTCACACTCCAACTGATTGGGCGAAGAGGAAGAAAGGGCCTCTGGGAAATCTAAATTCTTTAATGCAATTACTTGTGAGAGTAACTGAAGAATTTCACACTTTGTGCTCTGATCAGTCCCAGATTGAGGCAAATGCTTCAACGTTGTCTTCGATGGGATCTTCTATTCTGAACACCTTGTCTGTCTGCATCAGCCATGTCAGTTTACCTTCCATACTAAGGACCGTATTTTCACTACTGACAAAGCCTATTGCTGTGTTCTATGCCAAGACAAAGTGAGTGCAAAATACATGTTGTATTTAATCTGGTTTACATTGGTTTGTCTTTTGTTCTTTAAAATTTAGCTGTAAGAAATGGCAGAAAAAAATGTCCTGTCAAACTTTTGCAGTTTATTGACACTCTGTACATTTTGACGTTCACTGAACCCCAGTAGCCTTGTATTTTGACAGATGACAATTTTTCTCAAATCGCCTTTCAGGACAACCTTAGAGAGCGCAGCTCCGCCTCTTCTGTAGGAAACACCCACAGGCTTTAAATCCCTCCTCTTCCACCATGGCTTCAGTTATTGTGTTTCCTCCGCCATGGTGGAAGCATCAGGTTGGAGCCAGGGAGCTGCGTTCTCTCCAAGGCTGGAGACAGGCTTTTCCCTCATTGTTTTGCCTTCTTGGTGAGGTTGTGACTAAACCATCCCAGCTCCCCCACTGTACCTTTAAGGGGGGTCTCCGGAGTCCTCTGGTCTCGCCTGCTCACGGGAGCTTTAGGATCCATAGGGGATGCTGCGTCTGGTGCCCGGAGTCCGCAGGTCTTGGCCCCGGTGGTCGGGCAGGTACCGTTTCTTTGCAAAGAAACATGTCCTGCATGTCGGTTCCGGGTCCCGGTCTGGCGGGTGACGTCACGCCGGCGACGCGGCGTTTCCTGTGGAGGCGTGGCGCTCGTGGCTCCTGGCGCCTGGAACGCAGGGACTAGAGGGCGGGTTCTCTGACCGGCGCTTCCGTTTCCGGCTCCTATTGATGACGCGGAGCCCGGGAAACTCAAAAACCCAGCGTTTTCCTCTACAGCTGTCTCTCTGCAATGGAGGAAAGAGTTACAGCGACGGCGGATGCCTGTTGTGTTTTGTTGTTTCCTCCTTATGGGAGCCTGCTCTGCTCTGATGGAAGCTTGTGCTGGGCCATCTAGCAGAATCTCTGGTGGTTGCTATGTTTTTTCTTTCTTCTTAAAGGGGACATTTTTTACTCTGGTGGTGGTATTGGCACGGTGGTGTTTTTCCCTTGCTTAAGCTAATAGAGCTTTGATTTAAATCAGTTTAATTTTCTCGTTTCAGGAGAAAACTGCTAGTAAAACTAAACCAGCAAATCCACCAAGCCAAAGGAAATGTCCTTCCTGTAAAAACCCTTTGAGAGACTCTTGGCAGAAAGCCATGTGTAGATCATGTATTAAAGACCTAGTTGAAGAGGAATCTTCTCAACAAATTAAAGAATTATTTTCATCAGTCAGGGAACTCTCGGACTCACTTAGTTCAGTTAAATCCATGCTAGTACAGAGTTCGGTCCATACTGAGCCCCAGCAACCACCAGCAAGCCCAAGAGCTTCCACCTCCAGACCAGTAGTGGTGGACTCTGGGGATGAAGGGACAAGTACTCTTCCCTCACTTATAGACTCTGAGGAAGAGGAAGAAGAGGATACAAGCAGAACCTCTAAATATAAATTATCCCTGGAAGATGTGGATGAACTTTTAGGTGCAATCTACACTACCCTTGATATTCAGGAGGAAAGAGTACAACTATCAGTCCATGATAAGATGTACCAGGGTATGGATGACTCCAAACATAGAGTCTTTCCTGTTCATAAAGTGTTATCGGACACAGTTAAGAAAGAATGGAAGGACCCGGAAAAAGGTCCCTTCCTACCTAAATCTCTTAAGAGAAGATTTCCCTTTGAAAATAAAGAAACCCAGAGTGGATGCTGCCTTTTCACAGGTTTCTAGAAGGACAGATCTGGCCTTTGCAGACATGGGGGTCTTAAAAGATGCGATGGACAAAAGAGCAGATGCTCTCCTTAAAAAAGCTTGGGACTCCGCATCCGCCAGCCTAAAACCAGCCATGGCTTCCACGGTGGTAGCAAGAAACCTAGAATGCTGGGTAGAGAAACTGAAGGGCCACATTGAAGCAGGCACCCATAGGAAAGACCTTTTAGACTCCTTTCCTCTAATCCTTAATGCAATTAAGTACATGGCTGATGCATCAGCCAAATCAATTAAAATGGCAGCCAGATCCTCAGCACTTGTCAATTCAGCTAGGCGTGCAGTCTGGCTAAAAACGTGGTCAGGGGATACAGCCTCAAAGATTAAACTTTGTGGCATCCCCTTTTCAGGGGATTTTCTTTTTGGGCCAGACCTGGAAACAGTCTTAGATAGAACGGCCGATAAAAAGAAGGCTTTCCCAGCCAAGAAGAAACAGGCGTTTAAAAAGAATTTTCGTGCTGTTCAACAACCCTACAAAAATAGAAGATGTCAACAAAAAACGTTGGATCCCTCAAAAGGGTAGGGGAAGAGGTGGGGTTCTCTTCAGATCTCCTCCAGATCAAACCCCTAAAGACAAATGACAAAGCTACTCCAGTAGGGGGAAGACTGTCATCCTTTCTCCCTCAGTGGAGTCAAATATCCACAAGCCCTTTCGTAAAGAACATCATTTCACAAGGTTACAAACTGGAATTCTCGGAGTGTCCGCCAAGCAGGTTTTACATTACAGCCCTTCCAAGAGACCAAGAAAAGGCTTCGGCCATGATGAACCTTTTACAGGATCTGATTCAACAAGAAGTCATTATCCAGGTCCCGAAACAGCAGGAGGGTCGGGGGTTTTATTCCCATATTTTTCTTGTAAAAAAACCTTCAGGCAAATACCGGTTGATTCTGAATCTAAAGATCCTGAACAGATCAATACGGTACAAACACTTCCGTATGGACACAATTTACTCCATCACAAAATTGTTGTCTCCAGGCTGCTTCATGGCATCCCTGGACCTAAGGGATGCCTATTTACATGTGCCAATAGCACCAGCTTCCCAAAAATTCCTTCGCCTGGCCATCAATCTGGGAACATCAGTATGGCATCTCCAATTCAGGGCCCTACCATTCGGCCTGTCATCTTCCCCCAGAGTTTTCACAAAGATTATGGCGGAAGCCCTGGAGCCTCTAAAACTGAGAGGGATCTCGGTCGTACCATACCTGGACGACCTATTATTTTTCGCAGATTCCAGGGATCAGCTTGTGACGAACCTCCAAACGTCAGACTCATCTCAAAAATCTAGCAGTGATCTATGTGCTAAAGCAAGGGGGAACCAGGAGCAAAGGGCTCATGGACTTAGCCAATCAACTTCTGTCATGGGCGGAAATAAATGTGGCCTCCCTATCGGCAGTCCACCTGAAGGGATCACAAAATCTCCTAGCAGATCTGCTAAGCAGAAAAAGAGTGGTGGAAGCAGAATGGAGTCTGAACCAGGAGGTGTTCGATATGATATCGGAGGAATGGGTCATCCCCAAGTGGACCTGTTTTCAAGTCAACAAAATGCGAAGGTCCAGGAATTCTTTTCGATTCACAGAATGGATCAGGCAGTGGGGATAGACGCCTTAGCACACCCATGGAATTACCGGCTGTGTTACGCCTTTCCCCCTTTTCCACTAATCCCTCTGGTCCTAAGGAAATTCAGGGAGGAAAACACCAACTTGCTCCTGATCGCTCCTTTTTGGCCAAAAAGGCCTTGGTTTGCAACACTTTTGAACCTGGCCTCAAAACCTCCCTGGAGATTACCATACAGAAAGGATCTATTGACACAGGGCTCTGTGTGCCATCCGGAAGCAAGCAGGCTACATCTAAGTGCTTGGTTTCTGAAGAAGACCTTCTAAAATCTAAAGGACTTTCTGATAAAGTAGTTAAAACTCTACTATCTAGTAGAAAAGAGGTAACTAGGTCCATCTACCTCAAGGTATGGAAGAAATTTAACTCTTGGTGTTCTTCCAAAAATTTCGAAATCAAGAGTACTATTTCAGTTCTGGAATTTCTCCATGAAGGAATGGAGAAAGGTCTAGCCGCCAGCACCCTGAAAACACAGGTAGCGGCTCTCTGTTTATCTTGAAAGATCTTTGTCCAAAGAAACTTTAATTTCTAGATTTTTTAGGGCTCTGGCTCGAAATAGGCCGATAGCCCTCAAAGTTTTCCCTTGTTGGGACTTATCTATTGTTTTGCAAGGTCTCACGGGAGCTCCGTTTGAACCTTTACAGAGTGCATCGTTAAAAAATTTATGTCTTAAAACAATTTTTTTAGTTGCCATTACATCAGCAAGGAGAATCAGTGAGCTCCAAGCTCTAGCAATTAAGGAACCCTTCCTTAGAGTTTTGCCAGACCGAGTGGTCCTTCAAACGGATCCAGCCTTCCTACCGAAAGTGGCCTCAACTTTCCATCGGTCGCAAGAAATAATTCTACCAACATTTTCCTCAGTTCCGGCTAATGCAGGAGAAGAAGCTTTCCATACACTGGATGTAAGGAGATGTCTGTTACAGTTCCTTTCCGTCACCAAGGAGTTCAGGAAATCAAACGCTCTTTTTGTGGTATTCTCTGGTTCCCGTAAAGGGGAAAAAGCTTCTAAGAGTACGCTCGGTAGATGGCTTAGACAAGCAATTTCTGAAGCCTATCAAGCAAAAGGAGAAGTTCCTCCTTCTGGGATCGCTGCGCACTCTACAAGGTCAACCGCAGTTTCCTGGGCCGAAAGGGCCGGTGCTACGCCTGATCAGATCTGTAAGGCTGCTACTTGGTCCAGTTTCTCAACTTTTATTCGGCACTACAGGTTGGACTTGCTGTCGGCCGCAGATCAAGCCTTCGGCAGGAAGGTACTGCAGGCAGTAGTCCCACCCTAGGGTAAGTTACTTGGTTATCCTCTCCAAGGTTGTCCTGAAAGGCGATTTGAGAAAGGCCTAGTTAGACTTACCGGTAACGGTATTTCTAAGAGCCTTTCAGGACAACCGCTATTTCCCTCCCTAAATGTGTATAAAAAAGTAAAGTATGTATCTATCATGGTGTTGTGGTTCTCTGTGCTTTGTTTTCCAGTGCCGGAGGCCACACAATAACTGAAGCCATGGTGGAAGAGGAGGGATTTAAAGCCTGTGGGTGTTTCCTACAGAAGAGGCGGAGCTGCGCTCTCTAAGGTTGTCCTGAAAGGCTCTTAGAAATACCGTCACCGGTAAGTCTAACTAGTCCTTTCTGAGTGTCTGGTTTAGCAGAAAAGCTAGTTTTCCCTAAAGGCCGCATTCACACCTGAGTTTTCAGCTCGTAAAACTCCCAACCAGCACAATATCGTTCATTTCAATAGCCCCGTTTTTGTCTCCACGAAGCTCCAAAAAAAGTATATGTGTTTTTTTTTTTTTTTTGCAGATTACAGGCGGTTTTTTTTGTTTAGTTTTTTTCCTGCTTTTTACATTGGTGACCTTTTTTGACCTGTAAAAAAGCACTGCAAAAACGCACAACTTTCTGCCTTAAAACAAAATGCTCAGGTGTGAATGCAGCCTAAAGCTTCCTGTTTTTGGCAAACCCATCTGGGCAATGCTTTTCTAAGTATGTCATTCAAGGACAAGGTCTTCACCACCACCACCACCCCCCCTCAGGATTTACACATGCTGTAGTCGGCTGTAGTAGTCCTTTCCTATACTAAATTGACTTTGGGTAGGTTATAGGTTCAGTGTTTTTTATTTTATTGTCTGGTTGTCATTTGTAGGCTGGTTTGTTTTTGAAAGCTTTTGGTTTTTGCACAAGGCTGACGTCTGTCCTGTAACATCGGTCCAGTTTGCTGTCAACCTTCAATATCTGTGCAAATTATCAAAATAAAGTGAAAGCATTGACTCGCAGCTCAGGATCCGTTGAAATAATTTTTTTTGGTAATTTATTCAATTGTAAACAACTGTTTTGTTGTAACTAAATTGTATCTGTTTTTTTTTTTTTTTTTTTTTTAGGTCTGACTCTCCAAAAGTGTACAGTTCTCTAGGCAGTAAGGTGAAGTGCTATTTTTTATTTCTCTCTGTTGGACTAGTATGTCATTCCTGATCTTTTTATAAGAAGCTCCAATATTTTGTCATCGGTGTACTGAATGATATCTTCTTTCCTAGTTGGATAAACTTCTTGGTGAGTTGCTCTCCTGTTTGGGCTCTCGATACACTGGATCCTATGACAACGATCTGCTTGAAGCGCTCTCACCTTTGCTCTGCGCCATATTTCTACACAAGAACAAGCAGTTGCGCACTCAGGCTGCACAGTTTTGGAATGGGTCGTTTGCTAAGGCAGCCACGTTGGTTTATCCAGATGAACTCAAGTAAGCATTTTAAGAGCTACTTCTCACCAGCTTTGTTGCGCAACGTTGCCAAATGCAGCCCTAATGCATCGCCAAAAGCAATTTGCTTTATGTTCTATTGCGTCAGTTCACATCAACAAGCAAAAAGACAGGTTGCATGCTTATGCATCTTCTTTTAATGTGCTAAATTTTATTCTAATGGTCTGCTGACTACAAATGTCTCAGCTAAGCACACCCTCTTGCATGCTGGCTTAGCCTAAGAGCAGATGGATTCCAAGAAGTTAAATTCTACATGAATCATCTGCCCTTAAAGCAATCCTGCATTCAAGAGGGTGTGCTTGGCTGAGAAAGCTCTTCCTTTCCTCCTGTAGATTTCCGAGGATGTGACATTTTATTTAGGCTTGAAACTAGAAAGTCGCACAAAAAAATGTAAAAACTGTTTAAAACAAAGCGGAGGTCGACCCTAAAAATAAATTTTAATGTAATAAAAACATTTCGTTTGAGGCATTTTTTTTTTTTTAAGATCTTGTTACTAAGCAGACTTCCTAATCTGCCTTCTTCCTATCCGCGGTGGTCCTACTCCTCGTCCTGACTCGCCTGGCCTCCTGGGAAATGAGTGTCATAATTTCCCAGGAGTCTGTGGAAGGTTAGGGAGTAGTCGTTTTATTTGCATACTTCTGTTATCTTAGTTGTCATAACAATGGGGCGGGACCTTCCTCCGTCGCCGCCCGTTATGGCAACTATACAAACTTACGGCGCTACAAACGTAGTTTAACTGCACATGCACGAGATCGAGAGGTGCATGCTGGTTACCCAGCATGCACCTCTCAGGAAAACCAGCAAGATAAATCTACTGGGCTTCACATGCCCATAGCTAAGATGGAAATGGGCAGAAGATTGATTACAACATATTCTGTAAGTGTGTTTTTTTTTTTTTTTTTTTTTATTACTGAACAGATCGGGAAGTATTTGATATCTTTTATTGCATATATATTGTACTAATTTTGAGATTGTAAAAAAAAAAAAAAAATTATGGCCGAAACACCACTTTAACTATAATATACCTTTCTATCTTTTGACTAATGCAAGTCGCATAAGGATTAAAAATAGTCAGTGTTGGTCATGGTGCAGTGTAAGACTTCTGGGCGGTTTTCCTCTTGCTTTGTGCCCATATCCTCGTACGGGTTTCCTGTTACAAAGCTAGGGGAAGAATGAATGACCTATGAGCATGCTGAGCAGCGCTATTGTAGACCCAGTCACACCACATGTACATCTGCTGCAGTTGTAGACAAGAATTGTAGTCTTTTCATTCAGAGTGGGCGGAGCCCTGCATGGCAGCGCTGTTTTGGAAAAGTGACAGCGGGCGCGGGGAGAGGTTCCCCTGCCTGCTGTCACCGAAGGCAAATTTATTCTTTATAGTAGTAGGTCCTGCAAAGCTGTCATCCAATGTAAATACACCTATTAAAATTGTTTTTAATTTTTTTTTTTATCTTTTTAAATAGACCTGTTTTAAGTCAAGTTAAAGTAAAAACTCCCCTCCTGTTACCTGGCTTCACCTTTACTACTACAGCTGAGGAGTCAAGTGGCCCCTATTCTGATAATGTAAGTCTTTTATATTGGTATATTGTAATATCTTGTATATGATCTGCCTATACAAATGTTTTCCTTATGTAAACTAGCCATGTAGTGGAATGCCAGCACCCTTTTTGTACACTGATTTAAATTGATAATCCATACAGTAATGTTTACTGCTTTTTTTTATTTTTGCTGTAGATGGAAAACTCTCAGCTGGGAACCAAGGTTAGCGGTATTGAGATGAAATCCACTGGGAAAAGAGACTCCTTACTGGCCAGAGCAGAAGAGCCTAAAAATAAAAGCACTCCAACAAAAATTCCATCTGCCAAGGTAAGGCATGTATATTTTTATTGGTCATGGTCTGTTTTTCTGACAGACTAAAAAGCAGTTGCAAAGATACAAGTCCCTTTAGGCTCGGTTCACACCTATGCGAATTGAACGTGTTTCCTCGCATCCAAGTCGCATAGCAGGAGAATGTGACTGGCTCTCTATGGAGCTGGTTCACATATCTCCACAGCAGGTCCAGTGCAGGAAAAACATGTGCCTTTTTTTTTTTTTTTTTGGTGGTGGTTCAGGTCTGAATTCAGCCCAGACTCGGACCTGAAACGGTGAACCGGCACGCACCGGACCCCTTCTGTGCGACGGATGCGGCGATGGTGTGAACCGAGCCTTACACACAAGTACTAAGTAAACAGGTTTCAGCATATCTGTCTTCAGGCAAAAAAGTGGTTGGTTAAAAATGTAGTTTCTGTAAAATTATAAAGCTGGGCACTTTGTAAAGCTGTGAATTTGCCTGCCTCAAACATTCCACAAATGCACTTGTATACAGTATTGTATGTTTTCTGCCTTTATAACCGTGGTTTATCCGCTTTGCTTGCCAAGATCCTGGTTTTGTTGGTGTCTTTTTTAAATGGTGTAGTATTGCATACAAAGGGGAGACACATAGGAATAAGAGTGCTTTTTCATTAAAGAAGAAAAAAAATGCTGCTTCTCATATTTGATGCATGCAATTGGTATGTTTTGATTGTTATACTGACTTAAAGTGGTTGTAAACCTCAGGCATGAAATATGAGCAAAGCATCTCCCCTCTATATAGTGTATACTATGAGCGCTAAGTGTCCTTTCTGTCTGCTGCTTTGTTTGTCTGCAATCAGCATGAATCACTTCTGACAAGTTATCCTGACACCAAGAGAAAACATGTGATGGGGAGGGACTGCAGATAAAAAAAAAAAAAGTACAACATATGTAGGAGGATTTGTTTTAATCTGTGTATCACCTGAGGTCATTCACTTTACTGGGTATATGTAAAGGTTTACAACTACCGTATTTATCGGCGTATACCGCGCACTTTTTTGCCCTGAAATTCAGGGCAAAATCGTGGGTGCGCGATATACGCCGATACCCGCGCCGAGTTTGAACTACTGCGCCGGCATATACCGAGCGCAGTACACTCGGGCAGGCTCGGCTCCTCTCGCAGTCATGTCCTGGACACACAGGACGTGACTGCGAGAGGCGCCGAGCCTGCCTGACTATACACGAGTGTACTGCGCTCGGTATATGCCGGCGCAGTAGTTCAAACTCGGCGCGGGAAGCGGTGAGGACGCCGGACCCGACGAGGACACCACCGAAGCCGCAGACGGACCCCGGACCCGACGAGGCCGCCGCGCAAGACACCAAAACTAGTACTAAAATGTTTTTTTTTTACCGGAATGCGGGTCCACTTTAGGGGTGCGCGCAATACCCCGATAAATACGGTACTTTTAAAGCAGTGCTTTGAAACATTGACCCAGCATACAAATGTAAATATGGTTTCTGACTTTCCTGGTAGGCGTGTTTCAAAAAAGCCAGCAATTTTCTTTTAGAAAGGGAACTATTACTGAATGCTGATCCTATTATTGACTCTGTTTTTAAACTGATTGCATTATATTTTAAATAGTTAAAACTGGAGTTTTCATCTCCGAACACCAAAAAGAAAATCTTGGAAGAGGAGCAGTCGTCTGACTTTGTATTTATCCCTCCTGAAGCTAAAGAGAGAGTTCTTACAGAACATCAGAAGGAAGTCCTTCGCACAAAAAGGTTTGTTGGTGGGATATGGACATAAACGTACATGTGAAAACTGGTATGCAGACTTCTGCAATGGGGTCGATTTACTAAAACTGGAGTGTGTTAAATCTACTCTGCGGAGAAACCGTTCAGCTTCCAGGTTTTTTTTTTTTGTCAAAACTTAATTAAGCTGAAGTTAGACGCTGATTGGCTACCATGCAGAGCCTGTGTGTCATGCCAGAATAGATTCTGTGAATGCACCACAGCAGTTGGCCAGGTTTCTGGTTTCCTAGGTTGCCACTTTTTTTTAAGTGACCATCTTTTCACGATTGTTATCAGTCCCCTATGGACTGTCTTTATATTCACTTTTAGATTTTCAGTTTGCGCTCATCATTCTTTATTCACATCTTTTCACTGCACTTTCTGTTCACTCCTTGGTTATGTAAAGAAATTTAAAAGTCTTTGTAGGAAATTTATCTAGATTTTAGTGTAGGTTTTTTAGATGCCATTTGCAACCAAATGTCATTGGTATTTACCATTGCTATGATTTTGCCCACTGCAACCATTCTCATGCCCTTTTTAAAAAAAGGTTAGCATGGCAGGCTAGAATAGAATGTCATAGAAATATGCCATTCAGATGATATATCCATAAAGGTTTTTTTAATTTTAAGACCCGGACCATTATGCAGCTAAAGGACCTTGCCCCTTTTTGCGATTCGGCACTGCGTCGCTTTAACTGACAATTGCGTGACGTGGCTCCCAAACAAAATTGGCTTTTTTTTTTTTCACAAATAGGGCTTTCTTTTGGTGGTATTTGATCACCTCCTGCGTTTTTGTTTTTTTTGCGCTATAAACAAAACTAGAGCGACATTTTTGAAAAAAAATGCAATATTTTTTTTTTTTTTTTTTTTCTATAATATCCCCAAAAAAGAAACTTTTTTTTTTTTTTTTTTTTTCCCTCAGTTTAGGCCGATTTCGTATTCTTCTATGTATTTTTGGTAAAAATGTACAAAATAGGGGATAGCTTTATGGCATTTTTATTATTTATTTTTTTTAACTTCCAATGGCGGTGATCAGCGATTTGTATTTCTTTTTTTTTCTCTCCCCGTGACTGCGACATTATGGCGGAAACATCGGACAATTTTGACACATTTTTGGGACCATTGTAATTTTCACAGCAAAAACTGCTATAAAAATGCATTGATTACTGTGAAAATGACAATTGCAGTTTAGGAATTAACCACTAGGGGGCGCTGTAGGGTTTAAGTGTGACCTCATGTGTTTCTAACTGTAGGGGGGCGGGGCTGGACTTGTGACATCATTGATCGTCTTTCCCTATATCGGGGAACAGACGATCAGTGCCACTGTAAAGAACGGGGAAGGTGTGTTTTATATACACCTCCCCGTTCAGCTCCTGTGACCAATCGCGGGACACCGGCTGCGATCGGGTCCCGAGGCCGCGGAGCTTTGGACCGGCTGGGCACTTAAAGGGGATGTACAGGTACGTGCTGGTGCCCAACCGTGCCATTCTGCCAACGTATATCGGCGTTGGGCGGTCCTTAAGTGGTTAAATATATGAACGTGTTGAACAATGTTGCCTTAACCTCTCCGTTTTTTTTTTACCAGGGTGGACATACCGACCATGTATAACAATTTAGATGCATCGCAGGACACCGCTTTGTTCACACAATATACTCAGAGCCAGGAAATTGCATTGTAAGTACAGTTAGTTTACTACTACACTATTGGACATAAAATTGTCATCTCCAATCTTGCCATTCGTTTTGTTCTAGGGACAAGCCAGAAGTAAAGGTGGATGCTACAGAAAATGCTGCTCAATCCAAGGTAACAATATTATTATGCTTTTGTTAAGTCCTGCCCCACCTTATATTTTGAAACTGGTATGTTACACAGATACTATATTGCTTGCAACTATTTGCAATTTAACTATGAGTAATGCTTGTATAAATAACCAAAGGACAATTAAAGTGGTTGTAAAGGCTGAAGGTTTTTACATTTTTTTTTTTTTTTTTGCATTCTATGCATTAAGGCATGGGTCTTCAAACTATGGCCCTCCGGTTGTTCAAGAACTACAATTCCCATCATGCCTAGTCATGTCCGTGAATGTCAGAGTTTTACAATGCCTCATGGGATGTGTAGTTCCGCAACAGCTGGAGGCCCGTAGTTTGAGGATCCCTGCATTAAGGTAAAGATCAACTGTGTACAGCAGCGCCCCCCCCCCATATTTACCAGAGTCTAAATTCGATCCAGTGATGTGCACTAAGGATGAGCTCTGGTGTGTTCGCATAGTACACGTGCAGAGCCCACCAGGAAGACTGCACGGCGCTGCACTAATCACAGCCAGGGAAACATTTCCCGATCTCTGCAGACGAGCATTGGGACAATGTCTCCCTGCCTGTGATTAGCGCAGCGCTGTGCAGATTTCCTGGTGGGCTCTGCACGTGTACTATGTGAACACGCCAGAGCTCATACTTAATGTGCACCAGAGCCGAGGCTCACCTGGATCTCTCACCCCCTCGTTGGCTGAGACATAGCCGGAGCCATTGGCTGCTGCCGTCAATCATAGGCAGTGGGAAGGGGGAGCCACACTGGCTCGGGAACGAGAGCACTTGGCGCAAGTGGCTTGCAATGGTGGCGCTTGGCAAGGGGGAGGGACCAGTTGAGCAGGCCCTAAAAAGGAGGATCGGGGCTGCTCTGTGCAAAACCATTGCACAGAACAGGTAAGTATAGCATGTTTGATATAGATATTGATTTTGTTTTTAAGAGCCTTTATCACTTTAAATATACTTTTAAAAAAAATGATGATAGCACTGTTTGGTATTTTAGTTTGTAATTGAGATAAAGACCACCAGGGAGCATTTTAAATGGTATTGCTGTCTGGGCAAATGTTGAAGATCGACAACTCCTGGCTTTTGCAGACTTGACACTAATTAAAAATGTTGTCTCTAAATTACTCTTGCATGTTATGGACTTTACATAAGGCTAATTCACCGATAAGTTTCTACATATTAAATTAACAGTATATTTTCTTTTTTTGGTTTTCCAGGAAGAACATACACCTCAAAAGGGAAGTGACGTAAAGGAAGAGGAACACGAAGCAAAAGAAGTTGCAGATATTGACTTGTTGGAAGTTGAAGTGTCAAAAACTTTGAATGACTCTTCTGTGTTAAACACTTCAAAAGAAGTGCAAAACTCCTCAAACATCAGCAATAGTTCTACCTCTTCGGATATGGTGGTAGGAACACCACCACAACCCATGAGCAGGAGACAGTCTTTTATCACCTTGGAAAAGTTTGACAGCTCTGAGAATCGCTCTTTTAGCCCTTTGTCAGAAGCAAAATTTCCAAAAGCAAAAGAGGTTATTTTAGTGCCAGACAGTCAAGAAGTAAAGGATACAAACCCAAAGCGCAAAGAAAAAGAATCAAAAAGAAATAAATTACAGGCAGAAACTGAATCACAAAATGATAAATCAAGACCTGCATCCAGAAGAAGATCGAGATCTTTACGTCAAGCTGAAGACGCAGAGAAGAAACTTGAAGCACCTGAACAACCTAGTCTGAAATGTGGAAGTGTTGCTGGTGCGGCACCTGCAGAGGAAATGGAAGACAATGAGTGTGTTCCAGAATCTCAGCTGCCTCAGCAGGAAGAAAATGTGGACCACGATAAGGAAAATTCAGCACCAGAGAATATTACAGACTTCAAAGAAAACACTCCACCAGAGACTAGTACAGCAGTAAAGGAAGACGCTCAACTGCCTCAGAAAGCACCTGGTAATCCAATTTTGTTGAGACGCTCTTCCAGGAGGCAATCGGAAATAGTGGAAGCTGTTAAGGAGGCTGCAACAGAAAAACCATCCCGGGTGAAAGAAGAGCAAAAAATCAATTTGAAAAAGATTCCTCCATCTAAAGAAACTCCTACTAAGCAACAAAGTGAAAAGCTTGTGAAAGCGGTTGAAAAGGAAGATACTGATTTGGCCAAAAATCTTGAAGAAAGTTCACAAGTTAATAAAACTTCGAACACTGATAATGATGAGGAGCTTCCAGACTCCAACTCCAGTGAGAAGACGATAAGAGGCAGATCTAGATATCAGACACGAAGGTCTCTGCAGGCTCTTCAGACTGCCAATGAAAATTCAGAGTCTGATAATTCTGAACCTCGTGAACCAACAGGCAAGCGAAAACGAGGTAGACCTAGGAAAGTGGATGGATCTGAAAAGGAAAAAGAGGAAAGCTCTCAGGAATCACAGATGAGTGATACAGCCAATTTCTACATGGAACCAACCAAAAGTGAGTGTGCTTCTGATGTGGTCTCTGAGGTAGATTCCCAACCCGAAATAGATGGAGAAACCTACATGAGTTCTTCAGATAACTCTGAATCGCGGGCAAAGATTCCAAGGTTGAAGGATGGCAGGAATACAGAGTTGGGCTCTACCGTGGAAATTAACAAAACCTATAATGTTTCCAAACTTGGCAGCATGGCGCAAAGCTTAATGACTGAACCTTCTGCTGGTGACTTTGCCACAGCAGTTTCTGATGTATTTAGAAATTCTGAAAACACCTCAGCAATTGACTGTCCCCATAAAAGAAGTCGGCGAGTCAAAAGGTCCAAGGGTTGTGACTGTTGTGAGGCCTCAGGAAGGGAAGAAAAGTCTTTCACGGAATTAAAATCCGAAGAAGCGGAAAGTAAATACAAGACTATGAACTCGTCTTCTGACATGCAGTTTAACTGTACTTTCTCAGGGCCATGCGCTGTTAGCACACCACTCGTTCCAGCAAAACAGCAACCATTTTTCAAAGTCTCTGCAACTGAGATTAAATCGGATACTGAGTCGGAGCTTGAACAAACAGTTCAATTTAGTAAGAGTGAGACGGAGGAAGTAACAGAAATTTATGTTCAAACAAAAACAATAGAAGCTTTGGAATCCTCAACGGAACCTACTACAGAGGTGACAGAAATTCAAAAATATGCACATGACAGTGTAAGCATTGAAAATCAATGTGTTAAAGAACCACGTGCAGAATATAAACAAAACAATGTTGAGGCAGAAAAAGAAAACTTCTGCAAGACTTTTGATGTAGAGACCATTGAAGCATCTACAAAGGACGAGACCTGTGTAAAACCAGAGGAGGAGCTGGAAGATGCTCAGGTTATAGTAGATGAGGGTAATGATGTGGTTGAAGAAAAAGATCATTCTGCCACGTCAAGCCAGGATTTTCCTGACGAGAACAATGCGGGGGCGGTCAAAGCTCCTGCTAAAGACATTGAAATAGTAGACTATTCAGCTGCAGAGATTAAGTTGCCTACTGCTGAGGAAACTGAAGCAGAGCTGGACAGAGCTTCTGCAGAGGAGGTTGAAGCAAATGTGGGTAAAGATTCAACTGAGTTGACTGAGCCCAAAGAAGCTATTGCTGAGGTGACTGAAGCAGAAATGGGCAAAGTTATTTTTGAAGGACAGGTGGAAAACGTTTTTGCAGGAGAGATTGATGTAGAGGTAATCGCAACTCCTGGGAAGTCTGAAGCAGAGGTGGAAAAAGCTTCTGCTGAGGAGACTGAAGCAGAGGTAAGCAAAGTTCCTGCTGAGGAGACTGAAGCAGAGGTAAGCAAAGTTCCTGCTGAGGAGACTGAAGCAGAGGTAGGCAACGTTCCTGCTGAGGAGACTGAAGCAGAGGTAGGCAAAGTTCCTGCTGAGGAGACTGAAGCAAGGGTGGAAACTGCTTATCCTGAGGAGATCGAAGCTGAGATGGACACAACTGCTCCCAATGAATCCGAAGCAGAAGTTAACACAGTCCCTCCTGGGGAGATGGAAGAAAGCACTGTCTGTCAGGAATCAAGTGTAGATAAGGTTGCTGAGACTTTAGCAAAAGAGAAAACTTTGAACATAAATGAAGAAAACATTCACCTTGAGAAAGAAAATTCTCAGAGGACTTGTGGGGAGAATGCAGAAACTTGTATAGTTCCATCTACTGACACATTGCCATACAAGGTCACCTTGTCTGAAGGAGCAAAAGTGGATGAAGATCTGACAACTGCTGCAGAGAAGTGTGCTGCTCCGAGAGGATCTGAAAATATGCAAATAAATCTGGGTGAAGGACATTCCAGCACAGATTCACCACCTAAACTAAAAGGCTTGACATCTATGGCTCTAGCCAATGACAGCCCCAGTGGAAGCTTCAGCTGGTCTCCATCTGCATCACCTTCAACCAGCATTCTAAAGAAAGGGCTAAAGAGACACCAGCAGGAAATGGACTCCCCCTCTTCGCTTAACAAGGTATACTTTCCTATCGGTTGCATCTTCGTCATAGAATTGGAAGCATTTTGCATTCTGGTTTACTTTTTTAATGCCATCTTTGTAAGTATCTTAAAATCTTTTTTTTATTTTTTTGCCGTTCTGTGAGCAGATTAGGAGAGTATCGTTTGCTGATCCAATATATCAGGAAGGATTGGCAGATGACATTGATCGCCGTAGCCCTGTGATTAGAAGCAATCAAAGTAACTCCCCATCTTCAAGAAGTCTTAAAATGCTAACGAGTACTCAGCCAAAGGTAATATTGCAATGCTTGCTTTTGACGTGTTTACTAAAATTCAACACCTCTAGCCACTTGTTTTGTGACTGTACCTTTAAATTCACTAGATTATCACCACCCCAACCAAAGGATTTGTCTCTCCTGGGTCTCGTGTTCTTGGATTTAAGAGTTCAAAGAAGAGTTTGGTAAGCTCAGATCATCACTTGTGTCATAACGGGTCCTTTTTTAAGCCCCATCCCTAGAAGTTTGGATTGGTATTAAGATTTAGCTTTTTATGATTTTAAAATTGCTAAATCATTTTAAACGTTTTTGTTTTAGATTTCAGAAATGACCAAAGAGTCCATGCCATCTCCTAAAGAGAGCGTCTACCCAGCACTAATGAACTGTGCAGCGTCCATTGATGTCATTCTTCCACAGATTACCTCCAATATGTGGTGAGAGATTTGCTTAACACAGTCTGAAGAGCTTGTCGTCTTGTACATACACATATACATAATTTTTTTATTTTTTTTAAATAGGGCCAGAGGACTTGTACAGTTTATCCGTGCTAAAAATATAAAAACAATTGGTGACCTCAGTACACTTACACCTTCTGAAATTAAGACCTTACCAATCCGTTCACCAAAGATCTCTACTGTGAAGAAAGCTCTGAGAACCTACCATGAGCAACAGGTGAGTTGGTTGTGACCAAGTTTGGGCAGTTATATGCCATAGCCTTTGCATCGCTTGCACAAGTAATCTTCTTTCTTCCTTTTTATTTTTTTTATTATAGACTAAGGCAAAAGGATTTGATGAATTTGCTGTCCTCGATGAAGCTGAAAAGTCATATAATGGGCTTGATGAGAGACCGATATACGCTGAAGAAAAACTTGAAACAGGTATTGTCTTGTTTTCTGGGAAGTCCTCCTACTCATTATCTATTCTTAGTGCTGCACACACATACATCGCACAATCTATTGGCAAAGTCCCAATGTTAAAAAAAAAAAAAAAATGATCTCATTAAAAAGTCTAATAGGTGTAGGTCCTCACAAAGTAAAGTGCTGGGAAGAATCCATCACCTAGAAGGAAAGGTTCACACAATGAGTGGACTACTTAAAGCGGGAGTTCACCCTTAAATGTTTTTTTCAAAAAATCCCCTTAGATGGATGCTCGTTTTGTCTAGGGGAATCGGCTAGTTGTTTTAAAATATGAGCATTACTTACCCGTTTTCGAGATGCATCTTCTTCGTCGCTTCCGGGTATGGGTCTTCGGGAGCGGGCGTTCCTTCTTGATTGACAGTCTTCCGAGAGGCTTCCGACGGTCGCATCCATCGCGTCACTCGTAGCTGAAAGAAGCCGAACGTCGGTGCGGCTCTATACTGCACCTGCGCACCGACGTTCGGCTTCTTTCGGAAAATCCTGACGCGATGGATGCGACCGTCGGAAGCCTCTCGGAAGACTGTCAATCAAAATAGGAACGCCCAGTCCCACAGCCCATACCCGGAAGCGGCGGAGAAGATGCATCTCGTAAACGGTAAGTACAGCTCATATTTTAAAACAACTAGCCGATTCCCCTAGACAAAACGAGCATCCATCTAGGGGGAAAAAGTTTTATGTACGGGTGAACCCCCGCTTTAATCAAAAGCAGTCAAACAGCTTGAATATCATCCACTTAGATTTCACCATACTTGTGGGAACATAGAGTGCATGAACACCAATAGGATCCTTAGACTCTCATCACATCATGTAAATGGGTATAAAAAATGTCATTGCGCAGTATTACTGACGAGTACCTTTATTAACTCAACGCAGTAAAAAACACATTTCAATCTAAGAAAAACAATCAATGTTTCCATCCAGTGTAATGGCTGACTGTTGAGCTTGACATCGTCGCGTAACCCAACTCCTTACACCGAATGACCAAACGTCATCATATAGCATAAGAACCCTTTGTGACAAACCAACCCAGTCTACTAAGAACATACCCAACCCTTATTAAAGATATTAATATTTTTTTCTTCTTTAAAGCGGAGGTTCTGTGGGAAAACGTTTTTTTTTTTTAAGACAAATCTGCTGCTGTTCCTATACTAATTATTTTACTCACTAGTGCCGTTCTTGCAGCCGCCAGGATCCTCGTTTCCAAGAAAATAATATTTTATAAAATATTATGATGGACATTGCCATCTTAATTGTGGGCTGAAGCGATCCTGTACCCTTTTCCGGGATGCGGCGAATGCTGATCTCCCAGCATTCACCGCGTAATCCCGCGCATGCGCAGTGTTGACGGCGAGCCGCGCCGTCAACACTGCACAGTTACCATCACAACGGCGGGCGGCGTCCTGAAAAGGACACGCCCCGCTGTGTCCATCACACTAGTGCTTCTCTATCAGCGCTTTGCGAGTCACGTGACCCACCTCCCGCGTCACGTGACTGCCCAGCTAGCGCGAGACCAGACGCCTAGCTATTTCTGAGGATGTGCTGTGATTGGCCTGAACGTCACTCCCTGGACACCATACAATCTGCTCCCACAATGCACAGAGCGGTCGGGGAAAAGAGCAACACGCCCACTCCCCGTAGGGATGAATACCCGGAAGTGGAGCAGATTAGAGGTAAGGGAGCATCGTGGACAAAAAATGTAAACAACATCAATCTTTAATGGCCTGAAGTGTATAAATGCAGTAAACTTCGTTTTGAGGGTGAACCTCCGCTTTAATGCTAAAATTGTATATCTTCAACCAACAGATTACACTCTGCACAGAGGGAGCACAGTGCCTGTGATCATTTGATCACTATGGGTTTATTTGTAACGGCTATCGCATGGTACGTGGGTCAACCACAGCACGCTGTACCCAATCAGAGATCAGTAGTGATCACATCTGTCATGAATGTGACCCATTCATGACTGTAATGCTCAATGTAAAAAGCAGAAAATCCCTGATCACCCCCATAGTAGTACATTGTTGCTATGGTGACAATGAGCTACTCTGATGAAAGTATGTGTAAAAAAACTGAATACATTTTTTATACATACTGTCTGTCCCTGATCACCACCACACCAGTTGTCTGATGTACTGCACTGATGACAGTATACTTAAAGCGGGGGTCCACCCAAAAAAAATTTTTTTAACATTACATCTAGCAGAGCCAGCATACTAAGGACATTTACTTTCGGCAGGTAATTTTTTTTTTCTCTTATCGTCCATGGACGGACACAGCTCCTTAAATCTTGACAAGTGGGTTATGTTCCCTGTTTACAGGAGAGGACTAGGCAGAAACATGTTAAATAGTTAAATACATGTTACATTAACAGAGTTGAACAGCCCCGCCCAGGGGGCGGTCCCTCCAGACATAACCCTCCTCACTGCAGCTTGCAGCCTCAGTTTCGTTCTGCCTAGCAAAGGAGAAGGACGTATGGCTCCCTTTGGGCCCAGCGCCCTGAGGAGAAATTTTATTTTATTTTATTTTACTTTACTTTTTCTTGAAGAATCTTCTTTCAACTGTTGGCTGAGAGACAGGCTGGATATTATAGATCCTTGTAGTCTACTCAGTCCGACCAGCAAGCGTGGGCACACCTTTGCAAAGAGGCTTGGTCTGCCACGCCATACCTCATGACTCCTGAGGTGGCCGGTGAGCTTTGCTCCGAGGTCCACATATGACTGAGCTGTGGTGTTGCCTCAATCACAGTGGACCGGGCCGACAGCTACCTCCATTGCGGTTGTAGGTCTGTCAGGAATGCGTCAGCGAGTCCTCGCTCGGACGGGTAAGTACAGTCCCTCCTGCTTCGGTGGGTTGGTACAGCTGGGCATTCCTGGGGTTCGGGGGTCCCTTCCCCTTACTTCCCTGCTCCTTTCCCTTGCTGCATTGCTAACATTGCCGCTGTCAGGGGGGAGGGGGCCTTCCTGAGGGGACTGTGTTATCTGGCCTGTGTTTTTTCTTTTTTGTATTGGGCTTTCCTGTGAGGTAAAAAGCCCTGTGATGAGCACAGATGTTTATGATTATACTTCAGCAGACGCTGACTGATTGGTGACACCTGTAATGGTTTTGCTTTTTATGCTGTATCTGTGTCTTATCCTTAAATAAAACAGCCCTATGAGGCTTTTCCTGTTTAAACACAGGTCCCTGCAAAAGTTACCTCACGGTTCTTTTCCTCACAGGCAGCGCTGTGCAGTCTCCTCCTGAGGGAGTCCCCTGGTTACCCCTGGTCAGCGCAGCAAGTGGGTGAGAGGCCCTGAATAGGGCTCTAGGAGCTTTTGTCTATTTGTATGGACAGGTGTGCATATTATAATACACACTATATGTAAATATTGGAGTCAGTATCTGGGTCCTTCCCCACATGCTGGTGGTGGCAGCAGGTGTTAGCACCTGTGATTCCCACAGAGTTTTTATTGTTAGTCCTGGACACAGTTGTGCCAGGGTGGGGGTGGACTGCGGGCGGGCGGTAAAAGAGTGCCCCCTTCCCCCGTTATCCCCTGGGGAATGCTCTGTTATGGAGCCATGGACTAGGTACCTAGTTAAAAAAAAAAAAAAAAAGGCAGAATAAGGCATTTATGGGTGCGCTTTTTACTGCTGCAAGGGACTCTCCTAAGCTGCATAGTGCAGCTGGGTTTCCGCTGAGGGCTCGGTCTTTTTTGGATCACACAAATCAGACCGCTGTGTAGGTTTTTTCCTTCTGTGCCCTTCTTTGATAATTTCTGAGATGCGGAATGAGAAAAGCCACTGAGGGCTTTTGTAGTCCCTCACCGCCGGGCGGGAACCCCTACTTGTATGGATCTGACTGATAGAAGATCCGAAGTACTGACCCGTTCCATGTTTACCATGCTGCGGCCTATTGTGGCCACTACACTGGGGTCTCAGTGGTCGCTGGCGCTATTTTTTGGGAGATTTTTCAATTACATTGAAGACTCCCATTGGCGCCCATTTTGTCGTAGCCACGCTATGGCGCAGCTTACATTGTGCTGGCCTTTTTCCTGTGGCCGCGTTCTGAACGCTCGGCGGCCATCTTGGAGTAGTCCTGACCCCTAGTGCTGTATACAACTCACAGAGTGAGCATTTTGCACCAGACAGTGGAGGAGCACCGACTCTCTCCTGAGGTTATTAGCCTAGCGGACCAGCTGGTCCAGGGCCTCATATAGGTCTGTGATGCTTCATTGAATGCTGCGCCCTTGTTATCCAGGGCGTCTGTTTCAGAATGGTTTTATGCACACGGTGGTGTAGTGCTTAACTCCATTACTTGGCAGCAAAAGAGTCATTGGTTCGAATCTGCACACTGACGCCAATCTGCACACTGACGCCAATCTGCCTGGAGCTTGCATTGTCGCTCCCTGTGTCTGTGTGGGTTTCTTCCGGGTACTCCGGTTTCCTCCAAAGACATGTGTGCATACACCTACATAATATACATACACACTATGTGTGTGTATTATTTAGGGGCAACCCTCCCAGGCCGTCAAAGGCCCAGCTGGGGGACTAATCTGTCCCTGGGTGCATAAGCCGATCACGCCGGCACCCAAATCCTGCCAATGTATATAGCCTTCCCTCCCTGTCTCTAGGTGGGAGGGGCGGCTTGCAGGTTCACAATTCAGTGAAACCTCCCTGCTCTCCGACTAGTGGGTCTGCGAGGTGGTCTCTTCGGAGTACTAGATAGGGTTTCCTCCTATCCACAGAACAAAGTTCTGTCCTTGTGTCTTCCCCTCCCGGCACGTCGGTCTGCCTTGGGCAGTGTGGGATTTGCTAAGCTGCAAGGTAATTTTACCTTTCCTGCAGGACGAGAGTTTTGGGGTTTTCTATGGGCCTCAGGCCCTAAATACCTTTGTGAACGTCGGGTAGTTCCGCATGGAATCCATTTGTTCGGTGGTAGCTGCGCTTCATCCGGGGGATGTCCTGACGTCCTCGGACATCAGGGACGCATACATGCATGTCCCGTTTTGCACATGTCACAGTGTTTTTTTCTGTGCTTCGTGATGAGAGAAGGGTCTCTGTCAGCCTGTGGCCCTCCCTTTTGATCTGGCGTCAGCACCATGGGTTTTCAGCTAGGAGCTCGCACTTATTTGAATTTTGTTGGGACAGCGAGGCTTTGCCTCATTGGCTACTTTGACGACTTTCTTCTGAGAGCAGCTTCTGTCTCCGACCTAGTGGATGGGTTATTCCCATTCAGACCCTCCGAAGATTCGGGTGGATGTTAAACGTTTAGGCCAGAAAGTGTAGCTCAGTGGCAGCAAGCCTGCCCTACATGTGTGCGACCCAGGGTTCAAATTATGGGCATGCTAGGTTCCGACTCAGCGTTGGAGTATCTAGTGTTGATCCAGACTCCTCAGTGGCAAAGGTCCTTCTTCCCCTGGAGAAATTGCAGACTCTTCAGTCTGCGGAGAAGGTATTGGCATCACGCAATCGGTCTTCTCTCCGGGCGCCTGCTGGTTCAGGGTCTGTGGGTAGCCTCCTTCAAGGTGGTACTGTATGCCCAGTTCCACACCCTGGTTTTCCAGTGGAACTACTGTCCAGGTGGTAAAAATCTCTTGTCTCTGAAATCATTAGATTCCTGTGCGCCACCTAGTCAGAGTCCCTCTGAGTTGGTGACAGAGATTCCCGACTCTTCGGTCCGGGAAGTTGTTCCTTCCTTCCAGTGGTCGGTGTTTACGACGAATGCCAGCTCACGGGTTGTGAACCTGGAGGTTCACAAAACTGGGGGGTCCAGTCGGCCCTGAGTCGCTGGACTTGCGTGGACCTATGACCACACCTCCTTGAATGTGTCTGGTCTCGGTAGCTACCCAGGGTCGGGCCTGGCTAGTGCCTGGTGGAAGACCGCCTGGGAATACCAGGTGCTGTCTACTGTTCATTGTCCTACTATTTTAGGCGATCAGGCTATGCTTCTCCTTGTGGTCGACCAATCTGGTTTCAGCCGGACAACGCCACGGCCGTGGCTTCAGTCTACCATCAGGTATGCCGGCAGGCAGACTACTGGAGTCGCCAGATGCTGGACCAGGGCGACTGGTCTTTGTGCTTGGGGTGTTTCGGCTCCCTTGCAGGAGGTGAGCCTCACATGGCATGGATCTCCTGGCAGCTTGTCTCCGCCGCAAGGGTGTCAGTTAGTGGCCAGGTCTAGTGATCTTGTACAGACGCGTCAGTCGCGCTGGTGGCCCTGTGTTGTCTGTATCGGTGATTTTTTGCCATTCCTCCATGGTAATTGCTTCCTCGGCCGCTCCACAGAGTGGATGCTGAGGAGATCCCGATGATTCTAATCGCTCCAGATTAATCTCGGCGTCCTTGGTACGCTGATATCGGGCGCCTGGTAGCGGAGGCACCCTGGCGATTGCCAGGGCAGGAGGTTCCTGTCTCAAGGTCCCATACTTCCTCCTGTTGTACAGTCACTGACTTGCTTAACATGGTTATTGGAAGCCAGACTTTAGGTGACCAGGGTCTGTCTGACTCGGTCATCTCAACAGGGCACCGTAGTCTTCTTCCGGAGGATCTACCGTCGCACCTCTCTTGGTGCGAAGGGATGGAGTGACGTCCACGGGCGTACTTTCAATGTCCAGGGTCCTGCTGTTTTTAAAGCTTGGATTGGATCTAAAAATTGCTTAAAGCACCGTTTGGGGGCAGATTTCAGCCTTGGCTGTGTTCTTTTAGTGGCCTTTTTGCGGCCCGTTCCCTGGTGGGTCCCCTTTTTTTGTGCGCAAGGGGTTTGTCATATACTTTCCCCTCTTGGCCCATCTCTTCCCCCATGAGTTTTGACTCTGGTGCTCTCGGTTCTTCAGGAACCTTCCTTTTGGAAACATCAGAGATTTTCTCTTGACACTATCTCAGAAGGTGGCCCCTTTAGTGGCCTTTACCTCTGTTAGAGGGGTTTCTGAGTTGGCGGTCTTGTCTTGCAAGCCGCCATGCTTGATCCCCCATAAGGATTAGGTGATGGTGCGACCTTCCCTTCTTCCGAAGGAGGTTTCGGCCTTTCATACTTTAGGCGTGGTACGCGCTTTGCGGGTATACCAGCCTACTACGGCTCCATTTCGGAGCTTCTGACTCTCTTTTGTGTCAGGTGTCTGGTCCACAAAAGGGCCTGGCGGTCTCGTCGACCACCATTTCTCGGTGGATCGGGCAGGCCGTCATACAGGCCTATGCTCCTAAGGGCGGGCCCCCCTTTCCGGTCACGGCACTTTCGACCAGGGCAATTGGTGCTTCCTGGGTTTTTTTTTTTTTTTTTTCCCGACATCATGCGTCGGTCTCACAGGTGTGCGAGGCGGCGATTTGCTCGTCCGTTCACGCTTTTTCCAGAATTTACATGGTTGCTGTGAGTGCATCTTATGATGTTTTTTTCAGCCGCTAGTTTTTGCCGGCGGCTGTTTAAAGTTGCACCTCCTCCGTTGAGGAGCTCTGCTTGTTTTGGGGTGAAGTTAAAATTGTTTTTACTGATATATTTCCCACCCCTCGTTTTTTGACACTGCTTGGGGACGTCCCACTTGTCAAGATTTAAGGAGCTGTGTCCGTCCATGGACGATAAGAGAAAATAGGATTTTTTGTACTCACCGTAAAATCCTTTTCTCTGAAGTCCATGGACGGACACAGCTCCCACCCCTCCTTTTTAGGTTTGTACTGCTTGTTACGAACTGAGGCTGCAAGCTGCAGTGAGGAGGGTTATGTCTGGAGGGACCGCCCCCTGGGCGGGGCTGTTCAACTCTGTTAATGTAACATGTATTTAACTATTTAACATGTTTCTGCCTAGTCCTCTCCTGTAAACAGGGAACATAACCCACTTGTCAAGATTTAAGGAGCTGTGTCCGTCCATGGACTTCAGAGAAAAGGATTTTACGGTGAGTACAAAAAATCCTATTTTTTTTCTCCGTACATACCTTGATATTCTGATTTTGTCCGGGGCTTCCACGTTCTGATGACTGCGGGACTGGGCGTTCCTATCCCTGCCTCAGGGTTCCGATGACTGCGGGACTGGGCGTTCCTATCCTTCAGTTCGATGATTGACGGCTTGTGAAACGGGTCCCCTGTCGCACAAGGCGCGTCACCAGATTTACGAAAATAGCCGAGCTGCGAGTGGGCACTATACGGCGCCTGCGCAGTCAGCTCTACATGGCGGGCGCAGGCGCCGTATAGTGCCGACTCGCAGCTCGGCTATTTCCGGAAATCTGGTGACGCACGTTGTGCGACAGGGGTCCTGTTTCACAAGCCGTCAATCATCGAACCGAAGGATGGAAACTCCCAGTCCCGCAGCCCTGGACAAAATCGGAATATGAAGGTATGTACGGAGAAAAAAAATGACCTGCCGAAAGTAAATGTCCTTAGTATGCGGGCTCTAATGTTAATAATTAGTTTTTAGGGTGAATCCCCGCTTTAACCACTTCAGCCCCGGAAGTATTTACCCCCTTTCTGATGGCCATTTTCTGCAATACGGCACTGCGTCTCTTTAACTGACAATTGCGTGATCACCTGTAAGTTCCTATTCTGTTTTGCTATCTTTGCTCTGGGTGCGAGGAGTCCTACGATCGATCGGGTAATCAGCAAGACACTAACACAAGTATCATGTAGCAAGATTACAAAATTATTTTCCGGAACTTAGCTGGTTTTATTTGTGAAATGAGATGGGATGCATCTCATCGTGGACCAGCCAATCAGGTTACAGTTCCTTACAAGTATATATTTATACAAAGTCAGCCCAGAGATGCCATATAAGTAAAATATCTAAAATACAAAATTTGCTTGGAGATATTACTCAACAAATAAAAATATCTCCTGACCACAGTCTCATTATTTGTATAAATGTGTATAAAGTTCATAAAACTGTTAATAAGCTGTTAAAGTGGAGGTTCACCGAAAATATCTATTTTTAACATTAGATTGGGCCTAATTGCGGGAAGCAGAATCGGGTGTTTTGTTTAAAATCAATGCAGTACCGTTTTACCGTGGCTTCCGGGTATGGGCTGCGGGACTGGGCGTTCCTATTTGATTGACAGCCTTTCTGACCGTCGCATACAGCGCGTCACCAGTTTCCGAAAGTAGCCGAACGTCGGTGCGCAGGCGCCGTATAGAGCCGCACCGACGTTCGGCAACTCGTGACACGCTGTATGCAACCGTCGGAAGGCTGTCAATCAAATAGGGAACGCCCAGTCCCGAAGACCATACCTGGAAGCCACGGAGAACATCTATCTCTAAAACGGTAAGTACTGCATTGATTTTAAACAAAACACCCGATTCTGCTTCCCACAATTAGGCCCAATCTAATGTTACATTTTTTTTTTCGGGTGAACCCCCGCTTTAATAAAACTTCAAATGTCTGTAGAATATAATCCAATATTTCACACCTTTCTGCAGAACAGTAGCTGACCGCAATCTTTAAGTTTCCTGTAATATAAGCAGTACAAGCTTTTGTTTCATAAGCGAGAAAATAATTTGTAATATAAAAGTTTAAGAAGGATTCAAAATGATTAAGTCTGATAGGAAAATAAAGGCTCTTACCCCATTATTCCCATATGAGACCAGACCACCCATAACAAAGGGGTGACCCCACTTTCCTATCAATGTACCCAAATTTTTTTTTTATTTTTTTGTTTTTTTTCTCCACAAATAGAGCTTTCTTTTGGTGATATTTGATCACCGCTGCGGTTTTTATTTCTTGCGCTATAAACAAAAAGGGCCACTATTTTGAAGAAAACCATTTACTTTTTGCTATAAGTATTCCAATTTTTTTTTTTTACTTTCTTCATCAGTTTAGTCAGATTATGTATTCTTCTACATATTATTGGTAAACACCATAAGCGTATATTGATGGTTTGCACGAAAGTTATAGCGTCTACAAAATGGGGAATAGATTCATGTCTTTTTTTTTTTTGAATCGGGGCTGTGACATTGCGGAGGACAGATTGGACGTTTGACACTTTTTTCACCTTTTTGACATTTATACAGCGATCAGTGCTATAAAATTGCACTGATTACTATGTAAATGTCACTGGCAGGGAAGGGGTTAACACTAGGGGGCGATCAAGGGGATGAATATGTTCCCTCAGTGTGTGTGTGTGTGGTAACTGTGATAACAACAAAACCTGGGGAATGCCCAGGGAAAAACCAAGCCTACTTACCGATCAGCTAGCAGAACAACCAATTAACCTGTCTAACAGTATGCGTTAAAAACAGGGGTTTTGTCCGCACGCATTTGCAAATGCATGCGTGAGCCACACCAAGGCACCCTGTAATCTGTGGTCCTAACACTAAACAATGAGCGTCCCCACAGTGGAGGCACATGCATTCTAATGGATAGATAGGGGCAGTTGGACTGAAGGGGAGCCACCCCTCCTTAAAGGTACAAAAGCACACCAAAAACGTTTGACACTTTTTTCACCTTTTGACATTTATACAGCGATCAGTGCTATAAAATTGCACTGATTACTATGTAAATGTCACTGGCAGGGAAGGGGTTACACTAGGGGGCAATCAAGGGGTTAAATATGTTCCCTCAGTGTGTGTGCTAACTGTGAGGGGATGGGACTGACTAGAGGAGGAGCCAGATCATTGTTCCTACTGCTGCGATTTGACCTTTTCCCCGATCTGTGATCAGATGTGTCTGAAGGACACAATGGTCGCAGAGCAGCGTGCCTGATGCGCACCGCAGGAGGTGCACAGAGGTGGGGGTTCTGGGAGGGCACCCCCCTAGAACTGGATGGCAAGTGGTTAAAGATTGGGCATTTTACCTATTCTGTTCTTTTAGCCCCATCTGATTCAGGCTGCATGATGACATACATTCTGAGCCTGCAGATATTCAGCAGATTGCTGCAATTTGGTTGCACCGTTCCTCCCAAGCTCTTCTCCTTCCTGCATTTTCCACTTGAGGCATGTATGGCGGTGCTGTGCTAGTATCACTGATATTGTATTATTACAGCTGGGACTTTTTTCCCAGTAATGGGCAGTGATCACTGAGTTTGTCACACTCGCCCCACACGTTACAATATTATTCTATCCTCTTTGGATCTGCCAACCATGTAGTGCCAAGGCCCGGCTTGATTGAATACACACCGATTGGAAATTTCGGTCCTCATATTGCATAGTTTGTGTATCTAAATTTTATTGCACAGTCAGAGAAGGGCAACCAAACTGATAAGAGGCATGGAGGAGCTCAGCTATGAGGAAAGATTAGAGGAACTGAATTTATTCACTCTTGAGAAGAGGGGAATAAGGGGGGATATGATCAACATGTACAAATATATAAGAGGTCCATACAGTGGACTTGGTGTTGAGTTATTCACTTTACGGTCAACACTGAGGACAAGGGGGCACTCTTTACGTCTAGAGGAAAAGAGATTTCACCTCCAAATACGGAAAGGTTTTTTCACAGTAAGAGCTGTGAAAATGTGGAACAGACTCCCTCCAGAGGTGGTTCTGGCCAGATCAGTAGATTGCTTTAAGAAAGGCCTGGATTATTTCCTAAATGTACAGAATATAACTTGAGTATTAAGATTTGTAGGTAAAGTTGATCCAGGGTAAATCCGATTGCCTCTCGGGGGATCAGGAAGGAATTTTTTCCCCTGCTGTAGCAAATTGGATCATGCTCTGCTGGGGTTTTTTGCCTTCCTCTGGATCAACTGTGGGTATGGAGTTGGGTGTATAGGATTTTACTGTTTTTTATTTTGTTTTTTTATTTTTTGTGGTTGAACTGGATGGACTTGTGTCTTTTTTCAACCTGACTAACTATGTAACTATGTCAGATTGTAAGGTGTACGGTAACCCCTCTAGTTGTGTTTTTCTCCACGAGTTACTTCACCAGAACTGTAATCCTTCCTATTTCAGACCTGCCGGAGGCATCTGCCACAGCACCTGTGGAAACCGCTGCAGCCGCGCCAGACCTTCCAGCGCAGATTAACGCACTTTCTTTGCTGATGACTACAGAGGAACTTGGAAAATATTCAGGAAGCCAGCTTTTTGAAATGCAGGAAAAACTTGGGACAATATCAAACGGCATTCTTCGGCATCTGCAGTCACGATGGAGTTCGCCACCTCACAACGGCTCTGTTTAGTTCAGCTCCGTGTGTCTTGAGCAATTGTCATTTACAGGACATTTTTACTACTTTTCTGATGAACATTTTTTAATACAGACTGCAAACATTTTTAAGAGATCCATCATGTGGTGGTCATCTTTACTTTGAATTGTACTTCTCTATACACAGCTTCAACTAGGTAATTAAACATAACATTCATTATTCTAGGTTTCAGATGAAGAATTAATGCGTTTAAGTACCAGTCTTGTAGGGAGGGGGGGGGGGGCAGAATGCTGATATTTCTATGGCACCGGTAGCTCTGTGATTGGTCACCCTCTGGGAGAGTATTATCTAGAAGTGGAAAAAAAGAGATGCATTTGCACGTCCAGTGTGACCACACAAGTCGCTTGGCATTTTCAAGGTTCACAGGTGAAACTTGTGGGCAATATGGTAATTTTTTTCTTTCTTACCTTCAGTTTTATGAAATTGTAGTATACACTGCTATTTTTAAATGTCGTCCACTTTTGACCACCTTGGTTTTCTGCTTATGTACGTAATATTGTAAATTCCTTTTGACATGTTTACTTTTGGACTGGAAAAAGTATTTTTGGTAGATTTTTTGCCTCTGAAAGCTTTACTCAAAACAAGCCTTGGAGAATACCACAGTATACTAATTTTCATGTGGCCCGTGTTGTACCCATACACTTTGTCAGTTTTTTTGTAAATTCTGTATATAGCCTCACTGCAGGTTACTAGTTTCGATAGTAATCCACTCTGTACATATAATTTAAACAGTTGGTTTCACCAGAATTCTTAATATTCACTTTGCTGCATGTGCTCCTTTTTTTTTTTTTTTAGATCTTAAATGTAAAATAAAAACTATTAAAGTACTTTTTGAAGTTTTGCAGTAAGTGTTTTTCATTATGAACTCTGGAGTATGTATTTGTGGTGTCTGTAAATGGGTGGCTTTTCAACTGCTTTTTTTTTTTAACTGAAGAATGCTATATACAATTTCCCCGTGACTAGGACCTTACAATTTTCTCTACACTAACACATTGCATTGCAAACCTGCAAGTCAACCTGAACTTTGTTTTAAAAGACCAACAGGGACGTTCAAAACCCAGCCAAGTTAGACTTTTATAAAAGTCAAGATGTGTGTGGGTGTATAACTAACAAATTATATATATGTGTGTGTGTGTGTGTGTGTGTGTGTGTGTATATATATATATATATATATATATATATATATATATATATATATATATATATATATATATATATATATATATATATATATATATATATATATATATATATATATATACATATATACATATATACACATACACATACACATACACATATATGTTTTTTTTTCAGGGGGAACTCGGTTCCACCACCTCTGGCTCAGACCCTTTGGTGCCTGCTCACCACAATCACTTGTAAACAGAGAAGTCTGGTTTCTGTGTTTACATGTGACAGCTCTGCACTCTGTGTGTAACCCCCCTGAACTCTGCACTCTGTATGTAATGCAATCCTGGTATTTATTGCCCCTTTAATACCCTTCTACTGTTTGTGATATCTGAACGGGGTGGTGGTTGAGTTCCTGCACCTATTTTCTGAGAAAAAAAGATATATATATAGATATATATATATATATATGTATACCCCAAAAGTGTAGTGACCCAGAATTCTCAACTGGACAGGTTGAGGGGCACAGATGAAACTGATGTTTCAGTTTCCTCATTATTTAATAAAGTCCACTTTGGGACCTGGAGCCCGGGAATTTTGTAGAGATCCGAGTGGGATGAAATCCCCAGTCCTGGGTCCAGATTTTGAGATTTACCAGCACACTTGACTGTGCTGGCCTATTTGTAGACACCTGACCATGGTTCTGCACTCCACCCTCCCAAGGGGTTCAGGCTTACAAGGGACAGCCCAGAGTGTGCCCTGGAGAGTGCAGGTTGCACTTTGAAACCCAGAGACCCGAGTCTGAGGTTGCTGTCAGGAGGGCTTCATGCGGGAGCCTGAGCAGTGGTGCTGCTGCTGCTGAAGAGAGCCAGGTGGCTCGGTATTTTCATTTGCATGTGTGAGCCAGGAGGCTGAACATACTATCATTTAATATTGATGGTGAAAACCCCTGCGAGGGAAACCACTTCTGTTTTCATCTCTGGAACTTTGATTTTCTTTAATAAAAGTGGGCCAACAAGCCCTCAAAAGGAAACATTTGCGTGGGACTGTCCTCGCTAGCAGGTGCTACACTTGAGCAAACAACCCCCAACATTACTATATATAATCTATCACTGTGGTCCTCGGATTGAATCCCAGCCAGGACATTGCATGGAATGTGTGTTTTTTCATATGCGCATGTGAATGTCCTCTGAGTAGTCCTCTGCTTTCTTCCCGCACTTTACAGAAATGCTAGTCAATTGGCTCCTCTCTAAGTTGGCCCCATATATGTGTATTCATAGGGACCTTGGATTGTAAGCTCTGTATGTAATGCGCTGTGTGAATTGTTGCTATATACAGTATTGGCCAAAAATATTGGCACCTTTTTTGCAATTTTTGGCAGCTAATGCACCACTTTGCCTAGAAAATTTGTTGCAATTACAAATGTTCAGGCACATGCATGTTGGTTTCTTTTGTTTGTATTATGACACAAACAAGGGGAGAAACGAAAAGCTAAATCTGACAGATTCCACGCAAAACTCCAAAAATGGACTGGACAAAATTATTGGCACATTCTCAAAATTTTAAGAAATAATTGCATTCCAAATTTGTGCGGCTCCTGTAATTTGTGATTTAACTCGCCTGTTTCAATGAACAGGTGCTGACAATATAGAAATCATACCGGCAACCAGTTAAAAATGGTGAAAAATTAACTTTTTTGGTGTCTGTGTGCCACATGGAGAAGAGAAAAAGCAGCAAATTATTGTCGAGGATTTGAGAACAAAAATTGTGGCAAAGAATGGACCATTTTCAAGGTTACAAGTCCATCTCCAGAGATCTTAATGTTCCTGTGTCCACTGACTGCAATATTGTAAATAATTTTACATCCCATGGCACTGTAGCTAATCTCCCTGGATGTGGACGAAAGAGAAAAATGTATCCGTTTTCCAAAACTTACCTGAGGAAGCCGAAATCCCTTTGGGAGAATGTGCTGGACAGGCGAAACAATATTACAGCTTTTTGGTAAAGCCCATCGTTCTACTGTTTTTTGTTTTCTTTAACTGCTTGCCGACCAGCCACAGTCGTTATACGGCGGCAGGTTGGCACTGCTGGGGGAATCGCTGTAGCTGAACGGAAGTGGCTTTTAAGATGTTGGGGGGGCGCGCATCGGAAGCATGATTGACAGATCCTCGTTCGGGCTCTCTGAGGTGCAATGTAAACAGACAGATCCCCGTTCTGCCAGGGAAGTAGAGAGAGATCTAGTAGAAAGCCAAGCCGCTCCAGGTGAGAGCAATCTCGCGGTGCAGGTCTAGTCCGGAATTTGGCTAGGAGCCACTGGAACAGGAAAAGGTTTGAAGCAAAAGTGAAGACTTTATTGAAGATAACAATTAATCGGACAATATCGTAGACATCAATGCAGACCTGGCAGAGATTATAAATCTCTACTAGGTCTGCATTGCTGTCATGTCTACGATGTCTGATTTTTATCTTCAATGAGGTTTTCTTTTGCTTCAAACCTTTGAGTGCGGTCAAACCTTTTCCTGTTCAAGTAGAGAGATTGTCTGTTCCTAGTGATTAGGAACAGCGATCTTTTTGTACTCCATCAGTTCCTTCCCGCCCACAGTTGGAATCCCTTCCCTAGGACACACCTTACCCCTTAATTGGGCCATAATGTTAACCAGCTACCTGCCAATGTCATACAGTAATCGGCGACAATTTTTTGCTGCTGCATATGGTCAATGGTTCCAAAAAAGTGTCTGATCTGTCTACCTCAATGTCGCAGTCCCGCTAAAAATTGTTGATCACCGCCATTGCTAGTAAAACATTTTTTTTTATATATATGATAAAAATGACAAATTCCCTATTTTGAAGATGCTACGAAACGCCATAAACCAATCAATATATGCTTTTTGTGTTTTCCTTCTTCTTTATATTAACCAAAAATATGTAGAAGAATACATATTGGCCTAAACTGATGAACAGATTTTTTCCCCCCAAAATTTGGTGGATATTATTTATTATAGCAATTTTTATTTTTATTTTTTCATAGCGCAAACAATAACCACAGAAGTGATCAAATACCACCACGATGGCTCTATTTGTGGGAAAAAAATGTCAATATTGTATGGGTATAGCATTGCACGACTGTAATTATCAGTTAAAGTAATGCAGTGCCGTATTGCACACAAAAGGCCTTGTCGGGAAGGGAGGTAAAACCTTCCGGGGCTGAAGTGGTTAATCTCTTAGCGCTTGGTCAGCAGGCCCCATGTGGGAAGCATGACTTTTTGAGGGTTAGCCCTTCTTTGGAAAATCCTTTTGAGCAATACATTGAGACAGTTAAAGAAGTAAAGGGGTGCCTACCTCGCCACTATCCACAATCACACCTACCTATTGATTCCCCCTTCTCCCCTTTCCATTAGATATACTATCTGTTCATCTACTGCAGGACCATCCTTTGGTGGCATACTCTAAGCCCACTGGACCTACTTGGAAGCCTTCTGCACAGTGAAGGTTTTACCCCTCCCCCTGTTTCCTCTGTCCTAGAACAGAGAAGTCCCTACCCTTTTTTTTACTTTGTCTTTGAAACTGGTACACAAAAAGTCTCCATTGCTGTCATCTGTTGTTTTTTTTTACTACCCCTTGCTGCTTCGGAAAAAAAAATTCCCTACTACACATTACAGTCACAAGGGGTGGTTATCTCCTTTAGGAAGAATTATAAGAACTTTTCAAATCCTGCACAGGGCCCCATGTCTAAGGGCATGTTTCATTATGATCTTAAAACCCGCTGTCCTAATTACTGCAGGACCTGGACTCCTGGAGACCTCCCACTAAATCTCTCATGAGCATTTTTATCTGGCATTAGTAGCAAATGCAGTGTGATGGATTATGCTCCCTATTTATACACACATCAATGTAACCCTTGCATTTCTGAAAAAAATTCAAAATAATTACCACACTTTGTAGTGATATTTTATTACACCCTGAACGTGAGTATCCTAGCATGCATTGGAGGCCTTGAAATTACAGGGCTCTGGAGTCTAAGACCCCTTTCACACTGAGGAGTTTTTCAGGCAGTACAGCGCTAAAAATATACTGCCTGAAAAACTCTTGCACTGCATACTCTATGTGAAAGCCCGAGGGCTTTCACACTGAGGCGATGCGCTGGCGGGAGAGAAAAAAATCACCTGCCAGCAGCATCTTTGGAGCGGTGAGAGGAGCGGCGTGTGTACCGCTCCTTCCCATTTAAAACAATGGTAAACCGCGGCAATGCGCCTCTGCAGAGGCGCATTGCGGGCGGTATTAACCCTTTATTGGCCGCTAGCGGGGTTTAACACTGCACCGCTAGCAGGCAAATCTGCCATTATAGCGGCGCTATACCGCCACTGCGCCTCCCACCCCAGTGTGAAAGGGGCCTTATTGTTTGCCTAAATGTTGATGCCCACTTATCTCCCTTTTAGTTGAGTCTTCATCCTCAGCTGGGGTCTAATCCTGACTTTGTTTTTATTCAAATTCTTCCTTCTTTTTTTGTCTGTCTAGTCCTGTGGTGTTCAGGAACATCATTTATCCAAGGTTCTGCTGCTGTACCCTTTTGAGGACAAACAAAAGCAACAGGGGAAGCGCACAGACTAGCGCAATAAATCTTTTTTATTAGAATGAAATAAAACGAATCCACTCACATGCTACAAGAAAATAGCATGCCTGTAGTAGAGCCTTGCTGGAGATATCACATCATTTATTATGGTCTGAGGCCAGCTCTCTGTAGCAGTTGCATACATCAACTGTCAGGGAGGAACCAGAAGACTTGCCACAGCAAGTGAGTTAAAGCAGATCCTGTATTGGACAGAACTTCATGGCTGAGCCTTGTCTGCTGTGTTCCAGAACCCAAGTAAGGCTGGGTTCACACTACGATTTTCCCGTCCGTCAGCCGCATACGATTTATATGAAAAAACGTATGCGGCTGAAACGGACGTAAACGTATGGAACCGCACATATGTGCGTTTTCCATTGACATTAATGTTAACTAGTAGCCGACCAGCCACCGTCATTATACGGCGGCAGGTCGGCTCTCCTGGGCGAGAGCCCGTAGCTATACGTCCTATCGTATAGCCGCCACTAGGGGGCGCGCGCGCGCCGCCGGAGGCGCGCGCGCGCGCTCCCCGCTCGCCCCCGACTCCCGTGCGTGTGCCCGGCGGGCGCGATCGCCGCCGGGCACACGCGATCGCTCGGTACAGAGCGGGGAACGGGAGCTGTGTGTGTAAACACACAGCTCTCGTTCCTGTCAGCAGGGGAAATGCTGATTTTCTGTTCATACACTGTATGAACAGAAAATCAGTGTTTCCCCTAGTGAGGCCACCCCCCCCCCACAGTAAGAACACACCCAGGCATACTTAACCCCTTCCCCGCCCCCTAGTGTTAACCCCTTCACTGCCAGTGGCATTTTTATAGTAATCTAATGCATTTTTATAGCACTGATCGCTATAAAAATGCCAATGGTCCCAAAAATGTGTCAAACATGTCCGAAGTGTCCGCCATAATGTCGCAATACCGAAAAAAAAATCGCTGATCGCCGCCATTACTAGTAAAAAAAATATTAATAAAAATGCCATAAAAATACCCCCTATTTTGTAAACGCTATAACTTTTGCGCAAACCAATCAATAAACGCTTATTGCGATTTTTTTTACGAAAAATATGTAGAAGAATACGTATCGGCCTAAACTGAGGAAAAAAAATGTTTTTTTATATATTTTTGGGGGATATTTATTACAGCAAAATGTAAAAAATATTCATTTTTTTCAAAATTGTCGCTCTATTTTTGTTTATAGCGCAAAAAATAAAAAACGCAGAGGTGATCAAATACCACCAAAAGAAAGCTCTATTTGTGGGAAAAAAAGGACGCCAATTTTGTTTGGGAGCCACGTCGCACGACCGCGCAATTGTCTGTTAAAGCGACGCAGTCCCGAATCGCAAAAAGTACTCTGGTCTTTAGGCAGCAATATGTTCCGGGGGGTAAGTGGTTAAAGAAAAACGTATGCGTTTGCCATACTGTTTCAAAAATGGCCGCAAAACCGTGGTTGAACACGGTTTTGCGTACGTTTAAAAAACGTTTTGCCAGCAAATCGTACGCACCCGGATGCATCTGAGTGCATACGATTTGCAATGCATTGTCTATCTATACGTTTTCCCGTCCGGGCCCGTGCGTTTTCAATACTGAAATCGTATGCGGCTGACGGACGGGAAAACCGTAGTGTGAACCCAGCCTAACAAAAGGGAAATGCCAGAAGTGGACCTTCCTGGCTTCTATAAAGTTAAAATGTTTTTCTCCAGGTATAGGTATCCTTTAACACAGGTCTCAAAATGTCAAGTCCTGACCTATTGGACAAGCCTTAAGAGTTACGCATCACCAGTTGCCCCACCCAACCCCTAATTCCACCCCTAAACACGCCCTTTTAAACCATCTAATGCAGGGATCTCAAACTGGCGGCCCTCCAGCTGTTGCAAAACTACAAGTCCCATGAGGCATTGCAAGGCTGACAGTTACAAGCCCAACTCCCACAGGCAGAGGTATGATGGGACTTGTAGTTTCGCAAAAGCTGGAGGGCCACCAGTTTGAGACCCCTGATCTAATGAAATGACACTTAAAGTTATTCTTGCAACTTAATTCTGCACAAACATTTAACAATATTAACATAAAGCTTATCAGTACCCATCAGTGAATCATCATCAGTGCTGTCATATCAGTGCCCATCAATGCAGCAGAGATTACAGGAAGGAATTGGGAGGATTGCCGGCCGGATCATTCAGAGCTGGGGATCTCCCACTGCAACACAGCTTGGAGATGGAACGCCAGCCGCTGTCAAACAAAGCCCTGTCTCCTGGACTGACATTGGACCAGTGTGCTGTCTATCATAGGAGGCGGGACTATGACATCTTTTTTTTTCCATCTCCAAGCTGTGTTACAGCAGGATATTCCCGCTCTGTCTGATCCATCTGGCTCTCCTCCGACGGACCAGTTTCAGCAGACATGTTCGGTCGTGTGTACGGCCGACCGGACAATTGTCCGGTGGATCGGACAGTTTCCAGCGGACAAATGTTTCTTAGCATGCTAAGAAACATGTCCGCTGGAAGACTGTCCGTCGGACATGTTCAGTCATCTGTACAGACACACCGGACATGTCCGATCAGCCGAAAGCCCAAGCATGCGTCGAAGTGATTCGACGCATGCGTGGAAGCATTGACCTTCCAGGGCCGCGCATGTCGCCGCGTCATCGTGTCCGCGTGGATTTCTGTCTGATGGTGTGTACAACCATCAGACAGAAATCCGGCAGCGGACAGATCCGCTGGTGTGTACGAGGCCTGACAGTTTCCGTCAGAGTGGCCCAGGAGGCAGGGAGGCAATTGCCCCCAGACTGCTCTGATGCCCTGTAGAAAAGGCCACACCTCTTCTGCCAGAAGCATATAGCCAGCAAATTGTTGGCCCAGTCCGTCCCTGCTCCATGTTCGCCCTCAGCTAATTACCACTCGCCGAATGTGAGCAGGCGAGTGGAAATTTTGTGGAGCAGTGGGTGCTCTGCTGACTTGTTTGCTGAGCAGGATTGAGACAGAGGACAGTCAGTGATTTTCAGATGTTTGGACTGGCTCAGGTGGATCTTGTTTTGTGACAGATGCTCCATGGGCTTATCCCAATACCAGTTAGGATAAGCCAAATATTCTGTCTCATGCAGTAAGTTACCATCCTGCACCATGGTATCTGGCCTAAACATCATGGCTGGTGGTGGGGGAAGAGAGGCATCTCCAAATCAGTGATCCCCACAATGTTAAAAGCTAGGAAGTCTACTTCCCACAAGGAAGGAGTACTTTGCTGTGCGCGTGACAAGGAACTTTCACCCCAGGAAATTTTCAGTGGGACAGATCCTGCCCTTTTTATAGATGGTCTGAACCAGAATTTGACCCTTAACACCTTTAAAGCTTAGGTTTCTGTACTTGTGACCTTGTTCCACAGTACGTTTAGTTCTCTTGGCTCTGCAAAATATGCTTCCTTGAGCCAATTGGGAACATTCACTTCTACACTGTCACGTACCTGGTTATATTTCTTGTTACTATCAGCTCTGCAAGGCAAGTGTCTGTGTTGTCCGCCTTAGGCTGGGTTCACACTTGACCGACAAACGATCCTACATTGGGAGCTCATGTAGCATGACGTGTGAAAATCAATGTTTCCCTATGAGAGCTGTCTTAACTGGTCCTACACAAGTCGGTCCGACTTTGAAAATGCTCCCTGTACTACTTTGGTCTGACTTTGATCCTACTTCAGCCCATTGAATATCATTAAAGTAGGAGCCTTGTCCTAACGATCCGACTTTTGACATCCGACATGTGATCACAGCAGCAGTAAAAGGAATTTATCTCACTCTGGGATTGTTTTGATTAGTCAAAGAACAAGTCAGACTATCACAAAGTCGGTTCAAAGTAGTATCCTGTTCATGAAAGTAGGATGGATGTAGGACCAATGTAGGATAAATGTAGGACCGATGTAGCAGAGCAAAGTAGGATGAAAGTAGTGTAGTAGTGTGAACCCAGCCTTACTCTGTATCTGGTCTTACATAGGGAGAAGGTGGTATTAAGGCCCAGAACCTCCTTTATTCCTAAGGTACATTCAGCTTTTCATTTTGAGGACCTGGTTTTTCTGTTCCTTTGTCCAAATCCAGTACTTCAAAAGGAGCCTTCCCTCCATTGCCTAGCTGTAGTTTAAGCTGCGCATGACCACCTCACAGCCACTGCTTCCCATAGGAAGATTGAATCTCTGCTTATCATTCCTAAAAGTGTCATTAGGGGAAGCTATTTCTCTTCCCACCACTTCTTAGTGGATCAGACAGATCATCATCCAAGCTTAGAGTCTCAAGGGTGGGGTTCCACCCATTCCAGTCAAGGTGCAGTAACGTTCATTTCTTGGAGTTCATTGAATGACAAATGTCCCACCCCTGTGTGTTTATGATCATGCTCATTTTCTACAGGGAAGCAGGTAATGAGTTTGGGGTGAAGGAACTTGAGTGGTCTGTTTGGAGCTCTGACTTCAAACCTAAAATATGTTTGGGATGAATTGGAATGTGAATCAGGTCTTCTTTTCCTCTAGTAGCTACTAATAGCTGATCTAACAAATGCTCCTTTGGCTAAATGAGCGCAAATTCTCACAAACACTTGAAAATCTTGTGCAAAGCCTCCCCAGTAGAATGGTTATAGCTGCAAATGGAGGACAACGTAAACCTTATTTGGCTGATTGATAGTCCATTCCTGAATTTTTAATAGACCTTTGTAATCATTATTTATGAAAAAAACAAATTCTGCAGAAACCCCAGCTTTATTGATCGCTAATGTACAGGGATTAAATGTTTTTGACCCTAGAACATAATCTTATGCATGCAGCGTTCACAAGCAGAGGAGGGGAGAGGCTCTTCCATCATGTCATATCCTAGGGCAGTCGATTAAACCAGTGTAAACTGGTGGATTTTACAACACCAGGAAATATGCTATGTCAGTGTACAGTAAGAAAACATATTGAACATACAAATAGCAGGTAAGATGCCTATGGCATTGGCATTGCCTATGGCATTGTTCAAGTCGTAAATTGAAACATATATGAGTTTAGAATTAATTGGTGACCAAAGACAATCTGGCATTAGCTGATGTTATTTTCACGAAAAAGAAAAAAAAATCTCTATAAAGTAGTCAGGTTGCAGTCCGATGTTAGGAAATTGCTGCTTAAGATGTTATTTTTTTTTAATTGCTTTTATTTCATATAAGGTAAGTTGACAGAATAATAAAAACGGCTGCTGCCATTCAGTGTTGTTTTTTTTTTCTATGGTAGTGCCGAATCTGTCAGTTATGAAGGATTCATTAAACGGTTTCCAAATAGTTAGCTGGTAGCATGCCAGTCTGGCCAGTTCTCTGAACTGTCCCGTACATCCATCCTTCATCTATGGTCTGAACGTTCATGATGGTGTCCCCATCCTTGAAAGAGACTTCATCACCGTCTGCTGCCCGATAGTCATACATGGCTCTGAATGTTTTCTGAAACAGAATTATATGTTTAGTTTTATACAAAGCAGATTGCTGCATCTATTTTTTGTATATAAGTCCAATCTTCGATGTCTTGAATAGCTCCAGGCACCACAGCTATCCAACATTTTCAGGTGTGTCCGACAGCTTCTACCTATGGGGAGCTGTTCTTCCTGCTACAACACCGCTGTGTCCTGTAGTTATGTAGGAAGTGTTGGATAATAGGGCACCTATCGATCTTCAAGACAGCAAAAATAAAAAAAATGCAGCTTATCTGCTTCTTAGAAAGTGCTGCCTAATTTTTTTTCTTTTTTTGAGCTGTGTGACAGGATCACTTTAAGGCTGGGTTCACACTACTACACTACTTTCATCCTACTTTGCTCTGTGTTCAATGTTTCCCTATGAGAGCGTCTTGTAGCGTCCTACACAAGTCGGTCCGACTTTGAAAATGCTCCCTGTACTACTTTTGGTCCTACATTGATCCTACTTCAGGCCCATTAAATATCATTGAAGTCGGACCAAAGTAGTATCCTGTTCATGAAAGTAGGATGGATGTAGGACCAATGTAGGATAAATGTAGGACCAAAGTAGCAGAGCAAAGTAGGATGAAAGTAGTGTAGTAGTGTGAACCCAGCCTAAGGCAAATACAAACACTGCTGTTAATAACCATGCAAGGCATTGTGCTGGTATACACCATTAGTATAGGTGTATCAAATAAGTATGATTTGCTAGGAAAAATCTGCTTTAATATCCTTGATTGTTTTTTCATTAGTCAAGTGGCTTTTCTTCCCTCACAAAAAGTGCATTTTCAAGCCCCTGCTGAACAACAGCATGCTGACTTACCAGACTCTCACAGGAATTGTTGTCAGTAAAGCACTACCTGATAGTACAGAGTTTGTGGACCTAAGCTGACAATAGGGAATCTATCAAGCACGCCGTGCATCAACATGGCTGCCTGTGGTTCCCCAGCAGGAGAACACGTAGGGGTGACAATGCTAACATTACACTGGGAGTTGCCACCCTATCACAGCAAGCTCAATAGAGACAAAAGAAATGGGCAGGATTAATAGGCAATTACTATAGCTTTTTGACTGGATAAATGGGGTGTTGCTTGCTCAAAAGCAAATTATGTTCTGCAGTATATTTTTGCAGCAAGGGAGTGCTGCCAAAGCTGGCGAGGGAACAACACATATAAAGCAGATGATAGTTCTTGCTGCATATTTTAGGGATATTGCTACTGGCAAATTCTCATCTGTGTCAGGCAGGGCCAGAACAAGTTGTGGGCAGGGGGGTCGGTTGCCCTGGGAACAATAGATTACCTTAGGGATGGGGCGCCTTCCTTCTGTTGCAAGGCTGACAAGAGAAGTGACAGCGGCAGTGATTTTTTTTATCATTCAAATGACAGCGGCAGTGATTTTAACAAGTGAGTCACTGCTGGGTGTAGAATCCCCAAAGCTTGAACATCATGAATGAAGAGTGGGGCGTAGTCTGGCATATTGGTGCTGGATGACCTTGTCCTGGCACTGGTGTCAGGATCGCTATTGTGAAATTGTCTAAAATATATGTATGATATGATAACTCTTGATTACTTACTCCAGTTGTGGACGGGTGTGATGGCACAGATGAGGCAGTTGTTTGTTGAGTTGCTACAGAAGAAGACCTTTGTTGTGGAAGCTCAGTAGTTTTTGCTTGCTTGTATCCTAGAGTATAAAAACAAAAGTTTACTTAAGGCTAGGAAATCCAGAGCTTTTGCTGTAAGCCTTAGTTTGCTGCTAAAAGCTGTTATTCAGTGCCAGATTCTAATGAGGCTTGTTGGAAGGCTTAGCATAGTTCTTGTTCAATTTGTTCTTACCTTGATAAAACAGTACATGTGAACTTTCCTTGTGGCCTATAAGTATTTTGGAACAACAATAGTGGGTAAGTGCTGAACTATGGCACTCTAACTATGAACTTGATGTGGTCAATAATTTTCACTATACCTGTTACAGTGGTGGTAAACAGACCTCCGTTGCTGTAGTAGGAATGGTGATGGTCAGCCGCCTCGGAAAGTTCAGATTTTTCATCCCCAGCACTCAAGCTAAGTGCACTAGCGGAACGGGAGTGCTCACGGCTTCGACGGGCTTGAACTAAATGAAAAAAATATTTAATACCATTACTGTTCAAAAAAAAAAAAAAAAAAAGAGTGTTAGGCTTATTAAACTTTTTTTTAAATGAAAAGTCTGTGCGTGCACTTTTTGTCTACTTCGCAGAACAGAAAGTGCCCTGTGGTACCTTTTAGACTTAAAAAAATGACAAGTTCCCCCTAAAGTAGAACTGTGCCCAGACTATAAACATTCAAACATTGCCATATCCTTAGAAAGTAGCAAATGACCTTAAAAAGAAGCATTGATTGATATCTGTAGCTACGGGCACTCTGGAGTAATTCGTTCTCAACATTTACAACAGAAAAACTTTCACTTCAGTAGATCATAGAGGAACTAATGAGGAGAGACAAAGTTCTCACAAAAAATAGGGATTTTAATGGGAGACACCAGTTCTGTTTTGAAGGTGAGCACACTAAGACAATAGATTATCCAATTACTTTTTACATACTTCTGTAGATCAGTTAATTTTGGTTAAGGGATGGCTGCCTGCCAGCCTATTATTCTTTTATATAAACACAGAAAATAAGTTAAAAAAGGAAGGGAAAGCAAGTACTGTTAACTGACTTAAAGCAGAAGTCCAGCCTGAGCTTGTTTGGCTGGGCTTCTCCTATGGGTCACAGGTGCAATTTGTTTTGCACTCCTGTGACCCGTTTACAGCAGAGAGTGGATTGAAGTCCACTCTCTGCTGATGTCACCAATGTCAGTCCAGGCACCGCATCATCCTGACTCTGGGAGTCTGGATCCTCCAGGTGACCGGACTGATAGCCCTCTCAGTGAGCTTCTGAGATGGCCGCTCCCCGCCCCTTCACAGCTCAGCTCTCCAGTGAACGTGGAGGAGCAGAGCAGGAGTGTCGCTGATTGACAGGCAGCAGCTCTCTGCTCGGGGAGCTGACAGCTGATGTTCGATAGCTCAGTTCTCAGTGTAGAGGCGCCGGGGGACAAATGCAGCATCCACCTAGGTAAGTATGAACTGTGGAACTGTGTTGGATGTGAATAGGCTGTTGCTCTGCAAGACAGCAGAGATCAGGGAGACAGGCAGCAGGACGAGTAAGTAAAATCCTCTTATTTTGGAGGTCATGTATTTTTGAAATTTTTTAGTTTAGCGACAAAGTTCCCTTAACAACTTCCATACCAGGCATTTACGCAGCTTTCCGCCCAAGCCAATTTTCAGCTTTCAGCACTGTCGCACTTTGAATGGCAATTGCGCGGTCATGCGACACTGTACCCAAACAAAATTGCCGTCCTTTTTTCCCCACAAATAGAGCTTTCTTTTGGTGGTATTTGATCACCTCTGCGATTTTTTTTTTGTTGCGCAACAACTAAAAAAAGACTTAAAATTTGGAAAAAAAATTACGTTTTTTTTCTGTTAATTTTTTTGTAAATAAGTTTTCTCTTTCAATTACGGGCACTGATATGGCGGCACTAATGGGCACCGATGAGATGGCACTGATGGACATTGATGAGGTAGTACTGACGGGCACAGATGAGGTGGCACTGATTGGCGGCGCTGGTATGCGACACTGATGGGCACTCATAGGCGGCACTGATGGGCACACATAGGTGGCACTGATGGGCACACATAGGCGGCACTGATGGGCACACATAGGCGGCACTGATGGGCACTCATGGGCGGCACTGGGCACTCATAGGCGGCACAGATGGGCACTCATGGGCGGCACTTATGGGTGGCACTGATGGATACTTATGGGTGGCACAGATGGGCACTGATAGGTGGGCACTGGGCATGGATGAGCACTGTGGGGTGGCACTGATGGACACTGTGGGGTGGCACTGATGGACACTGGGGTGGCACTGATGGACACTGTGGGGCAGCACTGATTTTGCCAGGTTGCCAGTCAGTGGCCATTTGTGGGCACTGATTGGCATCTTTTTTTTAATGCTTTTTTTTTTTTTTAGACTTTTTTTTTTTTTGCCCACCCTGGTGGTCCAGGGTGGGCATCCCTGGTGGTCCAGTGTGGCGATCCGAGGGGGGGGCTGCGCTGATAAACAATCAGCGCGAACCCCCCCTGTCAGGAGAGCCGCCGATCGGCTCTCCTTGCGTCTGTCAGACGCGAGTGAGGAAGAGCCATCAACGGCTCTTCCTGTTTACATCGTGATCAGCCGTGATTGGACACGGCTGATCACGTGGTAAAGAGTCTCCGCCGGAGGCTCTTTACCGAGATCGGAGATGCAGGGTGTCAGACTGACACCCCGCATCACCGATCGCCGCGATGCGTGCCCCCACGGGCGCACGCGGCATGAAATCCTGCAGGACGTTCTGGAACGTCCTGTCAGGATTTCATAACCACTTCCCGGACGTAAATCGGCTATAGGCCGGGCGGGAAGTGGTTAAAGTTCATTGACCATTTGTTAAGTATATGTAAATATTTAATTAATCTTTCATAGTGAAGCACTGTACAACTTGTGAATTATTACATAAATCAATAAATCTATAAATAAAACTCCCCTTTCATATATTAGTGAATAATACAACTGTGAATATGCAACCAGTCCAAAAGTTTGTAAAATTCATGTGTTCTAATACTTTTATGGTAATATAAAGCCAATTCATATATATCAATGTGTATAAACATCCACCGCTGTGCTCATCTGTCCTCACTGGGATCTGTTATGTGGGCACACCGTCACCCATCAAATTGCCTGCTCACCTCACATACGAGGTAGAAATTCATATAATGGTCTCCTTTGTACCAATAAGTCTTTCCTCTCCATATGTTTAACTATCTTCAACTGTTTATTAACAAAAGCATTACGTTTGTACAAAAAGTTTATGATAGTGCTTTTGTTAATGAACAGTTGGAGATAGTCAAAAATATGGAGAGGAAAGACTTACTGGTGACAAAAGAAAAAGTGGGAAGTAAGGAGGGAGATGAATTTAGGATTGTGTTGGGATACAATATCCAAAAGAATAAGGTAGAAAATATCATTAAGAAGCATTGGAATATACTGTTGAGGGATACGGTTTTAGGGGGTGTTCTTCCCCCCTGCCCCTTATTTGTATATAAAAAGGCACAGAGTTTAAGAAATATTGTGGCCCCGGGAGTTCTGGGCCCCCTAGTAAGAAAAGTTTTTTAAATTTAATTTTTTTATTTTATTTCGATCTTAAAAGGTGTTTCACCCTAAAAACAAATTTCTAGCATGCCATCAAGCATACTAGCGCGATCTACAGTACACCTTTCTTTTATTTTTAGGTGCCGCACTCACTTTTTACTGCCGTAATGGGCGTTCCTATGCACAGGTAAGGTGATTGACGGCCGGCTATGGCGCGTCACGCTCCCCGAAGATAGCCGAAATAGGACTTGCCTCTTCACGGCGCTATACGGCGCCTGCGCACAGACATCGGAGCTGACTGCGCAGGCGCCGTGAAGAGGCAAGTCCTATTTCGGCTATCTTCGGGGGGCGTGACGCGCCATAGCCGGCCGTCAATCATCTTCCCTGTGCATAGGAACGCCCATTCCCTGCGGGGAGTCTGAAACTTCATTACGGCAGTAAACAGTGAGTACAGCGCCTAAAAATAAAAGAAAGGTGTACTGTAGATCGTGCTAGTATGCTTGATGGCATGCTAGAAAAAAAATGTTTTTTTAGGGTGAACCCCCGCTTTAATAAAATGTTTTTTTTTTTAAACAAGATTTACCATCTATGAAGAAATGGTATAGGGTGATAAAATGTATTAATGGGTCTTAGATTATGAATACATGATTAGTTTAGAGGAAATCCATGGTCCACAGGAAGTAGGAGTGTCCGCAATCACTGCTGACAGCCGTGGTGAAGCCCAGAGGGTTGCCTAGGCAACAGTAGTGTTTATAAAGGCTCGGGGTAGGCAGGCTACCCATCTACTGAGGAAGTCCAATCAGAGGGCGACACGCCTCTAGAGGGGAGGTGCCACGACGTCACGCAGCCACCGTGAGTGTATGCCAGTGGTGAGCGAGCGGATGATTTTATCCATATATTTTAAAGTATTCATCTTGTAAGTGTGCCTTATTTTGGGGCTGTTTTAAATAAAAATTAGTCAGCAGAGAGCACTATGGAGTCTGTGTTTGTGAAGGAGTGAGATTCCTGGTTTAATCCATTTAAAGCAGTGGTTCTCAACCTGGGGGTCGGGACCCCCTCGGGGGTCGAATGACGATTTGCCAGGGGTCCCCAAATCCTGGGCTGTTCCTGAAGCCCGCACTGCTCTCCCAGCCTTTTTGGTGGCTGCCCAGCAGGGCTGTCCCTGGAGGGATGGGGGGGGGGGACAAATTAGGATAGAGAGAGAAAAAAGGGAAAGAAGGGAGAACAAAGAAAGAGTGGCACATCCAAAAATGTACCATAAGGGGTTTTAATACTGTACAAGTGAAAGTGACTCAGGGAGCGCTAAATGTCCGTGGGTTAGGGGCACAAATTACTTGTCGTGCCTTGGGTGCTGACAACCCACGCTACGAAAATGATTTTTTTGGTTAGGGGTCCCCACAACTTGGGAACTTTTATCAAGGGGTCACGGCACTAGGAAGGTTGAGAACCACTGATTTAAAGCTATCAGCGCGGGTATATATTTGGGTGAGTGTATGGAGGATCAGCTGATTTGGCGTGAAAAAGAGAGATCGTGGAGAAACAAAGAAGAGACCATTATATGAGTTTTTGACTCATCCGTGAGGTGAGCAGGCAATTTGACGGGTGATGGTGTGCACACATAACAGATCCCAGTGAGGACGGCTGAGCACAGCGGTGGATGTTTATACACATTCATATATATGAACTGCTTTAAATTAACATTGAAGTTCTAGAACACATGAATTGTACACATTTATGGACTGGTTGCATATTCAAAGTTGTATTATTCACTAATTTATGAAAGTTTTGTAGAGTGCCTTTTATTCGTAGTTTTATTTATAGATTTATTGATTTGTGTAATAATTCACAAGTTGTACAGCGCTTCACTATAAGAGAGTAATTTGTTATTTTGGTTATAGTAATTGGTTATTTTGATTATACTTTTTTGATTGTTTCTGCACATTGCACTTTAGGAAGTTGTTCCGATGCTGTTTGGCACTATTCACTTTATGTAGATATTTGAATGTCTACAACCTGAGAGAACAATTTACATACTGTATCCACTTTTCCACTTGCACATTTTTCAAAATTTAGCATGGGGCAGCATGTTGATTGTTGTTATATATCAGCAATGTAGGAATTCAAGAGCCTATCTAAAAACGTACAGATTTGCAAACTTCAACAACTTCAATATGATCATTGTGATATACTGGAATGTGTAGGGCTTCACCTTGTGTTTCATGCATACATGACTTGGCATTTTTTATCTTCTAAATTTTATTTGGAGTGTAACTTAAAATTTGATATTTCTCTTTTTGTAACTCAATCTTTTTTCTGGAGATTTTTCAAAGTAATGAAGCACTGACATATAATAGGAAGGCACCCACCAGAAAGCATGTGTAAGCTTCTTGATTGTATGTTATCTTCAGCTGGGTCATAGTCAAAGACAGATCCAGGATTTGTACGCCACACTCTAAGATCTGCGGGGAACAGAAAGAAAAAACATGAGTTGGATTCTTATTCATTCCAGAACCTGACCTATTCTGTAATTTGTAATCCATAACCTGCAATATGTTATATTACAGTATTTAAACTAAAGAATATATAATAAAGATAATAAATTGTAAAGCAATATTTATAAAAAAAAACAAAAAACAGTTGAGTTACTGAAATTTAAATCTCCTAAACATTTCACTAGAAATTGTAGATGCCTGGAGAACCAAAGAAAAAAACAGCATCAAAACATATCACACTAAAGCTAATGTTTGACTTGTAACTATAAAGGTTCTATAACTATAATGGTCCTCTGACACACCTCGGTCACTTTTGACACATTTTTGAAACCATTGACAATTATACAGCGATCAGTGCTATAAAAATGCACCGATTACTGTGTAAATGTCACTGGCAGGGAAGGGGTTAACACTAGAGGGCGATCAAGGGGTTAACTGTGTTCCCTAGGTGTGTGTTCTAACTGTAGGGGGAGAGAACTGACTATAGGAGATGACAGATCGTGGTTCCTAGCTATTAGGAAGGAACTCATGATCTGCCTCTCCTCACAGAACAGAACAGGGATTTGTGTGTTTACACACACACACACACGTCCCTGTTCTGCCTCTTGTGCTTGCAATCGCGCATAGCCGGCAGTCATCGTGACTGCCGGCCACGAGCATCGGCACCCCCGAAATGCAGCGGGCGTGCCTGCTATCCCACTTAAAGGGACCGACGTACAGCTACGACAGTTTGCGGGATCGTGACGACCTGCCGCAGTATAATGACGGCGGTTGGTCAGCAAGTGTTTAAAGGTAAAAAAAATAAAAATAAACAAACATGTCATACCTGCTCAGTGTGGTGGTTTTGCACAGAGCAGCCCTGATCCTCCTCTTCTCAGGTCCCATGCCGGCGCTCCTGGCCCCTTCCTCCTGTCGAGTCCCCCCAGAGCAAGCAGCTTGCAATGGGGGCACCCAAGCAGGTGTGCTCCCGAGCCACTGTTCATTCAGACAAGGAGCCATGGCTCAGCCCCACCCCCTCTCTCTCCTCACTGGCTCACTGGTCATGATTGGTTCCCACTGCTGTCTCAGACAATGAGGAGGGAGAGTCCCCGGAGAGCTGATGCTCTTGTGCACATCACTGGTTTAATAGGGAGCTCAGATAAGTATTAAGGGGGGGGGGGCTGGATGGCTGCTGAACATAGAAGGTGTTTTACCTTCATGCACAGAATGCATGAAAGTAAAAAACCTTCAGCCTTTAGAACCACTTTAAATCTCAGGGCTTCCAGGGTATGTGAATGCAGATTACTTAAATCTTAGGGCCAGATCCTCAAAAGAGTTACGCAGGCGGATCTGCTGTTCCGCCTGCGTATCCCTGTTTCTATCTTTGGAACTGATCCACAGAATCAGTTTCCAAGAGATAGACAGAAGATCCGGCAGGTGTAATAGTTTTACACTGCCGGATCTTAAGATGCAGTACCGCGACCGCCGCTGGGGGCATTCATCGTCGAAATTACGCATCGGGTATGCTAATGAGGAGTTACGTCGATCCTTAAAGCTTTTTCGCGTTCGCTACGTCGCCGCTACGTTAGTTTCCCGTCGCTTAGTTACACTTTTGTAAAGCAGCCCTACTTTTACACAGCAGGCGTACTGCTGTGTAAAGTATGGCCGTCCTTCCCGCGTCAAATTTTTAAATTTTACGTCGATTGCGTAAGCCATACGGAAATACGCTACGTGCCGATCAAAAAATGAGGTCACGTCGCGCAAAGCACATCGGGAAATTTGCGTCACAAGCATGCGCAGGACGTCCGGTGCGGGAGCGCGCCTAATTTAAATGGGACTCGCCCCATTAGATTAGGAACGCCTTGCGCCGGACGGATTTGAGTTACACCGCCACAAATTTCCAGGTAAGTGTGTTGTGGATCGATACCTAACTTAGGAAATTTGCGGCAGTGTAACTTAAATCTGTTAAGTTACGTTGCGCTGCGGGGCTGTGGATCTGGCCCATAGTGTCTTTTGTGTATTTCTTCCTAATCTGTGCTGTATTTCAGCCTGAAACAAACCCTGTCCTGTGTCTTCATGCAGGAGCTTCCCGTCGTAAAGACTGGTCACCGCTACCCACTTCCTTTCTGCAGGGTGACTAAGTCTTGTATTCACCCTCCTCTAGTTTTTGGCAGGTAGCCTTTACTGATGGACCTGCTGGATCCAACCAACAGCTTTGCTTTCTGCACATGCTAGACCAGTTATGATGTTACTGCTACATTTAGAATGTAATATCTAGGTTTACAAAGGCATTTGGTGTGCACAATGTGGATTTATATTCCTTGCAGCTATTAGGGAAAATGTTTAAAAGAAAGTTTGTGCCTGGAGTTTAGGTTCAATCAAACCAGAGTAACACTTCAAATTGAAGGGTTCTCTTCCCAGGAGAAGCTTGAAGGCACTGGTCCTAAAATACTAAACAGAGAAACTACAAATGTTATCAAGTACCTGTGACGTCTTGATCCTGTTCACTTCTCTTGCGCTCAATTTCCACAACCTTCCTCTGGATTCCTCTGTAGTTAATGTCACTGAAGTCTATGGTGTTTTTCTTCACTCTCTCCGTTATTGGGTCAGAGACCACAGGAGTGAAACATCCCTTCTGTTTTTCAAAATCTTCATGGTATCTCACCTAAAAAAGGTAAAAAAAATTATAAATGTAATGAGCCATCTTTATTGTAAAACTATACTGATACAAATCTGGCTGTAGTGATACAAACTTGGCTAAGGTGATTTTAGCTGCACTAGTGCACTTGCGACAGAAACAATTAAAGTGGAGTTCCACCCAACTTTATTACTTGGTCTTAAAACGAAAGACCACCCTTCCACCCCTCGTTTTTGGATATACAATTAATTTATTTCTCTTACCTTAGTAGTAAAAAGTAGGGCTGTGGAAATTAACTATTAATTCATCGATTAATCTTTAATTTTTTTGATCAATCAACATTTTTTTGATAGATCAAAATTCTTTTGATTGGTACTCACCTCTCCGCCGGCTTCCGGGCCTTCAGGGAGTTCCGTTGGAGATCCGGTGATGTCACAGACACCGGCGGGGCTTACCGTGTCCATCTGAAGGGCTCCTTTGCTGTGCCTTCATATCTGCATGCCGGCGGGACCTTACTATCTGCCACATGCAGGGGCTGTTACACTTCCCTCTATCACTTCCCTCTATCAACCTGGGATTCTATAGCCATCCACTGAGAGTTGTGGAAGTTCCCTTCATGGGACATCTACATGCCGATGGATTGATGTTAACCCCTCCTCATCTGGATTCAGCAGTGGCATCGTTGTACACATTTTTATACCAGTATCATACTTAGCTATATGTTTTTATGACTGCTTTTGCTACCGTTTGGTATTACTCACACCATTTTTACAGTTTATGTAGCTACATAGACTTTATCTCCAGTGCAATATTTATTTTGTTACCTACTTGAAGACTATAAAAGTTTTAATGCTATTCCCATCGAGCGCTGCCTTTGTGTGTTTTTTGTATCCTGCTATCCATTTCTCCAGTGGTTGGAAGCTGCACTGGGAATCAGCCTGCAATGAGATCAGCTAAAAGTAGTTGGATCTGTATGTGTGTTATAATTAATCGAAATTAGTCGATTAATTGATAAAAAAAAATCGATTAATCGAACACAAAAATTTGGATCAGTAACAGCCCTAGTAAAAAGGTGAACATTTCCTCTTCTGGCTCTGCCCCTCCTCCTTCTTCCAGCTCCACTGCTGGTTTTCCTTGGGTACAATGGCTGCGCCTGCACCCGATCAGATGGATGGATCAGCCTCGGGGCTGACATCGCGGGCTCCCTGGACAGGTAAGTGTTCTTGTTAAAAGTTAGTAGCGTGTTCGTAGCTACTGGAACTCCGCTTTAAGTACTGTCCATGATACTTTTTTTATTTGCGCTAACATACAATTTCAGGACAAGCTTTCCGGGTATGTCCCCTTGGACCTTGAAGAAGGAGACATACCCCAAAAGCTTTTCTTGAAAAATTGTACGTTAGTACAAATAAAAAAAGTATCACGCACCATACTCAATTTTTGCTGTACTTGGCTACAATCTCATCTTGGCAGTGGATTCTTCCCAATAAACATATTATGGGGGAATACTTATCAAACAGGTTTAAAAATCTTGTCCATTCTCTGTTGTTTCCCCAATAAGCTGATGCCAGGGCATGTTCAAACTGAACTCCAGGCAGATATAAATGCATTAATTAATACACCATTAAATGTATTTTTATTAAATACGTGTAAGTTCCTAATTTTGACTACATATTAGCTTCTTGCAGTCTACCATACAGTCTATGCAGCAATGCTCAGAGAGGGCTTAGGGGAAATAGCACCAGGAGTCAATCAGGTGTGCTGCAATGAATATGTTAATAGCAAGAGAGAGCAGATTGATAGTGGTGTGCTTCTTCTTCCTGTGAGTTAAAAGTGTTACTAAACCCAGGACTCTGTATTCTCTATACTTGGTTCCCACAGTACACAGAACATGGAAATGCAATTATTTTAGTAAATATAAACTATTAAATTCCATTTCTCCTCAGCAGTATATAGTAGTCCTGTGGCTACTATCAGTGTTCAGAAGAGCACCGATTGTCCTATGAAGCTGTATGACCCCTGACCCTCTGTCTGGACAAAGCCATTCCTGTGGTGATCACATGCCCCCACCCCAAAAAAAAACTCTCTAGCAAAACACCAAACTTAGAATGTGCAGAGTGCTTCCAAGGCTCTGTACTATTAGCAGATGGATCTGGGACAGTAAAAGAAGGGAAGGATCAGAGAAGACAGGATCAACCAGCGGCCTAACACAATGCAGAGGAATAACTCCTTAGGTTCCATAGTGAGTATGCATATACAGACTGGTTTTACTGGTAAATATAGGGAATGTGGCACTTGCTAAACCTATTAATAAATAATAATTATGCTAAAATCCTAGTAATATAAAGAATGTGCAAATGAACAATTGAATCTGTGCAAAATAATTAAATGCAGCAATAAATATAGCAAATAATTGTGCAAAATTGGCAAATTTTGCACAATTATTTGCTATATTTATTGCTGCATTTTTATATTATTGCTGCATTTAATTATTTTGCATAGATTGAATTGTTCATTTGCTCTTGGATTTCATTCTTTATATTACTAGGATTTTAGCTTAATTAATATTTATTAATAGGTTTAGCAAGCGCCACATTCCCTATATCTACCATTTATGCATTGTGTGAGAAACACTTTATGTTGGCAGCTGCTGTGTTAGTTTTAGCAATTTCTAAACCCTTGTGGTTTGCACATTAGTACCCCCCCTTTTTTATAGACTGGTTTTACTCTTGTCGGTTTAGTAACACTTTAAAGTGCAGCAGAAAAAGATCAGTTCCCCTCTTCTGCTAAACAAGGCTGCACTGTAGTGCAGAGCTGTGCTGATTTCAGGCAAATAAAACATTGGTACAATTAATCATAAAAACTGAAACAATGACATGCAGTATTACCGATGAGATATGGCGCTGAGATTCACGAACACGTCTCATTTCAGGTGTGTCCATTATGTAGGCGGCTCTGCCTTGTATCTGTTTACGGAACTGGTCAGAGTATAGAACCTGAGGGTGAAGAAACAAATAGTGAATGGACTGCACAAGGCTCATTTTTCTATCCGGGTAGTAGGAGAGTTATTGAAAGCAGTAGTTATATTACTAGCAACAAACTGTAAGTAACTAGAGCACAAGCCACTGGGGTCAGGACACTAATATTTTTCTTACCTGATTGTCAGAAGGCTGAAACCTTAAAATTAGTTACAGATTTTTTTTTCTTAGAAAATTGTTAAAGATAAGTAAATCATTTAACAAAAATTTGATTGTTGTAGTCTCCCTATTAATCTTAATATTACTACAGGTTTATATTAGTCATGTTTGTAGTTTAACACCAAGGCGATTGGTTATTAACATTTCAATTGTAATGGTTACTGTAGTTGCTTCAGTACCATTTGTTCTTCGGTGAGTTTTTGTAATGTTATATCGCTGTATAACTAGAAACACAGAAGCAAAAAAGATTGACACCATAAAAAGACTAGGTGGTCCATAAAGTCTGCCATTTTTAACATTTTAGTCCGAGGATACACCAGTCCCAAGCATGTTTATGTTTACTTCTGTCTTGACCCACTACCTCTGCTGTTCCAACCATCTAGCACTCTCTTGGTAAAGTAAAACTTTTTAAAGTTACCCTTGAACTTTCCTTGTCCTAGCTTGAGGTCATCCTCCTGTGTTCCTGGCCATAGACCTACAAATGCAGTTGGAAATATAGAGCTAGCCCAAAGCTTTTCTCCTGCCCGGCTCTGTCAAACACATGCACCCAAATCTGCTCTTAGCATACATGGTAATGCCTATGAAGGAGGCAAGTGTAGCCACACTCCCAGAACAGGCTTGCCACAGATTATTGGTTGGGAATCATAAAAACTGAATCAAAAACTGTTCTCTAATTTTGTTGGAAAAGGCTAATATCTAATGCCCTATACACCCGATCGGTTCGTCTGATGAAAACGAATCGATCGTGTGTGGGCCCCATCGTTTTTTTTCCCCATCGGTGAAAAAAAATAGAACCTGTTTTAAAATTCTCTGATGGTTAAAGAACCGATAGAAAAAAAAAACGATCGTCTGTGGGGAAATCCATCGTCAAAAATCCACGCATGCTCAGAATCAAGTCGACGCATGCCTTGAAGCATTGAACTTAATTTTTCTCTGCACATCGTTGTGTTTTATGTCACCGCGTTGGACACGATCGGATTTTTAACTGATGGTGTGTAGGCAAGACTGATGAAAGTCAGCTTCATCGGATATCTGATGAAAAAATCCATAGGTCCGTTTTCATCAGATGAACCGATCGTGTGTACGTGGCATTACAATACTTTTAAATGTTGCATTCACTTTGTTCGGGTTACTACTTTATAGTATACTCAATTTAATCCAAACTTAGAGTCAGGGAGAGGTTTGTTTTGCTTTGCATCACAGGTTATAGGGATCCTATATTTTCATTTTTTCATCGGCCAATCATCTAATGGCCTGAATATGCACACTGGCTACAGTCGCAGCTTCCAGACATATGTAAAACTTCACATTTATAAGCATAGGCAAAGGTATTTTTCTTGTTCTTGAGTATGATTTAGCTCTGCTATACTGTATATAATATAAAATACAGCAAGCAGTGTGTGGCACACTGTACATAATAGTGTAAAAAATAAGCACTTCGGCTTTTAGCTAAAAAGCAGTAGTAAGATAGAAAATCAAAAGTACTGAGTCTGTACAAGCCTGTAAAAGCCCCATTAAACTTTTAAAGTGATATTAAAGTCTTGTTTTTTTTGTTTTGTTTTTTCATTTAAAAATAACAAACATGTTAAACTTACCTGCTCTGTGCAGTGATTTTGCACAGAGCAGCCCAGATCTTTCTCTTCTCCGGTCCACCACCGATGCTCCTGGACCCTACCTCCTGCCGAGTGCACCCACAGCAAGCAGTGTGCTATTGGGGCACCCGAGCCGCTGCTCTGTGTCCATTCAGACACAGAGCCATGGCTCAGCCCTGCCTCCTCTCCCTACTCATTGGCTCACTGACTTTGATTGACAGCAGCGGGCGCCAATGGTGCCTGCTGCTGCCTTTGCCAATGAGGAGGGAGAGTCCTTGGACAACCGAGGCTCTAGTGCAGCATCGCTAGATAGAGACAAACCAATGTAAGTAGTAGGGTGGGGGGGGGGGCTGCCTTTAGAACCACTTTATACCTAGCCAATTGTTTTATGTTTTGTTCCATGTTTTGGACAATTTTGAGAGGATATATTTTTATTTCTTGACTTTCTCCTTCTACTTTCTGTCCTGTCATCCCCTGAGAAATAGTAAATAATTAGGAAAGGAAGTAAGAGAAAATCTTCCCAAAAAGGACACAGGTGACAAAAAGGCCTCTTCAAACAGAACATAAAAAGGTCCAAATTTATATTCATTAAAATTCTAGTTTTTAAGTGTTATATTTTTAATAAGAAAAGAATGTTATATTTTAGTTTTCAAAATGTTAACTATATTTTTTTATTGACTTTTGTTTAATTGCAAAACTATTATCTATCTATTGTAATTAGATTGTCATAGGCATACACAGCACAAATTAAAAAGTAATATGTTTTAGGAATTAATGCCCTGGCTGAGTTACATAAAAATACCGAGCTAATATTTTCTTGGTTGCGTTTAACACGCTCCATCTCAGGGGTTACAGGTGTTGGGGTGGCTTTTCCAGAATGTTCTTTATATGACACCTACAGTGTACAAAGAAGCATTTATATATCACAGTACATACGAGCATAATATATTGATAGTGTTATTGTTTAGGGTCACGTAACACTGCACATAGGAGGAGGTTGTAAGAGAAGATACTGTTAGGCTTGAAGCAATAGCAGAAATACATAGTCACGACTTGCAAAAACATATTTGCTGCAGTATAACATTGCTGTAATTTATTAAATTGTAAATAATTTCATTGTTCAGAAATTGTGTAGACCAGTTATAAAAGTTTTTAGTTTTTTTCAAACAAACAAAATTTAATCTCATATGCCAGCTAATTCTTCCGGAGCACCAGATGACCTGGTTTTTATATAACAACACACTCAAAGCTGTTCCGAAAATATCTAGATTATTAATTGGAAGGAGATTTTGGAGGAATTTGGGCTGATCTAACCCAGTACAAAAGCTAATAAAAATCAGATAGAAATTAGAGTAAGCAAAACTGTAAATTACGTTGCTGCCAAGGGAAAATGGAGGCGTTGTTACTGGTGTTATAATCTCATGATTTATTTCTAAAAACGACAGTGGTCAGTTTTATCTAAGCAGTTTTATATTAGCATATGTTGCAGAAAGTACCATGCTAATGTTTTCTTGATTGCGTCTGACCCTCTCCAACTCTGGAGTGTCTGTAGTGGGGGTACTTTTCCCCAGATTGTCTTTGTATGAAACCTACAGGTTATAAGGGTAGGCAGGATTAACCATTTTAAACATTTTGCAGAATTTGGGTTACTCTTAACTTTTTGTTATCATTCTTTGACGTTTTACAAAACGAAAGAAAGAGCAAGCCTCAAAATATTCTGTGTGACTGGCAGAACAAAGTAGAGCCTTAAGCAGCCCGATGACTTGCCTTTTCTCCCATCCATTCACAACCCCATTCTTGAAAATAAATTAAGAATTCAATTTGAAAAATTGGGCATTAGAACACTGCTCCAATTACTTTTAAATGGTATACCAAATTAGATTAAACCAAGTCAGGCAACATGCCATGATGAGGATAGGAGCACATTGTGTCCTAGAAAGACCTAGAAAAATGTATGCAGGCTGATATTCCAGACTATTCTCTGTGAATAGTTTTGAAATGCTGGCAAGGATGTGAAAAGTGGAGCTGTCAACAGTCAGATTTGAAAGAAATATAAGTAGACTTTTTAAAAGATTACACAAACCAGGACTCCTGTGGAAGTAATATGTATTTAGCTCTTGACTGAATTATGTTCAGTATGCAGGGGTACATGATTTTAACATAAAATTCAAGAATTGAATTAAGAAATGAGATAATTATCTCTGAAAAATCTGAAATATATGATAACTTGAAAGATGATGAGATGCTACAGTGAGGGGAAAAGGGTATTTGATCCCCTGCTGATTTTGGACATTTGCCTACTGACAAGGAGATGATCAGTTTATAATTTTAATGGTAGGTTTTATTTTGGTTTCTTCTGACCACAACACTTTCACCCAGTTTTCATCTAAATCATTCAGATGTTCATTAGCAAACTTCAGATGAGCCTGTACATGTGCTTTTCTGAGCAGGGGGATCTTGCGGGCCCTGCAGGATTTCAATCCTTTACGGCGTAGTGTGTTACTAATTGTTTTCTTGGTGATTTTGGTCCCAGCTGCCTTGAGATCATTGCCAAGATTCTCCCGTTTAGTTTTGGGCTGATTCCTCACCGTTCTCATGGTCATTGAAACTCCACAAGGTGAGATCTTGCATGGAACCCCAGACCGAGGGAGATTGACAGTTATTTTGTGTCTCTTCCATTTGCGAATAATCACACCAACTGTTGTCACCCTCTCACCAAGCTGCTTGGCGATGGTCTTGTAGCCCATTCAAGAATTGTGTAGGTCTACAATCATGTCCCTGACTAATTGATTGATTGCTTCTATGGACAGGTGTCTTTTATACAGGTAACACACTGAGATTAGAAGCACTCCCTTTAAGAGAGTTCTCCTAATCTCAGCTTGTTATCTTGCTGATTGATAGGGGGTCAAATAATTATTTAACCACGCAAGTCGCCGTACCTGTATGCCGGTACTTTGACGCTAAATACCATTGTTATGGCAGCAGCTAGCTGCCATAACCCCGGTATTTTCAGAAACGGCGTGCAGTTCTCTTTAAGAATAAAAGTGGTCTCTGCTGCGGATTCGTTGCAAGATTCGTTGCAAAATAACTTTTAGCGGAGCCGTTGGTAGCGGTAGAGGCGATCGTGTCCTTTCCCCTCTGAGTCTGGATGCAGAGTGAGGGAAAGATGGCCCCAAACTCAGCTCCATAACATTAGATGGCGAAAGTGACGTCAAATGTCACTCCGCCCAATGCTCTTTTTTTGCAAGAAAAAAAATATGACATTTAATTATTTTTTTATTGCATTTTTGTAAATGTGATAGCCAGGGTCTTTTTGACCCCAGATCTCACATATAAGAGGTCCTGCCACGCTTTTTTCTGTTACAAGGGATGTTTTGGGAAGGGGTCAAATGCTCATTTCACTTATTAAAATCAAAATCAATTTATAACTTTTTTGAAATGCGTTTTTCTGGATTTTTTGGTTGTTATTCTGTCTCTCACTGTTAAAACAAACCTACCATTAAAATTATAGACTGATCATTTTTATTTCATTGGGCAAACATACAAAATCAGCAAAGGATCAAATACTTTTTTGCCTCACTGTAGATATATTATTTGAGGCTTGTTTTTTATATAATTTTAGAGTCTAAGATCCTAAGCACATTTTCTAAATTATTAAAAAAATAAGAAAAATAGACAATATAAGATAATATATTGTTCACACATTGTAAATGTAGGGAAGGGTCACAAACACAAAGGCATACTTCTGGATTATGTTAAAGAGAGGATTTCAAAAGTTTTTTTTTTAATGCAAAAATTATAAAAGCTGTGATTCATTTTTGTAAAGTAATTAAATATGTTACAAAATTAAAAGGTATCTGTGGTGTTTAAATGCATTGGGATTAATAGAATAGCTATAAACATACATGGAGTAATGAAAACAGTGTTCAAAGTGGGTGAGTAGGAATATTTAATTAGAATTTCTGTGGGGAATGGTATGGTTTTAGCAATGAAAGTATGTTCAGTTATTGAATTTTGAAGAAAAAAGTGCAAGTTCTGGAATTAGGAGGGATTTTGTATAGCAGATATTAAGTCACAAATGTAATTGTCGTAGACAGAAAATAAGTATTTATGTTTAAGAAACAATGCACTGGGAGTTAACAGAACAATAAGGTATAAAGTAGGGTTTTGTTGAAACATTTACAAGACAGCTAAAGAACAGAATAAAAGGGAAAAGTAGAGGGGACTGATTAAGACAATGGGGTTGATTTACTGAAGGCAAATAGGCTTTCACTTTGCAAAAGAGTTTGGGCCAGATCCACGAAGCGCGGCGCTTCTATCCGTCCGGCGTAGCGTATCTCTGATACACTACGCCGCCGTAACTTACAGCTTTTTTTTGTATCCTGAAAGAATTTGCGCCGTAAGTTACGGCGGCGTAGTGTAACTTTGGCGGCGTAAGGGCGCGCAATTCAAATGTATGTGATGGGGGTGTGTTTTATGTTAATACGTCTTGACCCGATGTAAATTACGTGTTTTTTTAACTGCGCATGCGCCGTCCGTGGGGGTATCCCAGTGCGCATGCTCGAAATTAACCCGCAACAAGCCAATGCTTACGACGTGAACGTCATTCTACGCAAAGCCCTATTCGCGAACGACTTACGCAAACGTCGTAAAATTTTCAAATTTAGACGCGGGAACGACGGCCATACTTAACATAGGATACGCCTCATATAGCAGGGGTAACTATACGCCGAAAAAAGCCTTACGGAAACAACGTAAAAAAATTCGCCGGCCGGACGTACGTTTGTGGATTCGCGTATCTAGCTAATTTGCATACTCAACGTGGAAATCGACAGAAACGCCACCTAGCGGCCATCATAAAAATGCACCTTAGATCCGACGGCGTTCTAAGACGTACGCCAGTCGGATCTAGCGCAGCTTCAGGCATATCTCGTTTTGTGGATACAAAACAAAGATACGCCGGAGCAAAAGAGAAGTTATGCGGTGTATCAATAGATACGCCAGCGTAACTTATTTGAGGATCTGGCCCATTGACTTTAGCTTAGTAAATGTGGTGAACATTTCCTTTGCATAGAATATCAAATCACGTACAAAGAAAATAAAGACTGTATTTTTTTTTGCACGTGACTAGATGATGGAAGTCAGCAGAGGTTCACTTCATACGCAAAGACAAGGGAAACTTCCCATGCAAAGGGAAAGATCTATTTTTTTCAGTATATCAACCCCAAGGAGAATAATGTTAAAAATGTTATGAGGTTGAAATGCATCTAAATGAAGTGTGTGAATATAAATTTTATAAGGTAATTCATTTACAATTTAGGTTATTAAGGTCAGAGTTAAAGATGTTATAGTGAGGGATTTTAAGTGAGACTTTAGAGGCATCTTTTTAGTTTTGGCATATACCGAGCTAATATGTTCTTGATTGCGCTTTACTCTCTCCATCTCAGGAGTCATAGGCATTGGTGTTGCTGTTCCCAAGTTTTCTTTGTACATAATCTGATGGTAGAAGAAGGTACCCCATGTTTAACAAAACAAAACACATAGCTGTTCAAAAATAAAGTTTTGTTAAATAGTTTCTGAGCAATGATTGATAGAAGGAAAGGTCAGTAGAGAGCTGGTCAAATATCACATGTCACATGACAAATATCTTATTTAAAGTAACTTTGTTGCTGGGTTAAAGTTTTACTAGCAAACTAAAATGCTTTGTACTCATCTGTCTCACTACTAGTTGCTTTGATCTTCACTCTGTTGAACAAAAAATCTCCAATCGGATACATACGTCCCCCATTGTACCCTGTTTTGGTTCCTTCCGCTGACCCCTGTGTTAGTAGTGTATCCTGCAGTGAAATAAGGAACCACAGCGTGCAGCAGGGGACCAGGAGGTATGTCAGATGTGAAAAATAGATTGCTGTGCAAGAAAGTGAAGATTGGCAAAAAGATCAAGGAACAGACGAGTTAAAAACTTCTCTTTTGCATGTGGTACTTTGCTATGTTTTTCGAACCCAGCAACATAGTCACGTTAATAGACTGTTGATATAGTACAACCCAGATACAGTAAGTAATGCAATTGTTTAATGGATAAAGGTTTAAAAGGTTTATCATTAACCATTAATTAATTAGTCATGTTTTAGGGTTTCTTGGGAAGGTAAGTAATTATTTCGATTTTTTTAATGAGGTATATCTATGTTAATATACATTTTAATAAAAATCATCATCAGGCATTCATCAAAATGACCAGTGATGGTTATAATGTCATTAATTTAATGTTGTTGTTAGAGGGAATTTAAACCAATTTCTTAGATTTGAAAATACCATGCTAATGTTCTCTTGGTTGCGTTTGACCCTCTCCATTTCTGGAGTCATGTGTGTCGGGGTGCCCTGCCCCAAGCTGTCCTTGTACATAACCTGGAGACACAAAAGAGCACTCAAAATAGCACCAATACCTATGTTCAATTATTCTCTAATGACCTAAAAACACTTCTATGCGGTTTGTGTATATAGGTAGCTTGCCTTTGCTTATGTACAGTTAAAGTGGTCAATTTTACTCACCACTTGAGGAAAATGTTTAGCTAACACTGCATAATATCCTCAAGTGCTGATGCACATACATCATTTAGAAAGAAGAGGTAAAAAAAAAAAAAAATTCTAATAGATTTTTCCCATCAATAGTTCATTCAGCGTTCAAAGTCTAACCATTGACGCACAAGGCCAAAGAATTATACATGTTATGCAGTTATATTTCTATTCCCACCTGAATTATTAACAGTTTATAAGGGAAGGAGCAGACCTCCAGTATACACAAACCTTAAAAGGAGTCACATGTAAAATTCAGTATTATTCCTGTTTAAATACATTTATAAAACCTTAAACATTAGGACAAATCTGTTCTAAAAGAGAAATACATTAGCTGCCAAGCATGCTGACCTCCTTCTTAAAATGCTAAAACCTCACACAGGCATGCAGATTAGAAATCCAGAGTGAAGACAGAATTTCTAATCTACATAACTGCAGTAACTGGCCCAGAAAGTGTTGAAGCCATTAAATCAGCACGAAGAAGGAGAACTAGCATTGTCAGATAGAGGGGTCAGCACTGACAATTAGGGATGAGCAGGGTAATTTCCGGAAAACTAATCTCAGTGTGAAATTCAGCAATTACTCTTTTCTTTCTTTTTTTGTTTAGAGGATTTTTTCTTTATTCAGGGTAGTTTGTTCACCTAATTTCAATTAAAGTACTAAAAAATTGAGTGTTATACGTCAATAAATACAGTACTTTGCAATTTCTTTGTGTGTTTAATAATTATTTGTGTTATGCCACATTAAAGTTCTTATTAGTACTCCTATTATGGCTTGTTGTTTTTTTTTGGCCAATTGTGAGGCTAATTAGTGCTCATTTTCTACCGGTCTCACAAGAACAGGCCCAGGATAGATATATTGGAGCTTCTGTAACCCAGTCATTAAAAGCCCATTGCTCTTTTAAAGTGGTTGTAAACTCACCCAAAAAAATGCAGCACTTCTCAATTTTTTTATAATCTCTGCACACTTTTTGGTGCAGACATCCCAAAAAACTGACAAGACTTCCAGTATACAGATTCACTTCTGGGCCAATGTATATTGCTTCCTGCTTCAGTGTGTGTGTAAATATAGATATGTCTATAGATGTAGGTTCTTGTGTCCACCAGCAGAGAGAAGTTGGATAGATGCCACACTCACAATTCTGGAGGCATAAAAAATAGTTTAGCACAGGGGGTCTTCAAACTACATCCCTCCAGTTGTTCAGGAACTACAATTCCTATCATGCCTAGTCATGTCTGTGAATTACAATGCCTCATGGGATGTGTAGCTCCTCTCTAGCATGTCTTAATAAAAGGTGGTTTCTCATCAGCCATGTATAATGCCCAAGAAATATTGTTTGGAAAATACAAGTGGGTCATGGCACATTTACATTCCAAATTTGGCACTTAAGATGGTCATGCACTATGCCATATGATTGGCCAATCTCTGTACAACTTGATATTTTAGGCAAAATAGGTAATAGGACGCACTTGAACAATTAATTTAAATTATAGGAGATCAAACAGTCTCTTACACTAAATCTAATTTATTTAAGCTCTAATTGATTGCAGTGTATGGTCACCTTTAAAGATCAAGATCTGAAAATATAAATTTATTGGGTTTAGAAACACTTCTCTGTTCTTTGTAATGTATTGAAAGATTTGGGTAAAAAAAAGAAAAAAGCACATTTCAAAGATATATTAGAAGTGATAGGAAAGAGATTAGCATCAAAAGGGTTAATTAACCACTTCCTTACTGGGCACTTAAACCCCCTTCCTGCCTAGACCAATTTTCAGCTTTCAGCGCTGATGCACTTTGAATGACAATTGCGCTGTCATACAACACTGTACCCAGTGTTATATTTTTATAATTTTTTCCCACAAATAGAGCTTTCTTTTGATGGTATTTGATCACCTCTGCGGTTTTTCTTTTTTTGCGCTACAAACAAAAAAAGACAGCCTTTTTTTTAAAAAACACAATATATTTTCACTTTTTGCTATAGTAACATCCCAATTTTTTAAAATTTTTTTTTTTTTTTTTAGTTTAGGCCGATACATATTCTTCTACATATTTTTGGTAAAAAAAATCGCAATAAGCGTATATTGATTGGTCTGCGCAAAAGTTATAGCGCCTACAAAATAGGGGATCGATTTTTTTACTAGTAATGGCGACGATCTGCGATTTTTGTCAGGCCTGCGATATTGCGGCGGACATATCGGACACTTTTGACACTATTTTGGGACCATTCACATCTATACAGCGAACAGTGCTATAAATATGCACTGATTACTGTATAAATGTGACTGGCAGGGAAGGGGTTAACACTAGGGGACGATAAAAGGGTTAAATGTGTTCCCTGGGAGTGATTCTTACTGTGGGGGGAGGGGACTGACTGGGGGAGGTGACCGATCTGTGTCCCTATGTACAAGGGACACATCATCGGTCTCCTCTCTCCCTGACAGGACATGGAGCTCTGTGTTTACTGCCTCTGTAACTGCCGATCATCGTGGCCGTCAGGCACGCGCATCAGCACCACGTGACAATAGCGGGCACAGCTTTTCCCCGCCACGCGCCCTCGGCGGCGCGCGGGGGGAATATAAACAGGAAGACGTCCAGGGATGCCCACCCGGCAGTTGAGGTCTGCAGACGTCTTTCGTCTATAGCAACACCTACTTATTGCCTAACAAGACACATCCAATTAGATGAAATTAACCAACTGTATTGGGTGTGCGCTATTATCAATGAGAAAACCAAAGTTACCCTAGCGCCAGTTGCAGTTTACATATGTGGGTATTTATTATCTCTATTTGTGCTTCAATGTGCGCCAGTTTGTACGTTCAATTAATGACTTTTCCAGCCCACCAATTAATGTATGAACTGGTGCAGCGCCTTCTTCTTAGTGAATGACCCTCCATGTCTACTCACAGCTAACTGGGCGGTATAATCCTCCCAGCTGCCCACAACACAGGCAGAAACACATTAAGGGCAGATCAGATACTCAACTGACAACTCCACTCTGCATGGCATGAGACAGAGGGCCTGAAAAGCTGAAGCAATGTCACCAGGACATTTAAAGTGTTGCAGTTTAGCCCAGCCCCTGACCCAGGCCAAGCTGAGCTGAAAGGAAGAAAACATCACCAGATCTACTAAATAAAGAGCAAAAAAGGGTATGTATGATATTAATTTTAAAGCGTTGTCTCTGTAATCCTGTACTGATGGTGTACCCTATCCTTAAAGAGCAAAATATCTCTGTATACAACCACTTTAATTTCCTACATTCCCATTACCTAAATGCAATTTACCAAAATGGTGAAATATTGCTCAAATCCCATGAATTTCACAAAATGTTTGGGAATAATAAAGATCTCAATATTGCTTATCCCTATTGACAGCCTCAACTATTTTCCAACAGGTGTAACACCTTACTATAGTAATATATTCATACAAAATAAACTCCCACTGTGCCATCTTAGAGTGTAAGATGCAGCATGAGGATATCATTAAAATACATTTGTTAAAAACAAATCCAAATGCAGATCTGCTTTTGATTTTGCTATATATATGTTTGCCCCTTGCTGAAGTGCAGCCCCTATAGATTTCTCCATGAAGTCAAATGTAAGCATCAACTGATTTTCTGGCTATTTCTTAACTTTTTTTTTCCGAACAAGCAACTTGGAGGTTTTCCCAATATAAAGGAACTGCTTAGGGCGGCCACCAATCCATGTTTTATAAATTAATTGTTAATGTCACCATGGTGCCAACATGGCTATATAATTGTAAAAAAAAAAATCCCTACGGCAGTTTACATTAAACCTAAATTATATTTTTTGCCTTTTTCAACTTGCATTATTTTTTGCCTTTTTCAACTTGCATTATTTTTATTTGAGGACACATTTACTATTACTCAATTTTGAGCAGCACATAGCACTTTAAATGGGCACAGTTTGAAGCTATAATAGCCTGCATTGCAAAGGATTTTTTACATTTTTTGCTCCTGTTCCTGTGAAATCTAGCGAACTATATATATATATTTTTTCTTCACATCATTTTTTGCCTTTTTCAACTTGTATTATTTTTATTTGAGGACACATTTACTATTACTCAATTTTGAGCAGCACATAGCACTTTAAGTGGGCACAGTTTGAAGCTATAATAGCTTGCATTGCAAAGGATTTTTTACATTTTTTGCAATTTTTTCTTTTTTCCCCCTTTTTTTCTGTTTTTTCTGTTGGATTGAACATTGATATTGGATACACACTTTATATATGATACAGATAACTAGCGTTTATCACGGAATAAGAGTTTTTCACTTGGGGGCCATCTTTATATATATAGATTTTTTCTGCCAACTTACATAATTCATTATATATATTTTTTAGTGAACTAATTACCAACAGAAGCTTGCACATTGGATTATTGAAAATTTCCCAGTCCAAATATAATTGATATTACCTACCAATATCACACTGGGTCTAGGGGACATCAACTAATATCCCTTTCTCTAACGTATCGTTTCTTTATATATAATTTGAGCCTCTTTCTTAAACATTTTTAAATGTCCTTGGCGGATACACAGGAACCATTCATCAATTGAGAGTGGAAACACACTGCCAATCAATAAAAAGGGGGACCTCACATCCTAATGGTGGCTATATATTTAAGCTAAACCAAAGGAAGGAACCCAACATTCAGTATTTGCCTATATACTTGCATATCATTTAAAGATAGATAGCCCTTCACCAGACCAGCAGCGCCACCTACCCCAAAACGTCAACACATATATTTAAACCTAAATTAGTTTGTTCTTAACGGTTCATCAACTAGTAGTATATACTAGTAGTAGTACAGTAATATATATTGGTGACCGATGAATACATAAAAAGTACATTAAATACATCTTATATATACAGTATGTTCCTGACAATACTAGACAATGAATACAGTCAGATAAATACAGTTAGAACAACCTTCAGTTGCAAGGAAAGGACAAAGATAAGGTGGAAGGGGGTAAAGGAAAAAACAGGCTGGAAATTTCTTCAGTTAGTTAGTTATGTATTTAACTGTTAATATAATTTCTGTTCATTTACATAAGGAATGCAAACTAACACATCCACTATGGCTTAAAGACAGTGAGACATTAGAATAGTGCTGACATTAGAAAGGAACTGCAGATATGAAGGGCTCTTTAGTAAAGGGGAAGCATAAGGGGCACCAGCAAACCATGACTAAAGTATAAACATAATCAGCCACTACCGAGCTAATGTTCTTCTGCATCTCCTTTACGCGTTTCACTTCCGGAAGGTCAGAAATTGAAGTACCTTGTCCAACATGTTCCTTGTATTTTATCTATGAAATTACACACAATGGGGAAACAAAAATGCACATTTAGCACATAAGACAGTTCCATACATGACTGCATGTATGTTTATACACAAGAGTGTGTGATGGACTATGTAGGCAATACATGAAGACACCAGAATGGTATTCAGTATGGTGATGGGTTGTGTGTATCTGGGATGTGATTACCTTTTGCCTTGATTTATTGTTACTACACTAAAAGCATTATTGCTGTTCACTACAGACTAGGGATGTCAATAAAACTGCAATGTATGTCTAAGGCTCCATGTAAAACATGCCTGTAATTGTCCTAATGTGCATGGACACATAGGATAACAATGAGCTGCTCCTACAGGCAGAACACAAAACTGTAGAAGCAGCTCAATGTTATCCTATGTATCCATGCACATTAGGACAATTACAGGCATAATTTAAGCTCAACGTAAAGGCAGGGGAGAAATAAAGTTTGGGTTTGCATTTTTGATTGGAGCTTTCTGGCAGAAAAAACATGCAACTTGTCTAAACTATCTACAAAAATGCTCTATATGAGCATTTTTTTACTATTTCCTGCTAAAGGTACTGGCGTTTTTTTTAAGCCCAGTGTGCATGAAGCCTTAGAATCAGTGACATCAGTGATAACGCAGCATGTGAATTTATAAGTAGCACGTTTTTTCACTGTATGGCTTATTAATTTGCTGAAAACCAGAGTAGGCAGAAGACCTAGTAAGTCTACAGGCTAGGTTATCAATAATGACAAAATTATTTACTGAACTGATACACTGCCTTTTAGGTGTTTTTAACCACTTTCCTGTAAATTGCTAGTGAATCAGTTCTGCTTCAGCTCAGAATGTGTCGGATGTCCCAGAATTTTCTCTATAAAACCTGGAGTTATCTCCCTATAGTCATTCATTAGATTTAGACTTTCAAAACAAATTTAAATCTGGTTGCTGAGAAAAACTGTATCTTCCAGTATATACACATTGATACATCAGGTTTATAGTAATAACCTCCTGATCCATTGCAACAGATTAAATTACAATAGGTTTGTGGTCTCTTTAGAAGTTGAAAATAACATGAGGAGTCAAGAATATACTTAAAGAGATGCCTGAACATACCTGATTTATTTTCCTAATTCTGGTACACACTATAGGTCAGCTCTGGTTTAGACAGCTGTACTCACTACACAAAGTAAGTACAACAATCTCCCCTGCTGAGCAGTTGTTTTCTGACAGGGAAACGCCCCCCCCCCGCCAGAGAACTCCGATTACCGTTCTCCACCATTGGCTAAACGGCTGGCTTCTGTTGGAACAGACCGACATACACACAGGCCGAATGTCGGACTTTTTTTATTTGAACTGCTTTAGTGACCCAAAGCCCAGCCACTCAACATTCAAATGGCTATCAGTTCCAAAGTTGCCCTAGGATGGTCCATAGTTTGGGAGCTCCTAAAGTGCTCATGGAAATTAAACCAGGAATGTGTAGTCACCTCTTGGTGCCTGTTTTTAACTCTTTGACAGTTTACAGTAGAGCTGTGGCCAGACTATGTGCATTAAAGAATTTACATATTCTTAACAAGCAATGATTAAGCATTAAAATAAGCCCTCACTGACCTTTATAATTACACCCACTATGGAACAGTTCATCCTCAAAGGTTACAATAGAAGCATTGAATTTTTCTTTTTTCCTAGTCCCATTTGCCCTGTATTTACATTTGAGATTAGACTCCCTGCAAGGATAAGCCAAGCTGCCCGGAGAAAGTGGAAGTAAAAATCAAAAGCTTTTGCTGGAAACTTTGACATTATTTCATAATGGCTGCAGTCACAGAGGTGATTGAGGGCTTGTTTTATTTTAAATTTGTTTGCTGATTTCTAAAATATGCAAATATCTGAATATCTTTAGTCTGGCCACAATTTTACTTTTAATTGTTACTCATGATTTTTTTTTTTTATAATGAAGCTGAATATTAATTCAAGATAAATATTGTTAGCATTGTTTATTTTAAGTAGTAATATACTATTTGAATATATATAAATACTATTTACAAATTTAGAATGTTGTATCCATATTTTTACTTGTCAGTCTTGTTTAGAGAAAGTTAATATAATGGTAGTTATAAGGTAGACAACTTTTCTATCTTAGTATGGCAGTTGTTAGATCATAAGTTATTAGAAGGGGCAACTAGTGAGTTTGAATTATTCCTATATTAAAATTATTACTGTTATCTTTTTTATTTTTATTATTATTATTATTATTATTTGTACCGTGCTAATGGCATCCTGTGTTCTTTTAATTCTCTCCATCTCTGGGGTGTGCCCAATAGGTGTTCCTGTTCCAACTTCATCTTTGTACAGTATCTTGTAAGTTAGAATCAAGGTAACAGGTTAATAAACAAAATATTTTGTTTTGTTGCTGGTTTAAGGCTTGAGACTGGTGAAAAGAATAGCATTAACAAATTAAACTTTTAATAGGTTCAGTATTCGAAACACTTGAAACAATGACAATTTTATTTGCAAGTGCCACATGGCTGATGTTATTTTAGTTACCCTGCAAATTGTTGTCCTTGGCTCAGTCTACTTTTACATCTTATAACTAATTTAAGATAAAGGGCAGTGGTCAACATATATATTTTACATGTAAAAATTGAAGGCTTGACATTTACAAACACAGTGGTAAAACATGCAAGGACAATACAATTTGAACAAACATGGGACTCCATGCAGACCTTTTGTATAGCTTGAACAGCTCATGTGCTCTGTCAGGTTTTTATTGCTGGTGTCTCCAGACCAAAATGGATCTCCTGAGAAATTGATGGAGAATGCACTCCAGAGATGGAAGGCAGTCAACATCAATGTCTTTTGGATCTTTGGGACAAAATCTTCTTGAGCATAAACAACAATAATGACCTGGTAAAGAATATGATTATCCTACACTATCCAAAACTAAACATTTGTTGGTTGGAGTTCCATTTTAAAATACAAAAAAAGATCCAACACAAACAGACCCAACACAAAACACACATATAGGACTTAAGACAATTTTGATCAGACCCTAAAATGTGTTCTAACACTATAACATTGCCTGTCGTGGTGGGTTGGTAAGGTGTTTATATACTGCAGGCAGAGAAAGCAGTAGCTTATGATATCAGTAGCCGTTAATATTAGCTTGTGCCCAAGAGGTCTAGGTTAGACTACCTTTTTTCTCTATTATGGTATTATTTGTGTTAGAACTGAAAGTATCTTAAAAAAAAGTACCGAGCTGAAATTCTTTTGATTTTCTTTAACACGCAGAATTTCTGGCGTGTCTTTAACCACTGTGACTTTTCCTTTACTTTGTATATGGTCACCCTGGTACTGTAGCTATAAGAAAAGAGTAGAAATTGTTAAGATTCATTTGGAAAAAACATAGTTCTAGATTATGAGAAGTGTAGGGCTGTCAATATTTGGCTACTGTAGAAAGATCAAGATCAAAATCAGAACACTGAAGATTACAGACTTAACGAAAATCATAATAAAGTATTCCCATTTTAGTAGAATACTTTTTTTAATGGAAGAGACAACGGTACATTTGAATTAACATAAATGTATAACGTTTCACTTAGCACAACCATCTGCAGTCAATTGTAGAGACATAAAATCAACATTTGCCCACATTTTCCAAAGATAGCCGACAATTAGCAAACCGATCTCAGGACTGGTAGCTTACCTGTTATGATTATGGCTTACCAAGGACTGGAACATTGACAAAAACTTTGACTTAAACAGGTTGGTTAAACCTGATCTCTTCACCTCTCTGCAGTTGGCCATTGTAGTTTTTTCTTTTACTTACCTCCCTTCTCTCCTCAGAAATTCCATGCTGAAGTTTGAGTGGTTTAATTTCCCTGAGCCCTGATCCTCAACTTTCAGAGGCAAAGGGACATGGAGTCTGCAGGGCATACTAACTGACAATAGCACACCCTGCAGAACTACATGGAGCATTGGTGTGACTGATCAGCACACAGTTGTTTGATCTCCCCAACAGGAAATGCTGCTACTACGGTTAGCAGGCAGCATTTCCCAATGAATTTTAACTAAAAGGAGCTGGTGGCTGCATGAAGAAGTGCCCCAACAATAAATTTGCCGCAATGTTATTTGTTAATGCCAGAACAGTAAGAAAATGTGTAGACATTACTTAATCAAGTGGCTCCACCTAAATAAAAAAAATGAAGGGTCAAAACTAATCCCAACTTGCCCTCCCAAGGAACATTGAATTAAACTATCTACAAATGCAAACTGACCCCTATAAGCATTATCCATGCAGGAATTTTAAATACCCTTTTAAAATAAAATAATAAATAATAATGCCAACATAATAAAGCACTGACTGCAGTTTTGGATGGGCACAGGGACACAGAATCATCAGCTATTTCTTATATCTCTTACAGCCTCCAACAGTGGGATTTCCCTGCAGTAGTTTTTCCTTTTTAAACATTCTAATTGGACTATTATTCAGTTTACTATCAACTATGCCAAACTGGAATATAAGCTGTGGTTGGAGTTAGTCTCACAACACAATCGCAAATAACAATTTTAGGAATATGTATTTTTCATGTTGTTTTTTTGTAATACTGTATACTTAGATTTGTATTGCATTATGGCAAAACATTTCCATAGTATTTTAGCCAGGGTCACAGATATCACAATTTCATTGCATAAAGAATGGCAAGATCTTGTAATAATCAGCAAACAATTATGCAAATTTGTAAATCACTTTAGGAAATGTATGATAGAAATAGAAAAAAGTACTGTACAATAGAAACTTTTCATGCACACCAAGAAGCTAAAATGATAACTGTGCTTTGGTCATCAATATTCAGCAACTTCACCATCTGCCTCAAAAAACTCCTAAATAGTAAAAAACGTCAAGTGCAGACTAATGGCAGTTCAATACCCAGCAAGCCTGACAATGTGTTCATCCTCCAGCGTCCTCTGTAGTCACTACACATGTGCTCAGGATAGTTGCCTAGATCACTGTAGACATAGCTTTAGTCAACAGTTTTACCTGTTTAAATTTGGACTATAGTGCAAAAGTCAGAGCTGAGTGCTGTATTTGCTCTTCCATTTTTTTTTTTCAACAAACAAAAATGCAATCATGGGAGAGATAAATGACTTACAGTGCTAAAGTTCTTCTGGTTCTCGCGAACTCTCAGCATTTCGGGTGTGTCTACTACAGGTACGTAATAAGACATGGTCCTCTCTGCCTCTTCTTTGTATTTTTTCTGTACAACATAAAATATAAAATGTGAGTAGAAATAATAGTAATAAAAACAGCAAAAAAAAATTTTAATTCATAAAAGTTGAAACTGAAAAGTTGTGATAAGCAAATCAACAAAATAGTTTTATTCAAATACTTTAATTATTTGTAGTTAAAGTTTCCAAAGCAGTAATCCCCCTCCCAGTGCTAAAATGCTGCCCTCTGCATCCACCTCACATCTTGTCCACCACACCTTTTCCAGGTTAAATGACGACTAGCATAATTCAAACCACATCTTATGAGCCAAAGGCACCAGGGACACCTCTCTTGGAGGCACATCCTCAAGCTGCCTCAGCTCAAAAAAGATGATGTATAGAACAATGACATGTAATCATAACATAGCTGCGTTCTTCACATTACTTAGGACTTGCCACGGTCCCCACAAGGAGTATCAGGGGACATCATGTGACAGGACTAAAAACATCTCCAACAAAACAATGTAAAAAATGTAATTTGGGAAGGGCTAATGAAGGAATTAGCAGGCCCCTCATGGTACCTGCTTTTAGACAGGACAAATGGCTGAAATATTTGCCTAAACAGGGGTGTATAGTTGTTTTTTGTAAATAATTATCAGGGATACAAATATGTATTTTTATATCAACCAATATATAAAACATCAATTTCAAAACGCAAACTTAATCTTAAACTAAAATAGTAGTTTCCCTTTAAGATCCAAAATAAGATTTCCTTTTATTGTAGGTTGTAAGTAGAAATCTTCCTGTGAAACACTAAAATATTTGTTTCTAATGCAGCATACACACGATCGGTTAAACCGTTGAGAATGGTCTGATGGACCGTTTTCATCGGTCCAAACCGATCGCGTGTGGGCGCCATCGGTTATTTATCCATAGGTTAAAAAAAAGCCAACTTGTTTTAAATTTAACCGATGGATTCCTAACCAATGGGAAAAAAACGATCGTTAGTAGGCACAACCATTGGTTAAAAATGCATGCAAGCTCAGAATCAAGTCGACGCATGCTTGGAAGCATTGAACTTCATTTTTTTCAGCACGTCGTTGTGTTTTACGTGACCGCATTCTGACACGATCGTTTTTTTAACCGATGGTGTGTAGGCGCGACGGGCCATCAGTCAGCTTCATCGGTCCGTTCTCATCAGAAGGACTGATCGTGTGTACGCGGCATTAGAAGTTAAAACATGTATTTTAGGACAAATATAAATAGACTTTGCATGTCCCTTCTGCCCCCCCAAAAAAACTCTTTTCCTTTCTCTGCAAGATGGAGCCAAGTGGCAGCAAAATGTAACATCAGCATGATGATGCAAGCACAGCAGTTGCACCATCAGTGGACACCCAATGGCCAAAGAGGAAAGATGGTGGTAGAGATGATAGCATCGGCACACACCAAGTGGCAGCGGGAATCGTGGACCTGTTCACCATGAGGGAAAGCAAATCCAAAGATAAGTCTGCCATAATGTTTATTGGAGCTGTGCCTACTTGCACTTTATGCAAAGAAAAAGGCGCCTTAAGGTTACAACTGATAACATTTAATAAGGAACAGGTGCATTTATCTACTTACATCACAAAAATAGAGATCCAGCACATGTCCTCTCCACACTGTATGTGACGTCCGTCCTGCGTTGTGGCGATGTTACAGTTTTCCTTGTCGTGGGATAGGTTAACCCTGTCCAGCAGGATTTTCGGGAGGCTGAAGAGCTGGGACCGAGGCTTGGTAGAAGCTGTGGGTCGTTGCTGGGACACAGCGTCGGGACGCGGTGACGTCACTGGTAAAAGGCGCGACAACGTTTCGGAGCATGCGTTCTGGCTAGCAAGACAGGCGCTCTCCTTTCTCAAGCTTGCTAGCCAAAGAGCATGCTCCAAAACGTTGTTGCGCCTTCCACCAGTGATGTCATTGTGTACCAATGCTACGTTCCAGCAACGACCCACAGCTTCTACCAAGCCTCGGTCCCAGCTCTCCAGCCTCCTGTAAATCCTGCTAGACGGGGTTAACCTACCCCAGGACAAGGAAAGATGAAGCAACGCCACAACGCCAGACGGACGTCATATAAAGTGTGGAGAGGACATGTGCTGGATCTCTATTACTGTGATGTAAATGGATAATTGCACCTGTTACTTATTAAATGTTATCAGTTCTAACCTGGAGGCGTCTTTTTCTCTTCTCTTTACATACCCTGGAGTTGGCTCTCAACTTCCCACTGAAGGCTCGCCCTGGTTTATGAACTAATACAACTGTATACAGGACTTTATCCCATTCATTTCCCTTTTCTCTTCCCCCTCGTTGTCCCCCCTCTCCCCATTCAGAGAAAAAACTTCATAAAGATGGATTTTATGTTATCACACATACCAAGTGTCAGCGCCACCATCCCCTCTGTCTACTTTCACTTTATGGCAAGATCCTCAGCGACACACTACACTTCCACTGATATCAAATCCTAAAGGGCTTAGTCATGACCTATTAATGTGATTGCCACATTATAACTATATCATAACTATAGCTTTGTTGTTTTCATAGATAGAATTTATACCCACCTGGCTTGAAAGATTTCTGACTTGCTGAGCATGGATAATTTCTGGTGTATCTACAACAGATGTGTAGCTTCCCTTTTCCATTTCTGCAGAATGTTTGTATTTTATCTGTTGGAAAAGTAATACAGTTTAAAGCCTAAAAAAAGTAAAGAATTCGAAACAAAAAAAGCATGGCAATGTGTATTCATGCTATTCATACCTTTGAACTTCAGAAAGCAAAAACTGGTGAATAATTTACTACAGACCGCAGCACTTACCTGGCTGGCAATATCAGTAGCATTCTTTGCTCTCTGGAAGTCTGGAGTATCCAAGCCCATTGATAGACCTTTTCCTTTAATTTCCAGTTCCAGTGTTTTCTTATATTCTTTCTGTAAGAAAAGCCAGCATGTACATTGTCCTCTATTTACTGTACAACATTGGTAGCAAACATTTTAAGGAGATATTATTCACATTATATTACCACTGTATAAATTACTCAGCAATTGCTCATTTACCAATAGCACAATGTTTTACGATGTTCAAACTTAAAGGGTTTGTAAATGTAGTTTTTTCCCCCCTAAATAGCTTCCTTTACCTTAGTGCAGTCCTCCTTCACTTACCTCATCCTTCCATTTTGCTTTTAAATGTCTTTATTTCTTCTGAGAAATCCTCACTTCCTGTTCTTCTGTCTGTAGCTCCACACAGTAATGCGAGGCTTTCTCCCTGGTGTGGAGTGTCGTGCTCACCCCCTTCCTTGAGGGGGGGGAGGGGGTGAGCAGGAGAGTCAGGACGCCCACTAACACACAGCTCCTTTCTCTATCTGCAACGTAGAGAGTGTCATGACTCTCCTGCTCGCCCCCTCCCCTCTCAAGGGAGGGGGCGAGCATGACACGCCACACCAGGGAGAAAGCCTTGCATTACTGTGTGGATTTACAGACAGAAGAACAGGAAGTGAGGATTTCTCAGAAGAAATAAGGACATTTAGAGGCAAAATAGAAGGATGAGGTAAGTGTAGGAGGACTGCAATAAGGTAAAGGAAGCTATTTAGGGATTTTTACCTTTACAGCCCCTTTAACCACTTGCTTGTATATAGGGATGTCCCGATACCGATACTAGTATCGGTATCGGGACCGATACCAAGCATTTCCCCGAGTACTTGTACTCGGGGAAATGCTCCCGATGCTTCACCCGATACTTGAGCGGGCAGGCAGGGGAGTTGCAAATCTTCTCTCCCCCATGGTCAGTGTTGTCCCCTGCCGTTTACGTCCCCTATCCTTGCTGCTCTCTCACCTCCCCCGTCCGTCCGTGCAGTTCTCTCCTCCCGTTCCCCCGTCCATGCAGTGCTCTATCCTCCGTCCCGTTCTCTCTCCTCCCCTTCCCCGGGCTGTCCGTGCCGTTCTCTCCTCCCGTTCCCCCGTCCATGCAGTGCTCTTTCCTCCGTCCCGTTCTCTCTCCTCCCCTTCCCCCGTCCATGCAGTGCTCTTTCCTCCGTTCCGTTCTCTCTCCTCCCCTTCCCCGGGCCGTCCGTGCCGTTCTCTCCTCCCCTTCCCCCGTCCATGCAGTGCTCTTTCCTCCGTTCCGTTCTCTCTCCTCCCCTTCCCCGGGCTGTCCGTGCCGTTCTCTCCTCCCGTTCCCCCGTCCATGCAGTGCTCTTTCCTCCGTCCCGTTCTCTCTCCTCCCCTTCCCCGGGCCGTCCGTGCCGTTCTCTCCTCCCCTTCCCCCGTCCGTCCGTCCGTCCCGTTCTCTCTTCCACCCCCCTCCCCGTCCATGCAGTTCCCGTTCTCTTTTCCCCCGTCCGTCCGTGCCGCTCTCCCCCCTCAATCTGTCAGTGGGGAGAGCGGAGGTAGGAGCCGCTAAGCCCGGCTCCTACCTTTTCAGAATGAACAGAGTCGGTGGTCACTGACTCTGTTCATTCATATAACTGAGCATCGTAAGCTCCTGTGTTTATGATGCTTCAGTTTATGAATGGAGGAGCTTCCCTCCATTCATTTCAGCTGAAGCTGCTGAGAAAGGGACTGGGGAATCTGTTTCCCTAGTCCCTTTCTCTGTCTTAAAGGGGAGATGCCAGAGGTCTGTTAAGACCCCTGAAATCTCACCAAAGCCCCCCAACAGAGCTGATAAAAATGAAAATAAAAAATTGCAATAAATATTAAAAAATAAATAAAATGTAAAAAAATAAATAAATAAATAAAAAAAACACACTGACAATTCCCCCCCCCCCTAAAAAAAAAAAAAAAAAAAAAAAATCACTGTAAAAAAAAAAAAAAAAATAGTAAAAAAAAAAAATAAATACTGCCACTGTCACATGACATTAAAAAAAGTATCGGTATTCGGTATCGGCGAGTACTTGAAAAAAAGTATCGGTACTTGTACTCGGTCTCAAAAAAGTGGTATCGGGACAACCCTACTTGTATACCCCCTTCCTGCCCAGGTAAAATTTCAGCTTCCGGCACTGCGTCGCTTTAACTGACAATTGCGCGGTCGTGCGACGTGGCTCCCAAACAAAATTTACGTCCTTTTTTTCCCACAAATAGAGCTTTCTTTTGGTGGTATTTGATCACCTCTGCGGTTTTTATTTTTTGTGCTATAAACAAAAAAAGAGCGTCACTTTTTTTAAAAAAAACACTATTTTTACTTTTTGCTATAATAAATATCCCATTTAAAAAAAAAAAGTATAGGCCAAAACGTATTCTTCTACATATTTTTGGTTAAAAAATGGCAATAAGCGTATAGTGACTGGTTTGCGCAAAAGTTATAGCGCCTACAAAATAGGGGACATAATTATGATTTTTTTTTTATTTTATTTTTTTACTAGTAATGTTGGCGATCTGCGATTTTTATTGGGACTTCGACATTATGGCGGACGCATCGGACACTTTTGACACATTTTTGGGACCATTCACATTTATACAGCGATCAGTGCTATACATATGCACTGATTACTGTATAAATGTGACTGACAGTGAAGGGGTTAACACTAGGGGGCGAGGAAGGGGTTAAATGTGTAACCTGGGAGTGATTCTTACTGTGTGTGGAGGGGGACTGACTGGGGGAGGTGACCGATCTGTGTCCCTATGAACAAGGGACAAAGCATCGGTCTCCTCTTCTTGACAGGACGTGGAGCTCTGTGTTTACACACAGAGCTCCATGTCCCTGCTCAGTTACTGAGCAATCGTGGCCGCCGGGCACGCGCATCGTGTTCCCAGTAACACAACGGTTGCGCGTGCGCCCCCCTAGTGGCTGTGAAAGACAAGGACGTCATATGACGTCCTGTCAGAACAATAGGACTATGGTGCCTCCGTCAATTGACGGCGGCCAGTAGTGTAGTGGTTAAGTAAACAAATACTAGTTATTATTCTGTAGCTTCTATAGCAGTTTGCATTTTAAAACATTATCAAACATAGACATTTATTTGGTTGAGTTATGTTATTTGTTATAACTTGTACTTATTACTTAAATACTGAACTTCAGACAACCAGCTAAATACACAAATTGATAGTGATTGTAACCCCCAAACAAAAAGATCCTGTTCCTTTAAGGCATGATCTATAGCACAGTGCTTGTGCCTTGTAATTTGACCCTTTCTATGTTGTAAAATATCTGGTTGATCCTGGCTGTATCTGTGTCCCCCTGTGTGTGCTAGGGTAATCGTGTCTGTTGAGCCATAATACCATGGCCAGTTTACATGCCTCCCTCATCCTGTCTCTCCCCTCCCCCCCTCCCTCCCTACCTGTCAGCGTGAAAGCTGATCTCCTCCCCGCCCTTCCCGTTGCAATATGCACCACAAATAATTGGATCCCCTTTGAATTAAACAGTTATTAACTACACTGTGCATGTTTTTTTTTTTTTTTTAAATGACAAGGCTAAATACCTTTTCTCACACTGCCGCTCTGTGGCCATGTAACCTCCTGCTAGCGGGCTGATGTCAGAAGGGAATCTCAGCCCATCCCACTGCTCTGCTTAGATTAGGGAAGGAGAGCAGAAGTGGGATCTTGTGACCGCAGAGCTACGGTGTGAGAAAAGTTTTTTAGCCTTGTCATTTTAAAAAATCACACACACACTGTAGTTAAAGAGGAAGTTAACCCTGATGGGTTTTACTTCCTCTTTGTTCCCTGCAAAGTAAAAACATAATGGGCTAGTATGCATCGCATACTAGCCCATTATGTGCCACTTACCTGCAGAATAAACCCGCAATGTCACCGCTGTCCCCGCTGTGTGGCTGCATCCATCTTTAACCAATCTTCCTTCCAGGGCCTGTGGACTCTGGCAACGCCACTCCCACACATGTGCGTGGGAGCCGACGGTCACGCCACGGCTACTATAGAAACGGCGCGATCGCGCCCTTTCTTCAGTGCGCATGCGCTGATGATTCCACAGCACAACTTGATTGGCTCCTTGTTCTGTTTCTCCATCTCCCAGATGTACAGTATACTAATGAATATAGAGCTGCAATAATTTGTGTATTTTACACCTGCCTGGAGTTCAGCTTTAAAGTAAACATGTTAAAAAATAAATAGGTGGGGTGGTTTGGGGTCTTCTTTTTTTGGGAGGGATGTGTTTTGTTTATCGTGATTTTGGTTGTACAATTTGTCTGTATTGTCTCAATGTTGTTTGCATAAAAAAATTTAAAACATTAAAAAAATATGAGGCCCCGTACACACGTCCGAGGAACTCGATGTGCCAAACACATCGAGTTCCTCGTCGAGTTCTGTCTTGAAGCCGCAGAGGATCTCGGCGAGCCAACTTTCCTCATTGAACAACAAGGAAATAGAGAACATGTTCCTCGTCGGCTTCCTCGGTGAAAAGTGTACACACGAATCCGTACGAGCAGAATCCAGCTCCGATCGAGTTTCTGGCTGAATTCTGCCGAGAAACTCGGTCATGTGTACGGGGCCTCAGAGATGCCATTGTTGTATTGTTTTTAAGGGTGTATGCTCTGAGCTCTAAGCTCATCCTTATCCTGGTTTGACTACCTACTAAATCACTGAAACTCTAAACGCCCTCAGTGTCTCAGAAAATATTGAAACCAAACAGCATCAATGCCAAGTATCTAGAGTTTCCAGTAAGAACTCAGAAATGGCAGCCTCCATATTTATTTTATCACAGGTTAAAACCAGTTAAAACTACTTTTCCAACCCACTATCTCTCAGCAGTACATAAATCGAATGTCCCTGCTGGAAATCCAGAGGAATATAAGGAAGGAATACCCATACCTCATTTAAGATGTGTGTGGCATTTTTAGCTCTTATTAGTTCTGGAGTCTCCTCCTCCGTCAGGCCCCGTCCTCTAGTGTCATCCAGATCCTTCCTGTACTCTTTCTACAAGTCCAGGGATAAAGACATAGTTAATGAACAGCCAATAACTAATATGTGGAAAGATATAAGGAGTACATTGAATACAAAAAAAAACATAAAAACATAAAACAACACAGACTGCACAATACACAGTTAAGACAGGAAACAATAATATGCTATAAGATACAATACACATATAACTTGGCTATGTTGTATGGGTTATTAAAAAAAAAAGTCTGGATAAAAATATGTGCATTGTAACATTGGGTTGCATTAATTAAGAGATAAATGTGAAGATTTAGTGGAAAGTTAATTGAAAATAGGTTTGCTACGTAATAACACAAAAATAATACAAGACATAAACGTAACAAATGATAAACACAGAAACAGCAATATAAAATAGAGGGATTTAGAGGGTATTAGTGTTAATATTTTTATTGATTGTGGTAATGAAATGTAGAGCAGATGCTACCTCGCTTGCTATTTTTGTAGCATATCTGACATGTAACATTGATGGCGTAACCTCCAAACCAGAAAGGTTTCTGCCCTTAATACATTCTTCAAAGTCTTTCTTATATTCTTTCTAATAGAGGCAGGAAGAAAAATATCAAATAGTATTGCATTAACAAGATGTCTCTTAATCCTTCAGTATAGTTGGTTATATCTAACCTTTTAGTAAATGTGGAAAATATACTGTAGATATATACCTTTATATATAAGCATGAGTGTTTTTATTTTATGAAAGTGAGAAAGAAAGCGGGTATTCATTTTCAAGCATGATGTCAAGAAGACGTGCCATCAGTAATTTTCCTTCAGTTCTCTGGCTATATTAAAGGGCTGATTTCTGATTGCCGGCTATGGGCCAGTATACATTGTTTCGCTTTGTATACATGACTTTATTGTTAAAGTGGTTGTAAACCCCCCCCCCCCCCTTTGCAAGACAAAAGCATAATGAACTAGTATGACTAGCATACTAGATCATTATGAATTACTTACCTTAGATCGAAGCCCCCGAAGCCGTTCTCGTCTCTCCCTCCGGCCGCAGACATCTCTCCGGAAGGTTACTTCTGGGAAACGCCGCTCCGGCGCTGTGATTGGCCGGAGTGGGAAAAGACATCACTCCGCGCTTGCGCGCGGGACCTGACAAAGCGGGTATTAGCCATTGAGAAAACCGGCATTCTCAGTGCGCCTGCACGGTTTAGGAGATATTTGCCAAAAGGAATACACCGTTGTCTACAGCGTATGCGCACCGTAGACAACGGTGTATTCCTTTTGGCAAATATCTCCTAAACCGTGTAGGTTTAAGAGATATTGCAAACACCTACAGGTAAGCCTTAATCTAGGCTTACCTGTAGGTGTAACTTTCCACAGAGGGTTTACAACCACTTTAACAAAGAGGAGAAAGGGACAGTAAAGGTAATGTGTATAGCAAGCAATCAGGTATCTTTTAAAAAGCAATATCCTGGACCACCCACTCCTGCACCACTAGGAGGCCCTCTTTAAATTCTATCCACTTTGTAGTGCTGAAGTATAGTCATGCCCTTAACCTCATGCTAGAAAAAAAATGTAAGAATGATCCATAAGCAGATCCAAGCATTGCCACGTGAGGTAAAAAAAAGGGTTTTGCTTATGCCGTTAAAGCGGAGTTCCACCCAAAAATGAAACGTCTGCCTTTTCAGAATCCCCCCCCCCCCGGTGTCACATTTGGCACCTTTAAGGTATAATACAGGTATTATCTCCCACTTCCGGGAATAGGTCGCCGCTGTGACCTACACCACGTCCTGCGCCTAATTCATCCACCTTCTGTCTTCTAGGAGACACACAGGTCACAGAAGACAGCAGGGACCAGTGGGATCATGCAGCACATCTTGCCCATGTGCAGTAGGGAACCAGTAAGTGAAGCCGTAAGGCCGTACTATCACTGTGGTTGAGCAGTAAGCAAGGAGCAAGAACCCTTGGGTGGCCAATAGTCAAACCACAGCTGCCGAAGAAGGTATGACTGTAAATAGCTTACTAGCTTTTCCTTCTCTTGCCATTTCCCCCTATTTGGTTCCTAGGTGGAGTAAGTAAATTACTACCAAACCCTGAGATTCAAAACCTCCCAGCCCAACAAACTAGTTATTACAGTTGAAATTTCTTTTTGTGTTTAAGGGAATTACATACAATACAACAAAGGATCAATAAATGCTACGGTACATTAAACTGCTTATACATGCATATTTCAGCTTGTATAAGATTACCATTTAACAAAAACAATATCAACTTCAAGGAATTTCCTTCTTGAAGGACTTAACAATTTTAACAAATGAATTCAAAATACCATGACACCATTTAACAGATGTAAAACCTGTCACTGTATTCACTCATCATAAGATCATTACAATATGTTTATTTTATTCTCTAAATTAAACAATTTAACAATATAAAAACCTTTACAAAATATTTAACATTTCTCAAATTATAAAAATTAAATACATATGTTTCATGTTTTAATCAATTACTATGTATCCAGGCAGATAAAAACAGTTACTATCTCAAAATACAAGAAAAGCCCACCTACTGATGACGAAAATGCACCTAATTTACTTAATAATTAACACTTGTTAGACAAAAACATTTAAAGCAGAAGGTTAGATCCTTCTCCTGTCCATGACACAATTTAATAATTTCCACTAACTTTCTGTCCCAGGATCAAAATGTGAGAGCAAATCTTTCCAATAAGGATACAGGAAAGATTACATCATCTGACAAGTTTTCGTATATCCAAAAGAAATATGGGGGTTTATTTACTTAAAGCAAATCAGCTGTTCCCTTTGCAGGAAAATATTCTTCACAGCTACATGTATGTGAAAAAATTTCACTTTGCAAAGAATACACCATCACGTGCCACGTGCCATCCAATCATCTGCTTGCAGATGATTGGATGGAAGTCAGCAGAGTTTTATCCCATTCACTAAGCTCTGGGGAAGATTCATTTGCAAAATGCAACTTCCCTTGCAAAGTGAACAGTCTATACAGACTTACAGAGCAAGCTTATTTTCAAAGGACTTACCTCACTCTGCATATGCTGAGACTCCATAGCTGTGACATAGGTTGGAGTCTCAAAGTCCAGCATAGCTTTGCCTCTCTCTTTTTCATATTTCTCTTTGTATTTCACCTGTCGTAGAATACATTATTTAGACACAATTTGTAATAGTATTTAATTAATCCTAAGAAATAAATTAGACCTCATAAAACCACATTAAATATTCTAATTTCTCATTTTAACAGAAGAGATGAGCAGGTGACAAGTAAATACCTAAGACCATGGGGTTAAAATATACAAGAGGGAAAAAAGGAGTAAAGAAAACAAAGTGACAAAATCATACTTTTTTAATATTGAATTATATATTATTTTTAAAAATGGAAATTCAGGTTTAAATTTTAATTTGCCTCTGCTATTGACTTACATTCATTATAGTTGGTCAATGTCAACCAATAGGGTTTCAGCTGTTATCTTTCTCTTTTCCAGGATTGCAAATAAATTAAATGTCAAGTTATTAACTGTGCTTTAATGCTCTTTTCCTCTATATCATTTCCACTGGAACTATTAGGCCTCGTACACGTGATAGGTTAAACAGAGGACAACGGTCTTCATCGGATGGACTGATCGTGTGTACGAGGCTTAAAGCGTTCTCAATATAAATCAATGCAATCTCATTAGAGACCATTGCTCATCTATGTTTGCATTTTTAGGTTGAAAAAATAAAAAACAGACACTATACTACTAATACAAATAGAAAAAATATCCCTACCATTTTTGAAATTCTGTTTGAAAAAAAATAGTTGCCATATTTTTACAATTTTACCAGTAGGATTAAATTCTGAATTTGTTCTGTAAAAAAATCAAATCAAATTAAAATATATCTCTACTCAAAAACCCTTCTAGGCAACTGTTGTCAATGGGACAGAAAGTGGTGGTAAATACAAGAATTTACAGCTGTCACCTGAATGAGGACAAATATTCCAGTGACAACTAAGATTACATTTTCCCTAATGCCGCGTACACACGGACCTTGGATGGTTTTTCCGACGGAATTCCATGTGTATGCTTGGCTTGCATACACACGGTCACACAAAAGTTCTCTGAAATTTCATCTGTCATGAACGCATTGATGTACAACACTAAGACGAGCCGAGAAAATTAAGTTCAATGCTTTAGAGCATGCGTCGAATTGTTTCCGAGCATGCAATGGAATTTTGCGCGTCGGAAATTGCTACAGACGATCGGATTTTCCGTTAGGAATTTTTTCCGTTGGAAAATTTGAGAACCAGCTCTCAATTTTTTGTTGGCGGAAATTCCAACAGCAAAAGTCTGACAGAGCATACACACGGTCGGAATTTCTGTTCAAGAGCTCACATCAGACTTTTACTGTCAGGCTTTCCGAAAGTGTGTACGGGGCATTAGTTAGGATAGATTTCTTTTTTCCTGCTGTATCTCCAAAACAGGGACTGAAAGAAAATCTCCCCAATTTAAAACAGACAGCAAAAAATTTAATCTGACTCTGTTGTTTCAACAATTCCCTATTCTAAGAAAAAAGTTTGGCTGTAGATATACTTTAAAATAGGAGTCCAAGCTAAAAATAACTATGCTTAAAACTCCTTCCACCTCTCTTCTAACACCTATACTAAAGAGGAAGTAAACCCAGATGAGTTTTACTTCCTCTTTTGCTCCATGCAAACCCTGCAAATTAAAAGCATAATAGGCTAGCATACTAGCCCATTATGTGACACTTACCTGCAAACAAAGCCTGCATTGTCCCCTGTGCAGGCCTTGTCCATCTTTGCCCCTCTTCCTTCCAGGGCCGCGGACTTCGACTCTGTGACTGGTCGGAGCCACGTGACGTCACTCCAGCGAATGTACTTGGAAGCCGTTAGTCATGGCACACGCTGGGGAAGAAACGGCACAGAGGTCCATTTCTTCACAGCGCATGCACCGATGACGAAATTGGCAAACTAAAAGGGAAATATTTCCTAAACGGCGCACGTTTAGGAGATAGTTCCACTACCTATAGGTAAGCCTTATTCTAGGCTTACCTATTGATAAAAGTAAGACAAAGGGGTTTACAACCACTTAAGTACTCTGTGGAAGGAAGATGAATTAACTTACAAATTCTTAGAGCACTTTGGTCCAGTAATGTGATCCCCCCAGCGCCCAGCTTTAGGGGAGATGAGGGAGTGCAGACAATGGATGGAATGCCTAGGCGGTGACATCAACCATAGGCTTTTTATGGGGCATCAGTTGTCAGCTGTGCCTCCTCTTCCCTAAAGCCGCCCACAGGGGAACTGATATTATAACTGGAACAGAGTTCCCTGAGATTAGGTAAGTCTAAGCATCTATCTTCTGAAGTGTTTTTCAAACTGTGTGAGAATTGCAGGTGTGCCATGGGATCATTAATGTTGTTCGCCAGGCTCGGCAGGGGCCACGCTGGAAACACACTGTGAGACTTTGTGGCTTCTACAGCATAGTGCTGACTGCCTGTCACTCACTGAGCAAGTGTGCAGGCCTGTATAGGCAACAATGTGGTGCTGAGCATGGCACGCCTCAACTTAACGTCATTCTCTCTTCCAGTCCCACCCATAACAGAGCAGAGAAGCCCACAGTCCTTGGCTGTCCCACATGGTGTGGAGCTGAGAAGGTAAGATGAGAGAAGAGATGGGGATGGACGGACCAGTGTGTGATTATATCAGCAGTAAATATAAGAAGCAGTCTTGTGTAATCCCCCATTCCCCAATATTAGATCAGCAGGAAAATATAATATTGGGGATCACACAAGACTGCTGCATTTGTATATATTTTATGCTGACCACAAAAATTGTTAAATCTTTTCAGATGTGCCGCAAAATTTTGTAGAACTTTTTGGTGCGCTGCAAGAAAATAAAGTTTAAGAAACACCGTTCTATAGGGTACTTAGTATACAGTATGTGTTAGAAGAAGGGTGGGAGCATTTTTAAGCATAGTTAGTTCTAGCCCAGACTTGTACTTGAACTATTGTAGCCAGTGGTAAAACTCCCAACTTTATTGTACTATGTAGTAATAAATAGAAGACCTGTATCTGACATTACCCATAAGTGTTAGAGACCTTTGCCTGTCCAAAAGCTCTCAGCACAATTTGACAGCAGAATATTGGAGGTTGGTGTAGGTATGTTCAGGCACTTCTAACTGACAAGTTTAACAGTTTATTTTTAAAATTTACATTTTACATAAGTAATGAAAAAAATATGTAAAATAGTTTATACGATTATAAAAAATTCAATATGAAAATAAACTAATCAAAACTATTATAGTTTTACTTTAACATGACTTTGTAAAGCAAACAGACTTACCTGACTGGAACACAACTTTTAACCTATAGCAATTCCCCATTAAAGTTATCATTGAAGATAAACATTTTTCAGAGTACAGAGTAGAAGTATACTTAAGTAGAAAATGTCAAACATAATTGTCAGCATCCATCAAATATTCTTGTTAACAAGCAACTCAGAAACAATTAATAACATCCAGCTAGAGTCTGACTTACTAATCAGTAATAAAAACAGTTTAAAAAAAAAAAAAAGAAGAAAATCATTTAAACATTATAGGGTATTTAGGATGTATTTATTTAGGATGAACATAAGGAAGTAAAAAAAAAAATTCTCTAGTAAGTCTGACACTTAAAGTGGTTGTATACTCACTTTTTAAAGTGGGTATACAGATGCTGCCGGTATACAGATGCTGCCGGACCTTGCCGGGAAGAAGACTCCCGTGTGCATCGCACTCCGGCCACTCGCAGCTCTGGAGCCGCGAACCCGGAAGACACACCAAGGGCAAAATGTCAGCTCCCTCAGTGTGGACCCGCCTGAGATACTGGTACCTCGTTCTAAGGTAAGTATTTCATAATGAGCTAGTTGGCGTTGCATACTAGCTCATTATGCCTTTGCCTTACAGGGGTTTTTTTTTTTTTATATTTTTTCTGAGGGTATACAACCACTTTAAGGTTTGCATGATTTACAAGATTCATTAAAAGCAAAAAAATAAATAATTAAAAATTACACTTATAACTTACTATGCTCTGTAGTTCTGTTGCCTCCTTTACATGAACTTGTTCAAGTGTATCAGGCACCACTTGGTAGTGACCCTTACTCTTCTGAAATTCCTTCTTGTACTGGTACTGAAGGAAAGTGTCAAAAACTGGCTCAAATAGAGTCTAGTAATTACCCTGTATGCTACTGGATACCAAGATTATTTGAATGAATTTAACTAAAATTTGATTTGAAAATCAAATACATATATTAATAAAAATATATATAATTATGATACTTTATTATTAATATCCTTTAGAAGTCAGCCAATTCCAAGTAATATGTTGGCATATTAAATTATATTTAGCTGGCTGAATCCTATCAAAATGAAAATCAATATATAATTTATCATATATACCTACTAATGTATATTGTTTGCATACATATATATTTTATGTAGTTTTCATAAATATATTGTGTCAATTATTATGATTAATAAATAAGAGTTGCACTTAGTTGTGTAGTGATAATTTTGATATCCTTGGCTTTATTTAAACAAAAAAACATTTCAGGATATACATGAGCACTTAAATGCCATGTTAAAAAGCCACATATTGTAAAGCACATAGATACATTTTATTTATAAAAATATTAATATTCTGATGTAAAATGTTTTATTGTATTAAAATGGAAATTATTCAAAATGTGTTAGCGTTTTACTGAAATGGATAAGATTTAAAATAAAAAGGTTAGAAAACTATTTTTTATTAGCAGTTATGTTTACTACTTTTTTTTTTTTAAGCTACCATATATGAGCAACTATATTAATGATAGTAATGAGATAGTGGTTAAATAGGAAAAGGATAACTACCAACTGATGCCCAAGAGGAAAGCAGAGAAATCAGCGTAAGTTATTATAGACAATGGAAGTGAGTATTATGTTTTGTTAGATAGCTTACGTCGCTGGCTAGCTTGCTTGTGCCGGTAATGTGCTGCATATTGAGAGATTCCGCCATATCAGTCACGGGTTTGTGAAGCTTCTTAAGATCTGCCTTATATTTCACCTGCAGCACAAAAATAATTTTCATTTTTACCAAAATAAATTGTACAATATAGTGGAACTGTAGGAAAAAAACAAAAAACATTGTGGAACAGGCAGGATTTTTAATGCAGAATAGACATACTGGGGTTCATTTATTGGTGACTGCAAAATCTTGTGCAGCTCTGCATAGAAACCAATCAACTTCCAGGTTTTTGTCAAAGCTTAATTAAACAAGCTTAAGTTAGAAGCTGATTGCCTACCATGCACAGCCGGACCAGATTTTGCACTCTTCAGTTTTAGTAAATTAACCTCATTGTCCCTCCTGCATTAACATTTATTTCATGCCTTCCATACTGTACAATGACCTGTGCATGCGCAGCTCAGTGTACAATTTTGGCAGGGCCGAGTACTCCTGCACATGCACGGAACTCCTGAACTCATGAATGTACTCCTGCACATGCACGGGGGTGATGTCATCTTGGCCCAGCCTATGAAAATGTCTGGAGATTGGCAAACCAGAATTAGACCAGCCAAAGATATCAGCAACCAGAAGGAGCTCTGGAATACCACAGCACTGGTGGGAAGGTAAGTATAGTTCCGCTCTAACATATATTAAAGAAGAAATTCACCCAAAAGGGGAAGTTCCACTTTTCCACCTTCTCCCCCCATTCCTCTATTACTTTTGGATACATTTTTTGGAGGGAGCAGGTACCTAGTTTTGTTAGGTACCTGCTCCAAGTTCGCCCCTTCCCGCTTTGCCCCCAGCCTTCTGGTACAGGGTTCAGGTCCCAGGAGGCTGCAGGTCCATTCAAAGCTTGTAAAGTGACACAAATGCGAAATGAGAAACCGGCTGTGAAGCTGCAAAGAGTCACAGCTGGTCTCCCACACTAGACATGGTGGCGCCGGGGACCCAAAGACCGGCCAAGAACCAGCCTGGGTGAGGACTGTGCTGGATCCCTGGACAGGTAATTGTACTTTTATTAAAAGTCAGTAGCTATAGTATTTGTAATTGCTGACTTTAAATTTTTTGTGAGGACTGAGGAACCTCTTAAAGTGTATGGGCCAGATTCTCGTCCAGCGGCGTATCTTTGCAGCGGCGTAACGTATCCGTATTACGTTACGCCTCCGCAACTTAGACAGGCAAGTACTGTATTCTCAAAGCACTTGCTCCGTAAGTTGCAGCGGCGTAGCGTAAATCGGCCGGCGTAAGCCCGCATAATTCAAATGTGGGATGGGGGGGGCGTGTTTATGTTAATCTTCTGTGACCCGATGTGATTGACGTTTTTCCCGAACGGCGCATGCGCCGTCCGTGGAAATCTCCCAGTGTGCAATGCTCCTAATACGCCGCAAGGACGTATTGGTTTTGACGTGGACGTAAATTACGTCCAGCCCCATTCACGGACGAGTTACGCAAACGACGCAAAATTTTCAACGACGGCCATACTTAACATTGGTACGCCGCACTTACGCCACCATATAGCAGGGGTAACTATACGCCAGGAAAAGCCTAACGTAAACGGCGTAAATGTACTGCGTCGGCCGGGCGTACATTCGTGAATTTGCGTATCTTGCTGATTTACATATTTCGACGCATAAATCAGCATACACGCCCCTAGCGGTCAGCGTAAAAATGTAGTTACGATCCGACAGCGTAAGAGACTTAGGCCTGTCGGATCTAATAGATATCTATGCGTAACTGATTCTAAGAATCAGGCGCATAGATACGACCTCACAACGCAGAGATACGGCGGCGTATCTGGAGATACGCCGTCGTATCTTCACTGAGAATCCGGGCCTATGTCTTAGCAAAAAAAAAAATTCAGTACATTTCTACAATACATGAATGTTTCCCATGTTTTGGCTCTTTTAAAATTTCTGCAAGTACAGAAAAATACCTGCTGATCCAGTGAGCTCCTAACTTCCTGTTTAAGCTAATAATGCTGCTGCGCTGGAAACATTTCTTTTAGTCCTGCTTATTTCTCCTCTGATGAACTATAGAATACCCCCTTGTATGTTATGCAGATGAGGAGAGAAGGAGGTGTTCTATAGTCCACACAAAGAGAAGTGTGTTGGGGGAGAGGGGTGGGGGTAGATGGGGTTCTGAAGTCCAGCAGGCAGGGCTGACAATGCTGTTTGAGATTCCAGTCCGGTAGTGCCTCTGTATTGTCAGTTGAAACAGGAAATTAGGAGGTCACTGGAATTTAAAAGGTATTTTTCTGCACATGCAGTGTTCATAGAACATGGGAAAAAAAGAATGTATTGCAAAGATGTACCAAACATTTAAAACGTTGCCCTGACATGCACTTTAATATACGGTATTAAATAGTAAAATCTGCATTTTACCTCACTAGCAAGAGTATTTGCTTCTTTCATGGTTTCATAGATTTTGGCGTCCTTGAGATCATATTGTGGTCTAATTCTTTTGTCTTTCGAAAACTGTTCCTTGTATTTTACCTGAAAAAATAAGCAATAATTAAAACACAATTCAGTGGAATCACATTAATGGAAATTCCCACAGAATGGATCGTTCCCAGCAGACTGGAACTCCTAAAACAGATCCTGTACATAACACATTTCATGTGATGTTTAAATTTATTTCATAAAGCATTACTTAACATGTTTTACTTCATACATGCTTCCACGCCTTATCCAAATTTTACAGAACAAAAAGATGTCAATTATGTGCATTTTCTATTTGCTCTTCGTCATGCAGATAGGTTGTCATGATATCAATTGACTTTTTATTTATAAATTGACATAATTTTTTTGGACAAGAATACAATTGTTGTGCAGAGACCATGCATGTATTAAACAATATTCAGTTCCTATCATGTAAAGACAAAAAATACCACAAGAGGCATTTAAGCAAAAAGGGCCTTATGTTACCCATGGCACCTATTCCGTAGATAAAAATAACTGCGATGGGTATGATCTGGAAAAAAAAAAAATGCAAAACTCTAATGCCGTGTACACACGGTCGGAATTTCTGATGGAAAAAGTCCAATGGGAGCTTTTCATCGGATATTCTGACCGTGTGTATGCCCCATCGGACTTTTTCCATCAGAATTTCCGACGGACTTAGATAGAGAGCAGGTTCTCTATTTTTCCGTCGGAAATTCCGACAGAGTTTTGCCCGGTCAAAAGTCAGACCGTGTGTATGTGGCATAAGGCCTAGAGTGTGTTTTGGCACCTCTTTTCATAAATGTCCCCCAGTTGTATCTCCACAAGAACTTAGCATTCACAGTTTGCATGACATGCGTATCTTACATTACTAGTGAGAGCATTAGCTTTCTTAAGTGTCCTCATGATGGGGGTGTCATAAGATGCTGCTCCATGTCCCCTCAGCTTTCCTTTGGCATACTCAGCCTAAAATTAGCAGCAAAGGTTCAGATTAGTAATGTTTGCTAGGCTTACACAAGCCTCATGAAACTCTTAGACCAACTGTGACAAGTATACCATCTCTGTATATAGGGAAAAAAAACAAGCGATTAAGTTCTAGAGAGTATTTCACATTGTTTAAACAGCTCCACTATGTTATATGCAACAATTTTTTCTTATAATTGTTATATATAAAACTGTAGTGGGGATCTTATTTCTTAACTGCAAACCTCATGCCAGTATATACTGGCATGTTTTGGACCAAGCCAACAATTTATTGATCAGCAAGACAATCAGTGGCATTAGTGGCTCAAACACTAAAGTAAGGCAACCTAAACTCTCACAAATACATCAGCAACTAACGCCAACTTAAAATGTATATCTAGTCAAAGCATTATTTGTTTTGGAAAGAGTTGAAAATGGCCACCAGAACAGATAGTGAATATTCCCAGTGGGGACATTAACAAGAAAAGGCTGCTAAAAAGAGATGCGGATATAACCTCTCCCCCCCTCAAAAGGAAATCCAATACAAAATATTGTAACCTAAAATTTAGTAGGTTCAAACTAATGCCTTGGTGAATAATTATATGTGAAGGGATTTGTTGTAAAAGGCATGTATAGTCAACCACCTAATATATTACAAACATACTGTATACTGCATGGCTTTTTGAATATCAATATAAAAAGACCAAGACATAAAATCATAAGCATAAAAAAAAAAAGAAAAGAGACTTATTAGTTTAAAGTGGAACTAAATCCTCCTATCCTTTACAGCAGGGATATGCAATTAGCGGACCTCCAGCTGTTGCAAAACTTCAAGTCCCATGAGGCATAGCAAGACTCTGACAGCCACAAGAATGACACCCAAAGGCAGAGGCATGATGGGAGTTGTAGTTTTGCAACAGATGGAGGTCTGTTAACTGCATATCCCTCATTTACAGCCAAGGAATCTGTCCATATCACTAGAATACTTGATTGGATTAAGTATGCAGCCTTTAAAAGATGGATTGGTCTGGAGAAAAACATGGCCTCATTCTCGCTTCAAACTTTACAGTGGCAACATTCTACGCTTTCTCCTTCCATTAAGCTTCACCCACTAATTATTACTATTCTTAAGGTGCTTTCGAAAGCATGCTGAATTATTCCCTCCTCTGCTCGACCTTCTGGTATGACACCAGTTATCTGCTCCACGACCACAGATTTCTGCCTTTTCTAGCTACCAACCAATTTCAGCTCTAAAATTTCATGACTGCAGGACGGTGGAAATCCATTTTAGAAATTCAGGCCATAATAACACCACTGCTGAATTCCTGGCAGTCTTTCCAGATTAAACATTATGGGGTAGATTCAGAGAGAAGATACGACGGCGTATCTCCAGATACGCCATCGTATCTCTGAGTCCAGCCGATCGTATCTATGCGCCTGATTCATAGAATCAGTTACGCATAGATTTCCCTAAGATCTGACCGGTGTAAGTCTTTTACACCGTCGTATCTTAGGCTGCATATTTACGCTGGCCGCTAGGTGGCGCTTCCATAGATTTACGCGATTTTTTTTACGTCGTTTACGTTAGGCTTTTTTCGGCATATAGTTACCCCTGCTATATGAGGCTTATCCTATGTTAAGTATGGCCGTCGTTCCCGCGTCAAGTTTTGAAAATTTTACGTCGTTTGCGTAGGTCATTCGCGAATAGGGCTGGACGTAATTTACGTTCACGTCGAAAGCAATGCGCCGTTCGTAAAAAGCGCCAAATACGCGGGGTCACAGTTAATATACATAAAACACGCCCACATCATCCACATTTGAATTAGGCGGGCTTACGCCGACACAGATACGTTACGCCGTCGTAACTAAGGGCGCAAGTTGTTTCTGAATACAGAACTTGCGCCCTAAATTACGGCGGCGAAACGTATCTGAGATACGTTACGCCGGGTGCACAGATAGACCATTCTATCTGAATCTACCCCTATCTTTCTACCATCAAACCCCAGACTGTCCATACGAAACTGTGTTCTTCTTTTGAGAACCAGTGTGCTGATGCTTCTCTTGCATCATGCACAGGAAGCTGAAATAGGTGGTATAGGGTGCCCTCTCTATTCAAAAAAAAATTCCCTGCCACCCTGCAGGTGTGTTGGAGGTGTCAGAGGGAACGTGGGATCTTACTTCACATTTTTTGGAACTGCCTGATAAAATATCCTTTTTCACAAGGCGATTCCATAAATTTGTGTAAACTAACTGACATCCAAACTGAGAACTGACCTGAGGCATTTTGGCTGCATATCCACTAGAGCCACTATAAAAGGTCACTTTTGGTTCACTTAGTGAATGTGGCCAGGGTCTGTATACCTCATAATGGAAGAGCACTGAACCGCCCTTGACAATTAATCTCTGTGGTTAATTAAATTCAACAGATGGAGGAACTCTAAAAAGGAAAGAGGAGCTTTAGAAGGCATGGTTTTATTGGAATGTTTTCCAATTCTCCCAGGACTACAGCTCGTATATGTTTCAGTAGCATCCCTGTCACTCAGTTTCTTGTACTTGGTGGCTTTCACAGCTACTTGCTGTTGGAGAGGGGAAGGGTGACCACACACTTCAATTTCTGCATGTTCTCCTTCCCCTTCTCCATAATACCTACCCTACTCCCCTTTCCCCCCGTTTTTCATTTTTTTCCCCAACTTTTCTCTTTTTCATCCTCTGTTTCCTACTGGCATCTTCAGGTGGGCATTGAATGAAAATATACAGATGTAACACAAAGTTAGAGCAATACATTTTATGTTGCACTGGTTGTCAGCATTAGGTCATTAGTGTAATATGAAGCATGTGTAGGTTAAGGGTCACTGTTTCAGAAAGTTAATTCAAATATCCTTCTTTTTTCTCACCTGGCTTGTAAGTTTGGACACTTCCTGAGCTAGGTCAATATCTGGTCGTCCAAGACCAGAGTAACCACGGGTAGCTTCTTCACGGGCTTTAGATTTGTACTGAATCTAAGAACAAGTACAATTTTTGTGTTAGCCTGCATACAAATAATAGGATTTGTGTACTCACTGTGGACTTACCTTTTTATAAATGGGTCAAATAATTTTCTTGGAATCGATTTAGGGACACAGCTTAATGATTATTAAGCAACATGGGGTAATACTGTTGCCTACAGAAGAACCATACACTAGGCACATAGAAGCTGAAGGACAGACCTCTGGAGGCTATAACCCCTCCCACTAGCATATAAAGATAGGGATCTGTATCCATTAATGGACTCAGAGAAAAGGCTTTTACAGTAAGTACTATTTTCTCTGTCATCCACTGAGGGACACAGCTTGATGGAACTCAAGAAACAAAGGGACATCAAAAACAGAGGAGCATGTTAAAAAAAAAAAAACTGAGGAGCAGGCACACCAACACAGTTGAACCAGCCCAACAAGTAAAAAACACGAAACAAGAGAAAGAAAAAAAGAGCTTTAAACAGCCACTTGTAAAAATTTCCGACCAAAACTAGCAACTGCCAAGGCAGATATATGGACCTTGTAGACCTGAGAGGATGTGTCCACAGATGACCAGGTTGCAGTCACAGAGGCCTGGTGATGAAAATCTCAAGAGGAACTCACTGCTCTAAAGGAGTGGGCTTTAATGAGAAATTAAGCACTTTATCAATTAGGCCTGCAAAACAACCTGTCTAATACACTTATGCCCTGTACACACGATTGGTTCGTCTGATGAAAACGGACCGATGGACCGTTTTCATCAGACGAACCGATCGTCTGTGGGCCCCATCAGTTTTTTTTCCCATCGGTGAAAAAAAATAGAACCTGTTTTAAATTTTTCGTATGGTTAAAGAATGATAGAAAAAAACGATCGTCTGTGTGTCCATCGGTCAAAAATCCACGCATGCTCAGAATCAAGTCTGATGAAAGTCAGCTTCATTGGATATCTGATGAAAAAATCCATCGGTTCGTTTTCATCAGACGAACCAAACGTGTGTACAGGGCATAAGAAATACTGGATCTAGAAGCCTTCTGGAACAACAAAACAGGAATCTGTCTGCCTGAGAGAAGTACTTTAGAAGAGATTTAATGGTTTCAAAGAAACAGTGGAGAAAGACTTCCTTGGGAAGAACCAGAGCTGGAAAAAATGAAGGCAACACAGTATCCTCATCAGGCTGAAAAGCAGACACCACCGTGGGAAATAAGGAGGTCTTTGGTCTCAAAACAACCTTGTCTTTGTGTAAAACCATATAGGGCTTCTTAGAGGATGATGCCTATAATTCAGAGACACTTCTAGCCAAAGTAATGACCAAAAAAAAGGCTACAGCATCAAGGAAATTCCTGTTAGGCTCGAATAGGGTTTTTGTAATACCAATTGTACTAAATTTGGATCCCATGGTTGTATTTGGACTGAGCAAAGAGAGCAATAAAAGTGAAAATGACTGAATTAGGAATAGGAAAAGAACATTGAAAAAGAACAGACAAGGCAGACATTTGACCCTTGATAGTGCTAACAGCTAAACACTGTTCTCCCCCCAAATTAAGGAAAGAAAAAAACACGGTCCGCCAAAAAAGTACCCCCCCCCCACATTCTCCCATTCTCCCACTAGTGAAAATAAGCCTTCCAGGTGGAATGGTAAATCTTGCATGATGTAGACTTATGAGCGTTAAGCATGCTCAGGATAACAGAATCTGCAATGCCTCTGTCATACAGAACTCGGACCAAAGTTAAGCCAAGCTGGAAAAGCCAATAACTGAGAAGCAGGATGGAAATCCTTTGAAGTAGAGGAAGTAGTGGCTGATCCCATGGCACCGCATCCCCTGTTGGGTCCCTCACCCTGGAGACAAATCTGTCCAGCATTGTGTTGAACCCAGATACTAGCGAACCTGCATCTGTTGTTCCCCAGTGGAGACATATGTCTTGAAACAAATCATTATGGAGAGGTCTACCAAAAAGGAAGGAGACATATATTCTGAGAAACTAAGTTAAACTAAGAGGGTATAGCCTCCAGGGGGGCTGGCTTTTAGCTTATATGAGCCTAGTTTCCATTTATCCAGTAGTCATCAATATAACCCTGCCTTGTTCAATTATAATCATGCTGTGTCCCTCAATGGACAACAGAGAATGCTAGTTATACCAACACATAAAATTTAAGAATTTAAGTACTTACATTACTGACTAGTTTAGACACAAGAGTTGCCTTCTGAATATCAGGTCTGTCAGTAGTAGATGTGTAGTTAAGGTTAGCCTTTGCAGCTTTCCTGTAAGCAACCTACAAAGCAAAATAAAGAGTTTACATGTTAGATAGATACAGTTTATACATGTACACATACATGCACACTAACATGCATCAACTCCTCCACATCTGATGCAAGTGACTGAAAAAGGGGACCGAAATTGGCTTCATGGGTTTGGTTTATTATAGCCAGATAGGGTGTTAACTTTACGAGGGAATATTCCCTTAGTTAGCGAATAAGGTGATTTACATCATCCAATCATGAGCAAGCAAAAATACTGTTTATTTTCCTGGCATGTGGCTGGGTATTCTTTGCAAAGTCAATTTCTACCACATTCGCTAAGCGAAGGGATAAATTCCTTTGTAAAATGAACAGCCTGTTTGTCTTTAGTAAATCAATCCTATGTCTTTATGTAATTTTCTAATATTCACACGCATTAAAACAATCATTTCATATATAAGAAAAGTGAAGCACCTGCCTTACATGCTTGCCCTTTCGCTAACACCTGAATGCTGGGTGCCAGGATGAAACAAAGCTTTTGGCACTTCAAACACACTGTATACAGTACACCAGTTTAATCCACCCATACCATATCATAGTACAACCATAAAAACAGTTCTTGTTATAAAAAAACTTTCTCCAACACGTTTCGCCCAATAAGGCTGAGAGATGACTTGTTCCTATTTGATGAAATGCATTGAAGGAGGCAGCCTTCAGGTTGGGACGGTTATTGTGGTTTTACTGTGGAATAAACTGGTGTATACAATGATGTTGTTGGTTCTCTTTTTTTTTTCTCAATCAATTAAAAAAAACATAATAAGAAAACATAATAGATCTACTTCTACTACTACAATTAACAATCATTATCAATGAAAAAACAAAATATTTTTAATGTGTATAAAAACAGCCACACTACTCCCACTCCCGACTCCCTACTGTCCCATAATGAAAACCTGGGAAATACTAATGTTTAACATTTTTTAACATTTTATTTACTCACATTGCTTTGGGCCTTGGCCACCTCAACTGCGTGCTTCACCTCGGGTGGTTCCTGCATGATAGCGTAGTTGGACTTGCCTTTCTCTTTCACAAACTTTTCTTTGTATTGATTCTGTAAATATTTATTAAGATAAAGTTAGATTTATGAAAATTTGAATACAGAACTTGATTAGTTTGCTGTTTATTAACTAGATCTAAAGAAATCTTTACAGAAGGTCTCCAGCTTACAAGCAATACCTAATTGGGCAACTATGTGGCAAATTAAGTTTATTGTTGATAAATGTAAAGTTGTTCACTTGGGGGCTAAAAGCTTGCATGCATTATACATTCTAGGAGAACAGCTGGGTGAGTCAATTGGGGAAGAAGGATCTGGTTGTTTTGGTAGATCATAGACTTAATAATAGGAAGCAATGCAAAGTTGCAGTTTCTAAAGGTAGCAAATTAATTTATTTTATCAAGGATAATAGAGAGACATAGGGAGAGATTTACTATAACTGGTGCACACAAAATCAGCTTCTAGATTCTATTGCTAACACTTAATTGAACAAGCTGAAGTTGTAATCTGATTAGCTGAACGGAATTTATTCTCCCTTGAAAAGAGGTGATTAAAGGACGATTAAATCATCATATATAAATACATAGGTGGTCCATATAGAGAATCTGTTGTAGACTTATTTAGGTCAGGTTACAGAGGACAAGGGGGCACTCTTTATGTCCGGAGAAAAAATAAATTTAGCCTCCATATATGAAAAGGCTTCTTCACAGTAAGGCTACTTCCACACTGAGGCGCTTTACAGGCGCTTTAGCGCTAAAAATAAAAAAATAAATCCTGCAAGCAGCATCTTTGGGGTGGTTTAGAAACGGTGTATACACCACTCCTAAAATGCCCCTGCCCATTGAAATCAATGGGCAGAGCTGCCGAAGCTAAAACTAGCGGCGCTTTACTGTCGACGCTCCAGTGTGAAAGTGCCCTAAGGGCACTTTCACATTGAGGCGCGGGGGCATCGGCGGTAAAGCACTGCTAGTTTTAGCAGCGATTTACCGTCATTTTAGAGGTGCTTTTCGGCCTATAGCGTGGTGCTTTTAACCTCCCGCTAGCATCCGAAAGAAGGGTTAAAAGTGCCCACAAAGTGCCGCTCCTGCGCCGCTTTGCTTTGATTTCAATGGGCAGGGGCACTTTAGGAGACTTGTATACACTGCTCCTAAAGCGCCTCAAAGATGCTGCTTGCGAGACTTTTTTTAACGTCCTGCAAACACACCGCTCCAGTGTGAAAGCACTCGGGCTTTCACACTGGAGTGACAGGAGAGGCGCTTTACAGGCACTTTGCAGGTGGCATAGACTCAAGAACTAGTTCTGGCCAGCTCAGTGGATTGCTTTAAAAAAAGGGCTGGATGCATTCCTAAATACACAAAATCTAACAGGATATTAATCTTTATAGGTAAACAATAGCATGGATTGTTGATCAAGGGAATACCTGACAACCTCCTGGGGGATCATAAAAGAATTCAAACCAAAAAGCCCCCCCCCCCTTGTTGGAGCAAACTAGACTATGCTTTATCAGTGTGTTTTTGCTTTCCTCTGGATCAACCATGGGAATCGGAATGTGTGTATGGGGGTTTTCTATTTCTTTACTATTTCTGTTGGGTAAACTAGATGAAATTGTTTATTTTTTCAACCTATGTAACTATGGAATGTGTTGTCAAGATCATGTCTAGCTGTCTTGCACAGGGTTGGATTGAATCTACAGTACACAGCACTCACCTCACTAACAATCTTAGTCACTTCTTTGACGTGAGCTGTATCACGGGTTTCAGCGAGAGTGGTAAATGTACCGTGTGGCAGCTGCTTCTTCCCTTCTGCTTTGTATTTGTTCTGAAAGAAAGTTTTACAGATTTAATTTTCAACTGATATTTCTTTATTCCCTACCATTTTGACTTCTCTCTTCTACCTACAGGATACATTTTTATTAATTGTTTATCATCTTTCATTTTGATTTTTTTTTTTAACCAAACAATTATTTTCATGTTACAAAAAGGAAGAGAAAAAAAGATTGGGATTAGTTATATGTAATAGATTTAATATGTTGATAGGTATATTGGTATATACAGTATGTATTTTGTGTGCTCATGAGAAAAACATTGTTTTATAATGCTGATTATATATGTTGTTAATTTTTGAACTGCAAACCACAATTTCCCATGAGGTAACTGAATAAATAATTAAGTTTACATTTTCAGTTCTATATGTTGGTACTTTAAGGCCGCGTACACACGATCGGTTAAACCGATGAGAATGGTCTGATGGACAGTTTTCATCGGTCCAAACCGATCGTGTGTGGGCCCCATCGGTTATTTATCCATAGGTTAAAAAAAAAGCAATCTTGTTTCAAATGTAACCGATGAATACCTAACCGATAGAAAAAAAACGATCGTTTGTAGGCACGTCCATCGGTTAAAAATCCACGCATTCTCAGAATCAAGTCGACGCATGCTTGGAAGCATTCAACTTTGTTTTTTTCAGCACGTTGTTGTGTTTTACGTCACAGCGTTCTGACACAATCGTTTTTTTAACCGATGGTGTGTAGGCACGGCTGACCATCAGTCAGCTTCATCGGTTAACCAATGAAAACGGTCCATCAGACCGTTCTCATCGGATGGACCGATCGTGTGCACAGGGCTTAAAGGTTTTCTAACAATTAGCTTTAAAGTGGTTCTAAAGCCTAAACATTTTTTACTTTAATGCATTAATGTAAAAAATGTTTAGGCATCAGTATCGCCACCCCCTTATATTTTCCTCACTCGATCCAGCTCTGTGACTGTCTGCATCTGCATCAGTCTTCTCTCCCCGCCCTCACAAGACAGGAGCCATTGACTCCTGCTGCTGTTAGTCAAATCCTGTGATGACAGAACAGGGGGCGGGGTCAAGCCACGCTGCCTGTGTCTATGGACACAGTCAGAGCAGTTCAAGATCGAACCCGCGCGAGTGCCTCCATAGCAAGTGGCTTGCTATGAGGGAACTCAAAAAAAGAGGAAGAGCCAAGAGTGCTGGCAGGAGACTTGAGAAGAGGAGGTTTGGGGCCGCTCTGTGTAATTCCATTTCACAGATCAGGTAAGTATACACCTGTTTGTTATTTAAAAAAGAATAAAGGAAGCTTGTACTATCACTTTAAAGACCAACAAATTAGCTATTCATTTCATTCTTCAGTGGACCATTTTGGTTAACACGTCCTAATAGGGTTTAAGAGCATTAATACTGTAAACTAATAGTTGAGGTTCTGTAACAATTGTACTATGTATTGGGACCCTAAATTGACGTGTCAAAACATGAGCAGTGTTTAGTAAAAGTTTAGGGATCTGATGCATGTACAGAAGGATGACATGTTTTAACCAATTAGAGAACTAGAAAATACATTTTGCATATGTTTCAACAGTTATGTGGAGAAACACTGGAAGGAGGGTGGACAAAATATTAGAAGGTTGACTGTGCTATTGTGAAAATACCATTAGTGAATAGCTCAATAAAACACCCTTCCACAATAATCCCATAGCTAAACCTACCTCAGATACCAGAGCACTGGCAGATTTAGCATGGATGATCTGAGGTGTATCTGAAACAACTCCAAACTCTCCTTGGTACGTTCCTTTATCATACTTTGTCTTGTATTTCACCTGGAAGCAAAGCAAAATATTGAATATAAGCCCATGGCTGTATTCCATCCGTAAAAAGATGACAATGGTAATTAGAGTGCAACCAATGTTTATTTCAGGTGGATGGCTTACAATATTAGTATCATTAGTAGTACTCAGCATGGGTTTACGAAGGGTCATTCCTGCCAGACCAATCTGCTAACATTCTATAAGGAAGTGAGCTGCTATCTAGACAGGGGGATGCCTGTGGATTTGGTGTATCTGAATTTTGCGAAAGCATTTGATACAGTTCCCCATAAACGCTTAATTTACAAGCGTGGACCATTAGGTTTGTTCTTGGGTAAAAAACTGGTTACATGGTCGTGATAAATAATGTGTACTCAGACTGGTCTGGAGTGGTAAGTGGAGTACCCCAAGGTTTTGTCTTGGGACCAATTCTATTCAATTTATTCATAAATGATATAGAGGATGGGATAAATAGCTCAATCTCAGTTTTTACGGGCGACACACAAACAAACAAACAGGATATAGAAATTTTATAGAAAGACCTGAACAAAATAATGGAGTGGGCAGCTACATGGCAAATGAGGCCTAATGTGGAGAAATGTAAAGTAATGCACTTGGGGCAAAAAACATAAATGCCAACTATTCACTAGGGGGAGAACCGCTGGGGGGTATCAAGAATGGAGAAAGATCTGGGGGTCGTAGTAGATGACAGACTGAGCAATAGCGTGCAATGTCAAGCTGCAACTACTAAGTTGGCAGAATTTTAGCATGCATAAAAAAGGGGCTATACTCCAGAATAAAACAATAATCCTGCCACTTTATAAAACTATATAGGCCACATCTGGAGTACTCCATCCAGTCCTAGTTACCAGTCCTCAGAAGGGATGTGCTGGAACTGGAGGGAGTCCAAAGAAGGGCAACAAATGTAATAAGGGGACTGGAGGACCTTAATTACGAAGCACTAAATTAATTCTTGCTGGAGAAGAGATGCTTGAGTCAGGGAGTGTAAGAGGGCCACACAATGTGATTGGAGGAGAAGCAATTTAATCTTAAACTGCGCAGGTGTTTTTTCCACTGTCAGGGCAATAAGGATGTGGAACTCTCTTCCAAAATTGGTGGTGGCAGTGGGGAGTATGGATATTTTTAAAAGACTATTGGATGTGCATCTTAAAGAACACAACATACAGGGATATGGGAAACAATTATAGACACTGACACACCTACACCTACACAGGTTGAACTGAATGGACTATTGTCTTTATTCAACCTTACCTACTTTGTAACTATGTATTAAAAAAAACTGCCTTGAATTGAAACAAGCAATCTGGCTAAAATAAGCAGTTTTTGTATTTCCTTACGTCTGAGGCCTCGTACACACGACCGAGAAACTCGACGGGCGAAACACATCGTTTTGCTCGTCGAGTTCCTTGTGAAGCCGTCGAGAAACTCGACAAGCCAATTTTCTCCATTCCCGTCAAGGAAATAGAGAACATGCTTTCTTTTTGGCTCGTCGAGTTTCTCGACAGTTTCCTCGACGAAAATGTACACACGACCGGTTTCCTTGGCAAGACAATATCTCCCAGCAAGTTTCTTACTGGTTTTTGCCGAGAAACTCGGTCGTGTGTACGAGGCCTTACTTTCCCTCTGTGAATCCTACAATGTAATGCATACACCTGACTAAACTATAAAGGTGGCATGCTGTGGGGAGGAGGTGGGTCAGGGGCGAAGCATAAGTTACTAAGCCTATTAAGCAGACCCAGGTACCTGTCAGGTGAAGATATAGAGATGCTCTAAGCCAGTGGTTCTAACAGGTCAGGTTTGCAAGATAACTGAAATATATCACAGGTGATATAATTTGCTGCTCAGTGATTGCAGTATTATAGTCTGCATCTCTCCAAGGTAATACTCAAAATATGGCCTGTTAGTGGGTTCTGAGGACAGAAGTTGAGAACCACTGCTCTAAGCACTTAATCAGATTGAACAAAAAAACATCAAGCCTGATAGACTGTTAACACTAGACACAGGTTTTCTTAATGCTTGCTTCTATGTTGCTCAACATATTTTTACAGCAGCAAGATGTCTTTACCAATGACTCAGATAGTCATATGAGTACAGTTTAAAAATCTTTATATAGTCCCAACTATGTACTTTCTTTACAATGTTCGTGAAAATGTAACAGATGTATTTTGCAGTGACGCAAAACTCACATTGCTATTCATTTCAGCATTCTTCATGGCCAGGACAGTGTCTTTGTCATCTGTAACAGACAGCTTGCATCCCTTCATGAATTCTCTGTCCAGTTTGTATTCATACTGAAATGAAAATCGAAAAGTCCAATCAAAAATGTCAGAATATAGGAAATAGTTTCAAATTAAACAATATTTGTTCAGTCAGTAATTCAGAGTTGTTTTTATTTTTTAGTGTAACCTACTATTCATTTCCATGCCATCTTATGAAGTTGGAAAGGGTGACATATTCATATTAGCTAATGTTCTGTACCATACAACCATAATAATGTATTGTAAATGACCACCCTGCATTAAAAATTATTGGGAGTCAGGAGTCCTGCAGTGTCCCAACTGTTAGCAACTATGGCCCGGATTCACGTAGAATCGCGTATCTTTGTGCGGGCGTAACGTATCCTATTTACGTTACGCCTCCGCAACTTTTCCAGGCAAGTGCCGTATTCTCAAACGAAAGTTGCGGCGGCGTATCGTAAATAGGCCGGCGTAAGCCCGCCTAATTCAAATGTGATAGATGTGGGTGTGTGTTATGTAAATTTTATGTGACCCCACGTAAATTACGCTTTTTACGAACGCCGCATGCACTGTCCGTGAAAGTATCCCAGTGCGCATGCTCCAAATTAACCCGCAAGAAGCCAATGCTTTCGACGTGAACGTAAATGACGCCCAGCCCTATTCGCGAACGACTGATGCAAACGACGTAAAATTTTAAAAATTCGATGCAGGAACGACGTCCATACTTAACATTGGTACGCCTCATGTACGCCTCATATAGCAGGGGTAACTTTACGCCGGGAAAAGCCTAACGTAAATGGCGTATCTGTACTGCGTCGGCCGGGCAGACGTTCGTGAATTCGCGTATCTAGCTGATTTACATATTTCTAGGCGTAAATCAGCGTACACGCCCCTAGCGGCCAGCGTAAATATGCAGTTAAGATCTGACGGCGTAAGAGACTTACGCTGGTCGGATCTAATACAAATCTATGCGTAACTGATTCCAAGAATCAGGCGCATAGATAAGACGGCTCGGACTCAGAGTTACGACGGCGTATCTGGAGATACGCCGGAGTAACTCGTACGAGAATCCTGGGCCTATGACGTTCCAAGAAGGAACCTCCACGACCCCCTTGACCTGTGTCGGAATCAATCTGAGATCAAAGTGCCACACCACATATATATTTATTTCAGTATCATTTTGGATAAAGGATGGGCCATTTGGGGCCTCAAAAAAGACCCTTAAGAAAGAATTGTAGATTTTATGCAATTGTACTTATTATTACTTTACCACTTAAAGCGGTTGTAAACCCGCATCAAATTTTTTTTTTTCCCTCCTGTAAGGCAAAAGTCATAATGAGCTAATATGCACCGCATATTAGCTCATTATGAAATACTTACCTCGGAACGAGGTGTGTAGCACTTACCTGGTCCACGCCGAGCGAGATTTCATCTTGCCTCGGCGTGTGTTCCGGGTATCGCCGCTCCAGCGCTGTGATTGGCTGAAGCGGCGATAACGTCACTTCCGCGCGATTTAAAACTCAGCAAGGTCCGGCGGCTGCCGGTCCTTTCGCCGTAGATCCCCCCTGCGCATGCGCCGCGGCGCATTGCGAGGGGAATATCTCCTAAACCGTGCAGGTTTAGGAGATATTCTCCCTACCTACAGGTAAGCCTTGTTATAGGCTTACCTGTAGGTAAAAGTAAAAAAAGTGGGTTTACAACCACTTTAAGATGTAACTAGCCTTTTGTTAATTATTCTAATGTATGCTAGTATGTAATAAGGATTGTACAAGATCACACTTTTGCTTTCTTATTATCAGTCTAAGGACTAAGACAGAGACAGATATTTGCCTTACAATTCTGTAGTGACGTATACTGTATGCCTATGGACCACTAATGTACGAGTACAGACTAGTGAGTGTGTGTCAAGATGCATGCTAAGTCACTTACATCACTCTGCTGTAGAGAAGATTTTGCATTCTGCAAGAAGTCTGGCATGTCAGTAGTCCACTGCCAGTGAGCCTTGGTGGCCTCATATTTCTTCTTATAATTCAACTGTTTAACAAAAGAAAGTTTGTTAAGAAAACTGAGAATTTAGTATCATCATCAGTAGCAGAAGTTCAAAGACACGTTTAAGAGGCAATTTCAGAAGAAGAAAGAAGGAAAGAGTTAATGATCAGAGACAGAGAGTGAAAGAAGGAAACAGCGGGTTAAATGCAAGACTGTGAATTTTTGGCCTGGAAAGTAAACACAACCAATTACAGCTTTCATGGTATGAGCAGTTTTCTATAGGCTAAAGGCACTGCAAAAGTGTCCCAGGGGGGGGGGGGGGGGGGGGGGGGGGGGGGATTGATATCCATGGTGAAAGGGGGGGGGTATTGTTAGGGAACATCGTTTTTTAAAAAGGTGATTTCTATAGAATTAATTGTAGCTGACGATGGACTCAATTCATGAACCGGTATTTACCGCTTTATGAATAGCAGTAAAATAGTGCATAGTGTTTTTCCAAAAATGCCTTGCCATTCATCAAAAAATGCTTGTAAAATAAGGCATGCATTATTGCTTCGAAATGTCCAGTGTTTATCTTGTGAATCTGATATGTATTTTATTGCATGATGTCATATCCAGCGGGCATTACTTATTTTCTGGTGGACACTTCTGAGGGACCTTGCAGAAGAAGAAGCAATGGTGGATAGACTGGAGAAAAAGCTTAATGTCCTGAATCTTGTAGAACAAACATTGCTTTTTTTAACTACTTTAATACCAGGCACTTCCTGCCCAAGCCAATTTTCAGCTTTCAGCGCTGTTGCAATTTGAATGACAATTGTGCGGTCGTGCTACACTGTACCCAAAAAAAAATGTTATCATTTTGTTCCCACAAATAGAGCTTTCTTTTGGTGGTATTTGATCACCTATGCGATTTTTTTTTTTGCGCAACAAATAAAAAAAGAGCGAAAGTTTTAAAAAAAAAAATAAGTTTTTCTTTGTTTCTGTTAAATTATTTTGTAAATAAGTACATTTCTTCTTCAATGACGGGCACTGATATGGCTGCACTGACGGGCACTGATATGGCTGCACTGATGGGCACTGATAAGGCGGCACTGATGGGCGCTGATAAGGCGGCACTCATGGGCACTGATAGGCGGCACTGATAGGTGGCACTGGTATGCGCACTGATGGGCACTCATATGCGGCACTGATGGGCATTCATAGGTGGCACTGATGGGCACTCATAGCTGGCACTGATGGGCACTCATAGCTAGCACTGATAGGTGGCATGGATGGGCACTGATAGGTGGGCACTGATGGGCACGGATGAGCACTGATAGGTGGCACTGATGGACACTGGTGGGTGGCACTGGTGACACTGGTGGGTGGCATTGCTGGGCATCACAAATTTTGTTTGTGCCATGATGGTGCCAGTCAGTGCCCATTTGTGGGCACTAATTGGCATATGTTATGCATACATTTGTACATGTGGACGGCCATGGGGACTTACCTGGCCATCCACATGTTGGGAAGCATCCTGGTGGTCCAGTGTGGGCATCCGAGGAGGGGCTGCGCTGATAAACAATCAGCGCAAACCCACCCTGTCAGGAGAGCCGCCGATCCGCTCTCCTCTACTCGCGTCTGTCAGACACGAGTGAGGAAGAGCCAATCAACGGCTCTTCCTGTTTACACCGTGATCAGCTGTGATTGGACACGGCTGATCACATGGTAAAGAGCCTCCGCCGATTGACAGATTGACACACCACACCACCGATCGCCGCAATGTGTGCCCGCACGGGCATGCGTCGGCTGTTATCCTGCTGGACAGTCAGGATAACACAACCACTTCCCGGACATCAATATGCTATTGACCGGACGGCAAGTGGTTAAACACTTCCAAACCCTGCTCATTGAGGTTTGGCACCTGCTTACCAAACAAATTTCATACATTCCTTAAATATTGCATGCCTGGACCACTACTTATTTAATGCATGCTTTTTTGTTTTCTTTAGTAAATTGTCTTTTATGCGGTACTTACCGAGTGTTTTTGCTTTTTAGAATAAATACCGCATAAGGGGATAGTGAATTGACATTTTCAATATCATATGCCGTATTTGGAAAAAATGTGTCACGTGACCCAAATATCAAATGCAATATTGTTTAGTGAATTGAGTCCAATGATCTTTATTAGCTGATCAAGATAGCTGCTGCTCTGTAATGATGATATGGGTTCACTAACGAAAATACTATGTTGTGATCACAATAAATTCCTGCCATTCTGCTTTCTTTAACAAACAAGCACAAAACATTTCACAGTTTTACACTGATTAACATCACAGAGTGGCTAATAAAATAAATACGGGACAATTGCATCTTTGAACAGTGAGAAGGGCCAGCAGCTATCACTGACTGCAGGCCGTAGCCTTGACTAATGTATGAAATGAATATGAATTTCCACTCATGGCCCCCAACCAATCATATTTTATCTGTACATGCCTAGGCAAGTGCTCCTCTGCTCTTCCTCCCCTAGGTAGAGGAGGTAGTAAGGAGGAAGGGTAAAAAGGAAAATATCAGCGCTAGGAGAAAGAGGAGTAAAGCAATACATTACTCAGCACTCCTTAGTTTTAGACACATCAACTGTCATCTGGTCCGGATGTGCCAAACAAGGCTTATCATGTTCAATCTCCAACCAAAGCATTCTCAATATATTCCTTTGAAGAATCCATTAAAGGGTCAGTGACAACAGCATTATTATGTCAGACCTCCATAGGGTTCTTTATAGGAATATACACAAGGAACAAGGAAGTTCATCGCATAGCCAAAACTTGATTGTCACCGTATGGCCTGCATTGAAGAAAGATCCCCTCTTGGTAGCAGTAACTACTGGCAGGAAATCAAACTTTACATTTACTTTATCAAAAACTAAAGAAACACTTTTGTCTGATGTTCCATGTTTAGAAAGGTGAGAAAAAGAGATAGAGGGAGGGATAGCAGAGTTAGACAGAGAGAGCAAGGGTGGGGAGAGTGAAGTAAAACCTTACATTGCTGATGGATTTGTAGGCATCTTTGGCTGTCTTGATAGGGAGAGCATCTGACACCATGGTACAGTGTCCTCTGCTCTTCTCATACAGTTCTTTGTATTTCAGCTTTAAATATAAACACATACATTAGTATCATCACTTTATATAATAAGATTTAAAACCCTTAACCTGATAATTCACTGGCTTCCAACAAAGCAATGGCCTTCACCACTTGTTTCAAGTTTAAATCACACATCATCCTGGCAACTTTGCATCACAATAATTGTAGCGAGGATCATCAATATAAATAATGATACAAAATAATAGATATTTTGATAATAATTTTATAAATAATATTCCTCATTCTTTAATAAGATGTTAAGAATAAATGTCAAGACCACTGATGTTGCTTCTCCACAGTAAATGACCAGTCAATCAGAAATTGACTACTAAAGTCACTAAAACTGATTGTTTTTTTAAGACTTGTATCTTTTTTGACTTGTTTATATTACAGTTTACTTATGTCTAGATAACTTTTAGATTTTTGACAACAGTACAGATACACACCTCACTGATCTTGTCCTTTACTTTTCGCGCATGTAGCAGTGCTGGGGTATCATGGATTGTGGTGTAAGACTTGGCCTTAACCTTATTCCAATCCATTTTGTAGATGTTCTGCAAATAGAAGACACATACATTAGGAATTGTATTAATCTTTAAGCATATAAATAACCATAAAGTTTAATTCTTACTTGATCTAAAATTCTACTTTGCTCCTTTGTTCATCCGTCCTTAGTAAGCCACTGTTTAGTGTTATTAATACCAAGCTTACTGTCTCAGGCCCCGTACACACGACAGAGTTTCTCGGCAGAATTCACAGAGAAACTCGGGCAAAACCCGGATTCTGCCGAGAAACTCTGTCGTCTGTACAGTTTTGGATCGATGGAGCCGCTGAGGAGCTCGACGAGAAAATAGAGAACATGTTCTCTATTTTCTCGTTGTTCTATGGGAGAAGGCGGCCCGCCGAGCTCCTCGGCGGCTTCATCCCAAAACTCGACGAGGAACTCGACGTGCCAAGCACGTCGAGTTCCTCTGTCGTGTGTACGGGGCCTCAGAGGCTAATTGGAAAGAGCTGGAGTTATGTATATTAATAGCTCAGACACTAATTTTAAAATGTAGGATATTAAGGTTATTGAGTTTAATTCTTAGTCTTTGCATAAAAGGATTGAGAGTCGTAGAGGTCTAGTGATAATAGATGGTCTGGTTTTGGAGCTGCAGTTTTAGCAATTGCATAATGATGTGTTTACAGAGATCCAAAGGTAACATTTGATAAACGGGGCAGGGGTCACGGGAACCTAATGTTACCATTGGTGGGGTAAAAGAAACCCTGTCACATTTTGCATAAATAAGGGCTCGTACACACGATCAGTTCATCCGATGAGAACGGACTGATGGACCGTTTTCATCGGTTAACTGATGAAGCTGACTGATGGTCCGTCGCGCCTACACACCATCGGTTAAAAAAACGATCGTGTCAGAACGCGGTGACGTAAAACACAACGACGTGCTGAAAAAAAGGAAGTTCAGTGCTTCCAAGAATGCGTCGACTTGATTCTGAGCATGCGTGGATTTTTAACCGATGGTTGTGCCTACTATTGATCGTTTTTTTTCCCATCGGTTAGGAATCCATCGGTTAAATTTAAAGCAAGTTGGCTTTTTTTTTACCGATGGTTAAATAATGGGGCCCACACACGATCGGTTTTGACCGATGAAAACGGTCCATCAGACCGTTGTCCTCTGGTTAACCTATCGTGTGTACGCGGCCTAAGTGGGTTAAAGAGTCAGAAAATCGGACAAAATATACCGCTTTCGAAGCTATCGTATGATAATATGATCATTAGTACACAGCTTTCCTCAAAAATTATCCAAAGGGACGAACAGTAACATTTTTCTCGTACGATACCAGATCGTAAAATTAGTATTCTGACGTAATGAGCAGGAACGCGGGGAAACACCGTTCCAGCACCTACAGAACTGAATGTATGTAATGGCAAGTTGTGCTGGAGGGTCTATTGGCGCTGGCTGCTGGGGAATCTATTGTTGCTGGAGGGGATCTATTCTTGTAAAGGAAGGGGGTCTATTGTTGCTGGCGAGTTCTTCTGTTGCTCATGGGGGATCTATTGTTGCTAGGGTGGGTCTTAGGTTGCTGGGGGGGTCATTCGTTGCTGGGAGGGATGTACTGTTGAGGGAGGAGTCTTTATTGCTTGCTGCTTTAGAGTCTATTGAAGCTGGCTACTGGGGAATATATTGTTGCTGGGGTGTCCATTTTTGCTAGATCTATTTTCCTGACTCTTGTTATCATTAACAAATTACATACAAAATACTTAGCACCACAAAATGATACTTGGTTCTGTATTCTCTAAAAGAGATGGTACTGGGAGGTGGGTATGGAGTGGAACCAAGGAATGGTGCTCGGAGGTGGGAAGGGGCAGAGTCAAGGGGTGACTCAGAAGGTAGAAGTTCCTGCACCTATTCTCTGAGAAAAAAAGTCTTGCGTATGAGAATTTTCGTATGCGTATGAGAATTTTCGTACTATGGTAACCTTCTTTTTTGATATGAAGACTAGCATGCAAAAAAATGGAGGATCTCTCATCCGATAATCTCATTGTGTGTACCAGGCATTAAACAAAGAAAGCTGTCAGGTCACAGAACTGTAATGTCAGCACTTCTATAAAGGGGGTGTGGCCATGTAGCTCCAGTTGAAAAAAAAAGCAAAATAAGATATGTAAAATTGTTCTAGAATAGCTTACAGCACTCAAATGTTAGTATCATGGCCTAAAAAAGCAGCCTAAATCCAAAAATGAAGTAAATGCTTTTACATGGGAAAGAGCTTAAATTAAAATAGAATTTTAGAAACTCGTCCACTGCAAATGTACTCTGGGAAAGCTTGCTATGAGAACCATTAATACCATCTTGCTCAGAGCCTACTTAAAGTGGGACTATAAAGCAAAATTTCAAAGCTTACTACATGCATACTATTTATTGCAGAAGAGACATAAAACGTCTCTTCTGCAATAAAATTATCCTATAGGTCTTCTGTGGCATGTGTATGGGTTGTGTAAGCACAGCTCAGTTTACATCGCCGACACAGGCCCTGTATGTGCAAAAGTGATGACATCCTGCATTGACCAATCAAGACAACTGAATACTGGCATCTGAAAAAAAGCCAGGGAGAAAATGCCAGCTTCATCAAGGGACCGCTCGCTTGGTCATTGAACCGTCAGAGAGCTGGTAAGTATTATGAGTTTAGTTCCACTTTCAATGGACCTTATCTAAAGTACACCTAAAGGCTTCTATATCTCAGTCTAAACAATTACCAAATCCAGTTATTATGTAAAGCACAACCTCAAATGTAAACAAAAAGAATTACCCTCAATGACTGAGTAAAAATCTAGCTCTTCCCACTGTAATTTAAGCAGGCACAGTCTACACGAGTGTGTAAACTCTGCTATGAATTTAGGAGCAGTGCAGCATCATTGCCACCCCATCACATGGAGCTGCATTGGGTGAACTTTATTGGCAGATTCTACAGGTATTTTTTGGGACTTTGCATAGGGTCTAAGAGAAAATTGTAAGTACAGAATCACTTTTAATTAAGGGCTGACGTATTTGTTCATAATAGGAGACCATAGTTCTATATTAAGTTTAGAACAAGACAAGACAAACTATGTAACCATACTTACTTCACTGATCTGCTTTCCAGCTCTCTGAGCTCGGTTGTGCTCTGGTGTGTCAATCACGGATGTGAATTTATCCTTCCCCTTCTCATAGAGCTCTTTGTACTTCCACTAGTAACACAAAATAGATAGACAGCTGTAGCAGAAATCTTAAATGTTTATTAATGTGTATCTAGTGTGTAGTTTAGATACAGGAAAATGGCAGCTGATCTTACTCATGCCCACTTTTTTCAATCCATATTCTCCAGTTTATAAGATGATTTGCAAACAATGTCAAGGGTTTTGATCTCTTTTTAAAGAAGACACTTACACTTATCAGTTATTATGCAACCAATCAGCAGAAGTCTGGTTCTACGGAGTACTGCTAAAAAAAACAGCAAACCAATATATATACTGTATATATACCACTTCCTGTCATTATTTCTTATGAATTAGGAAATTAGACAGATGTGAATTGGGAAATACTGATCAACCAATAGCATTGTGAAGATAGACTTATATTTCTGTCAAAAGTTTTTTGCATAAAACCAAATGCTATTGGCTGTAAAGTTGCAAATCATCCAAATATCACTTAGGAGAAATAGATATTTTTTTATATATGCAATACTGAAACATGAGGCACTAGAACTGTGTAGATATGTACTGTTAGCTGCTATTTGAAATTATGTGTTGTGCTATTTTGTAGACTGTATATATAAAGTTTAGCATGTGTATAAATGAGCCTATATACATTTATCTGTTGGTTTTATTACTATACAATATCAATTGTATCGGGAGCACAGGTACAAATGCATCCCAACCACTATGCTGACCACATCAATCTCTTAAACTCTGATAGTGCCCAATGGGTTTGATTTACTAAAGGAAAAGTGCATGGTTACTTTGCAAAGTAAACGTTGACTTAGCTTAAGGAATTAAGTGAATCCACTACAATCATCAAAAATGTACAAGCAAAGTATTTTTTTTTTTTTTAATACCCTCGCACATGATTAGGTATTCAAACTGAATACAGTTTCTCCTTATTTACTAAGCTAAGTGAACATTCACTTTGTGAACAGCCTCTGCTCCTTTAGTAAAGGCCAATTAAACCAATTTTGGCACATTCTGTGTTGCGAACTGAGAGGATAACAGTGGCTATCATAAAAAGAATAAGGACGCCTTGTTAATTTTTTGCAGTTTTGGTTCAATCATTGTGCGGCACACCAACGTTTAAATGTGTACAGTATCAAGCAACCAATTTGCTGATGTGACTTAAGCACTAATCTTTATATCCCAATATAAAATTTTTCATCACAATACTGGTCATTTGTGAATTGGACTTTAAGCCAAACCATGCAAAAAAAAAAAGTACCAATATGGTCACCTTTATTTCGCAATGCACAGTTAAGAAAAACAGAACTACTTTTGTAATGGCTTACCTTGAAATGTACCTGTCACTCATGCTAAAAGTCAGCAGACATTTTTTTTATGTAAGACTGTTATTTCAGAGAAGGTAAACTACTAATTTATTGTCAGCTCCGCTGTGGTGCAGGTTGTGTGTTTGTCTCATGCTGCAGTGAAGCTTCTGATTTCTTACAAATATTTCTTTATAGGACATTAAGCAGCTTAGGGCTGTGAATATGAACAGTAGTGATGTGCCTAGAGAACTATTTTGAAATATGTTTGCCTCCAGTGTCACAAGTTCAGTTTACAAAATTAATCATTTTTTATCATCACAGTCATGCAATTCAAAGCTCAAATACATACAGCAATAACAACACATATGTTACTATTCACATCAAGGCAAAACATCATTAGTCGTGACTTCACACAGATAACATGCAACTCTAGAAAAGCAATGTGACAGACAATCTCGCCTGTTGTAATGTGTTATGAAATAAATGGTATTGTGGCTCCAGTGAGTCTGCAGTGATAGCCTTCATCCCATTTCTGTCTGGGGACCTTTCCTTTCTGACACTGTTGTACTTCTCTGGATGTGTGAATCATTGTGTTAGGGTTGTTGTTAATTATCTGATGAACTGAACATGTGCGCTGTAAATTGCTTGGTATATTGTTGCTGTAAGTGGGCTGGTTACGCATCACATGGATTATCCATTGATTGCAGGGAGATTATTCTCAATTGTTCATTATAAAACTGGTGACATTATCAGGCAGACATGACCCCTCTCTATACTGCATATATTATTCTAAGTCTTTTTTCTTGCATTGAGGGTAGAATAGAACAGAAAACAGTATTTCAAAGCTTTAGATAGGATATTTAATTTAACCATCAAGTATAATTAGTGAAAGCATTCTGTGATCTACTTATACTATAAAGTAAATTCTGCAACTGTGCTAGACTCAGATCCTTGATTACATTTATTATAATCTGAGTTCAGTGTAGACCCTTGTAGAACGCAGTCAAAAAGGGAGTTTTTCTTAAAATACATTGCAATAATTAAATTCAAGAAATACATTTAGGAGTGTTTACTGGCAGGCTATAATGTCCCATAACTATGGGGGAATGGAGGTGTAGGGAGGTAGACCCCTTTGCCTGGGATATAGTTAAAGTTATGTGTTTCATGTTTCTGTGTGATGATACACCAAGCTAGCAGGTGGGAAGCCTCACTTTCATCATTCACTGCATGCGCTGCTACTAATGTGGATGCATGTCAGAGCTTACTGCATTTCAAAGAGGGCAAATTGTTGGTGCCCGCTTAGCTGGTGCCTCTGTTTGAAGTTTCCAACTTATTTGCAGTGTCGCAAGGTACAGTATCAAAGGTTATGATGGCATATACAGTTTCCAGAAAAACATTGTCTGGTAAGTATAATCATGGGTGACATGGTCAACTGATCGAAAGAGACAAAAGACAACTGCACAGGGTTATGACCATGATTTTTTGCATGAAGAGTGGTATCAAATTCCAGTATCCACTAAACAAGACTTATATTTGTTAATTCCCAGGGCAATTCAGGCTGTAGTGGATGCCAAAGGCGGTCCAACACTATATTAGGTAATGATTTTGTTCTTTTACCATAATTTTGTCCAACCACTGTATATACCAAGTATAGCTTAGAGATATATGGAAACAAATGCCTAGAAGGAGGTGTTCATCTCTACAAAGTAAGGAAATTCATCTATTAGATAAGTATCACATTTTGTCTTGGTGACAATGGCCACCAGGACAAATAAAGAGAGTGTATCTACCGAGATGAACCAGAAACATGAAAGGGAGCTTGACACGAGTTCTAGTCTATCCCTACTCTATCCAAAACCAACTAACTTTAGCAATCATTACATTTGTAATCAACTTTTTAAGTATGATTCTAACTACACTGCTGTGAAAAAGATTTTATTTATCATTTTTATTTACATAAAGTTCAGTATTAGGCTATTAAACTAGTGCTTTGTCACCAATTAGTGGGAAGTGCTGCATAATTTTGCATAAAGACAGCGTAACATCTCTGAAAAGCTCAGTTGTGTTAGGAAGCAAGGGTACATGGCCTGTGCAGAGTTTTGTCTTTGGAATTACCTGACTCCACATGCTGGTGTTGTAAATGGCCTGTAACATATCTGGCCTCTTAATTTCATTGCAGCCATGTTCCCGCAGCATCTTGGCAGTAGATTTGTACTTTTTCTGTTCATGCAAAGACCAACGAAGAACACTGGTGACATGTAAGACAGCACTAGATCCCTCAAAATGCATGTGCAGGGATGTAGGCAGAGAAAAACACTTTGTACTATGGAAAGCCATGGCAAATAAAGATTTTTCAGAGGTAATCTAGCATTCATATTTAAATTCCTTTCAACACATTGCAGTTTGCATTATATTTTTAAAATGTATGGACACGTTTCACTTTATCAGATTGTTATAATTGTAATGGGAGACGATAATGGTTTTAGCCAATTATATGAAAAAAAAAATACATTTATGGGTTTTTAATTTGTTGTTTTTTATGTTTTTTTAATATCTATAAACATATTCTTTTATATTATAAATTACAACTAACACATAATAAAGCATATATAGCTTATAGCATTATAGGGTCGCTAAAGAGACATTACAGCAGGAGGTCCCTGCTTTGAGGACCAGTTTGTTTGAATAAAACTTCAGACTGAGCCACTTGATAAGGGATGAATGACGGTGATAAATTGTGTGCTAAGTTCAGCTTGAGCAACTGAATTTTGCAAGCGAAAGGCTTTTTTTAACAAGGGGACAAAGAGATAGAAGAACACAGGTCAAAATTAGTCTGAATTCAACCTACTGAATAAGCTGGAGAATACAAGATGTATGGAAGTAAATACAAACATATGAGATATATGAATTCTACCTCATTAAAAAAAAAAAGTATATATATATATATATATATATATATATATATAGAGAGAGAGAGAGAGAGAGAGAGAGAGAGAGAGAGAGATTTTTTCTTTTTTTTTAACATAAGAGAGATAATATATTTGTATTTTTATTAATTATTATAATTATTCAGTCCTAACTATAATAAAGTAAAAGAGAGCATATGCACAAAACCACTATACATTCTCCCAAGTGTCCATGTATTCTGTGATTCTCACTGCAAATATGTACAGCTCAAGATCATAATACATTTTGAGATATTTTACAACAATTTATGGTGTCACTTCTGATAAGTAAAAACAATTACAAAAAAGGTATATTATATCTTTACTTATAGTCTGTTTTGATTTAAATGCCATTATATAGAATCATAAAACCTTTTTTGCCATGAAAATTCCAAGTACAGAAAGTATCTTTTTCTTAGGCGCACTCAAACATGGAGGATCAGTTGAGTGGCAAGAACACTAGAACCAAGAGAAAGTAATTTTTTCTTGATGACACCCCACGCAAACGAAGAACAGACGGGCCACCAGCCTGCATTAACTGGCAATGGGCAACCTTGTTACCTGGCTGATCTGTTCGCTGGCAGTTTTAGCCAGAAGGTGTCGGGGGTCATCCACGACAACGCTGTAGTGCGTTTTCTCCTTCTCATGGGCAGCTTTGTATAATTTCTGCTCAGAACAGTACAGGGAGATTATAGCTTAATAAAACACAATATAATTTGTAAACAAAGTCAAGAGTTGGCTTTGGGTAAATGAAATATTCGATACAAAAGTTGTAGTAAGAATGGCAATAGAGAAAAATATTTTTTTTGTGAAGTAATAGAAATATTATAGCCAAGGTACAGTAATACAAGTATTTTTTAAATCTGTAAAAAAAGCAGAGGAGTTAAACACAATTATATGATAACAATTAAATAACACTTATTACCGTTACAAAAATAAAACACATAAGACTAATGCCTTAAAAAGTGTACTTCTTTTTTTAGTGTAACAAGTGCCAGCTAAAACGAACACTATACTATAACTAGTCTAGCCATAAAAACAATTCAGAAACCTACCTCTACATATTTTATATAATAATAAAAAGTTGCTCAATTAGGTAAGAATTAAAGCTATTTACAATGCTGACACCAAGTCTGATTAGGTTCTTTCTACAATATCTTACCATAATCTTTACTCTAACTGTGTTTTTTTAACATTGCTATGGTGATAGTCCACTATTCAAAATATATATATTAGTAGATAAGTTTTTTGGCTTGTTTAGAAACCAAATGTAAAGTGGTATGTAGTAGCCAGTAGCATCCAATTGGAACTCTATTGATTTTCATAGCCATGAGTTATATGTTCTTCAATACATAAAATAATATGTGTGGGAATATGTATTATGATGTATACTGTTGTATGGTATTATTATTATTATATTGGAATTTTCATTAACTTTTTTTATGATGAATCATAGGATTTTTCTTTCTTTAAATAAAATGCTCTCATATGTATTTGAGAGACTTTTTAAAGTTTTTAGGCAATAATGTTGTAATAATTAAGTGATAGTTTATATGTTTTTCAAATTTCTCCTAAACTGAAAGTTGTTTTGGATATGCAGATACTTTCTGCTTAGTGAACTGGCCCCGAAGTGTTCATGGAAGGAATCATTTGGATTTGCACTCTGAAAATATGATATAGTTAGTAAGCTACACCATGTCAGCTGTACAATAGTGTGGAGGCAGTTGTGCCCTGGGACTGGCAAGGCATGGAAAGCCATAGGTTACCTAAGCTTGGGTTCACACCACTGCTATTGTGCTGCACCAGCCAGTACTGCCCAACACATACACAATGCAAAGACAAAGCAAAAAGCCTTGCTTTCGATAGGTGTAGTACACACCAATGCACTGCATTACTGTGAACTGCAATGAAATGATGCAGGTATTATTTTATCGAAGCACGTGGCACGGGACCACATATCACCACAGTGTGTCGCAACACGCTGCTATGCAGAGAATTTAACAACGTTTTATTTTTGATACTTCAAATAAAGTTAAAAAAAAAGTAAACAATGTTAAAAGAGTTGTATATCATTTATAGGTTACGTTAATCCAGTAAGTATCTTATTGCCTCTCGGGGGTACAGCAAGGAATTTTTTTCCCTGCTGGAGCAAATTGGATCATGCTTTGTTTGGGTTTTTTGTCTTCCTCTGGATCAACTGTGGGTATAGGATTTGTATATGGGATTGTATGATTTTTTGTTTCATTCCCTTTTTTTGGTTTTATTGGTCTTTTTTCAACTAGACTAACTATGTAACTATGTAAATATATCATACTACCCCTCACTGCTCCTACACAGCATAAACAAGCGGCCACATGTAATGCTGTGCTGGTGTAAACCCAGCTTAAAGGGGAGTTCCAGTCTTTTTTTATGTTTATTAAAAGTCAGCAGCTACAAAAAGCATAGCTGCTGGCTTTTAATAAACATACATTTACCTGCTCCACTATCCAGCGTGCGCCACCTGGAGCTCCGCTCCTATCCCCCCTCTCTGCCGACGCCTTCATCCTAACTGTGGGCACAGTTTTTAGGTTCACGGCCGGGCACTCACTGTGCTTGCACGAGCGGCGCTGTGCTACCTAATTGGACAGGCGATCGCCTGGGACCTGTCACGTGTCCCAGGGAGGGGCCACCGTAGGCGATATGGCATATCGCCTAAGCGGTCCCTGGGCGGAAGAAGGAAGTGGGACAGGAAGTCCCACTCCTCCTGAAGCCCCCACTCCCCCCCAAAAAATTACATGCCAAATGTGGCATGTAAGGGGGCGAGGAGTGGTTCAAGCGGAAGTTCCACTTTTGGGTGGAACTCCGCTTTAAGTCGGAAAAAAACACAGTTTGAAGCCGTATGGTGATAAATCTTCCTTATCTTAGTTCCTATAAGACACTTTCTTTATAATTGTTGTGCTGTGTGTGAGCAAACTCTACAGAATAGTGGTCCAGTAGCACTGGGCCTCTTATGATTAACCTGAAACTGGAATAAACTACATTCTTCAATATCATCATTCAAGACCCTTAAGGCAGTGACTGACAACCTCACCTCATTTCCCAGTTGAGTAGCATACTTAAAGTGATTGAGCAGAGGAGTATCTACTGTGTACTTGAATTTGGACTTTGTCTTTTCAAAGTTTTCGCGGTACTTGTACTGTAGAAGAAGAGAGAAGAATTGATCAAAATCAATCAGTTAGGCTTATGTAATAGGGAAATAACACTAACCAAAAGAAAGTAGCCATATTTATATTTCACTCACACAGCTATAGTAAGCTGTACTTTGCTTGGTTACTATGGGTCACTTTGCACATCATTTCGATCACTTTATTTTAAAAGCCTAAATCCATGTAAGGAATTCCTACCATGGAACAATCATACACTGGATGTGTAATTCAGAGTGAGAGTAGGCAGGGAAAAGTGCAATTATCATGTGAACTTGATATGGCTTATATATATATATATATATATATATATATATATATATATATATATATATATACATATATATATATATATATATATATATATATATATATATATATATATTTAGATATATAGATAGATAGATAGATAGATAGATAGATAGATAGATAGATAGATAGATAGATAGTCATGTCCGAAATTGTTGGCACCCCAGGAATTTTTCCAGAAAATCAAGTATTTCTCACAGAAAAGTATTGCAGTAACACATGTTTTGCTATACACATGTTTATTCCCTTTGTGTGTATTGGAACAAAACAAAAAAAGGGAGGAAAAAAAGCTAATTGGACATAATGTCACACAAAACTCCAAAAATGGGCTGCTCAAAATTCTTGGCACCCTTAACCTAATATTTGGTTGCACACCCTGAAACCAGTCGCTTCCAATAACCCCCCTTCAATCCATCATGAATGCTGCGGCCAGACTTATCCACATTACCAACCGCTCTGTCTCTGCTACTCCTCTCTGTCAATCCCTATGCCGTTCCTTCAGAGTGTATGGGCTGGTGACGTCACCAGCTGCATGGTGCTCAATTAGGAGTTATTTACTGTACCTATGGGCAAGCCTTATTATAGGCTTACCTATAGGTAAAAGTCATGCATGAGAGTTTACTCCTACTTTAAAACAAATAAGAAATGCAGCTGGAAAGCTGCATTTCCTTTGCACCCCGCTAGACAGCGCTGAATGGTGTGGAAAGAAAATGGCAGGGGTTTCACATAATTTCCCTAAGCTCCTACAGATAGAGCAATGCTGACAATGTAAAAGACTGTTGGCTTCACTGTTAGGGATATCAATGGTGCCAACAGCTATGCAGCCACAGGAGCAGCAAGTATGACAATGTTGAAATAAAAGCATTGTCACTGTAACAAAAGAAAATTGTTTATCCAAAAATTCCACTGGCATGACCAATGGGCTTTTACAAAATATCCCAGGGGATACTTAAAAGAGAAGAGCGGGAATAAAAAAATAACAAATAAACTTGCGCACTCATTAAGCTGCAGTATTGATCCAATGATCTGTCCCCCACCGGCTCTACACCTAGACCTGAGCAATCACTGACTGCTCAGTTCTTGGTCTTTACTGAGCAGAGTCTGAGCAGTGACTGTCAATCACCAGCTCTCTGCTCTGCCCCTCCAGCGCTCACTGGAGTGCCGGTTGAGAGGCTGAGCCTGCTGCCGGTCAGGCATCTGGGTGAATTCTGACATTGTTGTCAGGTTGCCTGCAGAGCCTGGATCAGCTTTGTGATGTGAGGTTTAGCCCACTGTCAGCTAAATCTGGGTCACAGGAATGCAAAACTAAGTGCACTTCTGTGGCCCACAGGAGATGTATGGCCATAAGAGCTTAGGCTTTACTTCTTTAAAAAAAAAAGAGCTCAGTCTTACTGGTGTGTGCAGCATATGCCTCATATAATAATTTTATAGCTTGGCTATATCCATACCTTATGGAAAACCCTACTGAAAAAGGTGCGTTTGTACTTACTGCACTGTAGAGTTGTTTGTTTTGTCCAGCCAGAGTCAAGTCAGGTGTGTCAAAGGCATAGCAGCCAATGCCCTTCAGCCATGTCAAATCCTCTTTGTATTTGGACTGCAGACAAAAAAATTAAGTTATTACACCAGCATGAAAAGTTTCCATTTTTTTTAACCTAAACATGCAAGGGAATATTAAAAATTATTTTTGCTAACACATGATTGATTTATTGGAGTGAACCCAGATTCCCTTATTTACTAGTCTCAGTAAACACTGACTAAGCAAAGTGAACACTAACCCTTTCTTAAGTAAATCAATCCATTGATCAACTACATTGCGCCCTGGTTCACAATGGGTACGATTTGGAACGATTTGAGATGCGATTTGACATGTCAAATCGCATCTCAAATCGGCGGCATTTGCCGGCACTTGTCGGCAATGGCACTGTCCTAATCAGTGCGACGCCGCATCTGCGATTTCAAAAAGTAGTTCCTGTACTACTTTTTGCGATTTTACCGCGATTTTGAATTCGCAGCAGTGTGAACCTAGGCTAAATCATGTATCCTCCACAAATGACACCTTTATCTTTTAACTATCAAGAGGAGAAACAGAAGAGTGAATACATCTATAGCTGAAGCATCAAAATCATTTATGTTTTAACAGATGTATGATATTTTTCATTTTTATATAGAAAAATAATTAAAGCAAATGGAATATTTTCTGTTTAAAAATTCAATTATTTCCCAATCAGTATGCTGGCTCTTAGCTTTGTTTTACTCATTTGCTTTCTCGCATGATTGTGAAGAGCCTTAAATCTCAACTAACCATCTGCATTTATTACTAAAATGCAGTCTGGCTGAAAATACAGTAATAAATATGCTTGTTTTACTATGTGTAGCAGCACTGGTCAAAACAACCTTGAATTGGCAGTCATACCAGTGCCATAGGCCTCGTACACACGACAGAGTTTCTCGGCAGAATTCAGCGAGAAACTCGGTCAGAGCCGGATTCTGCCGAGAAACTCTGTCGTGTGTACACTTTCGGCCCGATGGAGCCGCCGAGGAACTCGTCGAAAAAATAGAGAACATGTTCTCTATTTTCTCGTTGTTCTATGGGAGAACTCGGCCCGCCGAGCTCCTCGGCGGCTTCAGGGCTGAACTCGCCGAGGAACTCGACGTGTTTGGCACGTCGAGTTCCTCGGCCATGTGTACGAGGCCTTAAACACAAAGTCCCTACATAAAGCTGCAATTAACAGCATTTATGCTACTTGCGCTATTATTGGAGCAGTATGTGGGGGAAGGAGGGCATGTCGGACTATTGTAAACCTAGACCACTGAGTTGTGTGAAAGCCAGCATTCTGGCAGGAGCCCAACTAGTGCTGGATACCTTTCCCAAAATCTAAAAAAGGTAATTTCATTGATGCAGAGGAGCCGGAGGTACTATTTAGGTTAAGTTTAGGGATATAAAATAACCCCAGAGATGTCGCATTCTCTCCAGTTTACAAATATACTTAGGACAACTTGCAGCACCACCATCATCATTTAATTTGTCATTAAGACATGCTGGTAGGTAAATTGGATCTCATCCAAATTGGCCTAGTATATATGTATATTTGTGTGTATGACTGTGTGTCCCTAGCATGTCATGATCCTACGGGGTAAAAATGACGCACCAGCCAAGCAGATACTGGCTGGAAAAAGCGCCCAGAGGCGATTCAGTTCGCATGCGTTGCGCTATACAAGTCATTCATTCATTCATTATGCAAATAAGGTATCATATAAAGCCAATGACTTACATCGCTAATGGAATCTGTCACTGCGCGGTGACGGAAGTACTCAGGATGATCGGGAATGGATCTCCAGATACCCAGCTGGCTAACATACTTCTCCTTATATTTAACCTAAAAATAAAAAATAAATATATATATAAATGAAGAGTTTAGAATTACCATGGATGGAAGAATACAGAAAAGTGTACATATCCTGTTAGCCACTCACACTGCTGATGTCATCGGTGACTTTGCGGTGGTAGATGACATCCAGGGCATCTTTCACTGTGTGGTATTTACCCTTGGCTTTCTCAAAGGTTTCTTTGTAGCGAAGCTGTAGGAAATAGGAAAGAAGTGTTATAAATGGAATGAGTATGGGCTAACACCAAAACCTCCTACCTCGTTCATAATTTGGCCTTTTATTACATAAAAGAGTCAAACATTGTAAAGTTCAGTTAAAGATCAGTGTAAACATGTTGGCTTTGGACTAATCCAAGTAAGCTAAACCTCTAGAGATCTTGACTCTGCCATCTAAGGGGTCTTTCTTCATTGTTGCAGAGACATTATTAAAAAAGCTAATATAGTAACTGAGACCCCCCCCCCCCCAGCCATCATCCTGATTCTTGTGATGGTAGCAGCGTGTGGATGGAAATGGGAACTCAGACGCAGGGATCTCTCTACGTTCCATGCGACACTGTACCTAAATAAAATGTATGCCCCTTTTTTCCCCACAAATAGAGCTTTCTTTTGGTGGTATTTAATCACCTCTTTTCTTTTGTGCTATAAACTAAAAAAGACTGATAATTTAAAAACAAAACAAAAAAAAAACAATATTTTTTACATGCTATAAAACATATCCAATGAAAAAAAAAAGAAAAAAATTAAATTTCTTCATCAATTTAGGCCAATATGTATTCTGATTTTTTGGTACAAAAAAAAAACCGCAATAAGCGTATATTGATTGGTTTGTGCAGAAGTTATAGGCCCAGATTCACAAAGGACTTACGACGGCGTATCTTCTGATACGCCGTCGTAAGTCCGAATGTGAGGCGTCGCATCTATGCGCCTGATTCATAGAATCAGATACGCCTCACTGTTGCCAAGATACGACTGACGTAAGTCTCTTACGCCGTCGTATATTGGGGTGCATATTTATGCTGGCTGCTAGGGGCGATTCCGTATATATTTCCGCGTTGAATATGCAAATGAGCTAGATACGCCGATTCACTAACGTACTTGCGCCCGGCGTAACTTTACCCCTCATAAAGCAGGGGTAAGTCATGTTAAGGTATGGACATCGGAAACGTCGGAACAGCGTTGTATTTTACGTTGTTTGCGTAAGTCGTACGTGAATGGGGATGGGCGTAGGTTACGTTCACGTCGACTAAGCATTGAGCCAGCGTAATTTACGGAGAAAATTCGACGTGTTACTGAGCATGTGCGCATACGCCGTTTGTTAGGCGCGTCATTTACGTGGGGTCACGATTCATTTACATACTACACGCCCCCTACCAGCCTACTTTGAATTAGGCGGGCTTACGCCGGCCAATTTACGCTACGCCGCCGCAACTTACGGAGCAAGTACTTTGTGAATACTGCACTTGCCTGTCTAAGTTGCGGAGGCGTAGCATAAATAGGATACGCTATATATGTTTTCTGATGCACAGGTGCCACCCGGTAGCACTTTGATGATATTCAGCACCAACTGTTTTCAGTTTGAAGCTTCAAAAGCTTCAAGGTAGAAGCTGATTGGCTACCATGCACAGCTGCACCAGATTTTGCACTCTCCAGTTTTAGTAAATCAACCCCACAGTTTAGTCTTACGTACCTGCATTCCGCATAACTCCTGCACTAACCCAGGTTATTGGTGATTGCCTTAAAACTAGTTTAATCTGATTTAGAAGTCCATACAGCCTTGTCTTGTGGTGAAACTAGGTCCAGGTGTACATTTTCCTTCATATTCCATGTTTATAGGGGTACAAATTACAGATTGTGATCCGCATAGTGCACATTTTCCTAACTTTGGTGCTCTATGTTAAACAGGCTCAGACAACACAGTCAGCAAGTCCCCATAACAGTACAGAATACTTACGTCGCTGGCATTGAAGTAGGCTTTCCTGGCTCTCAGAATGAATGGAGTGTCAAGCACAGTAGTATATTTGTGCTTCAGTTTCTCGTATTGAGCTTTGTATTTTTTCTGGAAAAAAAAAAATAGCAATAATATATCTCACTAATTATACAAAATTGATTGAAATATTAATAATAAGGTATATTATATTGCATTCATGAATAATGTAAGCTCATTTACAGCTAATGAATGAACTGCGTAAGAGTGGAATAAGTCACTGCTTTATCACCTGTATCACATTGCATTCTCATAAAAAAAACTTAGTCAGCTCTTCACACTTCTAAAAGTTTGTAACAAAAACAATAAATAATTCAAGAATTGTATCAAATCTGGCTCCATAAATGCAAGATTTTACTGGCCAAGGCAAGACTGTGTCCAGGGAAGGAAGAACCCCACAAAACAAATTAAAAAATCGAAACCCTAATACATAAACCCATCTAAAGCCAGAATGCCCCAATAACTATGCGTTCACACCTATGCTTTTTTTGTTGGTTTTTGCAGAAATGCACTACAGTTCATTTAAGGGAAAAGGAAAGTAACTGCTCCAGATGAATGTGCTTAGGTAATCAGTCTCCTCCTAGAGACCACGGGTGCTGGCAATGCATATAGCAGAGAACAAAGAGAATGTTTGGACAGCCGCAATCCAAGGAAAAAATTCCTTAAATAGCCTTTATTGGTAAAATTGGATAAAACACTACATGCCACGGCAAGAAAAAATCAGGACATCCACTGACGCGTTTCACATTAACACTTAGGGCCAGATTCTTAAAAGGCTTACGACGGCGCAACGCCATTTGCGCCGTCGTAAGTCCTAATCTGGCCCTGCGTATCTATGCGACTGATTCTTAGAATCAGTTACGCATAGATATCCCTTAGATCTGACAGGCGTAAGGCTCTTAGGCTGTCAGATCTTAAATGCAATTTTTTTTCCCGCCGCTAGGTGTCGCCTCGTCGTTTTTCCCATCGTCTATGCAAATTAGCTATTTACGGCGATTCCCGAATGTACGCGCGGACGACGCAATGAATTTACGACGTTTCCGTAAGCGTAAACTTGCCCCTGCTATATGAGGGGCAAGTTTACGAAGGTCCGTCGTAAGCCATGTTAAGTATGGCGTCGGGTCAGCGTCGTCTTTTTCCGTCGTTTACGTCGTTTTCGTAAGTCGTTTGCGAATACGACTTTACGTCAATGACACTCATGTCGGCGTCATTGACGTTTTCCGTCGTGAGCTGGAGCATGCACACTGGGCTATTTTTATGCCCGGCGCATGCGCAGTTCGATCGTCGCGGGGGCGCGCTTAATTTAAATACAAGCCGCCCCCTTTGAATTACGCAGGCTTACGCCGAGCCATTTACACTACGCCGCCGCAAATTACGGAGCAAGTGCTTGGAGAATACGGCACTTGCTCCAGTAATTTGCGGCGGTGTAGTGTAAATGGCTTACGCTACGCTGCCGCAGATTCTACCAGAATCTGGCCCTTAGTGCTTACTCACAGCCATGTTAGTGTGAAACGCGTCGAGTGTGTGTTCTGATTTTTTCTTGCTGTGGCATGTAGTGTTTTATCCAATTTTACCAATAAAGGCTATTTAAGGAATTTTTTCCTTGAAGTGCGGCTGTCCAAACATTCTCTTTTTTATCTACAGTTCATTTAACCTAGTTTCCTATGTGACATGTTCACATCTATGTTTTTTTTCCAGCCACCACGTTTTTGGAAAGGTTCAGGGACTTTTTTTTTAAAAGCAAAACTTTTTTTGCTTTTTTGGTTCAATAGAACCTGCAGGAGCTGCAGAAAAGCATGTAGTGCCTTGATTTTACTGCGATTTTGCCACAATTAGATATTTTTTTATCTGCCTAACAGCAAATTTGTCAAAAAAAGCATTAAAAAAATGCAAGACATAAATCCTGACAAAATCGCTGTAAGGTTGTGTGCACAAAAATGCTAAATGCACAGCAAAAAAGCAATGCATAGGTGTGAATCGAGCCTAAAGAAAGAATTCACAATATTAATAGGTCATATGATGAAAATTTGTTAAACAATGTAGTAGAGACCATGGTCTATAATAATTGAGATATCACACACAATATGTAACAGCACCCCCACCCCCCCCATATGATAAATGCATGGTCTATGTGCATATACAAAATGGTAGAAGAGATTAATATGGCTGAAAAAGAGGAGGGGCTGTTAGAACATAAGAGGTTGCATGGTGGAACTAGACCACTCTGTTGCATTTCAAGATATCACTATATATGGTTTAAACCAACGATACTCTGGGTTCAGATCCCACCAAGGATGCTATCTGCAGGTAGTCTGTATGTCATAACTGCATTTCTCAAAAACTGGCCTTTGTTTAGTAGATGCATTACACAGTGAGCCCCTTTCGAGGAAAGGGATTAAGTGATTCTATATATTTTGTAAAGTGTTATATATAGTTACAAGGCAAGGTTGAATAAAGACAATAGTCCATCCAGTTCAACCTGTGCAGGTGTACGTGTGTCAGTGTCTTTAATTATTTCCCATATTTCTGTATGTTGTGTTCTATAAGATGCACACCCAAGAGTCTTTTAAAAATATCCCTACTCCCTGTTGCCACCTCCGATTCTGGAAGAGAGTTACACAGCCTATTGCCCTGACAGTGAAATCCCCCTTGCACAGTTTAAGATTAAATCACTTTTCCTCCAATCACATTGTGTGTGGCCCTGTGTCCTCTTACACTCCCTTACACTTTTTTTTCCTATGCTGGGATCACCATTGAGATATTTGTAAATCACTATTATGTCCCCTCTCAAGCATCTCTTCTCCGGCGAGATTTAATTTAGTGCTTGTAATCGTTCCTCGTAATTGAGGTCGTCCAGTCCCCTTATTAATTGTGTTGCCCTCCTTTGGACTCTCTACAGTTACAGCTCATCCCATCGGAGGACTGGGGACCAGAACTGGACGAAGTACTCCAGATGTGGTATAACCAGAGTTTTATAAAGTGGCAGAATTATTGTTTTATCCCTGGAGGATATCCACTTTTTTATGCATGCTAAAAGTCTGCTGTGTTTGGTGGCTGCAGCTTGATATTGCATGCTTTTGCTGAGTCTGTCTTCTACTAGGACCCCCCAGATCTTTCTCCATCCTTGATTCCCTCTGTGGTTCTCCCACAGTGAGTAGTTTGCATTTATGTTTTTTGCCCCCAAGTGCATTACTTCACATTTCTCCTCATTAACCTCCCTGGCGGTATGATTATTTCAGAAAAAAAGGTGCTGAAAGCGGTACCATTATTTGCAAGGAAATAACTTTCCTTGCAAATTAGGAATAACTCACTTAAATCTGTCCAAACAAGAGTCTAGTAGGCATACCGGGTATGACATTTTTTTAAAAACAAAATTATAAATTATAATATAATAAATAATTATAACAAATAATAATATAATTATAATAAAAATTATTCAATAATGTAATCAACTCAAAATCACTGAAATTTGCTCAGTTGCAGAATTGTCGCTGTCATTTTTTTATGACGAATTTCCCCACAAATCGCTATCGCACAATTCTGCAAGTGATTATAATTTATTATCGCTGTTTTCTAGTTGTGGATTCAGCGAGGCTAACCCAAGTCTGACTCTGGGTTACCGATCGCAGCACAGAAATGTAACCCCGAGTCAGACTCGGGAATACCGCCAGGGGGGTTAAACCTCATTTGCTATGTAGTTGCCCACTGCATTTTTTTGTTTAAGTCTTTCTGTAAAATCTCTACATCCTGAAAAATATATAAATATATTATAAATATATATATTCGATATATATTCGATATATTCTATATATTTATATAAATTGTTTTTTATAGTTTATAGGCAACCCCCAAATTCATTACATATATGGAAATCTTACCTCGCTGACCAGGTCCTTGACGTGTTTAGCAAGTTGGAGGTCTTGTGTTTGTCCAGCAGCATGGTGATGGGGTCTCTCTTTAGTTGCAACCTCTGTGTATATGTACTAGAACAACAAAAAAAGTGAAGATTATAATAAGCAAAACTTCATATAGCCTTCCTCCACACTAAAACATAGTTCACCTTTTCACCTTTTTTTTTTTTACAGATGGGAACTCATAGCCTGTTTAGAAGAGTATGCAGAAACATGCAAGAAATCCAAATCACAGGGGGTAGTATATCCTAGCTCAGCTACACACTAGGTAAAGTAATATTAAAACCCCACCATATTTTCTTGATTCATTGCTAATTATTCTTTTTATTAGTCATTGAAATAATGTATGGCCAGTTGAGGGATCTCACCTTGCTCTGGAGCTCTTGTCCTTTCTTGGATCTAACAAAGTCGGGAGTATCTAGTACACTGGTGTAGATTGACTTCTGCTTGTTGCCAGCAGCTCTGTAAACATTCTATAAAAATAGAAGGCAGTTCATTTTAATCATAAGACACAAAATAGTACACGCAGAAAATAATGTTGAGATTAAAGAGAACCTAAATAAATATACTGCATCAAATAAGCTCTTGTGCATGCATGCTAAGCAATATATAACTGTAACACTTCCAGGTATTTATTACCTCTCACACAGATCACAGAACTATCCTTAACAGTGCCTTCAACTGCTTTTTTCTCCAGAAGGGTAGCACTATCTTTGTTCCTGGCATTACCCAGGGTCATCATTGACTTCCTGGTTTGAGATGATGGCTCAAAAATCTGAATCATGTAAATCTTGGTGCCTACCACTGACTCTTCTGCTGTGACTTGCTACTGAGTTACAATGTTGCAGTCTGAGCACTGGGGAAAATGGAGGCTATGGAAAGGCTTCCTCCTGCTTGCAGCAGACTGATGACATCATCTCAGCCTAGAAAAAGTCACATGTCCGGAGCTCAAGAATGAATTTTTGGGCAAAACTTTTTTTTCCCATGCTGTGGGGCTGTGCCTGCACTGCATGGGTCAACTGCTAGTTTTGTCTAGGGGTGAGCAGAAAGCCTATATTCACCCGATCCTTCGGAAAACAGCGCTCACCCGCGGTCCAGCATTGGACTGTTCCTGGTCTATGGGGCCTGCTCTGAGCATGATGATGTCAGGAACAGTCCACCTATTGAAGACTGCTGGAGCGCAGGGCTTCTGTTCCAGTCTTGTGCTGGGAGGTTTAGAGGATCAGTAAGTATACTGTATCTCCGCTCTCCTATCCTCTAAAAAAAGAAACAAGTAGTTAACCAGTGCAGTGCAAGGACAGACCGGAGTTGGGCTTTAATAATAGAAGCTGTTTTGAAATGTTTTACTGTTGATGATATATTGTGACAGGTCAGGAATTTATTCACTTGTGAAGTTGCAGAATCCAACTTTAAGTTTAGGTAATTTGAGCTTTAGATTCCATGTATCTCTATGTATCAGACTTCAAGTTACAGAATGTCATCCTGTGTTTAAAAATTGAATTCTAGAAAATAAATCAAAACATGTATGTAGGTTGTAATTGCCACTGAATACCTTTAATATCCTTCTTGTTCTGTGCAGTCCAGTCTGTATTTAAGGGATAGCTTACACTAGCATTAGCCCTCTGAAGAGTGATCCACGGTGTATATGGAGGCATTATGTCACCTCCTCACTTCATATTTTGAACCCTCTAAACCAGCACTACTTTGCCGTAACTGTGTTGTCTGAAACAGGTGCTTTAGCTGAAGAAAAAGTGGTTGCCTTATGCAGTTCTATTTGACGCCAAACACACTCAAAAGCTAGGTTACAGAATGTGAGGTCAGGCAGACATTCAGTGACCTCTGACCTTTGAAACTGCTCATCAGTAAATGTTCCTATTGTCTTATCCTAGTGGGTAAACACCCTCTCTTGTCTCCTTATGTCTCCATATACAGTTCAAATCTCAGCCGGTTCAGCAGGAGTTCCGGACAGGATTTAAACTGTGTATGGGCAGGCTCAATGTACCAAATTGATCGATCGATTAGCTTGGGTGCAATCAGTCTGCCAGATATCTCCAATGTCTCGGTAGGAGGGTTTCCCCTGTCAGCACTGTCTGTGTTGATGGGGGACTCATGCAAATTTCTTTCCTGCAACCCGTGGTTGTCTATGGCTGAATAGTGCAGCCATAGCGCCACTGTGTAAAATTTGCACTATAAGGAACTACCTAAATCTGCTGCATCAGTAAAACTTCCAAAACAGGCAGCAGCCATTTTTTTATTCAGTGCAGGCCGTTTTAAAGGGCCATAAGGACAGAGAAGTGACCCTAACCCTTTATTAATTTCTCCTGACTGTGTTGTAGCGCAAAATGCTTATCATTTGATATACATGTCTTGGGCATGTACTATATTGACTTTTCTACATTTGCTGAAAAACCCATGTAACTAGATATATTACTTACCTCGCTTAGATGTGTTTTTAGTTCCTGAACAGTCCTGTATTCTGGGGTGTCCAGTACCACACTGTATTTGTCCCACATCTTCTTGGCAGGGGTGGTGTATTCATAGTGAGACTGAAAAACAAAGGCACAAACAGTTTAAGACAATGATAAACTTTGTAGACAAGAATGTCTTTACTACTACTTTTAAAATGCAGCACACATAGCATTCTCTTACCCAGAGCTTGCGCAGGTCACGAGCCCGCACCATATCTGGAGTGTCATATAGGAAGCATCCAAGACCTTTCAACCACTGCAAGTCTTCCTTGTACTTATTCTAGGGGAAACAATAAAAAATAAAAAAAGGTTAGCTTTTGTTATGTTGTCATAATACCACTTTGTTAGGTGTTCTGTTGAATACAGATAACAAGAAATAAACAAAACAAAACAACGACTAAAAAAATCGCTTACATCGCTGGTTATTTCTCCAACATAGCGGCAATGAATAGTCTGTGGGGTGTATGGCATTGAGATCATGTGACCTTGCAGTTTGAAATAGTCAGATTTGTACACCAGCTGCAAGACAAAGGAAAGGTATGAGACAGTGAACTGGGTATTGTCATAAAAGATGATCTGTTGTCCTTTATCAGCAAAGAATGTTATCAAAACCTACATCACTAATGGCATCCTGTGTAGCTTTGACTTGGCGGATCTCTGGTGTATCTGGAGTTGTATGTATTTTATCCTTCTGCTTGTGATACAACTGACGGTAAAGCCTCTGAAATATGAGAAAAGAAAAACATACTTTATTAGAAGCATAGATAAAACTTAATCTGCTTCCCTCCGCTCCTCTCCTCTTCTCCCCACTGCTGTGGGAGATGTTTCAGGATGCAGAGTGGGGGAAGGGGCTAATCATTATGTCATTAACCAGCCCCTTCCTTTTCTAAATGAACAAAGTGAACACATCACATTCTGTGTTTACTTTGCTTCAGGATGCTGCTTAGCACAGAGCATTTCCTATTCATTCACTGTCCAGTGCAGCTGAGTCTGCAGAGAAAGGCACGTGTGTTTGAGCTTTGGGGTGCACACTGTAATGCAATAGGCTGCACACACCTATGCACCTAAACCATCTGGTGCCTTGGGAAGGCAACAGCTTAAATTTCACACAAGTAAGGTAAGTCTTTAAAAGCTGTGGGCCAGATTCACAGAATAAGTACGCCGGAGTATCTGCTGATACTCCGGCGTACTTTCAAATTTGCTGCATCGTATCTTTATTTGTAATTCACAAACAAAGATACGACGGCATTTGGCTAAGATCCGGCAGGCGTACGGCTTCGTATGCCTTCGGATCTTAGGATGCAATACTTCGGCGGCCGCTGGGTGGAGATCGCGTTGTTTTCCGCGTCGGGTATGCTAATTAGCTGTTTACGGCAATCCACGAAGGTACGCGCCTTCGTCGCATTCTCTTACGTCGTCGCTAGTCGGCTTTTCGCGTCGCAAAGTTACGGCTGCTATTTAGGTGGTGTAACAATAGACAGCCCATGTTAAAGTATGGCCGTCGTTCCCGCGTCGAATTTCAATTTTTTTTTTTGCGTAAGTCGTCCGGGAATACGAAAGTACGTTACACACGTCGCCGTTCAAAACATTACAGCGACGTCATTTCGCGCAAAGCACGGCGGGAAATTTCAAAACGGAGCATGCGCAGTACGTCCGGCGCGGGAACGCGCCTAATTTAAATGGTCCCCGCCCCATTTGAATTAGACAGGCTTGCGCCGGACGGCTTTACGCTACGCCACCGCAAGTTTACACGCAAGTGCTTTGTGAATCAAGCACTTACGATGAAAACTTGCGGCGGAGTAACGTAAAGGACATACGTCACGCCGCCGTAATTTTTTGTGAATCTGGCCCTATTTTTTTTAGCCAAATCCCTTCTAATCTACAACTTAGGTCACTTACCTACCAAAAGACAGCTACTGGTTACCTCTAGGACAACATCTTCCTGGCAACAAGGAGCCAACTAATTGTGCTAGGTCTGTTACCTTCTTTTATGTAAGGATTTCAGTTTAACTTACTTAGGGCAATGCTATTATTACAGATGTTTACTGGTGGAAAATTAGAAAGACAACACATTCAAGGGGAGATACTGCAGAAATTATATCTTCCCTAAAATTCTGAGCCAGGAGTCTCAAGAGAGCTACCAATCAGCTGACTTTACTCTCAGAGGAGGTGAACTATTTTAACTTTAGAAAGCAGAGGGTCTAAAACTAGCCTTTACCAAGAAAGAGAGAAAAAGTTTAAACAAAATGAAGAAAGTTTCAACTTTATAAATTTGAAACCTTTGTTGAAAATAACATAAATCCTTGTCCAGGTTGGTCAACATCAGCGCATCCACCCAAGTGCTGATTCAGCTTGCTCACAGAGTGCTGAGTGTTTGAAAAAACCCTTACCATATGCAGTGTGATGCTGCGTACACACGGTCGTAATTTCCGACAACAAATGTTCGATGTTCGACGCATGCTCAGATTCATTGAACTTAATTGTAGTATTGTACGTGACTGTGTTCTTGACGTTCGGAATTTCCGACAGCATTTGTGTGACCGCGTGTATGCAACACAAGTTTGAGCCAACATTCCGTCGGAAAAAATCCACGGTTTTGTTGTCGGAATGTCCGATCGTGTGTACACGGCATGAGACATACAAGAGATTACAATGTTCATGCCACTTTTCTAATAAATTATATTTTTCGCACCCCTCAAGATTTACATTACACAGCTTGCTGAACTACACTGTTTTAAAGTTAAACATATTTATACAGGACTGTTTAACAAAAGTACATAAGTATGCTGCTGTTAGTGAAAAATAGACCATTACACAAAGAGCAGGCTCCACAGGTATGACTGGAGAAAGAATCAATGACTCCTTACCTCATTAAGGACTTTGTTGACATTCTTGATGTTGATAAAGCTAACATTATCTGCAGGCAGGGTGTAGGATTTAGCCTTCACATGTTCATAGAGTTCTTTGTACTTCAGCTATTTTGGCAAATAAAAACAAAGGCAGATGTCAGAACACTATTTGTAGCAAAATTGAACATGAGCCAGCATGCAGTTCCTTGTATTTTGTTGGAAAATCAAATGGTAGAATATACTCACATTGCTGCCAAGGATCTGAGCTTTCTTGGCTTGTACAATGGATGGCATATCCTTTGGAAGACTATAACCTGTGGGAAGGGATTGGACGCTGGCCTCCCGGTACAGAGTCTTGGAAAGAAGATAAAAAAGGTTAGTCAGGAAATTACAATTAGGATATCATATTATTATGTCTATTTTTCATCTTAATATGTCTATTTACTTTGTTAAAGCAGTGGTTCACCCTGCTGAACAACATTTCAGCATACAATTCGGCATCGTAGCGCGAGCTACAGTATGCCGGTCTTACATTTTTTATCCCCGTACTCACTGTTTAATCGTACCTAGACGATTCCGTCTGCCGCGGGGAATGGGCGTTCCTAGCAAGAGGGAGGGTGATTGACGGCCGACTCTGGCACGTCACGCTCCCCGAAGACAGCCGGAGTAGGTCTCGGCTCTTCACGGCGCCTGCGCACAGGCTATGCGCAGGCGCCGTGAAGAGCCAAGCCTATTTCGGCTATTTCCGGAGAAGCGTGGCGCGCCAGAGCCAGCCGTCAATCACTTTCCGTCTGGATTGGAACGCCCATTCCCCGTGGGCAGTCGGAATCGTCTAGGTAGGATTAAACAGTGAGTACGGGGATAAAAAATGTAAGACCGGCATACTGTAGCTCGCGCTACGATGCCGAATTTTATGCTAGAATAAAAAAAAAAAGTTTTTTTTTTTTAATAGGGTGAACCCCCGCTTTAAATATCTTAGGCCCATCTAGCTATATTGTACGGATTTGACTTGTATCTATCTTTTGCACTTTTATGGTAGATTGATGTTTAGTGCCAGAAAGTTCTGTATACAGTTTTTCGGCATAAAATTATTTTTTTGCAATATTTTTTTTTTTGTATACAGAATATGAATTACATGGGTATACAGAGTCATAAGGCATACCATTTAAATTACACTGTTGAGAAGATAGATGACAGTATTAATTATTGCATGTATAACATACATGTGATTAAGGTTTTTGAAAAACAATGTTTAAACGGTATAAGTTGATAACTTGAAGTCTAATAAAACCTTTACCTGCATAATGTGGGTAAAGTTACCGAACGGAGCGTTATAGTTTATCTCACGTATGCATTAGGGAGCTTGTCAGTTATATTGTCTGTGAGAGTGTGTGTTTTTTGAAGGATGTACAAGGTATTTATATAATAGATAGTTCTTGGGAAATGTTGGATTTGTTGTTTTGGCATAAAAAAATTAGTACATGTGGTGTGCACTCATTGCCAATAAACGTATAAAAATTACTTACAGTACTTTCTTAAACTCAAAAATGTCATAGTCCTTTACCAATCATTTGCCTTGTTGTAAAACTTTCTGGATATAGAAGCTAAGAGTTGGAAATGTTGTCATCTTTTTATTGCTGTCTGTATTACTACTGAGAAGATTCAACCTTCTATTTGTCCTAGTGAGCTATGTCACTGTTACTGTAAGTGAGGAAAATTGTTCCAGTGGTGAGACTTTTTGCAGCGTCAACCATCTAAAAGAGGATATCTTTCATTCCGAAGAGATCTCCTCTAACTTTCTGTTGTGTCAACCATTTAAAAGAGGATTTCATTCATTTTGAAGAGATTCCCCCCCACTTCCTGTTGCATCTACAGAAGTGGGGATAACTCCCCAATGTGACAGATAGCAATAAAAATATGACAGAGATTTAACCATACGCTACTCTATCCAAAACGAATTTGACTAATCTTATAACTAACTGTAATGCTGAACTTTAACCGTAATGCTGTGTATTTCTTATTCATATGTAGATTTCGTTTTAAATGTGAACTAGTTGGCACACCTTTACATCTCTCTATTGTGCATGAACAGTAAAGGGACACACTCACATCACTTCGTATCTTGTTGGCGTTGCTGGCTCTGTCCAGTTCAACTGTGTTGGTGCTGGAAGTAACTTTTCCTCTAACATTCTTCTCATAGTCAGAGTGATATACAACCTGAGAAAATGAGACATATAAATTGTGACTTTTGAATTTTAATTCTCTGAACAATGATGGGGATATATGAATAGTTTCATGACGCTTTGTGCTTTACGTGAACAATACTCACATCGCTGCTTTGTTTGCCACTGGTGACAGCCTGGACGTAGACTGGAGTATCCACCACTGAGGAGAACTTCTTCTTCAACTCTTCAGCTTTAGCTTTGTATTTGTACTGTTAGATAGAGATAAATTAAATTTGTGTTACTCATTTTAGAAATGTTATTCTGCTAGACCCCCAAGTATCAGTGCCCTTAGCCCAGTGTTCTGGGATCCTATGTGTTTGTGTGCCATCATTCTTGGACCCAAGTGAAGTATTTATAACATGTCAAATGATCTGTTCTCCAATTTTTTGTGATACTTTTGTTTGTTTCTGGTATATTTTTTTGTCATAGATTAAACTAATCTCCCCCTCCACCAGTACCACTGTTTTGGGACTTACCATATCAGTGTCATGATGGCCTTAAACCATACTCTTATTGTGCTGTTGTTGTAGATCTTAAAGGGTTAATTTCATAAAGCAAGACATTTTCATTTAGCATAGTGAAGATGGTGAAAATTCACTTTGCAAAGAATACCCAAATAAATGCAAAGAAAAATAACAAAACAATATTTTTGCTTGCATATGATTGGATGATGGCAATCAGCAGAACTTTGCTTAATTGACTAAGCTCTGAGGAAAATTCCCTTGCAAAGAGAACAGTCTATTTACCATTTTGGTTTACTAACAGTAATACTTAGCAGTCAGACATTTTTGAAGTTCTGATCTACAGATTTGTTCCTACAATGTAGTGCAGAAGTATTCCAAGCTATTGCACTTACCTCACTGCGGAGGTCATATGCATGTTTGGCATGCAGGATCTCAGGTGTGTCCCAAACGAAGCAGCCCACTCCTTTCAGCCAGTTCAGATCATCCTTGTACACAATCTAGCAAGTGGAAAGAACATGTTTTAGTATTATGACTAGTACTCACAACCATAATGTTATGTTTACTTAAAAAAAATATATATAAAACTGTCAAAGCTCAACATAGTCCTGCTACTCACATCGCTCAGCTGGTCATTGACTTTGCGGACATGGACGTTCATTTGAAGGTCAGGCAGACAGATCCATTCATGAAGATATTTCCTGTAATCGATTTCACTGACTTTGTCTTGTGTCTCCCGGGCAGAAACGATCTCCAACATGTCAGGAGCGATGTGGATCTTCGCCTTGTTCTTTTCATAGGTCTCTCTGTATAAACGCTGTCAAAACACATTTAAGAATGGATGACAAACAATTTTCATGTACTTAGCAGTTCTACCACCCCTTCAGTGCATGCTAAAAGGGACAGATCCAAATAATCTGAAAAAAGGAACTTGCATCTAGTGATGTGTGAGAAATTCACCCTCCCTTCTTGATTTTCTATTAATTTACATTGCAGGATGAGTTACATTTAGTAACATTTAGTAACAGATTAGAGTACCAGGTTACTAGTTCTTACTACTGGGGTTCCAAGGAGACACAAGATGTCAGAGGGTAGTTTAGCTGTAGGTGGATTGACCCTTTATAGTGTAACTAAGTACAAAAATGTATTTGCCGCTTTAATTTATTTGCCACTTAAAGTGGCACTTTAGTCAGAAAATGAAGTCCTGCTAGATCATTTCAGGCTGGCCCCTTTTCTAGGTATAGCCAGGACCGCCATCAGGCCCGGAGGTCCCCAGGTGCCCGGATGGCCACCCCCTTTAAAAAAAAAGGGGTCCGGAGGTTCCCAGGGGCCCGGAGGCCCACAGGGCCCCAGATGGCAACCCCCTTGCTTCTCTGCTCCAGGAGGGCCCATGCCTTAAGCTGTGTAAGGGGTCCCATAATTCCTGATGGCGGCCCTGGGTATAGCTATGTAAAACATTAAAAATAAGTGCCTGTACTGTTTAAAATCCAGTAATACACTGCCTCACACTGCTCTGCACATGCTCAGTTGCGCTCAGTTTGCGGAGGCTGATTTGCTGACAGCCTTAAAGTGGAAATATCCTCCTATCCATTACAGCCAAGGAAGCTGCTTCTGTTTGATCCACAGCTGCCATGGTGTTGCACATGGGATCTGTTATGACACCAGCCATTTGATGGTTTGACAATTTGGTTGAGGACACTGTAACTATTTTTCTACTGTTTGATTGATTGGGTTTAGTTCCGCTTTATGATTCACTGCTGTTTGGTGCTGTGGAATTCAGCAAAATGTATGTTTTTTTTTTTTTAGTACCCCAAACGTCTCATTTAAAGCTGGTGACTGACTGTAACTTATATGTCTTTTTTATTTTGCCGATACATACTCGTCAAAGTGGAGTTCTGCCCCCCCCCCCCCCCCGGAAAAATATTAAAATCCCCCCCCCCCACACTCGAAAGCTGCCAAATGTGGCACTTTAGGGGGGAGGAAGCAGATAAGCAGAGCTTACACTTTTGGGTGGGTGTAACTCCGCCTTATGTCAGTTTATTTAGATTAGATACTTTATATGTGTCAGCTGTCTGATAGGTCTTTAAGAGTATAATTTAAAGCCTCCTCTCTAGTAGGAATACAGACTTAATACAAAAGGCTATACATGCACAGCCAGCTGTCATCTGACGTTTGTATCGTGTTTGAGTGGAAGATAGCGATGGACTGGTGTCACTCAAGTTACTGTGTGGAGGGTATAGAGGGAATTGCTTCCAATGGGTTGTATACCAATTGTAGGTGGTAGGTGATATGTCGCGTACACACGATTGGAAATTCCGACAAGAAAATCGTGGATTTTTTCTGACGGAATGTTGGCTCAAAATTGTGTTGCATACACACGGTCACACAAATCTTGTCGGAAATTCCCACCGTCAAGAACGCGGTGACGTACGACAACCCGAGATCAATGAAGTTCAATAGGTAGTTCGGCTCTTCTGCTTAATTCTGAGCATGCGTGTTTTTTTGCACGTCGGAATTGCATACAGACGAGCAGATTTTCCCATAGGAACTTTTTCCGTCGGAAAAATAGGGAACCTGCTCTCAATCTTTTGTTGGCCGAAATTCCGACAGCAAAAGTCTGATGCAGCATACACACGGTCGGAATTTCCGACCAAAAGCTTGCATCAGACTTTTCTTGTCGGAATTTCCGATCGTGTGTACGTGGCATTCTAACTATTCTTCAAGAAATACAGCCCTGAAGAAGCGGGAGTCAATTCCCCGAAACGCGTTTACATTTATCTTCAATAAACAGCTATAAAATTCACCAAGTGACATTTTTTGGGACATCTGACATTTGTTTGACATTTTGGATTTATACAGCACATTCACACGTATGTGCTGTATAAAGTATGGCCGTCGTTCCCGCGTCGAAATTTGAAAATTTTTTGTCCTTGCGTAAGACGTCCGGGAATACGAAAGTACGCTACGCACGTCGCCGTTCGAAAAAATGACGTCACTTCGCGCAAAGCACAGCGGGAATTTCAAAACGGAGCATGCGCAGTAGGTCCGGCGCGGGAGCGCGCCTAATTTAAATGGCACACGCCCCTTTGAATTACGCGGGCTTACGCCGGAGGCCGCCAGCGTAAGTTTTCATGCAAGTGCTTTGAGAATCAGGCACTTGCGATGAAGACTTGCGGCGGTGTAACGTACTACGATACGTTACGCCACCGCGATTCTACGTGAATCTGGGCCTCACTGTATATACATATTCACTAAATGTGTATGTATTATGTGATATGCATTGATTTATTTGGCAACCATTGTGAACAGTGGCTTGTGCCAGGCAGGACAACTCCTGTGTAAGGGAACCTTATTCTGAGGTTCTCATTTAACTTGCCAAACTGGTCCTTCATACCAGATGAGGAGTGTTTTTTTTTATATATGCTTCACAGGCATAAGTTTTAAAAAAGCTCATTATGATCAATTACATGGAATGATTACTATCACTTGAATCGCACATGCATCCTTGAAGAAACAGACTTTGTTTAAAGAAATGCATTGGAACGAAATCAGGATATGCAAGATATTTTTTGTGAGGCCTACTTTACAGCTATGAGATTGTAATAGGACTTTTTACAGTTCTAAAATGTGAATGTCAAAACACCCTCCTTTTCATATGTAAAAAAAATGGAATTCCTTTTTAAAGTATTGATTTTTAGTGTTTACATACCACAAAATATATATAGATATATGTATGTAAAAAGTGAATAATTTCATTTGACTTCCTAATTATTTTCTACCAATTCTTTACCAATTTATTTTATCACTGCTTCCATGCTAGAAACATAATAATGTGAAGTGTGTGGATTTATTTGCAAGTAAATATTCTTTAAAAATGATGCAATAAGATGAGGAATCTCACATCCAGGGGGAGTTTTCCAACTCTGATACATCTTGCTGTGCCTGGATCATCTTGGATACCCTTTGGCAAAGTATAAAGTGCTTTAAACTTCTCGTATTCCTCACGGTACTTCAGCTAAAAGGAAATAACCAACAGTTAGCAATTTAGCAATGAGACCCAGAGAACAATTAAAGAAATATCAGCTTGAAGGCATTTGGTGCTAGCATTGGTGATAAGCAGGTCTAATGAAAATTAAAGCCACACATTCAGAGGGCATCGAGATGTACAGTCATGATCCAATTAACCTTCCATATTAAATTTGCCACTGTGTGGATAAACACAATTCTTAGACAAGCTAAGTCTTTTTTATTAGACTCACTAATTGCTGTCTATTATGAGTCGAGAAGAAAACGAAAATGTCTTTTTGTAATTTTTCTCATCATAAATTAGCTTTAAACAGTACTGGTAGCATACTTACAGCACTGGCAATGTGCTTGTTTTGCTTAGCAAATGCCAAGGACACTGTGTCCGCAGGAAGCTGGTAGCTGGTGGCTTTGATAGTATCCCAGGCTTGTTTGTACATGTTCTGAAGAATAAAAGTTCACTTATTAGGAAACTGTAGTTATGGGGCTTAGCCACTAAACTCAAAAAATTGCATTGATACTTACATGGCTGAACAGATCCTTCAGGTTCTGAGTGCGGTTGTAGTCTACAGTTTCCAGAACAGTTGTGTATTTCTCCTTGTTCTTCTCATAGTCCTCTTTGTACTTACGCTAAACAGGAAGAGGGTTAAATTGCATGATTGTAAAGCACATTAAACTGCCAGTCATGCGTTGTCCATTTCTGGACCATGGACCAATGGTACTTACGTCGCTGGCGTTGATGGCACTTTGAACAGCTGTGACGTACACAGGAGTGTCGGTAACAACGCTAAAGTTCTGGTAATTGTCCTTGCTTGCTTTCTGGTATTTAATCTACAACACATGAAGAAAGTAAGTATACATGTATACTGTATATTTTTTCCAATAAGAGCAATGTTCATCCTGTTATAAGACTTTTGCTAATGTTAGTGTGATTCTGTGAGAGTGCAAACATGCACAATTGCCAAAACAGGAGGAAAAACTAAAGTACCAGCAGATAGGTACTTAGAGATGGGATGCATTTCCATAGTATTAAAGGTAGGGTTTATAGCATAAACCCATTCCTGTCACAACCCTATAAGTAAAACAATGAAATATATATATATTTTTTTTTACAGTGAGATAGATCACTGGGGCAGGAAGTAAAAGGAAAATCTCCCCAACAGGGACCAAGACAGCGATAACCACTTAGGGAGATTGCAATCTTTCCCCACTCTATCCAGAAATACCAAAAATAACAGGTTTTGGGGCTTAGATGACATGCTGGCTCCCTCTCTTGCTCACTGCTTTTTTTCATATTTTACATAATTATAGTTAATGTTTTTTTTGCAAACCATGTTGCTGTGCTTTATAACTGTACTGCAGTGCTAAAAAAAAAAATTAAAAAAAAATGCAGCGGTATGTCTGCAGTACTACCATACTTCTTCTTTATAAATCCACTCCTTAGTGTTACTCACTTGACTCTGAAGGTCATAAGAGTTCTTAGCGAGCAAAATTTGGGGTGTGTCCCACGCATAGCATCCGATGCCCTTCAGCCAGGTAAGATCCTCCTTGTAGAGAACCTGCAAAGACAAAACAAGATGTAAATTAACCTGGATTTTTTTCAGCTAGAATATTTTGAGATAGATATTTGATTTTCTCTCCAGTGTCTGTATTTATCAGAAATTTGCAATTTCTGAATACATATGAAAATTAAACTGTTTCTTAACATGAAATATAAAATATTTGTGTTGTTTTGTTACTTACATCACTCAAAATCTCATTGGCTTTTTTGGCACGGATGACACCCTGCTCATCTGGTAGGCATGTCCATTCGTGGAGATATCGGCGGTATTCAATGTCACTCAAGATGTGTTGGCATCTCTTGGCAACAACGTTGTTTATCATGTCAGTTGGAAGATGAATCTTTGTTTTATTATCCTCATAATTCTTCTTGTATGGCAGCTAGGTAAAACGAATGAATAAGAAACTATGACATTACAGGAAAGAGGAAGTATCTTATGTAAACAGTCCTACATGGCTACACAGATCCAACTATATTTCTGGTAAAGTTATAACTGAATTTATATCAGCTGGTTTAAACCTAGTTGTAATATAATTTGATAATTTTCATTGTTCTTATCAACTGCTAGACAACTTGGTACTCTTATCAAAGCCATTGTTTGATAGGGATTTTAGAGCTGTTCACTGTTATGAACAGGCATGTCTGATTTAAATATACATTAGGTTATGGTCTAGTTTGGTTGTACTTGACCAGCAAGAATTTCACCTTCAAGCCTAAAATCATATGCATACGAGCACTCCAGCAGAATTTAGAATTTATGTGATTTCAGATGTAGTGTGACATTAACCTATGACTGTGTGTATGCCGGGGCCGAGGATGGTGGTGCAGAGGCCTCCAGTTCACAACTTGAAATGAGATTTCAGCACTCTTTCAAGTGTCCAAACATATTCAATAATGCAAAGCAAGTCCAGTTCAATTTGCCTAACTACTATTAGCTACAACATGACCTGGAGAAAAAAATTAGAACCTTCACAGTGAACCCTATAAGGACCTGTATATGCACTAATTCCATCCTTATCTTTAATCTCTAAGAACTCTCTTCCTTTGCTTCAAATTCTCCTTGTGAATTACATTTTGTGTAAACTTCATCCTGGTTGTCAGCTTTTATGTATACCTGACAAGTGTATAAATTGCTATTGTACATGAATAAACAGTCTTACCATGCTCCTCATCTTCTGGAATTGTAATGAACGCACAACACTTGGGAAGTCATCAATTGTGATGCCTGCAAGGTAGTGTCCCTTCTCCTTTTCATAATGTTCTTTGTACTTCAGCTATAAAACACATATTTAAATTAGTCATGGCTTTGTTTACAGGCCTCAGATGAGAAAAAATCCACTAAATATCACAACTTTAATTACCAAAAACTTTACTTACATCACTTGAAACAAGCTTTGAGTGTTTGGCTCCAACAATAGGAATGTACTTTTCATCCAGTTGGTAACCCAGAGCTTTGGAGTTATCCCATGAGTCTTTGTACAGTTTCTGGAGGAAAAAATATGGATGTTTATAACAACAGACATCAAACCTGTGTCACTGGCTAGTTTGATATAATGATATTAAACTTACATCACTGGTAAGTTTGGACATCTCTCTGGAGTGGATGAGCTGAGGATTATCAGCAGAGCCAATGTACTGCCCTTTTTCTGCGTTAAAGGTTTCTTTGTATCTCAGCTAAAGAGAAAGACAAATAAATACATAAATAAGCCATGATTCATTATGTAATAAAACATACTTTATTAAAATTCATTAGAGTGCATCTAAACTTAAAAACAACAATTTTAGGTATTGCAGCTTACTAGTCCCTACAGCAATTTGTCAGTAACACACTTGCTATCCTGGGGTTCCAATACTCACTTACTGTACTATAAGCCGGGCTGCTGATAAGGCAGTACAACTGGTTTTGTTGTACTGGGCTCAGGCCCTGGGCAGCTTTATTGTTAATTTCTTCGCAATGAATAAATGGATTTTACTAGACCAAAGCCTCACTCCTACTAGCTTATCAGGGCTTGAATTACATTTCACTAGGCCCCATCAGCTTAACAGAGGGGCCCAGGAGGTGGGACCAGAGGAGGGACATTTTTCATTTTTGTCAGAGCTGCTTTTCCTCTGGGTAGGTGGGGTGTAGGCATGGTTGGGGGAGCCCTTCAGGAGGGTTGTATGGGGCCCCATGATTTCTAACAACTATAGCTATTGAGAACCAGTGTTGTCACCCTAGGACAGGAAGTATGTTAGGACTACACTGCATGCCCTCTTTTCTTCTCCATAGTATAGAGAGGAGGTGTTTTGCAGTCTTAACACGCCTCTTAATAGCATTGTTTGAAATATGACTGCAGAGTGCATGGGACAGCACCGGATTTTAGGCAGGCTTAAAGGAAATGTTTGTGGTTTGTAAAAAAGTAAACACACATACTCACATCCAATGCAGCTTTTCTATGTTGGCTCTAAAGCAGAGAAGTGAGTGATCACATGACAGCAAATTGCTCAGTTCTCAGTCTGCTTGGAGTGGAGAGCAGTGACGGTTAGTCACTGCACTCTGCTCTGATTCTCCGGCGCAGCTGGCTTTGGCTTTTGACCGCGCACTGAGAGGCAGACCTAGCTGACAATCAGGAAGCTAGGTGGATCCCTACAATAGTGTTAAGAGCCTTCAGAGCCTGGAGTGTTCCCATGACAGAACACACCAGCTCAGCTGAGAGATCACTGGACTGGAGCTGACAGAGAAGGCTGATAATGCGTCTGATCATTTCAATGCAAGAGCTTAAAGCCCTGTACACACGGATATCTGATGGAATCTAATCCGATGGATTTTTTCGTTGGATATCCAATGAAGCTGACTTTCATCAGTCTTGCCTACACACCATCGGTCAAAAATCCGACCATGTCCAAACGCGGTGACGTAAAACACTACTACGTCCTGAGAATGAAATGAAGTTCAATGCTTCCGAGCATGCGTCGACTTGATTCTGAGCATGCGTGGATTTTTGACCGATGGACTTCCACACAGACGATCGTTTTTTTCTATTGGTTTTTTATCCATAGGAACATTTTAAAACAAGTTCTATTTTTTTTTTACCGATGGAAAACATCAGACATCAGACAAACTGATCGTGTGTACAGGGCTTAACACTAACAGGATTTCCAGATGAAAAAAATAAAACTTTGCAAAACATTCACAAAAAATAATTTGTTTAGGAAAACTGTGTATAGTGTGACATGATGCTAAACATACTAAAAAGATTTTAGGTTTATATACACTTAAAAAATGTGCCCTGGAGCAGCATGTCAATTTAGTTGATTGAAGCAATATAATGCACACCCAGATACAATGGTATCACTGAAGCAAGAAGCTTCAATGATGCTCTGTACTGTAGACCCAGGATTTCAGTAATCCATGGTGAATAATTAACATTCCATCAAACACTGGTTCATGTGACAAAATGGCTGCTTCCACTTTAAGGAAATATATGCTTACATCACTTTGGTTGATGGCATTGGCTTGAGCAAGCACGATTTCAGGTGTATCAACCACATGGGAGAACTTTTCAAAGTTGTCAATTGCATCCTTTTTGTAGGCTCTCTGCAAAAAAATAAGGAATACATTATTTAATTTACTGTTGCCTTAAATTGTTTAGCTTTAGATAAATGAGGAGGTGCTTTTGATTGAATAGATTGTTTTGTAATAGCACACTACCTGCACATCATATGAAGTATGAAGACAGCAAAATATAAAGCCCAAACATACCCTTCATACTCCACAATGGAATAATGATAATTTTGTACAGACCTGGTTGACCAGCTCTTGAGCCTTCCTCACTTTCTGGTGCTCTACAGAGTCCAGAGGAACCCATCCACAACCACGGATCCATTCCAGGTCAGATTTGTATATGGCCTAAAAAGAAAAAAAATTACATTAGTGATTAATTTGTATTGAACTGTTGCAGATTAGGAGTACTCCTCAATCACTCACATCACTCTGTAAGTCGTAGGCTTTCCTAGCTTGTATACAGTCATTCTGGTCAGGGTGGCATGTCCATTTGTGAAGATGGGTACGATAATCAATTTCACTGGCCAAGCTCTGTCCAATTTTGGCTTGTTCCAGATGTATCATGTCAGGAGGGATATGGATCTTGGACTTCAACTTTTCATACAGCTTCTTGTATTCTCTGTCATTCTGCATAATGCTGACATGCTTGGACCACTTAAGTTTAGGATCAGCATCTGCATTAGGAACTCCAACATAGTGGCCTCGTTGTTTGATGTAGTCAGCTTTGTATTTCAGCTAAATAGAGGAAACATAAGACAGTATATTTGATTCTGAGAATATGACATCATACATTTGGTTGTATATTTTGTTACCTACAATGGTGGACATAATCAGAAAAGAGCACCTGTGTGATAACAAATTCCCACCTTCCCTTTATTTAGCTCCCAAGTACAAACTCCACCTTTGTAGAAAAAAAAATTGATAATGGTTGGGGCATCATGAAGAATGTTTTCTACTTCTCACCTACACTGCCCTTAAATCCCAGAGGGCCACAGTCTGCACAGATGGTACACTCAGGCATCATGTACACGTAAAGCTTTTTACAACCTCTCCTGAACGGTTTAACTTGACAGATAGTAATCCATGTTTAAAATGTCCGTTTGCTGCATTTACATGCCGCGTTTAGCGGCGTTTTGCCGTGTTTGTGTTTAGAAGCTGTTTAAAAAAAAATGGACACTACTAGCCGTGTTTAGAATCGTTTGGCATCTGAAACGTCGGAAACGTTGGCGTCTGAACTCACTTTTTTGCCTTAAAAAAAAGGCATATAAATGCAACTGCCTAAAAACAACAGTTCAGGGGCAGTTGAAAAAAGTGTCCAACTGCCTCTGAACGTCCGATTAGCAGCAGCAGCAGTGTACATGGGGCCTTATCCCTGATATCCTCTCTGTTATTAATCAGCCCTTAGTGTTAATAAAAATCATTTTATTATTTACAGTCAGATATGAAGTTCTAAAATTTACAAAACAAACCAAATATGATTTTTTTTTTCTTTTAGCAATAATAGGGACATTTGGTATACTCTTTATTTACAAATCTTCCATCGGACATATAATTTCCTGCATATGTGATTGACTTACTGCTTCTCACTAGTACTGATCAATGATTATAATAGGTGGATCTTCCCACTCAAGAACTGACTGCAGAAAGTGCATTAAATGAATGCGTCCAAAACAGCAATAGATTAGACACTGAATGAAGTTTTCTAAAATACTTGTGCTGTTTTGCAAGAGAACTGCATTTTTTTTCGAAAGTGGAATTGTATTTAGCTACAAAAATATGAAGCGATAAAAAGGATAATGACTACATTTCATATATATTTTTTTTAAACTGGGAACAAAAGGCCCATTATGAATGCATGAGTTTTGTGAATATTCTTCTAAAAGTGACTGTGCAGGCAAAAAAAAAACACATGTGCATACAAGTTAGGACTAAAGAAATTCCCCAAATCCCAACACCATATGATCTCTAAATAATCTGCAAACATTATTACCTCACTCTGGGCAATATCACTCTTTTTGGCATGGGTTATTTGAACAGCATCATGTGGCATAAAGTACCCGGTGGCTTTGGTATTGTCCCAGCCAGATGTGTAGAGTTTCTAGAAAACAGAGATTCACAATATAAATGTTTTTGTCCAAGTAGGACAGAAATCAATAGTAAAGTAATACTACACAGAATATTAGCTAAAAACACAACAGAAATTAATAAAAGAACAACTGTTAGTATTTAAGTTTCTAGAGTCTAAATGCTAATTGCTGTTGAGTCACAAACTGGGTGTCTGGGGATTGGCAGCAACTGGCATGCAGAGCATAATAACATTTCTTGAGAGTAAAAATAATTTCCAAACTGGTAACCATTTTATTTTATTTAATTTAGGAAAATTTTTATTTTATTTTAGAAAGTTTATTTAGAAATCTTTTATAGTCTACGTAAAATAAAATAGTACTATATTTTATTTAAATTGTTGGTTTAAACATTATTCCTTTAATATTTACGATATCATTAATAATATCAAACAGTGAATCACCAAAACAAAAAGGTTTGAAAACGATTGCAAATTGTTTCCTTAAAGTTGAACATCAAGACGATCATATCATCTAGTTAAGCATACATTTGTAATCCTATGAAATGTGTCACTTCTGACAGTTGATCCCGACCCAGGCAATCCCAGGAGATGGTCCCACCACCCCTCCAGCACACAACAGGTGACTGACAGCCCCATTTGTTCCTGTTTCCCTATGAGACTGTTTAGAGGGGGTGAGTCTTTTCCCTACACTCATGTCTCAGATTAAACTCAGCTGTGTGCTTTGCAGGGTGTGACATCAGATCCCTGCCCTTTGCCTTGTAGAGCTAAGAAATGCTGTGTAAACTCCATACTTTGAACAGCTGTGGCAAAGAGAGGGCTGTAGATAAACAGGTACAGCTTATGTAGGAGGATTTGCTTAATCGCCTGAGTCTAGTCACTTTAGTGAATATATGTAAGGGTTTATTATAACTGTGTCTTTATATTTGCCTTTTTTAAACAGCAGCACACTCGGTCTAGGTGACAATGGGCCAACACTCAGAGCCAATCAGGGCTCCATAATGTATAGTCAAATATCAACATATACTGTACATTGTGGGATTGCCCTGCCAGGGTCTAGGAATGGATTATAACCCAGAATTCTCAACCAGGCAGGTTGAGGGTCTCCAGGAGATTTGCTTCATGGACAGGAGACTGGCTTTTCAGTTTTCTCAGTGCTTAGTAAAGTCCATTTTGCGACCTGAAGCCTGGAGATTTCAAGGTGATCTGGGTGGGATGAATGAATACCCCTGCGTAGGAAACTCCTGTTAATGGTGTTTTTTTCTGAACTCTCTTTTAATAAAACTGGGCAAGAAAACCCCTTAAAGATAAGAAGAAAGTGAGTGTCTGAGTCCTTATGATGCTTGATAGACATGTGCACACTGAAATATTTTGTTTCGGAATTTCGTTTTTGTCCGAAAAATACATTTATTTGGTTACTCCCGAAATTCGGTTTTATTTATTTTGTTTTTCGTTACAAAAATGCAATCGTTCGAAAATCCAAATTAATTAAGGTTGAATCTGTCATTGAAGGCTTATGGTGTCTGTCGAATGCTCTAAGAAGATTAAGACGGAATCTTAAAAAAAAAAAAGAAGAAGATTTGACGGAATCTTAAAAAAAAAAAAGAAGATTCGATAGAATCTTTAAAAAAAAAAAAAGATTTGACGGAGCAACGAAACTGTACGCAATCGTGTATTTCCAGTGGAATGTTCCGCCTACAAGCTATAGAAGAATTCTAATGTTGTATGACTAATAATAATTATATTTATTAATTATTATTATTAGTCAACCAACATTAGAATTCTTCTATAGCCTATGGGCAGAGCATTTCACCATAAATGTCCGCTTGCTGCGATCGTATGTTTTTAGCTACTTCGTCGAATCTTCATGTCTCTCTATGTCGAATCTTTTCTCTCTATGTCGACTCTTTTTCATGTCTCTATAATGTCGAATCTTTTCTCTCAATGTCAAATCTTTTCTCTTTATGTAGAATAATATTGGACTAATAGAGTTAAGGTTAGGCACATTCAACTGCAACGAAAACGAAAACAAAGCATTTGTTTATGTCGGATGTTTCGGTTTTAGTTTTCGTTATCGTTTGTTAAAACGATAACGAAAATACCTGAAATTCGGACGAAAATGCATTCGGACGAAAACGAATGCACATGTCTAATGCTTGATGCTAATTTTCACAATATATATAAAAGTTCAGTAAAAGGTTAAAAACGAAATCACTAAAAACACATGAGCAAGGTAAACTGAATATTTGAAGATGGTATAATACATACATTGTTGGCGTTCTTGGCTGCCTCTTTTGCTGTTAGCATAAGAGGGGAGTCATTCACAGAAGTGTACTTTGTCTTAATGTTGTTCCATGCTTCCTGATATTTAATCTGGGGGGAAAAAAAATAACATTGTAATAAAGTAAATATTTTGGACATTAGCAGACAGCAATACTTAAAGTGAGTGAGAATTAGTAAATGAAGATGGGGAGTTTATCTTAGCACTTAGACCCAAGAGACGTTTCCTACAGCTTTCAGATCTGGCTAGCATCATAATCAATAGCATCATAAACTTACTAGCATCTTAGGCATCAGATGTGGCTTGCAACACAAGCATTATACAGTAGAATCAGCTCTTTAACAGACTTGGCCACATACTGTAGTGTAAGTGCTACTGTTCTTATTCTTAAATTTTTAAGTCATTATCATTTGTGATAATTAGGTATTTTAGCAAATATTAGGAGGTTTAAGCATTTTTTGTTGTAGTAAGCATAATTTGAGGTTGTAATTCTTTTGAGATAATTAATAATTTCCCCAAAAATCTTATACAACACATTCCAAGTACAACAGAACAAACATTATTTTATTGTAACAACTAATGCAGCGTACACACAACCGTTTTTCGTGTCATGCAAAAAAACAATGTTTTTCTCAACGTGATTTGTCGTGATTCCTCTCAAGCCTGCCTTGCATACACATGTTCGTGAAAAAAATGCTCTAGGAAAGCATGGTGACATACAACACGTACGACGGCACTATAAAGGGGAAGTTCCATTCAATTGGGGGGGCCACCCTTTGGGCTGCTTTTGCTGATTTTGTGTTACTGCATGTTAGTAAAAGTTTGGTGAGAGACGATTCGCGCTTTTCAGTCTTCGCGCTTTTCAGTCTGTTACAGTGTGATGAATGTGCTATCTCCATTACGAATGCTAGTTTTACCAGAACGAGTGCTTCCGATTTATAACTTGCTTTTGAGCATGTGTGTTTTTTCCAGCTCGTTAAAGCATACACACGACCATTTTTCATGACGTGAAAAACGACGAGAAAAAATAGAGCAGGTTCTAAATTTTTAACGGGCATTTTTCTCGTCGAGAAAAATGCTCTGGAGCATACACACGACCGTGTACGTGGCATTAGACTTGAACAAACCAATAACACAGTATTTTAAACTTTGCAGCAGCAGAAGTAATCCGAGGTTTAGGCACTAGGAAAAAAAATACTTTTTTCAATCTCTGGTATTAAAAACTGTCCCTTTACCTTAGCCTGACACAATTTAACCCTTTCAGTAGCAGGCATCAATTCATGTACAAATTTGAAAAAAAAATTCTATTCTTGGTAGTTAACTGCTACTGCATGCTGCATTACATTGTTCCCTGTGTGTATCTATCAATTGCTAACTTGCTAGTGAATATTCATGTTATCACAAGCATGATCTCACTAGCAAACATCACCTATTTTACTCATTTTAAAGACAGTACAGTACTCTAGCCTGCAACGCTGATCAATGTTTTCGGATTGGGAGGGGGGTCTCCCCACTGTGAGAATACAATAGCTCAGCAGGGAGGATTACCCCATCCACATCAAGTGTGTGGACGGTGAAATGAAGTACTCATCTATGGGCTTCCTTAGCGAAGTTGTGCCGGTGAAGACATTAATTACATTTTTGGTTTAATAAATCACAAAATCCTTAAATACCGGTTTTCCATTTTGAACAAGGTGACAGCTATGTTGGGCCAGAACATGGAAAATATGGAGTTACCACTGGTGAAATCAAATAATTTCCAAGAAAAAACAAAACTGCTTTTTGACTACTAAGGAAAAGGGATCTTATCCGTGAGAAATACTTACATCACTGCGAATAACTGCAGCTTGTTTGGCAGTGACATAATCCACTCTGTCAGTAACTGCAGTAAAGTTGATAGTGTCAGGTTTGGTTTTATACTTCCTCTGCAAAAGAGAAAAATAGGTCATCAAAGTGTCTTTCTACAGACATTAGGTGTAGTGTCAAATAAAGAGAATTTTTTTTACATCGCTCAAGATGTCCTGGGCAAACTTGGCCTTCTTGACATCATGTGATTCATTTGGCATCCATCCAACACCACGCAGCCACTCAAGATCTGACTTGTAGATTGCCTAAGGACAAAAAAAAATGTTCAATTGGAGATTTGTGGTGAATTCAAACTTAGCCAATAACACCAGGCTTTTATTTCTAATCTCCAAAATCTGCTAAAGATAAATATTTATCTAATCACACAAACTTACATCACTCTGAAGATCATAGGCTTTCCTAGCCTGGATGACATCATTCTGATCTGGTAGGCATGTCCATTGGTGCAGATAATGACGGTAGTCAATCTCACTGACCAGTTTCTGGCATAACTTAGCAGCAACAACTGAGACCATATCTACAGGCAGGTTCACGTGTGTCTTTGTCTTCTCAAAGTCTTTCTTGTAAAGGAGGTCACTGGGAAGCTTAGAAGCCTTCAAGTACCAGGCCAATCTATTGTCAGCATGAGCTGTGGGTGTTCCAATATAGTGACCTTTCTGCTTCTCGTGGGCCAACTTGTATTTGTACTGTAAATTGTAACAAAAAAAAACATCAAATATTCTGTTCTATGATATATAACATACATTAATACATTGATCTTGTTGGGTTCAACCATGTTTTCCTTAGAAAATTATATAATAAATTAAACATTCATGCTCAAGCTAAAGCATGTCAAATAAAACTATAAAACAGCTAGCCCGCACATTAGCAAAATTTATGATAAATGGTTGGTCAAAAGGTCCAAAATAGGGATGCGTCAGACTAAAGCTAGTGGCGGGAAATTTTACAAGAAATTGATTTGGTGTTTGTTAATACTCGTGAAAGGATTGGTACTGGACTAACACAAAAATTATTAAAAAAAATCCATTATATTAACAATTTGATTAAAACAAGCACAACCAGACAGAGACTAATTAAAAACTTTGCAAAGTAAAGATTGCCTATTGCCTGGCTTTTAACAATACATAAACCAGACACCAAGAGGTATATTCCTGAATGTTTAGGACAATGTCCTTGTTGAAGCAACAAAATGTTCTATCAGGCTTAGTGTGAGTTGGCCATAGTGTACAGTTCGAGCCGAGCTACTGTACACTATGATCAACTCACACCAAGCCTGATAGAAAATTGTGTTGCTTCAACAAGGACATCTTCCTAAACATCCAGGAATATTCCTCTTGGGTCTGGGTTATGTATTGATAAAAGCATATAGGCGATCTTTACTTTGCAAAGTTTTTAATTAGTCTCTGTTTGGTTGTGCTTGTTTTAATCAAATTGTATAATTTTTGTATAATTCCATGCCTATAAAGTCCAGTACCAAGCCTTTCACTACTATATTAAATTTATGGGATGTGGCACTTTTTTATATAGTATTTTTGTTATCCACAGCACCATCCTGTGGTGATACCCTACAATCATCTACTTTAGTTTGTGAATACTCATCAGAAGCAATTGGAGTTAGCACAACCTGGTCTGAAGAAGACTGCTTGAACTTGAAATTAGACCACTGAATGGAACTTTTCACACATATCTTTTTAAAGTTTATAGTTTGTCACATCACTCCATACAGTTGTTTTTATGTCTTGTATTTTTGGAAATTCCTAATTTTATTAGGCATTTGTTGAGGAAATTGCTGTGGCAATACTAAACTATTTAAATATTAATGCCTTGTTCTTCTTTGACTCCCTTCCTGTCTTTTGACTCTGCCCTACACCTCCACCTCTATCTTACAAAAAAGCATACTTGCATTTCTCTTTTTATTTCTTATCATTTATCTCTGTATCATATTGTTGGTGTGTCACTGTTTCTAACATTCCATTATTGTAACAACAGTCTGCAAAATGTGCATGAACACAGGTGATGTTAAAAGGTATCTGTAATGGTTTGGGGTATTTGTTATTTAGGTTTTTTCTTCAAGTTTTATTTATATACAGTTTTAAACCAAGCTATTGCTGTATATCTGTTGCTTTTGCTATCTATATATACAGCCTTTGTTATACAATAGTCATCTAATACACAATGACAACAGATTCCCAGAGCACTGTGCGTTATTTAAAAGTATATTAAATAGCAAGTAGTTGCTGCTATATCTTTGCTTTGTATGAAACTTGGGACTGAGCTAATGGCATGAGTCATGCACTATTGTGTGTACATTTTGGCTGTCTATAAACAGCAGACTTTACAGCAAAGTGTGAGCTTGTAAAACATAACAATGAGCCTAAGGTTTCACACTTTGTCTCAAAAACACATTGCAAATTGTTAATAAAAAGGGAGGAGAACCCCTTTTTTTAAAAATGTTACATTTTTTGTCCTGGACCACAAAATATTTAGAAAGCAATGATGTACCAAAAAATGTAATTTGTAATACTCACATCACTTGCAATCTCTCTAGAGGCCTTAGCTGCTTTGATGGAGATAGCATCAGCTTTCATGTCATAGATCATCTTCACCTTATCCCAGCTATCTGTGTACTGTTTCTAGAAAAGAAAAACATAACCAATTTCAACTTCATGACACCTACAGACTTTTTGAAAAGTTATTATATTCACTGGACTTTAGAAAACGTATAACCACTTACATGGCTGACATTAATAGCGTTGGCCTTTGACAATATAATCTCAGGCGTGTCTGGCATGACATGAATTGTTCTCTTGTCTTGTTCCCAAGCTTCTTTGTATTTGCTCTTTAAAAGAAGAAATATTTGTGATTATGAGCCTGGTAATTTTACAATTCAATTCTAGAATTATCATTGAATATACAAAATGATGGACATACAGAGCTGATCTGATCAGCATTGGTCTTAGCCAGGACAACAACTGGTAGGTCCACAATGCTGGTAAACTTCATGCTGCTGGCCGGCTGTCGATAATGGTGTTCGCTTAAGATCTCTTGTGCATTCTTCACTTTCTTATGTTCCACCGAGTCGTTAGGGAACCAGCCACACCCCCGGATCCATTCCAGATCTGATTTGTAGATGGCCTAGAAAAAGGGTGATGGTACAAGTTGATGCAAAAGTTTACAGCACTAGACCTGATTGCTGTGGTTACATGAAAATGGCACCACAACTGCAAAAAAAATATGGCATTTGGCCAACCAAAATATGGAAGTCTTGAAAACAGAAATTGTGAAACATGAAACCTTCCTTTTTCAATATATTAGAAAAATATGATTTATAACCTTGGTCAAAATAATATATTAAATACTTTAAAGGATAGCTTCAAAAACATAATGAAATCCCTAACTCATAGTTCCAGGCTGACTTCACTTGCCAGAAAGTTACATAGCATCACTGCTTTGGACTAATCCATAAGCTAAACCTTAGAAAAGAGTTGCGTTCATGAAATGTTTTTGTGACAGGTATTTTGTGCGACAGTCTAAACATGTCCCAAGTCCAGTCCAAGTTAATATGTAATTCACACAATCATAATGTAGAAATAAACGTTATCCCCTGTGCAATCTGAATCCTCCTTCATTTGTTCCTCATATACTCCCCCTCCCAGACACTGCACCTCACAGTAGTAGGATTTTAGTAGCAAAAGGAAGTGCTGGCAATATAGAAGTGAGTAGGCAAGGCTAGGTGTGGCCAGGTGCTAACTGTCAAACTACAGGCTTATGAATCAGCAGTGATAATGCTGACAGCATCACACTATAGATGATCTGAATATCAGAGAAGTGCAGCAGCGTTGTCTCACCATCACAGCTAGCTGCATTATGTTGATTTAACTAAGCAGGAACAAAAATTGTTTCTGGACAGCCGCACTCTGAACAAGCTGTAGCCTTTATTAAAAAAAAGAGACAGCACTACAAGTCACAGCAACATAAAATAAAACCTGACCTCTGACGCGTTTCGCACTGAAATTAGTGCTTAGTCAAGCACTTGACTAAGCACTAGTTTCAGTGCAAAACGCGTCAGCAGTCGGGTTTAATTTTATGTTTCTGTGACTTGTAGTGCTGTCCTTTTTTTTAATAAAGGCTACAACTTGTTCAGAGTGCGGCTGTCCAGAAACAATTTTTGTTCCTGCCTTGCTAAGTGCATTGCCTGCACCTGAGTTGTCTGCTACGGAGGATATTCATCTGGGTTCCCACCTGGAGCGGCAACTCCCTTTTCCCATGTTGATTTAACTGACGGAATCAATAGATATTTGTTAGACTTTACAGGAAGAATGATTGAAATCATAATTGTAGATGCACTTGCAATATAGAGATGTAGCACATCATACTTTAATGGGAGGCCTTAAGTTCTTAATTATGATACCAATGGTTCTGATCGTAAATGTAATTTGTATGTGGAAAGAAAGTTTAATGCCATTTTGCATTATACACAAGCAGTATTGATGGTTAAAGAAACTTTATGAATTTCTGTAGGCCTTTGAAGTAATATACAGTATTGCCACCCTGTCATAATTTAGTGATTCATATACTCACGTCGCTCTGTAAATCATATGCTTTCCTAGCCTGAATACAATCATTCTGGTCGGGGTGACAGGTCCATTGGTGCAGGTAATGACGGTAGTCAATTTCACTGGCAGCAGCCTGGACTTGCTTGGCAGTTAGGATGGACACCGCATCTGCTGGTATGTGAACCTTGGTCTTGGTCTTTTCATAATCTTTTTTGTAGATCCTGTCAATTGGGAGTTTACCAGATTTGATCAACCACATCAGTTTAGGATCATCTTTGGCAGTTGGAGTCCCAATGTAGTGACCTTTCTGCTTCTCATGTGCAGTCTTGTATTTGTACTGCAAAAAAATAAATATGTTTAATTGATATCACTATGACAAAAGGTTTGGGTTAATTCGACAAAGCAATGCAAAAATGCAGGTGAAGGCGCAAAGTGAATTTATTCAAAGCAACCACACTAAATCCAGTTTTCTGAAGTCATTATAAGGATTAATTCAGAGTTGGTAGAAGGAATCACTAGGCTCATACATACATTTTTAATGCAAAGGCAGGTTTATACAGTGATTTAAAGAAGTACTAGTCAACATTACAATATTCTTTAGTCAATATTACAAAAAACACAAAAAGTTATATAAATAATCCACAACGCCTGGGGATTTTTGGAACAATTTGCTGTAGCTATAAATTTCACTGTTTGGCACCTGCTGGTAAAATCTACTATTGCAGAATTCCACAACCCACTGATTGTTGTGGTTTTATATTAACACTGTATTTCAATGGTTTAACTTCAGACAACAAGGCATTGTAAGCAACAGAAGGATTTGGGTCTTGCACTGTTGTTGACATGTGAGAACCCTTCTAACTAAAATATGGATGGGCTCCAATCAAACAAATCTTTCCCATTTTTCTTAGCAATCTTAATGAATGGATTTCAGCTGGTACAGCTCTGCATAGAAACCAATTAGCTTCCAGGTTTTATTGTCAAAGCCTAATTGAAAAAGCTGAAGTTAGGAGCTGCCATGAACAGCTGCACCAGATTCCGTGTTCTCCATTTTTAGTAAATGTCCCCCATTATGTCATTGTACACTATCATTTTCCATATACAGTGCCTTGGTATATCCAGTATATTGTTTAGATTGACACTGCATTAACTAAATTGTCTGAGCAAATGTAAGAATGATCCTTACGTCGCTGGCTATGTCTCTTGAAGCCCGGGCGCTGCGAATGGGGATAGCATCTGCTCTTAAGTCATAACTCGTCTTGGCTTTATCCCAGTCTTTCTTGTAGACTTTCTGGAAAATTCAAAGAAAAAAAACATGATTACCTATTTTTAATTAATTAGCAAGTAAATAATTAATATATTTTAATAGCATCTAACTTATATTTTTTTATCTGTTTCCAAAATCATTTGTAAAAAAGAGAAAACATATATAAAATATGGTTTGATTAAAAAACAAACAAAAAAAAACACTTTTATAAATTAAAACATAGTTTAAACCAAAATGTTTTATTTGTTTCCAAAATCATTTGTAAACAAGAGAAAAAAATAAACATAAATATGGTTAGATTAAAAAACAAATAAAAAAACACTTTTATAAATTAAAATGTAATTTAAACCAAAAAATGTTATTTGTTTCCAAAATAATTTGCAAAAAAAGAGAAAAAAACTAAACAAAAATATGGTTGGATTAAAAAAACAAACAAACAAAAAAAACACTTTCATAAATTAAAATGTAGTTTAAAACCAAAACATTTTATTTTAGTTTTGAATAGGGTAGTTATGGAGTTAAAAGCCCTTTCATGTTTTTATTGCTGTCTATGTTCTCGCTACTTTTTTCCCAATGGCACACACAAACAAAAACTGAGAGGGATCCCATCCAAAATGAAAAAAAGTTTTGGCTTTCGATATATTTTAACTATTTTTTGCAGTTCTTTGATTTGTCAACAGGATTCACCCCTTCATTTCTCATTATTGTATATCCCAGGCCTTCCCTGAAGGCATTAGGAAGGGTATGTGCAAGGAAACACAGGGATATTTCTGAAAAGAGTGGTGGATAAACAGGACTTTTAGGACTTATAGTAAGGCAGACATATTACAGCATTTCTTTAAGCTGGTTGTACTGTGTCTGCAGAAAGCCTTCCCAAGCAACAAGCAAAAAAATTGCGATGGCACAGCTATCGGGGATTCTGGTGCCATGATCAGGAGAAGTAGCAAGGAAAACGTCATATTTTCAAACTTACCTAGATATTGTACAGTATTTTTTTTTATATTGTTCTTATTTCACTTTTGAACCAAATCTGATTATTTGCAATGTATATGTATGATAATAAAGCAGAATATCAAAATATCAAAATCAGTAACAAATTTCCTATGAGGTAGAACCAAGTAAAATTCCATATGATTCCTGTTTCTTTGGCATCTTTAAATAGACTTACTTCACTGATGGTGGCAGCGTTGACTTTGGACTGTACCATTCCTGGAGTGTCTGATGGGAGGCTGAATTTAGTCTTTTCACGATCCCATGCATCTCTGTACACCCACTACACAAGAAAGAAAAAATTCAATAATAGATTTTGGATCATCAACAAATACTGCAATACTACAATATTACTATAATGATAGGAATACTAATGTTGCTGGATAAAGCAAATTGCAGCTAAACAGTCATAACAGAACAAAATAATGTGCCAGTACTTTAAAATAAATCTGTCACCAGGAAAATGCAGACATTTACTAAATACAGTATATTGTGTTAAATTTACCTAGATAAGCAGTATTAGTATATAATATTAGGTTGAACCTAATGAACTTTTCTCAACCTTCCTTAACAATATACTTACATCACTAATCTGGAGAGCATTTGTTTTGGCTAGGACAAGTCCTGGAGCATCGACAATGCTGGTGAATTTAAGGGTGTCAGGAGCCTGGCGATAGTGGCGTTCACTTATGATCTCCTGAGCTTTCTTTACTTTGTTCACCTCCAGAGAGTCATTAGGACTCCAGCCACAACCACGGATCCATTCCAAGTCAGACTTGTATATCCACTGGGAATAAAATGACACAATTTGTGGATTAGAACCAAGAAATTAATCAGTGTTGACAACGCAGTAATACTTTACAAGCCTACCCATTAGACCTTAGAAAGTCAACTTTATTGTTAATTATATGTGAAACAACCAGAGATGTTCCATATCAATTTCATACACCTGATATCAATGATAATATTTATCTATATATTTTCAAATGGTTTAACCTAAAAACCTATTTGAAATCTTTTAATATTTTGTGTTTGCTAAAGACTCAAACAAATTACTCTCACATTTAATGATGTGGAAAGAGTGACAGAAAAATTAACTTACATCACTGCGCAAGTCATAGGCTTTCTTGGCCTGTATAACATCATTCTGGTCTGGCAGACATGTCCATTGGTGGAGGTAGTGGCGGTAGTCAATGTCGCTCACAAGTTTCTGGCAGTTCTTGGCCAACAAAACAGACAACATTTCCACAGGGCTTTGATATTGGGTCTTCTGTTTCTCAAACTCCTTCTTGTACTCTCTGTCGCTCTGCATTTTAGCAATATGCAAGGCCCACACCAACTTAGGATCGTCCTGTAGGCTTCTGAATCCAACATGGTGTCCTTGCTGCTTGCGGTATCCAGTCTTGTATTTGTACTAGAGTAATAATAAAAAAAAAATGTATGCCTTGTATTCACCACATTGAAAAGTTTACTATGATTATACTCCACTGTTAAAACTCACATCACTAGCGATGTCCCTTGATGCTCTGGCAGACTTGATTGCAATAGCATCTGCTCTTAAATCGTAGCCCTTCGACTTTTCCTTGTCCCAGTCCAGCTGGTATTGTTTCTGTAATGGAAAATGTTGTTTAGTTTCAGCTATTCAAATATAGTGATAGATAGTAAATAGCCATATTTAGACATATCTACTCATGTTTAGGACTTTTAATCTATTCTCCTTATCTAATAACCTCCCTAAATCACTGTAAACAACTGTTTATGAATTGCAGATTATTTTTTTTTTTTTTTAGAAGACGTCCTTCACCAGGACATTACTTAAAATTGCAAAAATATAGAGCCTAGTGCTGCACCACACCAGCTTCATCGCAAAATTATTTATAATACCTTCCCCCGGTTTGTTTGCAAATGTTTGGTTAATATGCTATAGAGCAAGGGCAAAATATATACAAAGCATTGCTTGAACAGTACTGAAGTAATGCTAAGCCATTAAATAAAATGAGGAAGAATTTACTTTTTTGCAAAAAATAGCTACATATAAGCTTAAACACTGAAAATTCCCATAAAATACCCATAAAATACAGTTAGAGGTACAACCAAAGGGGCATGGTATTTACTAATAGTATATAATAATGTGTCCTTCGCAAGGCTTCTGCATAATAAAACTGTGCATATCTAAAGGCAATTTTTTTTTCCATTGTAAATAGAGTAGAGAAGGGTTAAAACCTATTCCTCTTCAAAGTGAGGTAAGTCCCATTTTAGGAAGCTGTCACCAAAACAAATTGACCCATGGCAACATTTTCCCTCTATTTTTGTTCTGGTGGCCATTTAAATTTGTTTAAGTTTCACTTTCTTTCATTCCCTGTTGGTGACAATGGTCCTCAGAACAAACAGAGAGAGTGAGTCCCCCAAAAAATCTAACAATGGTTCTAACCCCTTGCCACTACATCGCCTTTAGATACACTTTAATCCTTTAGTGCCAAAGGTGTGTCAAGTCAAAAAATGCGCATATTAACGTGTGCAAAAAATGAAAAACTTGATCAGACAGCAAAAGGATTAAAGTGTTTGTAAACCCTAAAAATGTGTTTCTCTTATTTGCTACCTTTAAGTCTGTTAGGTAAACCATCTAAAATGTTGTTACATTTGTTTGATAAGTGACAAAATACCTGATGATGTCAGAATTTTCGGAACTGATCTGTGTTCTGTCAACACTTCCTGAGCTATTCCAAAATGTCTAATTATACAATCTGATCTTCTAGTTCTAACCTTGGACTACAGAATAATTAGTGTCTATGTTGTAGTGATGAGGAGAGTCACAAGAATTCAGTCACTTACTGTAGCAAAAAACAACTGGGCAGCGTTACTGTGTTGTCAGCCTACCATAATTAACTCCAAATCAGGAGTCTGGTGCATTTCTGGCAGATCAACGGATATTTTTCTGTATTTGCAGAGTCTTTAAAGGCTAAGTTCACATTTTTTTTCTAAAATCTGGCTCCCCTATGTACCAATATATTACTTATGTCAGCGCTTGCACCAGACACAACATGCACCAACCAACCTGGTTGCTCATAGAGGGAGGGAATGATTGGAATGAATTTACAAATGCGTTATAAAAGTCCATATAGTTTGTTTAAAAAGCGATTTGAAGGCAGCCCAGTAGAAGATGAGACAGGTTCTTCTGGAAGAAGTAAGATTGTAGATTTAATTTCACAGATGAAGAAATTGGTACTCACAAGAGAACATTAATAACAGGCATTTGGGCATGATTTGCCATACATCTGTGGAGACGATTCATCCAAGGGTCTGCTTGGATGAACGGAACAGGCTGCGCCGGTGATCGCTGGCACTTCCTGGGTCTGACACGCACGCAGAGCGAGCCAAGGGATGTCGTCATATATACATTTATATATATTTTGTGTATATTTCTAGACATCATTCTCATTCACTCCTAAAATATTCCCTATTCAACCAATGTTTATGGTCAATTAGTTTCCTCTGTGCATGTGTGTTTTTAATGCTTCCATTTAGCCCTTTTGTTGTTGTCCTATTAGTTAGGCATCAATTTGTCATGTTTCTTTCATTAATCCACATTCAGAAAGCGCATATATATGTACACAAAAATGTTTGCTTATATGAATTTAACATGGGACTCTAGGACCCAGCAGTGATGGTTCTTGTGCTTATAAGCCCTTTCCCAACATGGCCCCCATTAGGCCTGAAAAAGGAGCGCATGCTCCGCCAACGCGTTGTCTATTGGTTCTCTTCTTACCCAGAAGTGACTACATCTTTTGGCTCCCTCTGCGACGCCTGTCAGACCCAGGACGTGCCAGCGATCACCGGCGCAGCCCGTTCTGTGCTCTCAGCATCAAGTAGACCCTTGGATGAATTGTCTCCATGGACGTATGGAAAATCATGCCCAAATGCCTGTTATTAATGTTCTCTTGTGAGTACCCATTTCTTCATCTGTGAAAATAAATCTACGATCTTACTGCACTTAGAGTGGCGCCTGTGTTTTGTTCTCAGCAGAAAAATAAAAGCTGTGTTTGATTTTCAGAACAAGGCCTTACCTTAGACCTTGCTGTGTTCCATAGAAAACTTCATGATTTCCTGGTATGTAGATTTGGGAAGTGAGAGCCAGTAAGACACAGGAAGCAGTTTACCAGCTGACCTCATTAGCACACACCCCTCAGTCATCAAGTAGGTTTGCACGGCATCCCGGAATCCCTCCACGCATGCATTTGCCTAGCTTATCAATGTTAGGCTGGCCATACATTATATTCTATTCAATTTCCTTTAGACTTACCTTCAACCATGTACTGCAAGGGCCTGCCCGATTGCATACAACATTGAAAGTGTTTGGGTTTGACCTCATATTATATGGTTTTGGTATTAAATTAAATAGAAAAATTGTATTGTAATGTATGGCCAGCCTAAGCTGTCACAGCTACTATGCTTGCACGACGTCCCCACCATCCCTCCAGATGGGCTCAGGCCACATGCTAAACTCTCTGGGGCCGCATGCGGGCTGTGGGTTGGACACCCCTGATGTAGTGCAGGGGCCTGCCTATTTGGATACAGAGTGAATGGATAGATTGTTGGGTCCTCCTTTTCAATGCTTTTGGTAAATCTAAATCTGTGTGATTTGCCATGTGTTTAGAAATGCACAGATGTGAATGGAGCCTCATTGTTCTTGTGTAAACTTTCAGGTCCCAGTCACACTTTTTTCCTGTGGCAAGCATAGAGCAGCCTGTTGATTTCAATGGACTGCGCTACACGGGGCAAAGTACCTTATGGGACATTCTGGTGTGTTGCAGGTTGCATGTTTTTTACTATGCATTTTGCTGCATTTTTCGCTTGTTTTTTCATGTGGCAAAATGTGTGTTTGCTTCTGTGTTTGGTGTCCTGTTAACAAATAATGGCACCGAAAGTGCAACAAGGTAATTTTAGGTATATAAAAGTTGCCATACATTATACAATCTGATTGTATGTCTGTATGATCTCCTTCAGGTTTGCCAAACTGTATAATAGGAGGACAATCAGATTGTATAGTGTATGGTGAGCTTTACAGAACCCAGCACTTATTTCTCCTGTTTTCAATATTACGGTTCTATCCACATAGGCTGCTATCTGATTGCTCAGCTCCTCAACACTATGCCAAATAAACTATTACTGCCTGTGTATTTAGTGAGAATGGTATTCACTGATTGCATTGGAAAACATGCACCTGATGAGGTGGGTGGTAGGGATCTGCTGGAAGGTGGGGGACAAATGCAGGGTGTGTGCTAATGAGGTCAGCTGGTAAACTCCTTCCTGTGTCACATCCCAAGGTCTGTCCAGGAAGTAATGGAGAAGTGAGGTAATGGGTGTGTAAGTAGATAGAAAGATTTCTTTTACTTTTGCAAAAGGAGTACACTAATGAAATATTGGTACATAGGGCAGCTGGAATTTAAAAAAAAACAAATGGTGAACTTATCCTTTAAAGTGATAAAACGTGGGGAAATGTGCCCATATTACAGAGATGTACTGGATGATTTAATTCAAAATTCACATATTGTACACCTTAAAGGATAACAAAATTAAAAAGGATATGAAGGAAAATGAAATGCATAGCAGAGATGTGAAGTACCGGTAGTTATATGTGGGTCCCCTGACTTAATGGATTCTGTAACAGTTGTATACTATGTATACTACATGGAAAAAAACATTTAAAATTTCCCTATTTATAGTTGGTTGGAGAGATGGGAAGGAGAATCAAATAGTGAATTGCAAATGATCAAGGGATCTGAAAACTGTGCAATCTGCATAGCATACTTGTGTGTACCCTGTGTTAGGGTGCTAGCTTTTTACATTTTTGCGTAGAATACTTACATTGCTTATATTGACTGCATTGATCTTGGACTGTACCATCTGTGGAGTGTCAGAAGGCAAATGGAACTTGGTCTTCTCCTTGTTCCAAGCGTCTTGGTAAATGCTCTGGTTGTACAATATAAAATTAAGTCATTAATTGTAGTATTTTGCTAAATTACAAAAAAAAGCTTTGAATGAGATCTTACGCTGCTTTGCTGCAGGGCATTATTCTTTGCCAAAACCACATCTAGAGAGTCAACAACACTGGTAAATTTGATGGTGTTAGGAGGCTGGCGATAGTGACGCTCACTTAAGATTTCCTGAGCTTTCTTCACTTTGTTCACTTCCAAGGAATCATTAGGAATCCATCCACAACCACGGATCCATTCCAGGTCAGATTTATATAGCCACTGAAAATAAATATAAACTATGATAATCAATAGGAAATCTACAGTGAGCATAGTCCCAAACCCTTTTACTCCCAAATATATTCCTAAATATTTTTTCAACCGAATCTTGAATATCAACCAATTTAAAAAAAACTGTAAATAATATCCCTCGTCAACTTTAAGCTGCACTCAGAGCAAAATATAGTTAAGGTAGTTATGTATTCGCTAAAACATCAGTAAATGTATTTTTAATTCAACTATGCACATAAATATGACATCAGCCTCTTGAAATACTCTATACAGTAGAACTCAGAGAGGGACAGCGAGCACAGCACTAAGACCCAGTCAGTTGTATTGTATGAATATGTGATGACAAGCAACATGCTGAGAGAAAAAGAGAGCAGGGAGATTATTACATCAATCTGCAACTGCTCCTTCAGAGTCCAGTCTCAGGATGGGGGCAGGAAGGTGACCACACTGTATTGCATTACTGCAGTAGAAAAGAGTTATGCCGCGTACACACGATCGGTTCGTCTGATGAAAACGGTCCGATGGACCGTTTTCATCGGATGAACCGATCGTGCAAAAATGTGGAATAGACTCTCTCAAGAAATAGTTCTGGCCAGATCAGTATACCGTTTAAAAAAAGGGCTGAGTGAATTTCTAAATGCATAAAATGTAACAGGATATTAACATTTATAGGTAATAACACCAGAGATTGTTGATCCAATTGCCATCCAGGGGATCAGGAAGGAATTTATTTTTCTATTGGTTGAATTCATTTTTTTATTGGTTGAATGGGTAGGACTTTTTTTCAACCTATCTATGTAACTAAGTAATTATGTTGGGAGGCCCTAGAAATAGATTGCCTCCCATTTCTACAAGGGTGGCCTGCGATGTTCAGATTTCCTTGACGGCACCACTGTACATGATCAAGGATCAGTGAATGTATTTTACTACTGTTCAGAAGACCAAGTACAAATTGTAAAGAGTGATGAAGCTGCTCGACCATTAGAGTTACTTACTCACAATCCTTTACAACAATAAATAGACAAACCATTCATTTTAAATACAAAGACAGATTTATTATATCAAACACTTATTGAATTTAGGCCCAAGTAGGAAGCTTACCACTGCCCATCTCAGAGGTGCTCTTCATACACAGATTAATAACATGTAGGAAACTGAGAGTATTCCCAAATTATAACTAAATACAGGAAACAATACTCACATCACTGCGCAAGTCATAGGCCTTCCTGGCTTGAATGACATCATTCTGGTCTGGCAGACATGTCCATTGGTGGAGGTAGTGGCGGTAGTCAATGTCACTGACAAGTTTCTGGCAGTTCTTGGCCAATAAAACAGACAACATTTCCACAGGGCTTTGATATTGGGTTTTCTGCTTCTCAAACTCCTTTCTGTACTCTCTGTCACTCTGGACCTTGGCAATATGCATAGCCCAAACAGATTTGGGATCATCCTCGAGACTTCTGAACCCAACATGGTGGCCTTGCTGCTTGCGGTATCCGGTCTTGTATTTATACTAGAAAAGAATAAACAATATCAAGCTGGATTACAAGTGTTAACTGTATATATTTTGTGGATTGAATACATCTACTGTATTGTATGCAGATATAAAGTTCATGCTAGCCAAATTCAAGTTTATTTGAATAATCTACACTGTAGTTTAAAGTGATATTTGGCATAAAGTACAAGTAACAATCTAACTGTTCTCATTATATTTGCACTTTGTGTTCTACCCAACATGTCCCTTTTTGATTGCATGAAAAGCTGATGCCACATTCTTGCATTACTGAGGTTGATTTAGCAGAGAACATTTTTTCAGTTAGCCAAGTGAGCTTGTGTTCTCTTTGAACAAATTCATGAGTAGAAGAATGATAAAAAAATGAATTTCTTTCGGAGTGAGTAATGTGACTTTTGCTAAGCTACATTTTGTATTGAACGTAAAATCCTATTTATTGGATTAATTAAGGTAACACATGAAGTCTTTCACCTTTAGGTTACACTGCTTTCTACTGAAGAGTTGAACACTGGCAATAACAAAAACAAAATGAAGGCCAGCCCAAGATAACACCTCCTACTATTAGCATGCCTTAGGGCTCTTTCACACGGAGCGGATCCGTAATTGATCCGCTTCGTTAGCCCGTTTGGCTCAGCGGGGATTCCTCCGTAAATGTGCAGAGACCGCCTTGTCTCTCCTCCACTCTTCCCTATGGGGAATCGGATGAATACGGACCGTGTGTCCGTATTCATCCGATCCGTTCCGCCGGACGGAAGAAAAATAGGGTTTTCTTCCGTCCGCAAAAGCGGATCTTTGCGGACGCGGATGGTTGCGCATCCGCTAACGTCTGCAATCCCTTAGGGATACATTACTTTACGGACTTGTAATAAACGGACCGTTTGTCCGTATGTGTGAAAGGGCCCTTAGTTTTGTAGCAAACAGAAAACATGATCAAAAGCATGGAAGGATGGGACGAGTGTATGTCAATGGACTACAAGAAAATAATTTTATGTTAAGCGCAAAAAATCTATTTTCATTTCCATCCAATAATAAAACACAGAACGTTTTTCACCTTTGAGACATCTAAAAGAATTTCAACTGAGGAGTGGGCAACACAGAAAACAAACACTAACAAGCTCAATAAACATAACAGAGAACTGGAGACTACCTGCAGCTCAAAGAGCTGCCTGAAGGACCTTACTCCAAAAGCTGACATCAAATGCGGCTAAAACGTCAATGGATCTTAGATCGAGGTTCCATGTAGTTCCTTGCAAACAGAAACAGTAATTAGGCAATGCTTCCCTGACACTGTATGGCAGGAAAGAGAGCGCATGTGCAATACTCTACCCAGTGGATGACATCAGCACTCAGTCCCAAAGAGTTAACCCTTCTGCTGTGGAAGGTAATAGTCTACAATAATGTTTGCTAAAATCAGTATACAATGTACAGTATATAATTGACCTAATTTCTCAATAAAATTAACAAAGCTGTGAAATATGGGTTAGTGTCTGTAGAAAGATGTTTGAAAATGACCACATTTTTTTCGCATAATTTTGGAGAATGCAGGTGGGAATATTGTTGTTTTTTAATATATTAGTACAGTATTCCTTTAAGTTGCATGATTCGTTTTTTTTTTTGCATACTTTTTCATGCTAGTGTGCCTATCGTCTGTGTTCTATACTCACATCACTGGCAATATCCCTGGAAGCTCTGGCGCTCTTGATGGAAATGGTGTCAGCCTTTATGTCATATCCTTTCGCCTTGGCATCGTCCCATCCTTTGGTATATAATTTCTGATGGTACGAAAAGAATATGTGAGTTCAGCAGAAAAATTCTTAGTAAAGTCCCTGCAGGTACAATGACTCTAATTTGTCGAATACTTACATTACTGATGTTGACAGAGTTAGCCTTTGCAAGCAGGATCTCTGGTGTGTCTGGCATGACATGGATGGTTCTCTTGTCGATATCCCAAGCTCCAGTGTACAGGCGCTGGAAGGACAAACCAACACACCAGTTCAATTATTTCCAGTTAGAAAATGTAAAATGCTCAAATATAACAAATAAATAAAAAATAACTGTATACTAGAAATTATTATTATTATTTTTTTATATAATCATTTCACACAATTAAATGTTGCACATCTGTGCATCCTAAATACCCACAGCAAAAAATATATATATAAACATGTACTTTGGAACTAAATATAAATTGTTCACATTTAAGACAGTTTCAAAAAAAGTATCCTATGATCTTCAACCAACACGGGAGAAATATTTTTTTATTAAGAGGAATCATGTATTTATTTTTTGTATAGTTAGGGTAGTTAAGTTTATTTGATTTAGTGGGTTTTTTCGTTTTTCCTTTTCACGTAAATGATTTGTATTTTTTGTATATTGTTGCATTAATTGTTTTTCCTTTCTGTCAAAAAACATAAATTAATAAGACAAAGGAGAGGCTATTTTTAGCTGGCACAGGTTGAAAGTGGGTTTTTGTAACCATCAGGAGTTGTTTAGAGACCATTGCCTATTACAAGAACACCTTACGCTAATTTGCATACTCGACAGGGAAAACGATGGAGGCGACACCTAGCGGCCAAAAAAAAATTACATTTAAGATCCGACAGCGTAAGAGCCTTACGCCTGTCGGATCTAATGGATATCTATGCGTAACTGATTCTAAGAATCAGTCGCATAGATACGACGGCCCAAATTAGGACTTACGACGGCGTACATGGCGTTGCGCCGTCGTAAGCCCTTTGAGAATCTGGGCCATAGCATATAACACATGTGCTCTGGTGTGCAATGTACTTCACTGTTTTGTTATAATGCATTGCATTACCTGATTTTTTTCTATATTCTCTTTGTTATCCCTTTGTAGAATGTAACTTCTATGCACTGCAGCACATTGCAATGCATTGAAGCTCACTGTGACGCGCTGCACTGGGATAAAATAATGCTTGCATCACACACAATAAAAGGCATGCATGTGAATAGCCTCTCTACAAAACAAATAATTTTTCCTTGTCTTTGCTTGTGGACCACATTGGGCGATACTGCGCATTGCAGCCGAATGGGGCTGTGGTGAATGAGCTTGTAGTGTTAAAAATAGGATTTTTATAACAGCTTACCTGTAAAATCCTTTTCTTGGAGTACATCACGGGACACAGAGTCTAGTACTTACTAAGTGGGTTATATGTTCTACCACTTAGTAAGTTTTAGACTCTGTGTCCCGTGATGTACGATAAAGAAAATAGGATTTTTATAACAGCTTACCTGTAAAATCCTTTTCTTGGAGTACATCACGGGACACAGAGTCTAGTACTTACTAAGTAATGGAACATATAACCCACTTAGTAAGTACTATACTCTGTGTCCCGTGATGTACGATAAAGAAAGCTGAATACTGTCTGCCTATAACATCAGGTGTACTGGGCTATTCAGCAACAAAGCTTCTCTGTTCTCTCTGCTACTTCATGAAGAGAGAAAGCCAATCCCCTTAAGTGCTGTCCTATGTTTCATAATGTCAAAGCCTTAAGGCCTATATGCCATGCACACACATAGGCTCCAGCTTGTATTTATTCAGTGTGTACAGCAAGCATTTACAGAGCTTTTAGCAAGCTTGAAACAGCTTTTATCAGGTCTTTAAAGCTTCTAGTTTGGGAATCATTAACACAGATCGACCACTTCAAGAGTGACTCTGTTGCTAACTGGAAGAAGAAAGAGTAGAATAAACCTGTTAATTAAGAGGAAGAATACTTACCTTTTAAGGTAAGTGGTGTGTTAAATGTTCGTTCCTTCATGAGCTACAACCACCGCTGTTATCTGACACTTCTGGGTGTGTCAGATAGCGTTTCCCCTGCTGTGTCATGTGCATTGCCCTGTCATCCCCTACTTCACAGTTGTGTCTTGTAGTGATTCAGTGGTTGTTAAAAGGAACCACAGTATTGGTGACACAGCAGTGATAGTTTGAGCTCATGAAGAGCCCACCAGAAAAATAGGCATTTTACCCATTTACAGGCTAATTCTTCTCTAACTAAAAAAAACTAATACCAACTTCTACTATAAAAAAACAAAAACTAATGGCAGCATCCCTATAGGGGTTCAGTGACTTCATATTTATAGTGGTCAACCTACCTTATTCATAGTCTGAGCATTGTTCTGGGCCAGTACTATTTCCATTGAGTCTGGGACAGATGTGAACTTGATAGTATCTGGCTTTTGACGGTAGGCCTTATCGCTCAAAATCTGTCCAGCTTTCTTTGCCTTTTCCACGTCCAAGGAACCAACAGGCACCCAACCAATACCTCTCAGCCACTCCAGGTCAGATTTGTAGAGTGCCTAAAAAATAGATTAAAAAAATTGTTGCTGGGTGATGAAAAGTGTGCAGATTTAGAAAAGATTTTGTAGAAATCAGATCACATACATCACTCTGAAGGTCATAGGCTTTCCTGGCCTGAATGACATCATTCTGGTCTGGCAGACATGTCCATTGGTGAAGATGGTGGCGGTAGTCAATGTCGCTCACAAGTTTCTGGCAGTTTTTGGCCAACAAAACAGACAACATTTCGACAGGGCTTTGATATTGGGTCTTCTGTTTCTCAAAATCCTTCTTGTACTCTCTGTCACTCTGGATCTTGGCAATATGCATAGCCCAAACAGATTTGGGATCATCCATGAGACTTCTGAACCCAACATGGTGGCCTTGCTGCTGTCTGTAGCCTGCTTTATATTTATACTGTAGGACAAAAAAAACATTGAAATAAAAAAGCTCTGAAAATGGTTGGTTTCTGGAAAAAGTTCCAAGTCATTGAAATGCAATTTTCTGGGACACTTACATCACTGATTATATTTCTTGAAGCTTTTGCTGCCCTAATGGAGATGGCATCAACACGTAAGTCATAACCCTTCTTTTTGCTTTCTTCCAGTGCAAGTCTATACTGTTTCTGTAAGAACAAAAAAACACAAATAATATAAAAACCTAAGAATAGACACTATAGACACAGGATTAAGAGCTAAGGAGAATTTAGTTTTAGCTAAACTCACAAAGTGCTTTACTGATCTTAAAGATAGCTAATTGCTGATGGGCACTGACAACTTTTTTTTTTTCGACATGGCCCTGTCGACAGTGATCTATGATTACTGTTGCTCTTCATGAATTCCACTCATCTCAGATAAAAAAAAGTTTTGGCTATACATACTGTACACATCCATTTTGCCCACGGTTCTCTCCAACTCGAAGAATCATTTCCTGTCCATTCCAGTGTTGGTCCTGTCCACTATGTCATGTAAAAAGGCTACCTTTCCTTCCGTTCCTGAGTTTTGTCTTTAATATAACTATAGACTGATTGTATGGACATACCACCTTCTTAATAATACAATGCATTGGAATATAATAATGTGTCTCTCTTTTACAAAACTGTAAAACCCCTATTTTAAGCAGCTTATACTACATTACATTGTTCCAATAAAATATGGTTAGCTGGAATACCAGTAGTGGAACCTTTTGATTATATACAGTTTACATATACAATATAGATATATCTATATACATCGTTTTTAAACCCCTCATACCAGCGCTACCTACCTCACTGTAATTGATACGATTTGCTTTGGCCAACTCGATTTCAAGAGTGTCTGGCATCACATGGATCGTTTCCTTTTCCTTGTTCCATGCTGCGGTGTACCGGCGCTATGAGACACCAACATTAACAGAGTTAATGACATAAAAATACTGTAAACTCTAAGACACAGCAATAGACATATCAGCTGGCATAATGAGGTTAAGAAAAATGCTCACTACCACGAATTAGCAGACATCCTCTGTGGTGAAATTTAAATGGCTGCCATGGCATAGGTTACTGCACATCTTTGTAACGGTTTTCCAGCCGTGTGCAATTTACTATTGTTTCATCTGGTTGTGTGTGGCTTGAAACAGATTATTTTTGCCACATTTATATAACACCAACATATTATAAAGTATTTTATATATTGACTCACATCAGACCCTGCCTTCTAAAGGGCTTACAATCTAATATCCACATTTGGGCCAATTTTGCACCAATTCAGTAGGCAATCAGAGAAAACCCAAATCCAATGCAGTTAGCGCCTTTGGTAGAATGTGAACCCAGAACCCAAAGCTGCTAGACAAAACTGTTAATTAATATGAACACCATACTGTATGTCCTCCATTACAGATCAACTTCAACCCTTTCACATTTTTTATGAGTAACATATGGAACTTGTGCATTTGTTATCTTCAAAATTATAATTAATTATTTTCTCTTGATGACTCTCAACTATATCCTTCTGTGCCTCCTTCCCTTGGCACAGCAAGTGACCACTACACTTGGGAAGCCCCTGTTGGCTGGTATTATTCTAAGTTGATTATAACGATCGTGCTTAGTGTAGCCACTCACAGCATCATCAGGAGGGAGGGGAGGAACTGTGAAAGTTAATGCTGAACCAAGTCAAAGTATAACATAAACCAAAGAACAAATAACAAAATACAGATTACTAGTCCTAAATTGTGGTGGCTGCACAGTTTTTTAAGGCTTTTTCCTCTTTATTTTCACCTGATGATCCTGCCAGTAACACTTAGGCCCCATACACACCATAGAATCCATCCGCAAATAAATCCCAGCAAATGGGTTTCAGCGGATAGATCCTATGGTGTGTACACGCCAGCGGATCTTTATCCGCGGATAAATCTCCCCTGGGATGGATTTCCAGCAGATGAATATTTGCTGACATGCTCAACAAATCCATCTGCTGAAGTCCATCCCAACGGATGGATCCGCTCGTCTGTACAGACTCACCGGATCCATCCGTCCAAAGGGATTCCCCGCACGCGTCGTAATGATTTGACTCATGCGTGGAATTCCTTATATGACAGCGTCGCGCCCGTCGCCGCGTCATAATCGCGGCGACGGCGCGACACGTCATCGCCAGAGGATTTCCGCGCGGATTTCAATGCGATGGTGAGTACACTCCATCGCATAGAAATCTGCGGAAATCTTTGAGAGGATTTATCCGTGGAAACGGTCCGCTGGACCGTATCCGCGGATAAATTCTCTCGTGTGTATGGGGCCTTACTGTCCTAAGGTGCTAGCGTGACAACGCTCACTCATTTGACTGTGTATCCTTACATTCTGATGATATTTGGATGTCTTCTCTTTGTGTGTGTGTGTGTGTGTTCTTTTTCTCTATTTTATTTGTTTTTTCAGACTTTAGTAGGATCCTTGAAGCCCTTTCCACATGTTTATGATTATCATCATTTTTTTTTCTTTTGTTATGCACCATTATGTTGATCACTGGGGTAGTAGTAATAGTACCAAGTATTGTATAGTACATTATTGATGTACAGTTTGACTGCATATCCTGATGTGATAATGATATTTGGATGTCCTATTTTTGTGTGTTCTTTTCTCCATTTTATAATTTTTTTCGGATTTTAGTAGGATCTTATAAGCCCTATCCACGTGTCAACTATTATCTTTAAATTTTATATTTTGTTATGCATCTTTATTTTGTTCACTGGGGTAGTAGTAATACCTCAGTATAATATAGTACAGTATATGCAGTCTCTATAGAGCAGGCATGTCCAAAGTCCGGCCCGCGGGCCAAATGCGGCCCCCCTGTTGATTTAATATGGCCCCCCTGGGGATTTGGATATATATATATATATATATATATATATATATATATTGTTTGTGGCCCCCAGGACCACAAAAGATATATACTGTATTTGTCGGCGCAGCCTTGGAGGGGACAGGGAGGGGGCAGGATGAGCGCCATCAGATTACATGAAGAGAATCTGTTTACTTAGCAGCGTCTGTATTGGAAGTCCCGTCTCCTGGGATGCCATTGGACGACTGTTCTGTCTATCATAGGAGGCGGGACTTTGTATTAAAGAGGCCACAGAGTAAACAAGAGATTCTCCTGTTTGTAATCTGTCGGCACTCGTCCCGTCCCCCTCCCTCTGCCCTCCGAGGCTGCAGATGGGCATCAATCAGGCTGCACTGATGGCAATGGTAAGGCTGCATGTATGGCACATGTGAGGCTGCATTGGTTGCAATGGTGAGGCTGCATTGGTTGCAATAGTAAGGCTGCATTGGTTGCAATGGTAAGACTGCATTCATGGCAATTGTAAGGCTGCAATCATGGCAATGGTAAGCCTGTTTGTGTTATTTACTGATAAATACGGTATATCCAAATAACACGCCCAAGCTCATCCTTAGTCCTACGCAGCGCTCTGGGATTCATTGGGGTCACAAAAGAAATATATATGGTATATCCAAATAACACGCCCAAGCTAATCTCTTCACCACACACAGCCACAAAGGCAAGAAAATTCTTGTTGGGCAGTGTATTGGTGCTCAGATGAACACACTTAGACCAAATTTTAATGGTTCAAAGAATGTCAGGCAAAATAGTTGGCCCTCACGCATGTTCGCTTCATCAAATCTGGGCCTCTTTGAAAAAAGTTTGGACACCCCTGCTTTAGAGGCACTGTGTTGTCACCTTAGGCTGCTGGCTCCTAATTTGGATTGCAGAACACCTCCCTCCCTCTTTATCTCCATAGCTCCGGGAGGTGTGCTGTAGTTCACAGAAGTAAATGGGGCAGGGTTGATAACACTGCTTAAACGCAACACAGGCATTGTGTTGTCAGCTCAAATGTTAAAATTAAACCCATCACGTTTCTGGCAGGAACAACTAGTTTTTATTGCACCTATTAAACAGATATGCAATACACAGAGAAGTACTAAAGGCTACACTTTTTTTTACCCTAACCCATTCATGGAATTAAGGTAAACAAAGCCCCGCTGCTTTTTCTACCCTAAATCTCCAAACACTTACCTCCTGTCTTCATCACCTCTGCTCAGGTGCAGAATCAATCAAGGTCACTCCCTGAACTTCCTGGATCCTTGGCTAACACTGACTGCATTGAAGCAATAAGCTTAATATGCTGGTACTGTGTGTGTGTGTGTGTGTGTGTGTGTGTGTGTATGGGGGAGGGGGTCATGGGTGACCCGGGGAGGGCACATGGACAAGTGTAGTCTTAGCACAAGGTTAGCTTAACAAATTGGGAGTTGGTGACAACAGCCATAGGATCCCATGGACTGGAGAAAAGGGACACTTTAAAAGAGGACTACAGGTATTGGGTGTGTGTGAAACTCCTCATCTGAAATAAAAAGAATGAGGGCTTCATATCACTTTAACTCTCTAAATGCTAACTCTAAACTTAACCTTAAAACTTAAATCTGAGCCCCTGACTTCAACCCTTACTCTTGAAGTGCTACACTTACCTGATTAGCACTTCTCCTACACCAAATACATTGACAAAAATTGGGCACACAAATCCAACTGTTCCTTTTATGTTTAAGGGGTTAATATGTGACATTTACTTACTGGGCTAGCTTCAGATAGGTGAGCGGATCTTTAGATCTCATTTACGTTACCCTGCCGCAAGTTTTTCAGGCAAGTGCTTTATTCACAAAGCACTTGCCCGTAAAGTTGTAGCGGCGTATCGTAAATCCCCCGGCGGAATTCAAATTCGGTGGGTAGGGGGCGTGTATCATTAAAATGAAGCGCGCCCCCGCGCTGACCAAACGGCGCATGCGCCGCCCCCAAAAAAATCCCAGAGTGCATTGCTCTAAATGACGTCGCAAGGACGTCATTGGTTTCGACGTGAACGTAAATTACGTCATCCGTATTCGCGAACGACTTACGCAAACAACGTAAAATTTCAAAACTCGGCGCGCGAACGACGGCCATACTTAACATTAGCTACCCCTCATATAGCAGGGGTAACTATACACCGGAAAAAGCCGAACGCAAACGATGTAAAAAAAAAGCGCCGGGCGGTCGTTCGTTTCTGAATCGGCGTAACTCCTCATTTGCATATTCCTTGCGTAAACAAACGGAAGCGCCACCTAGCGGCCAGCGTGAGATTGCAGCCTAAGATCCGACGGTGTAAGTCACTTACACCTGTCGGATCTTAGGGATATCTATGCGTAACCTGATTCTATGAATCAGGCGCATAGATACGACCGTCGGAACTCAGAGATACGACGGCGTATCAGGAGATACGCCGTCATATCTCTTTCTGAATCTGGCCCACTATTTCTAAAAATATTCAATAATGGATCTTTAACAAGATCTGCCAAAAGCAGCATGAAATAAGTTGTCAATAGAAGAGTTACAGTACATCTGTTTCAAGAGATGACTTTGCTGAAAAGGAGAAAATTCAGAAGCCCTGTAATATATTCATTAGAAAATTAACTGCATTTCTGCTTATTGAAGAAAAGACAGTAGGAAAAAGTAACCAATACAATGACTCAATACCTACAACATTTTAAAAATTACCTTATCCATGGTCTCAGCATTAGCTTTTGCCAGCATTAGTTCCATGGAATCAGTCACACTGGTAAATTTGAGGGTGTCTGGGTGCTGGCGGTATTTCCTTTCACTAAGGATATCACCTGCTCTCTTGGTCTTCTCTACGTCTAGTGAGCCAATGGGGACCCAGCCAATGCCCCTCATCCACTGTAAGTCTGCTTTGTACTGATTCTGCAGGCAGAAAACATAGTATTGAATCAAGTTTTAATACATGTAAAGACAGGCTGTTATTTAGAACAATGGTATCTAATAATGTGTGTATATATATATATATATATATATATATATATATATACAAAAAAGTCTAACGCATATATATATATATATATATATATATATATATATATGTGTATATATATATATATATATATATATATATATATATATATATATATATGTATATATATGCGTTAGACTTTTTTTTTCTTTGTTGCCAAAAATCAACTAGAAATTTAAGAAATTAAATATTTTTTTTATATACCTATAGCACTAGGTGATATATAAGAACATTGAAAGATATGCACAAGCAACTTGCATAAAGAATGGGGTGATGGTAAACCTAACCACACACCAAACACAGTAAAAGCTTTTTATTTATTTTTCTTCAGTTCTGTATAGCGTGGGGTAGAAAGTTGACGGATGGTGAAATCATGACTAACGATGGATTTACAATGAGGTATATTTTTTAAATGTTTTTAATAAAGGACTTGTCAAATGTTTGGGTGCCTTTATTTCTAGTGTACATTTGTTCTTTTTCATGAATTAATAGGGGTACTACACATGCCCCCACCCATGTTGAGGGCATGTGGCCTGGTAGGGTTCAGAGAGGGTCATGCTCGTCATTTTTACAAAACCCACAATTTTTCAGAAACCTCTATTGTTACTTCTATTCTGAGCTGAGAAAATAAGCAACAGAAGGGGTTACTTCAAAATTAGGTTTTTATTGCTTCCTATGTCCTTACTGTGAAGACTCATCATCTTATCTATTTATCTTGATGACCAGTAACTCGGGGAATGAAAGTGATGGAAATGACAACATTTTTAGTTGTCAATGGAACAGAAACCAAGGGGAAACCTTCCAACATGGACATTTGTTCCAGTGGCAAACGTCTAATGCCTTGTACACAAGACCAAGTTCAAGTTTTCCTGTCAGGATAAACTCCGAAGGTTTTTCCGATGGAATTCCGCTCAAGCTGTCTTGCATACACACGGTCACACTAAAATCCGACTATCAGGAACGCGGTGACGTAAAACACTACGACGAGCCGAGAAAATTAAGTTCTATGCTTCCGAGCATGCGTCGAATTGTTTCCAAGCATGTGTGGTGTTTATTCAGTTGGAAAAGCATACAGACGATCAGAATTTCACGTTCTCTATCTAATTCCACCGGAATTTCCGACAGAAAAAGTCAGATGGGGCATGCACACGGACCGAATATCCGATGAAAAGCTCCCGTCTGACTTTTTCCGTCGGAAATTCCGCTCGTGTGTACAAGGCATTAGAGTGTTTCCTCTGAATTTCTGTTGTATCTACAGGACAGGAAATGAAGAGAAATTTCCCTACTCCATCCTACCATATATAAAACTACATTTTGAACAATGTACTCGAACCAAAGTTGAAACTTCAGAAACTTACAGATGTGTCAGTGCACATCTACAACTTTTGATGAATTTTATTTTATTACACGGCAAATACATTTTAAAGATATTTGTAATGACACAAATGAAAGCACTTTGCACAAACCCATGGATTTAAATATTTTAAAATGAATCACGTTAGAATGGCTCATTTTAAATCTTAATTGCTGTACTACTTTATTTGTCAAGGTGTGTCATGCGCTGCAGAAAAATCCTACGCTTTGCAGTATGTTGTAGAGAAGGAGGCTGTGTGAGAGTAGGTGTCTTACATGACTCTGCTGAGTCTGCCTTAGGCCCCATTCACAACTCAGCATTTTGTAGCCGGAAGCTCGAAGCTCCAAAACGCTGGAGGAGAAAGCAAAGCTAATGCTCCCTGCTGATAGAATTACTGTATGTTCTTCTTGGCAGGGAGCATGTCAGACCACTGCCCAGAGACCACCACTTCCACACAAAGCCAGGTGGTCTTTTTCTACTTGATTTGTTGAATTTTCGGTAAAAAATTAAATTTTAAATTAAGAGCATTTTAAATTACCCACAGCCACTTTCACCCTGTCCCAATCTGCCCATAGTAAGATAAAGTGAAAACTGCTTTAACCATGATTGCTTTATTGGTTTAAACTTCATAATATCCCACCAAAATATGGGCAATTGTAATGCCGCATACACACCATCACTTTATGTGATGAAAAAAAACGAAATTTTCTGTGAAGTAAAAATCGATGTTTTTGAAACTTCAATTTTCAAAGACGAAGTTGCCTACACATCATCGTTTTTTCACAATGCTCTAGCAAAGCGAGGTTACGTTCACCACTTTTTTCCATTGAAGCTCTCTTCATAACTAGCTTCTGGGCATGCGCGGGTGTAAAAACGTAGTTTTAAACGTCGTTTTTTGCTACACACGGTCGATTTCTGTGAAGTAAAAAACGACGTTTTGAAAAGCGACACATAAAATTGAAGCATGCTTCAATTTTTTTTTGTCGTTTTTTAACAAGACATAAAACAATGTTTTTTCATCACATAAAGTGATGGTGTGTACGCGGCATAAGGTGTGCTTTCATAACTGTCCTTCAGGCAGAAAATATAAATGAATACTTACATCACTCTGGATGTCATAGACTTTCCTGGCCTGAATGACATCATTCTGATCTGGCAGACATGTCCATTGGTGGAGGTGGTGGCGGTAGTCAATGTCGCTCACAAGTTTCTGGCAGTTCTTGGCCAACAAAACAGACAACATCTCCACAGGGCTTTGATATTGGGTCTTCTGTTTCTCAAAATCCTTCTTGTACTCTCTGTCACTCTGGATCTTGGCAATATGCATAGCCCAAACAGATTTGGGATCATCCTCGAGACTTCTGAACCCAACATGGTGGCCTTGCTGCTTGCGGTATCCTGTTTTGTATTTAAACTGCAAAAGAGGATTACAACCTGTTCAGTGGTAGCAATGATAGCAACTCACTTTTCTATCTATCAAACAGTTGTACACCAGTGTAATGACTTTTCATTGTTTAAAAGCTATTTGTAATCCTACTGTTCAAAATTAGGAACTAATTTTATATTTGGGTTACCGATGCAGTTTACCTATTCTACTGAAACTTTATCTTTAAAATGTAGCATCTAACAGTGCCATTTAAATCACAACACAGTATCCCCTCCTTGTTCTCTTGAATCTCTGGCTTGGATCCCCATATTCTTCTCTGTTTATCGTCTGTCCCTCCAAGAAGACACTGCTTACCCAAAATGCTGCTAAGATCCACAGTTCACTTCTAGACAATTCTTTAGACAAATATGGTCCCTGTAACTTCTCACAACTGACACCAGAGCAAGGTTATTAAGGGCAGTCTAGTAACAGACTTTAGACAACGAGGGGGTTGATTTACTAAAACTCTAAACTGCAAAATATGGTGCAGCTCTGCACAGTAACCAATCAGCTTCCAGTTTTGTTATTTTTTTTTGTCACAGCTTAATTAAACAAGATAATGTTAGAAGCCGATTGGCTACCATGCACAGCTGCACCAGATTTTGCACTCTCCAGTTTTACTAAATCAATCCCTTGGAGTCACAAACTGATTTAAACCATAATTCCAAGGTATGCCCTTTAAAAGGCGTTACCAACCCATCCTTTCAGAAATTTAGCTCTGCCTTTTTCTAGCCAGAGTGTCGACTTAAGTCATCAAGGGTTCGAATTCGACACTTTGAGAAACACACTGTGGCATCTAAATAGTTTTAAACATTAAGCTGCGCTAAAAAAAATGATTGCAAACACATTCGCTCATGAATAAAATTCCAAATTATTCCTTATAAAGTCCATGGAGCAAAGAATGGAAGTTCTCTATTATGTGCTCATATATGAATTATAGCCAAAGAACAGTTATCCACCACCAATGCATATTTAAAACTGCTCTTTGGCTTGAGTGGTCACTGTAACGTGTATTTAGGATAGTTTTTTTGTTTTTAGCGCAGTTCAATGTTTAAAACTGGTATAGTTACTATAATAAATATCTCATAGTGGAGTTGCAGCTTCTTATATTTTTTTTATGTTTTTCACCTATATATATATATTTTTTTATTTTTTATTTTAGTGGCATATAGATAGGCACCAACTATTCAGTTTGTACGGTACACAATTTGCACAAAACGACATTAACACACACAAATTGGTTAAATTTCTGTTGTGCAGATCTTTCAAACCCTAAATTAAATAAAACTGTAAATAAATACATTTAAATAATTAATTATTATATATTAAAACGCAGTATACTTTATCTATTTGTGACAGAAATGTATTAGGTTCCTGAAACCAACCCCCCAAGTTATTCTGGGAAAACCTGTATATTGTTTTTACTGATTACAAAGCCATATGCCATAACCACACCAGGTTATGGTGAAGTGGGTGAAAACCCAAAAGCACTGCACTAAACTCAGAGTAAAACAGAGCCTTTTTAGAACATCTCTTCCATCATACGGCACAAAAATATACCCTAGAACAGAAAAACATCACTTACATCACTGGCAATATCTCGAGAAGCCTTTGCAGCTTTAATTGGAATGGCATCAACTCTGAGGTCATACCCCTTCTTCTTTGATTCTTCCATAGCTTGTCTGTATTTGCTCTGAATGGGAAAAAAATCAGATTTAGCAACGACATACCAATAACATTAGCTAAAATTAGTGCATTTTTATTGTTTCACAGTCAATGACCACAGACTTTTGTGACTATACAGATCTATAAACCAGTGGTGGCCCATCTATTAGGGGTGCATGGGCACGGGGGGGGGGGGTTTAAGCACATTATTAGAGGCAGAGGCGAGAGAAGAGAGGCAGAAGATGCACACAGGGGAACCGAGCAGCAAACAAGCAGCGCGGAGAGAAGCCACCACCCACGATGCTGTTTGCAAGATTGGGTAAATGCGGGGCCCCGACTGACTCATTGACCGGGAGGGGGGGTGCCACCCATGACCCATGTGACCTGGCCAGCCGACTGACCGGTGGGATTGGGGGGTGCTGTCCGTAACCCAACCAACCGGGGGAGGGGGGTGGCATTTGGGTGGCATTTGGGTAGATTGTTTGCTTCCCCCCCAAAAAAACAGCTGCCACTGCTAATAACTTCGACAAGTGAAATTTTACTTGACATTATTTGATGATGGAAGGCAGCAGACCTACAGCTCATTCACTAAGCTCTGGGGCAAATTCCCTTGCAAAGTGTAACTTGTAAAGCGAACAGTATATTTGCCTATAGAAAATCAATGCCCCTGTGTCAGTGGAGAATTAAAACTCCTCCTACAAGCTTTAACCAGTGCTCGGCCAGACACTGATAGAAGTGACAAGACAGCTCTATACTACTTATTAGGAAGAAAGGAGAATCTTGTCTTCTGGTACTGTTGGACCTTAGTGCTGCTTTTGACACTGTAGACCACAAATTATTACTGACTCGGCTAGCTGAAGTAGCCAGAGTCGCGGAAAGTGATTTATCCTGGTTCTCCTCCTTTTTGGAAAACCAATCACAAATTGTAAAACTGGGGCCTCTAACTTCTGAAGAACGCACGATATCATGCGGAGTCCCTCAGGGATCCCCTTTGTCGCCTGTTCTGTTCAAAATCTATCTCCGCCCTCTTTTTGAAATCATCAGTAACCAGAAGTTACTTTACCACTCTTATGCAGATGACACACAACTGTATTTTCGCATATGCAATATAAAGGATCATTATCTCGGACTAGAGAAATGCCTTACTATGATAGAAAACTGGATGACAAAGAGTTATCTTAAACTCAACGGCTCAAAAACAGAACTTCTCCTGTTTCACGCCAACCGAAAAAATCATCCCGCAACAACATGGACACCCCCGCCCATTCTGGGTAAAACCATCACCCTTAGCACCAAAGTCAAAAGTCTCGGAGTCACTTTCGACACCAACATGACAATGGATGCGCAAATAGGGTCAGTGGTCAGTGGATCGCACCATCTGCTGCGCCTACTACGCAGACTCACCCCCTTTATACCAAAAAAAGACATAGCAGTCGTAGTGGGTACAATTATCAACTCCAGACTTGACTATGCAAATGCCCTCTATCTCGGACTCCCCAAATACCAAATCACTCGTCTGCAAGTCGTTCAAAATACGGCTGCTCGATTAGTGACTGGCAAAAAAACATGGGAATCAATCTCACCTTCTCTGAGATCCCTTCATTGGCTGCCAGTAAAAGATCGAATCACTTTCAAAGCACTCATCCAAGGAAACGCTCACAAACCCAATCGCGTTCTGTGATCCACCAACCAAAATCTACTCCAGATACCCAAAGCCAGATACAAGTCCAAAGGAGATCGAAGATTTGCAGTCCAAGGACCTAGACTGTGGAATGTTCTACCAACCACCATCCGATTGGAGGTGAACCACTTGGCCTTCAGAAGAAAGATCAAAACCTATCTCTTCTGAGATCAAAAAGTTTACTCAGGGATTCAGTTTGCATGTGTTGCGCTATATACGTTTTTCACTCACTCGCTCACTAATACAAAGTGGATTGAACAGATGTGTTTGAACCCCTGCTGTACAGCAAGACAGAGTGGCTATAGAGATAAAGCAACAACACTACCCCATGCATCCCCTACACCTAGTTATATGACATCATTTAAATTTACTATGGTGGATTGTCACTGTGCCCTGTGACAGCTGTGTAGTTTTCATACAAAGAACCCTTGGAGCAGTAGCTGGATTCCTGCTTTCTGAGTAAAGCAACTTATTACTATTTCTATGACAAATTCTGTACTAATGAATTTGTACTACAGTGTCCTTTTACAAGTACAGTTTGTGCACCTTACATGAAACTGATATGTCAATGTATTAATGTTTTACACTAGAAAATAGTATGAAAAGAATAAAACAAGTTTTGGCTTGTTGCCACCTCTAATCCTGTGAGATTTTCAATAAGATCTTGCCTGTTATTGCACCAAAATCTGATCTGTATGATATACAGTGGAATCTCGGTTTACGAGTAACACGGTTAACAAGCATTTTGAAAGGCGAGCAACTTTTTTTTTTTTTATTCTGACTCAGTTTGTGAGTGTTGTCTCGCAAAACGAGTAGAATTTAAGCTAATGGGGCCTGCAGTACCGCATTTGGCCTGAGGTGCGGGTGCCCCCCGAGCCAAGCAGAGCCGATCTGAGCCAATCAAAGCCGTTCGGAAATACTCCGTTCCCGGGTGTTTCCGAGCCTTTCTGAGGTCAGCCAAGCTGTCCCAAGGCCTTTCCGAGTGTTTCCGAGGCTCTCTGTCGCTCCTCTGGCCACATGCGGTATTGCATGCTATTGAAGTCAATGCGGAACAAATTATTTTCATTGACTTCTGTGGGGAAACTCACTTTGATATGCAAGTGCTTTGGATTACGAGAATTCTCCTGGAACTAATTTTGCTCGTAATCCAAGGTTCCACTGTATATGATGCACTTGAACAACTTTATGTTAACATAGTTTGTGTTTTTTCTCTTCTTTCCAACTAGAATGTAATTATTATTATAAAAATTATTGTTATTTAGTATATACAATATGAATGTTCATTTACTCACCTCACTGTAGTTTATCTTGTTTTGTCTTCCCAGTTCAATTTCTGGTGTGTCAGGCATGATATGAATGTTGGTCTTGTCTTTTTCCCAGGCTTGTGTGTACAGTTTCTACAAGATAAAAAAAAATGGAGGTGACAAAATCCATTGCTTTTACTCAAAATTACATTAGCTTTCACAGTCAAACTTCAGTCTAAACCTTTAAAAAAAAAAAAAATTGGATAGAGCAGGAAAGGGTTAGAACTTTTAGGTCTTTATTATTGTCTGTGTCTGCATTGGGAAAAATTAATGCAACAGAAAGTGAGAGGAGGTATCTCCAACAGAGACACAGACAGCAAATTTCAGAACTTAGGGGAGACATAAGAAACAATTAGACTTTTTCATTGCTTGCCTTTTTTTCTGGTGATAGTTGTTACACACAGGAGATAAGAGAAAGGCAGGCCATACATGGTCGAATTCCAAGCAAATTTTCTTTTCAAAATCAGACCCTTTGGGCCAGATTCTCGCATAATGGCCTAAAGTTGCGGCGGCGTAACGTATCTCATTTACGTTACGCCGCCGCAAGTTTTACGGACAAGTGCTTGATTCACAAAGCACTTGCCTGTAAAGTTGCGGCGGCGTAACGTAAATCCCCCGGCGCAAGCCCGCGTATTCAAATGATCCGGGTAGGGGGCGTGGATCATTTAAATTATGCATGTTCCCGCGCCGAACGTACTGCGCATGCACCGTCCCTAAAATTTCCCGATGTGCATTGCGCTAAATGACGTCGCAAAGACGTCATTGGTTTCAACGTGAACGTAAATGGCGTCCAGCCCTATTCACGGACGACTTACGCAAACGACGTAAAGTTTTAAATTTCGACGCGGGAACGACAGCCATACTTAACATTGGCTGCGCCTCATATAGCAGGGGCAACTTTACGTGTCGAAAATCTTACGTAAACGTCGTAACTTCACTGCGTCGGTCGGGCGTACGTTCAAGAATTCGCGTATTTTGCTAATTTGCATACTCGATCGGGAAAATGACGTCGGCGACACCTAGCGGTGAAAAAAAAAAATTGCATTGAAGATCCGGCAGCGTAAGAGCCTTACGCCTGTCGGATCTAATGGTTATCTATGCGTAACTGATTCTATGAATCAGGCGATACGCCGGCATATCTCTTTTGAGAATCTGGCCCTCTGTGTGTTTTTTGATCTGATTGTGCCACCATTGATTTTCAAAATTCTTCTTTTCTTTCCGGGAATTTTATTTTCTTGCACTCATGTGCATTTTTTTTTCTTTTACATTTCTTCCACGATTCTCCCATCATTGATTAGAAAATTGTTTGATTTTCAAAACATTTCTAACATGCCCGATTACTCAAATTTGATTGCCGCACGGAAATCGGCTGTTGCCGAACAAAATTTTTTAGATAAGATTTTCGAAAGAAAATTATTTCGAAAATTCGACCCGGGTATGGTCAGCCTAAGACCCCTTTCACACTGGGTCGGTTTGCAGGCGTTATTATGCTAAAAATAGCGACTGCAAAGCAACCTGAAACAGCCGCTGCTGTCTCTCCAGTGTGAAAGCCCCAAGGGCTTTCACACTGGAGAGGTGTGCTAGCAGGACGGTAAAAAAAGTCCTGCTAGCAGCATCTTTGGAGCGGTGTGTATACCACTCCTCCACCACTCCTGCCCATTGAAATCAATGGGGCACCGCGGCTATACCGCCGGCAAGGCGCCTCTGCAGAGGCGCTTTGCAGTGGTTTTTAACCCTTTCTAGTGCCACAAAGCTGACAGTAAAGCTCCGTTAAAAATAGCAGCGCTTTACCTCGTACACTGCCCCAGTGTGAAAGTGGCCTAAGTCTCCCTAACAGGGATAGGGGAAAAAAACAAAGTTCTATCTCTTCCCTACGCTACACAATACCGCAAATTCCACTTTTTGGCTTCTGTCCATATTGGCCCCAGAGGTATGTACACATCTTTATACTTGTAAAGATAGTAGTACCATGCAGGGGAGAAATAGCTGGGAACAAGGTGACATTTGCTCCCCTGGCCAGTACTAATAAGATATGTAGGACTGGTGGTCCTGAGTGGAGATACTTTGCAATTTATATATCGATCAAAGCTCAGCCTGTAGACTTTGAGACATGCTGGGTATTACACGGCTACCTGCTCCTCATTCAGACCCACAATAACAGCAACTGGAAAAAGGAAGTTTCCCAGAATGGAATTCCTTTGTGGCCCTAAAATGTCATGGGACCGAATTCTGAGAACCGCAAAGGATGCTGAAGTTGGAAGATGTAAAAACATGTGTCATATAAAGTATGTTCATAAGGAACAACCTTTCATCATTGCCACCAATGAATAAATCATGATGGCAACCTTGCATTGTACACTTTCTTTAGCCCACAGAAGTGTTTCCCTGTCATTAAAGGGCTACCAGTAATTGGTTGTTTTTAGCCCCAGGGCAAAGGTTTCCAGGACTCACCTGGTACTATAGTAATATAATGTCCCCTTGGGCAGGGACTGATAAGAACTCTTATTATGTAGCCTGTTAAATGCACAATATTATGTTGGACACTTATTATTTAAAATCAACAAATTCACATGGGAAAAAATTTACCTGGCAAGTGGTAACTTATATTAAAGTGGAAATGTTATTTTTATTTTTTTTATGTCACAATGTGATTTCCTATCATCTGTGCCCAGTCTTGCCACACAGAGTTAATTCAGCTCTGAGCACTCTTTTGTTGTTCAGTGAAATAAAACGGACTTACAGAGAAAAACCTTAGGCCTCGTACACACGGCCGAGGAACTCGACGTGCCAAACACATCGAGTTCCTCGGCCAGTTCAGCCCTGAAGCCGCCGAGGACCTCGGCGGGCCGAGAGCTCCCATAGAACAACGAGGAAATAGAGAACATGTTCTCTATTTCCTCGCCGAGGTCCTCGTCGGCTTCCTCGGCCGAAAGTGTACACACGGCCGGGTTTCTCGGCAGAATTCAGCCAGAAACTCGGTCGGAAGCTGAATTCTGCCGAGGAAACTGGTCGTGTGTACGGGGCCATAGTCTGTTCCGCCCCCTTGCTGTGAATGAAAGGTTATTTACATATCTCATGCACTAGCATGGAGACAGGCATTATTTTTTAATTCCCACCCCCACTCCTTTTCGGAAGTCATGTGGTTACTTTTCTGGATTTTGACTGGATTTTAGTAATCATAGAAGAATTCAGTGTAAGGAATACATAGGAAAAAATACATGTTGACAAGGGGAGTGTAGAGTAGGTCGGGGAGTCTACTGAGATCACGACTCCACCCACAGAGCTTGAGACAACAGATCCACCCACAGAATCTGCAGTTTTTCAGGTCTCATAACAGACAGAGGGGAGACATTTGACAGGTAAGGATACATGCAGGAGGCATCTATATCCTTATAGATCAGCACTATGGCAGTAGTTTAGAAGGGATGAGAGTGGGTTTACATCCACTTTAACTTACCTTGTTCATAATTTCTGCATTGGCTTTTGCCAGGCTCAAGTCCATGGAGTCAACAACACTGGTGAATTTGATAGTGTCGGGGTGCTGTCTGTACTTATTTTCACTCAGAATATCACCGGCCCTCTTTGTCTTCTCGACATCCAGAGAACCGATAGGAACCCAGCCAATGCCTTTCATCCACCCAAGATCTGATTTGTACTGGTTCTGGAAGTAGGAAATGTAGTATAAAATTAATAAGATGTAAGTGCAGAGTCTCTTATTTATGAAATGCTTTTTTATAATATTAAACAACTGCAAAAATAAAAATGATCTATTTTTTAAGCAAAAAGGTGACTTAAAATGACCAGTGCTGAAAATTTGCTTAACATGAAAGGTGTCCATTTATGAAACTGTGAACAGCAGTGATCCCGAGGATCGCCGCTAATCTCAGCTCATAAATGGTTTATGAAACTGAGATGATCGGGGGAGAACATGTTCTCAGAGGATTATCTCCGTAGAATCTGTCATTGTCTGACACATAAATGGGCAGTTTATGACCTGCGATCTCAGCACTTCACTGGTGATCTGTGTCAGAATTTATCCTCCCTGATTCACCAGCTCAGAGGTGGTGAATCAGGGAGTGAAGAGAGAATCACAGGGGAACTGAGGGGAAAGGAGGAAGATTATTGACTTCCTTCTACCTCAATCAGACCCCCCCCCCCCCAGACAGTAAACATGTCCCCCTGTCATATTTATGTGTATATATATAATTATAAATATGTATAATTTGTGTATATAGAATGTGTGTGTGTGTATATATATATATATATATATATATATATATATATATATATATATATATATATATATATACACAGTACAGACCAAAAGTTTGGACACACCTTCTCATTCAAAGAGTTTTCTTTATTTTCATGACTATGAAAATTGTAGATTCACACTGAAGGCATCAAAACTATGAATTAACACATGTGGAATTATACATAACAAAAAAGTGTGAAACAACTGAAAATATATTTCATATTCTAGGTTATTCAAAGTAGCCACCTTTTGCAGCAGACACATCTCTAGAACTGTTAGGAGGAGACTGTGTGAATCAGGCCTTCATGGTAGAATATCTGCTAGGAAACCACTGCTAAAGAAAGGCAACATGCAGAAGAGACTTGTTTGGGCTAAAGAACACAAGGAATGGACATTAGACCAGTGGAAATCTGTGCTTTCAAACTTGAGATCAAACTTGAGATCTTTGGTCCCAACCCCCGTGTCTTTGTGCAACACAGAAAAGGTGAACCGGTGCACTCTACATGCCTGGTTCCCACCGTGAAGCATGGAGGAGGAGGTGTGATGGTGTGGGGGTGCTTTGCTGGTGACACTGTTGGGGATTTAATCAAAATTGAAGGCATACTGAAACAGCATGTCTACCACAGCATCTTGCAGCGGCATGCTATTCCATCCGGTTTGCGTTTAGTTGGACCATCATTTATTTTTCAACAGGACAATGACCCCAAACACACCTCCAGGCTGTGTAAGGGCTATTTGACCAAGAAGGAGAGTGATGGGGTGCTGCACCAGGTGACTACCTCTTGAAGCTCATCAAGAGAATGCCAAGAGTGTGCCAAGCAGTAATCAAAGCTGGTCCAACTAAAGAAGTTTTGTGTATATTTTTATCATCTTTTTATAAGTGAATCAATTCAGTTATGTACATACATCACTCTGAAGGTCGTAGGCTTTCCTGGCCTGAATGACATCATTCTGGTCTGGCAGACATGTCCATTGATGAAGATGGTGGCGATAGTCAATGTCGCTCACAAGTTTCTGGCAGTTCTTGGCCAACAAAACAGACAACATTTCCACAGGGCTTTGATATTGGGTCTTCTGTTTCTCAAACTCCTTTTTGTACTCTCTGTCACTCTGGATCTTGGCAATATGCATGGACCATACCAATTTAGGATCGTCTTTTATACTGCGGAATCCAACATGATGTCCCTGCTGCTTCCTGTAAGCTGCCTTGTATTTGTACTGTAGAAATAAATGACATTATTATAAGTAACATTGTAGAGAAACTATTTTTACTTAAGGGGATATATATGCCCACCGTGCTAGAGTGGTATAAGTAGACATTATGCTTTGCTTTCCAAATAAACATTTAAAGTATATATTTACAAACATTTTATATTTTTAATTTTTTTTTTTATTTAAACAAAACCTTGCCCCAAAACCAGAAAAACTATCAAGCTATCAATACATGATTAATTGACTTTCTTCTTTTTTTTTTTTGTTACCTTCCTTTTGTAGCATATGATTTATGAAAAGTGACAAGTGTATTTTAGAATACTTACATCGCTGGCGATATCGCGAGATGCCTTGGCAGCCTTTATAGAGATGGCGTCAGGACGGAGGTCGTAGCCTTTTTTCTTGGACTCCTCCAACGCTTGTTTGTACAATTTCTGTGGAAAGTCATAAGTTAATTAGTGATATTGTAAAATTGGGCATTGAGATGACAGAATATTCTAAATTTTGGCAAGCTGTTTAGTTCCATACACTCATGCTGTTGCACATCTGTATGCAACTATTTGTGAAGAATGGATGGACCATGGACACAACAGATATGCTAAAACTTGTCAGGTGCAACTTGTTAACTTTACATACCTCACTAAAGTTAATCTTGTTCTGTTTTGCCAGGACGACTTCCGGTGTATCAGGCATAATGTGGAGTTGAATCTTATCCTTATTCCATGCATCAGTATAGAGGCGCTGGATAATAAATAATAATAATACAATTTAAAAAATAGCCATTAGCACACCCAATATCTGACAAAATTCACAGCATACGGTACATCATTTGTACAAAAAACCTAAGTGTCAGTCAACCCAACTAAGGTATTATAGATTTAGGAAAGTAAATGATAGTATATCTTCTAGATATGTGACTGGAAAGATCTCAATGCTTGATTTATAAGCCCTTATAAGCTGGTACAACACTTTCTCTTGGAGCAGGAAGGGAGAAAAATATATGTCAGGGACATCCTTCCAATAAAGTGCTCAAAGAATGTAAGATGCTACTGGATGGCATAGCCTCCCAGTTTCCACCTATATCTAAAATATCACTTTTACCATAGAAAACACAGTGAAATCTGTCTGAACCCCAAGGTGTGCAAGAAGAACTGAAGAGGGATTGAGAAAGATCTATATCAGGGACATCCTGCTAAAGAAATGCTCAAAGGATGTAAGGAGCTAGTGGATGTCGTAGCCCTCCAGGCTCCCCTATATCTAAAATATCACTTTTAATGTAGAGAATATAGTAGCAGTTGTGGGAACACCCCAATGCTCACAGGAACAACTGTAGCAGGAAGGTAAAAAAATCTATATCAGGGACATCCTCCTAGAAATGAAATGCTCAACGAATGTAAAAATCAAGTGGACAATTTAACCCTCTAGACCAGAAGTTTCCAAACTTTCTAAACAAAGGGCCCCATCTTTGGTATTAAGGGGGAGGTATAGTGACCCATGATTGGCTTCAGTGGGAGGAATTGTGCCTCATCATTGGTGTCAGTGGGAGGAATAGTGCCCCCATCATTGGTGTCAGTGGGAGGAACAGTGCCCCATTCGGTGTTAGGAACTATGCCCCAAGGGCCGGGTAAAATCAAAGAAGGGCCGCATTGGACCCCCAGGTTTGCAGTTTGGAGACCACTGCTCTAGACTATTTATATCTAAAATATCACTTTTAGAAGAACAAACACTTTTAATAATTACCACCTACCTTATTCATAATATCTGCATTGGATTTAGCCAGCACCATTTCCAAGGAGTCAGTGACACTGGTGAATTTTAATGTGTCTGGGTGTTGGCGATACTTATTCTCGCTCAGGATCTTTCCTGCCCTCTTGTTCTTCTCATCATCCAAGGAACCAGAGGGTGCCCAGCCAATTCCTTTAAGCCATTGCAAATCCGACTTGTAGAGGTTCTTGAAGAGACACACAAAATTACATTTTACTGCATTAATTTGTTACATAAATGGTAAATTGCATTATTAAAACACCTAGAAGAAGTACAACCACTATAACAGAAAAAAGGTGCTAAGACCATGGAGCACTGAGAATAGAGGTTGTTAGTACAATATCTATATGGATATATATACATTTTATTGACTTCTGTTGGGATTTAAAATAACTATTATTTGAAATAATAATAAATGGTGTTCTTACATCACTCTGTATATCGTAGGTCTTTCTTGCCTGTACCACATCATTCTGGTCTGGGAGACAGGTCCACTTGTGAAGGTAATGTTTATAGTCAACGTCACTAACTAATGTCTGGCATTTCTTGGCCAGCAATATTCCCAGCATATCAACTGGGGTATTAAAATTGGTCCTCCATTTCTCATACTCCTTCTTGTACTCTCTGTCACTCTGGATCTTGGCTACGTGCATGGCCCATACAGATTTGGGATCATCTTGCAGACTGCGGAAACCCACATGATGGCCTTTCTGCTTGCGGTAACCTTCTTTGTACTTGAACTAAAAAAAGTTGTAAAAAGTTATAGAAGAGTTAACATTAAAAGGACATGTATATAGGTAACTTTCGAAAATGTATCTGTATTGTATGAAAAAAAATCATAAAACAATTAGATTTATCATTTATATATGCTGGAATGTGCTCAACAGGATGCGTTTTAATAGGAGTATTTCTGTCCATTCAAAGAGAAATCTCAGACATGTTTTATTTGGATAGCGTGAAAAATTGTTTGTACCTCTGGGAGGTTGTGATTCACACTCACTCATCATAGGAAGTGAGGGGAAATCTCCAACAGCAACATAAAATGCAAAAGAAAATTTACATACAGTAGAATGGGGAATAGTGAGAATCTCTGTCACGTAGGTAATGCTGTTTGTCAGATTTCCGCTCAAATCCTGTACATTCATCAGTACAGGAAGTGTTTAAAAGAAACAGTGCATAAAATATTTATAACAGCAAAAAAACAGAATTGCCATCCTGACAAAAGCTGTAACCCACTCCCAAAAACATTTTTATTCTAGAATTCCACTTGATTAAAAAAGAGAATGTGGTTTGATTTAGTAAAGGAAAATAGGCTGTTCACTTTGCAAAGAAATATTAATTTTGCAAGGGAAATTTCACTTAGCGTAGTGAATGAAATGCAGCTCTGCAGACTTCCTTAATTTAAACAAGTGCAAGCAAATATACTGGTTTTGTTTTCCCTGCAAATGCTTGGGTATTTCTTGCAAAGTGAATTTTCACAAAATGTACTAAGCAAAGGGAAAATCCCCTTGCAAAGTGAATAGCATCTTTGCCTTTAGTAAATCAACCAATACACATGTAATATATTAATAAAGAAAACATATACACTACAAAGCTATACAGAGCAAAATAACATTGTTGTTGTATAATAACAAAACAAATCATTTTGAAATAAACATCCTATGGCCCTCTGAACCATATTGTATTAAAAGTTTTGTAACTGTACTGCCTCTCTCTATTTTGTATAATATAAGTAAGCAGATAATACATGTACCCAATATAGGTCTTTGGTTATACTAACCCTCATCAAAAAGAACCTGGGGAATATGAATCATTTTAATACACAATTTAATGCATGATATAATAAATAAAATATCATAAAACAATTTTTTTTATTATATTCTTTATAGAATACATTTAACTATATGTTTTTGTTCAGTAAATAGTGGAAAATGGGCATGAAACATGTTGAATTACTTATTAATACATTCTTGAATAATTAAACAAGATATAGTTTAATATTACTGTTTAAATTACAGATTATTTTTGTATTTTGTATTGTATTTTTTTTTTATGTGGGACTACATATAGATCTGGATTTTTAAAAAATATTTTAGGCCTGTGAGAAAAATATAGACTGTGTGGATCAACTCCAGCTACAGATAATATTTGACCTGACTGACAGCTGAAAAGTGGTAAGCAGTCAGACAACATTATCATTCTCCCCCTTATAAATAGGCCACCTGAGGCCCCGTACACACGGTCGGTTTGGTCCGAGGAGAATGAAACGAAGTTCATTTTCATCGGACCAAACCGACCGTGTGTATAGGCTATCGGTCTGTTTTCCTTCGGTCCAAAATTTTAAAACATGCTTCAAAACCGAACCGATGGACCGCTGCCCCATCGGACCAAACCGATGGTTAGTACAGAAAAGCATTGCTTCAAAACCGGCGCATGCTCAGAATCAAGTCGACGCATGCTTGAATGCATTGAACTTTGTTTTATTCAGCACGTCGTGTGTTTTACGTCACCGCGTTCTGACCCGATCGGATTTTGAACTGATGGTGTGTACGCACATCAGGCCGTACGGCCATTTCAGAGGTGAACCAATGAAAACGGTCCGTCGGACCATTCTTATCGGTTTTGTCCGACCGTGTGTACGGGGCCTTAGTGTCATCATGCATTTCACAAATTGATTTAAAGAATAAATATAAAATAAAATCTTACATCGCTGGCAATGTCTCTTGAAGCTCTGGCAGCCTTGATAGGAATAGCATCAGCTCGCAGGTCATAGCCTTTCTTCTTGTTCTCTTCGTAGCCAGATTTGTAGAGTTTCTGTTGGATATATTTCATAGGTACATCGTTTACATATAAAGCCATTGTTGGTATAGCAAATAGAGCACTATAGAATGTGTGTTTAGATCTTCAAAAATAATATCTTACTATATAGTTTAGACAACTTAGAAACAAAAGACCTGGAGTCAGATATATATATATATATGCTCATTTCTCATGTTAATGTAGCACTTTACTATCTCCCAAACAGAGTTTTTATTTTTATTTTACAACTATACACTTACAGTAATTTGTGATTGGAATTTATTCATGCAGACCTAGAAGTACAGTATTATGTCTTCTAATAATTTATCATCCTACATGGGCGTGTATTCTTCTGTTAAGCAGCAGCCTTTTATATTATTCTGGGCTACAGAACTAGAATTAATCATAACAGTCTATACTGTTGTCCTCATGGTGTTTGTGTGTCCTCTTTGGATACTGCCCCACGCAGCCACCAGTGCATGACTGCATAACTTTTTTTTTTTTAACAATACGTTGTAAGCTCATTGGGCAAGGTTTACGGGAATGTTTTTCTGTGATTCATAAAGTAGCATGCCCCCAGTCGGTGATATCACACAAAGGTGGGGCCGTCTGGTAATGTCACAGGGTGGTAACATCCCTTAAGCAATTTAGCAGCGATAGGCAGTGTCGGGAGCCAAGCTTTTTTTTTAGTAGGGTTTGCGGTGGTGGCTGGCATCATGATTGATGATGGATCTACACTCCGGGATATTTCTCTTTATTTTTGTTTTTTCAATAAAGGACTACCCCATACTCATTTACATGAGGGGTGGCATCTGGTGGGGTTTCCAGATTTCAATAAGCCCCCCGCGCAGACCCCCAAAACCACCAGCCAGGGTTGTGGCGAAGAGGAACCATGAGAACAAAGTTATTGGGGGGGGGGCAGAGCCCCCCTGCCTCAAAACACACCCTCCTTGTTGATTGCATGTGGACTGTATGGTTCAGGAGGGGAGGGCGCTCGTTCATCCCCCCTTTCCTGACCTGCTGGGCTGCTCGCTCGGATAAGAATATGGTATGGATTTTTGGGAGGACCCCATGCCATTTTAAAAAAAAATATTTGGTCTGGTATGGGTTGGTGGGGACCCCACATAGTTTTTTTTCATTGCCAGCACGCATGCTCCTTAACAACCAGTACACATTCCTTACATACCATATGACTAATTACTGCAAGCATTTAATTATTTATTTCCTTCTGTGAATGGAGTTTAACACCTGATTATGTGGTATTTACCAAGGGTTTTCGTGGTTTTACTGCAAAAGGGTATAGTGATTTGACAGTTTTAGGATCACATGTGGTATCTAGGGAAAATGTGTCTGGACACCTACCTACCGCATGCAATCTGGTTTTGTGAATGAAGCCCGCTATATTGCTTTCATGTACACAGTACTGCCTCTGTACTTACTTCACTGATATTGATCAGGTTTGCCTTTGCCAGGAGGATTTCAGGAGTGTCTGGCATGACATGGATATGTCCCTTATCCTTTTCCCAGGCTTCTTTGTAAAGTTTCTGCAAGAAAAAAAAATTACATTCATGTAAATAATTCCTCAGAAACTTAGAATGCCTCTACCGGAGGTTCCCAGCCATACCTGGGTGCATTTTTTTTTTGTCAGATATGAACAATGTTAACATATGTGTGCAGCACATTGTATATTTGTAAAATCAGTGCAGAAGTAAATTAGCACTGATTACTAGGATATTAATCAAAATGTCCACCGACACAACAAAATCTTGTGTAAAGCTTTTCCAGAAGTGTATACTGTAGGCATTGCAAAGTTAATGTTTTGCTCAGTATTGGAGTGGTCAATTCTATAAGAATGTGCTTGGTTTTGGAATAGGATGTGAAACAAGCTCATATAGGTTAGGTTCCACAAACATTTGACCATCTCGTGTATGCATCAGTGGAAGTACAATTGACTGCTACACAAAATGGGATTTGTAAAAGCACTAACCTAGTTAGCTGAAAAACAAGTATTTAACGTGCTGCAATAAACTGTGTTTAGGTGATTTTTACATCTAAATTATAATAAAAAAAAATGTTTGTGTAATCCTTTTTTTATGTTACATTTACATCTCCAGCTGTATTTGATGTTATTTAGATATTTTAAATGTTGGTAATATTTAAATAAACTTTGTCTAAATCTATAAAAGATAACAATTGAATAAAAAAAATTATATTTCCATAATACATGAAATGTGTAAATAACAGAATTAAATTAATGTGTTCCATTTACAAACCGTTTACCTGATTTATGATTTGAGCGTTATTCTTGGCCAAAACTAACTCCATAGAGTCAGGTATGCTTGTAAAGCGGAACTTGTCTGGATGCTGGCGGTATTTCTTCTCGCTGATGATATCCATGGCTTTCCTGTTCTTCTCAGCTTCCTGAGATCCAAAAGGAATCCATCCTACACCCTTCATGAATTCATTGTAGTCTGCCTTATAGACATTCTGAAATAAGAAGCAGAAACTGAGTAGAATCTATGTCTCCAGTTTTCAGTAATCTGTATAGTAATGAAGAATGCATAGCAATGGAAGATATGACCTCCTCACACTCAACACTTACATCACTTTGTATCTCATTGACTTTTCTTGCTTGGACAAAAGCTGTCTGGTCAGGCAGACAAGTCCAGTTGTGCAGGAGTCGTTTGTAGTCAATATCGCTGACCTGGGTCTGGCATTTTTTGGCCAATAGGAAACTGAGCATGTCCGCAGGCACGTTAAAGTTTGTCTTTGACTTCTCAAAGTCTTTCTTGTATTCCCGGTCACTCTGGATCTTGGCCACATGCATGGACCATACTAACTTTGGATCATCTTTAATATTGCGGTATCCAACATGGTGTCCCTGCTGCTTTCTGTAGGCTGTTTTGTATTTATACTAAAATAAGAAAAATAAAGCATTCATAAAAGTCATTGCTATTATATAATAACATCTTAGCTTTCATTTTTTTGCAACATAGTTTAAGTCCCCATTAAGTAAATCAATGTTTCTCAAATATCTTTGGTTTTGAGCTCAACAGAAATAATGGTAGAATTACTTTTCAAATGAGTTCTCCACCCACAGCAGAGATGTAAATTAATAAGCAGCTTCATTTGACACAAGGGGACTCTGGCAGTGAGCTCTCTGCATCCAAGTTCTCAAATTTACCAACCTGTCTTGGCTAGTTAACAGACAATGCTGTAAAACGTGAAATGCTGACTCCTGCTTTCATTATGACCTTGATAAATAATCAAATTCAATAGCTTCTTTGAAGAAAACTCTGGTGGAGTGATCTCACTGAACTCCTTGAGTGATATAAGATGCCAGTGGGTGACTGAACACATACCTCTGTCTTACAATTGTTTCTTAGTTATTCAGATCGTCTGAAGACATATTTTCTAAAACTGCCCATACATATGAGACAATTGATAGATACTGCTGATTTTAATTTAGATCATTCAATGAACTCACATTGATAGCAGCAATGGCAACTAGTCAAGTTCAGTTTGAAGACTTGGGGCCAGATTTACGTAGCTCCGCGCATCTTTGTGCCGGCGTAGCACATCTTATATGCCGACGTAACATTGAGAGGCAAGCTGAGTATTCACAAAGCACTTGCTCCCATATGTGCTCCGGCGTAACGTAAATGGGCCGGCGTAAGCCCGCCTAATTCAAAGTAGGCTGGTAGTGGGCGTGTTGTATTATAATGAATCGTGACCCCATGTAAATAAAGCGCCGTATGAACGGCGCATGCGCGCGCATGCTCGGAATCACGTTGAATTTACGCTCTAAGATACGACGGCTCAATGGCAACGACGTGAACGTAACCTAAGCCCAGCCCCATTCACGTACGACTTACGTAAACGACGTAAAATCCGACGGCTGTTCCGACGTCCATACCCTAACATGACTTACACCTGCTTTATGAGTCGTAACGTTACGCCGGACGTACGCCTTACGTAAACGGTGTAGCTTACTGCGACGGGCGCAAGTACGTTTGTGAATCGGCGTATCTAGCTCATTTACATATTCAACACGTAAATCAACTGATGCGCCTAGCGGCCAGCGTAAATATGCACCCAAGATACGACGGAGACTTACGTCGGTTGTATCTTGGCAAAATTCAGGCGTATCTTGTTCCCTGAATACGGCGCATAGATACGACGGCGCATCACAGAACTTACGCGGCGTATCAACAGATACGTCGGCGTAAGCTGACTGTGAATCTGGCCCAATGTGTATATGCTATATTCCATCCATCCTCTCCATTCCATGAACTTATATGCTTGGGTCAACCAAACAGACAGTCCAATAAGGTCTTTATAATAAAATGTTCTTGAATGTCAATGGTAGTCTTGATTAAGTACAAAGTATTATATTACAGTCATACTTACATCACTGGCAATATCTCTTGAGGCTCTGGCTGCTTTTATTGAAATAGCATCTGGTCTTAGATCATAGCCCTTCTTAATGATTTCTTGCCATCCAGATTTGTATAGTTTCTAGTACAAAAAAAAAAACAACTGTTAAAACTTTTCCAAAACTGTACCAAACTGTACAAGGTATGAGGCAGGTGCTAATGTCGTATCCCAGTGGAAGAATTTATCTTACTCTATTGCTTAGCTTGTACATTCAGAACAACAAACTTGACAACAGGCTTCATTCAGAACAGTGAGCTATATATTTCAATGTTTCAGATTCTATTTGTTAGCTGGAATCAGAAATATAGTTACTGGGTAAATGAAGTAGATTTGTCAATAAATATTTATGTTATATTGACTGATGGGTAGTGGGCAGGGAATTCCATCCTCTATTAACTACTTGAGGAGGGAAGTACTTTTTTTTCTTTACTCTCTGAATGGAGCTCAAAGAGTAAGTAGAAGACGAGGAAGGGAGAGGTGAGTGGATTGATCTGCTCAGTGAAACAGGGCATTTTCTGTCTATATTCAAGTATTCCTAAAGCTATCCATTGCTGGCTGAATTTGTTTCACTTATAACTATTTAAAACAAGGAACTATTCAAAATAATAAATACTCTGCCATGCCTGATTTATTTTTTGGGTGACTTTAGGAGTCTCATTCGATCATATTGTATTGGAAATATTCCTACACACAGTACTGGAAACTTTAAGTAAAGTCATAAATACCGTGTTTCCCCAAAAATAAGCCTGGGTCTTATATTAATTATGCCAACAAAAGACACAGTAGGGCTTATTTTCGGGGTAGGTCTTACTATGTAATGTGATGTCTTCTCTCCCCCTCTCCCTCCCTGCCTGTCAGGAATCCTCAGTGTGAGTTAAAATGCTAGTAAAATCCTATAATCCACTCTATTACAGTATTATATAATGTACAATGTGTGCGTTTCTGTAATATAATTGTGCCAAATACCTTTGTTATAGAGCCGCTCTGTGCTTCTGTTACCCGCCGGAGCTCTCTTCCCCCACAATTATATTACAGAAACACACACATTGTACATTATATACTACTGTAGTAGAGTGGATTATATGATTTTACAAGCATTTTTAACTAGGGCTTATTTTCAGGGTAGGGCTTATATTGCAGCCCTCCTGGAAAATAACGCTAGGTCTTATTTTCAGGGTAGATCTTATTTTTAGGGAAACAGGGTATAATCATTGCATTTATTGTGTTGTTGTTACTGCTTATAGAGTGATACAGTCTGGCTAGGGGAAAAGATGCTCTTTAACGAGTTAGGTATTTCCAATAGCTATCATTGGGCTTCAGCTTTCATATTGTAAAAAACTAAAAAAAATTAGTCATCAGTTTTTTTGTTTTTTTTGTCATACTTTTCTGCTTTACACTTTTAATGGATTCATACCCTAATCTGGATTTAACACAAGAGAATTTTGGGAACTTGTTTCAAAGCATAACACAATATCATTCAGCTTTTATATACAGACAGTTTTCATAGTACATTTTGAAGGGTAACGTGCTAAAAGTTTAGCAATACTACTCACTTCACTGAAATTGATCATGTTCTCTTTGGCCTGAAGAATGCCTGGTGTGTCTGGCATCACATGGATCTTTGTCTTATCCTTCTCCCAGGCATCAATGTACCGACGCTAATAAATATAAAGATAATATTAATTAATTTGCATCATCAAAAAAGATCCACAGCAGTAACTATATTATACTATTAAAAGTTTTACAATATTAAATACTTATGATTATACTCCACAGTATTAGTAGTACTAAATATATTCAATGATTTAAGAAAATATATGCAAACATTAAAGATTGCCTTCAAAGGTAGGTCTGCTCTAATAGCAAAGTGTTCCCAATAATTGTTAAAATGATGGCATCTTAAAATGTAACAAATGTAATGTAATAACTTACTTTATCCATAGTGATAGCATTCTGCTTGGCTAAATCAAGATCCATTGAATCCATATGCTTGGTAAAGGAGAACTTGCTGGGGTGTTGGCGGTATTTGGCATCACTCACAATCTCAGAAGCTTTCTTGCTCTTCTCAACATCAAGAGAGCCCAGGGGAGACCAGCCCATTCCTTTGTACCATTGATTGTAGTCTAGCCTGTATTCATTCTGCAGATCAGAGATTACGATATTATTTTAAACCTTAAAAAATACTCTCATGCAATGCAATATATATTTTTTTAATAATACAGTACAACTATTGAGTGTGTGTTTTAGGTCAATGCAGCTGGGAAACTATATGAAGAAAACATAAGGGGCCAAGTTCACCTCAAACTTTTTTCTTAGATATAGATAGAGTGGATGAAGGTGTTGCCTTATGAGAAGTTTATGAGTACTCGCCATTAGCAACTGGGAATATTTGTACATAGATGTTTATATATACATATATAATTTAGGATAAGGAATGTGTAGTGTGTATGAGATGGTTTCTGTAAGGGTTAACTGGGCAGACAGGCTGGGTCTGAGAAAATCTATTTAACAGTCCCCTTTTGATATGCATGAATGCTGGGTGACGAGGTGCCATGGAGCCGTTCTATCTGTATACCTAACTTGGTATACAAAAAAGCCAGGAACACATCACATCTGAAACCTGTAGTGTATGCGGAGCCGCCTTCATTGGCTGTATTCTTCCATGTATAGCTAAGTGCCCCATTCAAGGGAAGTTAACGACCTTCGGTTTAACAAATTTATCTTCAAATCTAATTTTCACTAAAGTCAAGTAGGGAGGGGGTTAGTGATGCAAATTAAGATATTGCCCATATTTGGGAGAGATCCGCCCGGAGGGAGGAGAGAGCTAACAGTAGCCAATCATAGTGACCCTGTTTAAGTCAATGGGAGAAGGGCTCATATAAGGAGAGCCTCAATCAGTACAGAGGAGAGATGAGATGACCTGGGCCCAGGAGTCATTATTTTAGATAAATATAAGAGACCATCTCCCAGCACTTACAATATACTTGCTTTGTCATATGTTTTACTGTTTGATATTTGTAGTGTGATGTACATACTTTGTATTTGAAACTAATATTTAGTCCCTTGCTTAAGACTTTAAATGTGTGTGGTGTATTAGATAGATTAATAACAATTCTATAATAAATGTTTATTATATTGAAGCTTTCACTTCTGGTCAAAAGAACTCTTATTTAACCCTTATCATATCTTTGAGATATTAAATCTTAAATATACATTTATAAATGCAAGAAAGGGGTTTCTATCAGGTTGTTAACAGTGTTCAGCCTAGTCGATATTCCAATCACACACGTTCCTGGACTTTTGAAACGGCTCATAGAAAAAAAGTGGGTGCTGAAACGATCACCAGCTGGGCACTGGAGCCATCAAACAAATGAACATGTTCGCCAAAAATTTTGGACGTTATCTACGATCCATGGTGTGCTGGCGAACATGTTCATTTGTTATCGGTGTTCACACTGGTGAGAATTTCTGTTACTTCCTGTCTAATGCAAGGGTGTTAAAGGGACAATGGAAAGTCTATCCAATGGGGAAAGAGTTAGAAGCAAGAACAATTTTTCAGTTGAATGGTTAGAACTCTTGTGTTTTTTTTCTCCCCCCAAGTCTGTGCCTTTATGTTCCCATAACATTTTAAATTTCTTGTCCTGATGTCAAAGGGTGAATAATTAAGTGTAAATCTCTTCAGAATTTCCCAGATCAAGCAATATAAATCTTATAGAAGTTCTAACTCTTCCCTTCTTATTTCAAAATAAAAAAGGTAGGCTAGAGTTTTTTAAATCTTGGCAACAATCTTGATCACTGGAAAAGGATTTCCAAGAAAAACTGACGTGATTTTCTAAATCCTATAAATAAATAATTTGGATACATTGCAGTATTATTAATATCCATGTCTCTCTCAACTGGGGATATTCACCCTTTCAAAAATTTGGATTGTTCTTTTCTTTAGAAAAATCCAAAATGTCACAATTGTCATTGGAACAGGAGGCGGGAAAAAAATCAAGTGACCTTTTCTGGTGACAACTATCTAACAGGTGATTTCCCTCACCTTAAAGAGATTTCTTCATACTTTCTGTTGTGTCTCTGTTGTGACAAGGAGTAAGGATGTTTTTCTTTTAGTAATATGCAAAATGTTTCTGATATTTAGTCTGCGTACGGTTTATAATTGTGCCCATAACCAACATGAAGCTGTTTCAAGCATATTTGTTCTCATCAACAGCCCATGGCTGCTGTGAGATCTTTAATAGCAGAAAATAACATTCTCTAATTGACTCAGGAACTTACATCACTCTGGATCTGGTTCATGTTCTTGGCAAGCCGGACCTGCATGGCGTCTGGCAGCATGATGTAGTTGTGGATGAGATTCTTGTAATGGGAATTTGAAGCAATATTCTGGGCCGCCTTTGCAGCCATGACGCTGAAGGTGGTAAGTGGTGTTTGGTACTTTGTTTTGGTCTTCTCATACTCCTTCTTGTATTCACGGTCGCTTTGTAGCTTGGCTACATTCATGAAATGCACCAGTTTGGGGTCATCCTGAAGGTTGCGGAATCCCACCATCTTTCCTCTGGATGCTTCATAGGCTTTCTTGTACTTATACTGTGAATTGAGAATAAATGGCATGTTAGAAATCTGTAACATAATGTGAAACGTAAAACAAAATTTTTTAAACCAAGGTGAAAGCCGAGAACCCGACAGAAAAACTGCCATGGAGATTTGGCCGGCAATCCGGGCTGTGTGTATGCTCCATCGGCACTGCCTCGCAGTGTTTCCCATAGGTAAGTAGTAGATCTGGCAGGCAAAAAAATGCCAGGAATCCCGACGGGAAAATAGAGAGCAGGTTCTCTATTTTCCCGCCGGGATTCCCGGCTGTTTTCCTGATGGGAAAACTGCGAGGAAGCATACACACGTCCGGTTTTCCTGGCCAAAGCTCTCCTGGCAGTTTTCCTGCCGGGAAAACCAGTCGTGTGTACGAGACTGAAGGCTTTTATTGCTGAAAAGATGTATGTCTCTTCTGCAAACAAAATTCCTAACCTTCTCGCTAGCAAATATCTAAAGTTTTCACCTTGAGCTGAGCTTGGCTTTGTACCGGGATGAATTAACTCCCCTTCCTTTGCAAGAGTTATGACATCCCCGCCGGCCAATCAAGGTTGAGATGCCCAATCCAGAAGAAGTTTAGACAAAGATGTCAGAGGCAGCAACTGTTGATGTAGTTCCTCTTTACACTTGCTAAATAAACAGATTGAGTATATCTGACAAGTATTTTCTTGCTGTGCTTCTGCACCTTAACCGCAGGCAATGGGGTTAATTTACTAAAGGCGAACATACTGTGCAATTTGGATGTGCAGGTGTAATCTACAAATTCAGTTGTTCCACAGCTTAGTAAATGAGCGAAAGTGCTGCTGACATCCATCATCCAATTATGTGCAAGCAAAAAGGCAGTTTTTAAAATTTTCTTTGCATGTGATTGGGCATTTGTAATAAATTGAAGCTTTACCTCATTTATTAAGCTCTGGGGCAACTGAACTTGCAGAGTGCACAGTCTATTTGCCTTTAGTAAATAAACCCCAATATGTTCTGCAATATTTTCCTGCTCCTGTATTGATGGTATATCTATTTTCTTGTTGTGCTGAATGTGATTGGGGATTAGGTTCATCCTCTCTATAGGGTTGATTTACTGAAGGCAAATAGGCTGTTAACTCTGCAGGGGAATTTTCACTTTGCAATTGAATTCTCTCCTAGCTTATAGAATGACTTGAAGCTCTGCTAACTTCCATCATTCAATCGAGTGCAGGTAAAAATACAGTTTTTTTAATGAGTATTTTTTGTAAAGTGTATTTTCGTCACATTCACTAAGTTATTATTTTGCAATTATTCTCTTACAGAATGAACAGCCTATTTGCCTTTAGTAAATTAACTACTATAGATTGTCTTTGACAATTATCACCTGAACGGAAAGTCATAAGAAATACAAAATTTTACAGTTCTCACTAGAACAAGATTACAAGGGAAATCTTTCAAGGGGAATATCTGTTTTAATGGCCACTGCCTAAGGAATTCCTCTCCTCACTTTTGAGAGATATCTTCTAACTTTCTGGGTAATAAGTAAAAAGAATAAGTGGCAAGCAGTGAAGGGAAATCTCTCTAAGAGCCGGTTCACACTGGGGCGGCATGACTTCGGGGGTGACTCGGCCAGGCGTCCTGAAGACGACTTCAGAGGCGACTTGCAAAATGACTTCTGTATAGAAGTCAATGCAAGGCGCCCCGAGTCGCCCCCAAAGTCGTACAAGAACCTTTTTCTAAGTCGGAGCGACTTGCGTCGCTCCTATTAGAACGGTTCTATTGAATAGAATGGGACACGACTTGTCAGGCGGCTGAGTCGCCTGACGAGTCACCCCAGTGTGAACCGGCTCTTAAAGGACACAGACATAAACCCTGACAACAATGCTATTACCTATTTTATCCAAAACAAATATGTTTTGGCTTAAAATAAAATGTATCTGTTTTTCTAGGATGGATAAATAATGAGGAATAGAACACCACAAATACTTTCCCGTAGGAAATGCAAATCCAGACCCAAAAACCCAGATGCTTGGTCAAGTGATTAGTAAAAGATTACTTAAAGCGGAGTTCCACCCAAAAATTGAACTTCCACTCTAAAGAAAGGTGACCCTCTGACATGCCACATTTGGCATGTCATTTTTTTGGGGGGGGGGGGCGGAAACCCTCTTTTTAGAGGGTTTCAGCTCCCACTTCCTCCCTTGGTCTCCTCGGCGACCGGAAGTAAGTCACCTCTCCCCCCTCCCTCTCTACAATCATCTGGGACACGTCACAGGTCCCAGATGATTGCTCCGCCAATCACGGTGCACAGCGCGGCTCGCGCATGCGCAGTGCGTGCCCGGCTGTGAAGCCACAGCCGGGCACCCACAGTGACAATTCCGGCGCCACGGAGAGGAGTGGGAGACGAGCGGGGCTTCACTCCCCCGCATCGCTGGACCCTGGGACAGGTAAGTGCCGATTATTAAAAGTCAGCAGCTGCAGTATTTGTAGCTGCTGACTTTGAATATTTTTTTTTAGACGGAACACCCCTTTAAAGAAGGCGATTAGTCATTCTGATTCCTGATCCCTTCTTTATTACATATCATGTGCCTAGGCCTTCACGCATTCTGCCAACTCTAAAGGGGAACCTAGATCAGCATTTTCCTCAGGAAAGATCAATATTGCAGCCATTTTTTTATATGCTTCCTAGCAAGACTATTAATATACTGTATGATTATGTTTAAATTTTGCATACAGATTCACTTTAAGTAAAAACTACAAGTTTGTTTAAATGCAAGGGTTTGGTCTTGATTTACAGCACAATCCCTCACAAGGCCACTTGGTGGTAGTCTTTTACTGCAAAGAAAGAAATCTATTTTCTTAAAGAGGTAATTCAAATAAAAAAGGAATTAACCACTCTTATTAAAATCCACTCATGCCAATCATTTAAAAAACAAGATCGATACAATTCATGGGGAGATCTTCAGTGTCCTGCTTTCTCCTCCAGCTAACATATCAGGTTAAACACCACACTACTTTCCTCGTTTGATCCTGTTACTACCAAGGAAGTTGCAAGGAATTTAGTCTGATAGTGTGCATGCAAGACTGATGAAAGTCACTGCCTTTGAGCACCCACTCCTCCCCAATAAACTCCACTCTCATGGCCTATGCAACTTTTTCCTGATTCTCCTCCTACCTATCCCAGCTCAGCTTCAGTGTCACATACAACTCTATCTCCTTCACTCCTCTTTCTTTTTCTGGTGTACCCCAAGGCTCTGTCCTTGGGCCACTCCTATTCTTTCTCTATATATTTTCCCTGGGTCAGTCGGTAAGCTCTTACGGATTCCAATACCACCTCTACACTGGTAAAACCCAGATCTATCTCTCTACTCACCACCTGCACATACCACAAATGTATTAAAGGACATGTCAATATGAATGTCACATCATTTCCTCAAATTCAATATGTCTAAAGCTGAGATTGCAATATTTCCTCCTTCCCGTTTACCCCCTCATACCTTCACCATTAAGATCTATAGCACAATTACTGGTCCCTCCACCAACACCAGGGTGCTAGGTGTAATCCTCCTCTGACTTCTCCTTCAGGCCCCACATATAATCGCTGGCTAAATCTTGCCACCTTAATCTGTGCAGCATTTTCAGACTTCGCCCCTTCTTAAAGTGGTTGTAAATCCCAGTCATGAAATTTGAACAAAGCAATACAATATGGATGTCACATAATTTCTTCAAATTCAATCTGTCTAAAACTGAGCTTATAATATTTCCCAGTCATGAAATTTAAACAAAGCACATATATCTGTAGTGTTTACTTGTCTCTCTCCAGAGTGTTGTTTCTATCTGGTGCTTTGTTCCTCTGTTATCACCATGAGTCTCTTCTGAGAAGTTTTCTCAACACAAAATTTGTGATGGGGAGGAAGAGAAACACACAACTTGCCTAATCAGAATACAGCTCTGCATGTTACTCTGCCTATGTGGATGGGGGGGTTCCCTTTCCTCCTATCAGCTCTCACACAGTGTATCAGAGCTGTAACTACAGTTCTCCACAACCTCCTCTGCACACCCAGATGCAGAAGGATTTGCTTTATTGCTGAATATCATCTGAGGCTAGTCACTCCACTGGGTGTAGGAGAGGGTTTACAGCCACTTTAAATAACGACACCACAAAACAACTTATTCGCTCCCTGGTTATCTGCCGCCTTGACTGCAACGCCCTCCTCAATAGCCTATCTTTACCCAGGCTATCCCCCTTAAGTCTTTCATGAATGCTGCTGCTAAACTTATATATCTTACTAACCAATTCATGGCTTCTGCCCCACAACATACAAAGCCATCCACAACACTGCCCCCAGCTACAGTATCAACCCCAGCTTCAGATTTCGCCCAAATCGTCCTCTCTGCTCCTCCAAAGACATCTTGCTCTCTAGCTGCCTTGTTACCTCCTCCCTCAGGACTTTTTCAGAACCTCTACCATCCTCTGGAACTCCCTACCCCAGTATGCCAGGTTATCTCCTACCCGCCTTTAGTCGATCTTTGAAAACACATTTATTCAGGGAAGCCTACATCACCTCCACCTAAAACTGTACTTTAGGGCACCTCCATCAGATCAACCCCCACAGCTATTACCTTCAGGGCAGGGCTCTCCTAATCCTTCTGTGTTGAACTGTATTGTAATCATACTGTCTCTCTTTATATTGCAAAGTGCTGCGCAACCTGTTGGCGCTATATAAATCCTGCATATTAATAATTACAACTGCTAAGCTACTCGTACATTAACTGCACATACAGAAAATACAGGACCTTTTTTTCTGTGGTGTAACTATATGGAGACATTGCTTTAGCCAGAAAATTTAAACAGACTCCAGTTTCAGTGATATGGTTGTTGGTATCATGCCATTGTGAGGTAACCAACAGCATGCAAACTGGACATGCACAGTTCAACTATTTATATTGGCACATATGTGACTACAGAATAACCCAATCTATGCATGTGCAGACAGTTTGATATTCCGCATGCCTGTTGTGGATATTTCAGCTAAAGACCATAACAATAATACGACAGTCAAAAGCCAGTAACTCGAAAGGTTAAAATCCAATATTCTTTATTGAAAATGATGTTGGGGTAAAAATCCAGGAACAAAACAATTGACAGGTTTCAGCTTATGCAAGCCTTAGTCATTTGATAATGATTAAGGCATGCATAGGCTGAAACATGTCAACTCTTTGTTCCTGAATTTTTATCCAAACATCATTTGCAATGGATTTTAACCTTTGGAGTTGGCAGTTCTTTTGACTGTCCCAAACTTATGGCATCGATAAGGTATTTAGCCATAAAAAAACTAGGTCTAAACCGGAGTGTGTGTCTCCAGTAATCTAAAACTGCTGACAAAAATGGCAAAGCAATGGAGAGAAATCTAAAGTAATGATACCTTCTAGTTAGCTATATGTAGCTCTATGATAAAGCATACAATCACATAAACAGACATAAATAAATTTCAAGCCAGTATAAATGGTGTGCGCTTAGCCTACTGTCTGTGAGGTCAACACGTTTTGTCAGATATGTGGCATCCTAAGGTCCCAGACAAGAAGAGAGCAAGCTAAATCTGCATTCCCCTACCAGCGGATACATGGGCACAATGAGCAAAAAACAAAAAAAAAAAAAAACACATGCAAGTGGAGGCAGCCAGGAAAATACATTTTAGTAAATAAATTCACAAAGGAAGTGAAGAGATGGAAAGGCAGCACAATAATGTAACTGCTCTGGAAAACTGGTATTTTAATTGGCCTAGGGCGGGGATATGCAATCAGCAGACCTCCAGCTGTTGCAGAACTACAAATCCCATGAGGCATAGCAAGGCTCTGACAGCCACGAGCATGACACCCAGAGGCAGAGGCATGATGGGATTTGTAGTTTTGCAACATCTGGAGGTCCGCTAATTGCATATCCCTGGCCTAGGGGAACAATGAGAACGTGCAGAATATATTCCGGAGTGAGTGGCTAATCCCAGCCCACCAGAAAAACAATATTTTTTGCTCAAATCAGCCTGAATGGAATAGAAAATACGAATATACATAGTAAGTCTAATGGGTGCAGCCATACTGTTCCTCCCAGTAAGGGCAGAGCCAGGAGTCTCATCACATAGGAGGATCATCAATAACTGGCTGCCATTCAAAGGATGTTCTTTGGTTGGCGGGCAGTTTCTGACAGTCTGACAGTCCCCCTATGTTACTGACGGACCCCATATGTGACTCATTATATATATTAGTTTGTCTATTCCATTTGGGCTGATTTGAAAAAAAAAAAAAAATTATCTTCGTAATATAATATGCACCTTCTCATCATTCCCCAAGCGTGAATACAATACTAGTTTCTCAGGACAGTTACCTTATTGTGCATTTCCATTGCTTCATATCCATTGGGAATCAAATAACTAAAATGTATCTTCTTGGCTGCCTCCACTTGCATGTGTTGGGGGGGGGGGGGGGGGTTGGCTCATTGTGCCCCTGTGCCTACTCCAGGGATTGATGGGCAGATGTTTTGTCGTAAACGATGGTAGGAGCATGCAGAGTTAGCTCTTTTCTTGTCTGGGTCCTGAAGAAGCCAAATATTTGGCAATAAGCATTGACCTCACAGATAGTAGGCGCACATCATCTATACTGGATTGAAATGTATATATGTCTGTTTATGTGATTGCATGCTTTATTATAGAGCTACATATAGCTAACTAGAAGGTAGGATGCCTATGTTTCTAATAATTGTAATATTGTATAATAAAGACTACATTTTATTTTACTTTAGATTTGTCTCCAATGCTTTGCTGTTATAATTTGCGGTTTTATGTTAGGGAGATACACACGCCGGTTTAGATTTGGACAAGGTCAAAAGTCTCTCTTTTTGGTGTTTAGAAGGTACTTAACCTCATTTGAAAGAGGATTCAAGAGTGGTGGTGCTGTCAGTTTTTATTATTGTTCTCAAAATTAATAGCTTCTGCATTTATCCAGAGAAAAACTTACATCACTAGCAATATCTCTGGAGGCTTTTGCAGCACGGATGGCGATGGCATCAGCTTTGAGGTCATAGCCTTTTTTCTTAGACTCTTCCATGGCTAGTTTGTATTGTTTCTAAAATTTAAAGGTAAAAAGACATTACACAATGAGAAACAATTATATGCAAAATCAATACAGACTATCAACATCTATCAACACTGGCATGCTATATGAAACACAAAGCAAAAATAAAAGAGGTCACCAGTGGTAAGAAAAAAAAAAAAAACAGGAAAGCTGGCCATTTCTTTGTGTGGTTTGACAAAACATAAGAAGCATAGCTGTCACAAGTTTCACTTTTGCAGAGTTTTTAAAAGTTCTTCCCCCTTCATACTGTATGTTAGGTCTATTCTGCTGAAATGGTTCTATGTGGGAACATACATCTCTCAAGATTAAAAAAAATACTAAAGATAAATAGCTGTAGTTACCTGTATAATCACACACGCTTGTTAAAAAAAAGCAAAAAAAACAAGCAATGGCGATAGTTCTCTAAGAACGGAATTCCACTCACTGGGGAGATTTCCTCCAACTTCCTATTCCATTCCCAAGGTAAAGAGTGAAGAAAAATCTCCCCAGAAAAATACAGACAGCAAAAAAAACTTGGTAGAGGTTCAAAAATGTCTTCATTAATCTTTTCAAAAATGTAATTAAAATGTTTTGGATATACATACACTTAGGCCTCATTCACACTGGCACTCCTGTGTTTAGCTTTTCTAAACACAAGAAAAGTGTATCGGAAGTATATCGACCTTTACATTTCCAAGATCACTTTTTTTATATATATATATATATATGTATATGTATATATATACTGTTATGTTATACTCGTATGCACTGTTATACAAGCTGTACACCCACTACTTTACATTGTAGCAAAGTGTAATTTCTTCAGTGTTGTCACATGCAGGGTGTACTTACTTTTGTGAGACACTGTATATAAATATATTTCATTTTTTTATTAAAATTTTAGCAGATATCATTGAGAGTAAAATGGCGATCATTGCAATTTTCTATGTTTTTTTGAAACGCAATTTTCTTTCAAGTTCTCCAACCCATCAGAAACTCTAACCACTTAACTTCCGGTTTATTTAAAACCAGCAGTAATTGGAGTTTTTGACAAATTGGTGGTTGGACACAACACCAGTAACCGAATAGAGTCCGGTACAGGATATTATGAGCGGAGATTCTTCCTACGCTCCAATACTAGACAACAAAATGGCTGCCTCCGTGGCGGCGACAACTTTTTCCTCGTTAGCCGCTGTGCTGTCAAAACAGCTCAGTCTACCTGTACCGGGCCCTATTCTGTTGTCGGTGTTGTGTCCAACCACCAATTCATCAAAATCTCCAATTACTACGATTTTAAATAAACCGGAAGTGACGTGGTTGGAGTTTCTGATGGGTTGGAGATATTGACAGAACACCGGCTCCTCACTGTGCATTTTCGAGCTTGCGCAGTGCTTTGTGAATGGTCCTGCAGCCACCTGGCATATGTGATGTGTCTAATGAGGCTGCGGGACAGGAGGTGGCTGGGCAAGGGACATCATCTTTGTCTAGGCAAAGCAAAGCGTGTACTTAAAAAAAGAAAATTTTTACATGCTTCCTCAAAAAAAACTGTAACTCAGTTAAAGGCTGCAAGCAGTGAGTGAACCAGCAGGGTCTTGTTTTTTTGGGTAAAGTTTTCGCTTTAAAACATAGATAACTTTGAAAAATTCTTACATGCATTTATATATATTTGAAGTTCCCTCTGAATGCATATAAATACATGTTTGACAGTGCCACTGTGAATGCAGCACTAAATCCCTACTCGTTTTACCACTACATTGTACTCGCACAACAACATGGGACACTTAGGCCCCGTACACACGACCGAGGAACTCGACGTGCCAAAAACATCGAGTTCCTCGTCGAGTTCAGTGTGGAAGCCGCCGAGGAACTCGGCGGGCCGACTTTTGCCATTGAACAACGAGGAAATAGAGAACATGTTCTCTATTTCCTCGCCGAGGTCCTCGTCGGCTTCCTCAGCCGAAAGTGTACACACGGCCGGGTTTCTCGGCAGAATTCAGCTCTGAACCGAGTTTCTGGCTGAATTCTGCCGAGAAACTCGGTCGTGTGTACGGGGCCTTAGGGAGCATAGGTGAGAGCTGTTGTCAGTACTTCCTAACCCTGCTTGCAAAATATGTAATGCATAGCTGAGTGGTGCAAAGAAAAATACTTCTCCTGCTGTGTTCTGCAAACATGGGCAGAACTTCCTAACACCCTTAATTTATCAATTCATTCAACCCTTTATTAAAGAAAAATAAATGGTGATCCTAAAGTCATAATATGATCTGTTTGTTTATATTTAATTTATACATGTGGCTTCAGTCATAACTGAACTGTTGTCCATAAGCAGATTTTGTTATACTTCAGTGATCAGTATTTTTGATGTTCACATATAGACATAAGCTCCGTACACACAACCAGTTTTCTTGGCAGAATTCAGCTTCCGACCGAGTTTCTGGCTGAATTCTGCCGAGAAACCCGGCCGTCTGTACAATTTCGCAGAGGAAGCCGACGAGGAGCTCGACAAGGAAACAGAGAACATGTTCTCTATTTCCTCGTTGTTCTATGGGAGCTCTCGGCCCGCCGAGCTCCTCGGCGGCTTCAGGGCTGAACTGGCCGAGGAACTCGATGTGTTTGGCACGTCGAGTTCCTCGGCCGTGTGTACGGGGCCTAAGGCCCCTTTCACATTGAGATGTATTTCAGGCATTTTAGCGCTAAAAATATCACATAAATAACGCCTGAAATAATCCTGCCCCAGCATTCTCAATGTGAAAGCCAGAGGGAAAAAAATCTCCTGCAAGCAGCATCTTTGGAGCGGTATAGGAGAGGGGTGTTTACCGCTCCTATACCGCTCCTTCTCATTGAAATCAATAGGACACAGCGGTACCCGCGGTTTGAGGGCGGTATTAACCCTTTTTCGGCCGATAGCGGGGGTTAAAACCGCCCCGCCATCGGCCGAATATCGTGGTAAATACAACGGTAAAAATCGCGACGCTATACCGCCACTGCACCTGCCCTGCCCCAGTGTGAAAGGGGCCTAAAGCTATTCTGTGCTTTGCCCATGCAAGGTAAAGCAACCAGTCCACTTTAACGGCAACCCCAGCAGCTGCCTTTTATTTGGCCAGAAGGGTTACAGTCATATCTTTGAGCTTACACAGGGTTTAGGATTCTCCCCCCACACTAATGTGACAGCTCTGAGTACCTAATGGGTGAATCACCAAAAACCCCTATAATGTGGTGCGTCACATGATACCAATATTAGGAAAAAACAGCTACTTGTATTTGTTTCTAATGGCTTAAAGAAGTGGCAGTGCAGCAGCGGTGAGTTAAGCATAAGAAAATGGTTGGTAAGGCTGTCTTTAAAATAAAATGATTGTTTATCCTGCATGAAACAAAACAAAATACATAAAGGAGTGCCAGGCCAAAACCGGATAAAAGAGCCAAAGACAATTTTAATTATTGATCATGCTTATCCTGCATGGCCAAACAATATGAGTACTGATCCCAGGCGAAGTACTGAATGATGCTTATTTTTACAAAATATCTGTTGCTTTATATACAGTACCTCCTATGAGAATTGTGCCTCAGACAATAAACTAGGTTATTAAAAGCTACTTTAATACATATCTAGATTCCAAGTAATATATTTAAAATTCATTTCTACTTTGATCACATTTCTAAGTAATGGTCACTTTTAAGTCAGACCTAGAATTATACTTTTATCTCTTCTTTTTTTTCTACTCAGTAATTTAGCAGGCCTATGTGAAGATTTCTTTTTTCACTTAGATGTTCATTATCCTTCTTTACAGCAAAGTTTGAGCCACTTTCAGCTGTCACCTAATTATTATGTATGTCTTGTTCTTTGATGTTGACTTTAGATACTACTGATAAAAGAGAATATTTTATGATAACAGAAATAAATCCTGCACATAATTCCCAGGCATCTGCTATAATGGATTTAAATTTCATGTTGATTCAATGTGAACAGGAATTGGTATAGAAATAGAAGTTTGCATAATACGCAGAACTTGCAGAAATATATTTTATATATATATGGGGCCAGATCCACAAAGAAATTACGCCGGCGTATCTATTGATACGCCGCGTAATTTCAAAGTTCCCGCTTTGTATCTTTGTTTTGTATCCACAAAACAAGATACGACGGAATGAGGAATCGATCCGACAGGCGTACATCTTAGTAGGCCGTCGGATCGTAGGTGTATATTTACGCTGGCCGCTAGGTGGCGTTTCCGTCGAATTCCGCATTGAGTATGCAAATTAGCTAGATACGGCGATCCACGAACGTACGTCTGGGCCGCGCATTTTTTTACGTCGTTTGCGTTAGGCTTTTTCCGGCGTATAGTTAAAGCTGCTATATGGTGGCGTACTCAATGTTAAGTATGGCCGTCGTTCCCGAGTCGAAATTTGAATTTTTTACGGCGTTTGCGCAAGTCGTTCGCGAATAGGGATTTGCGTAGAATGACGTCACCGGCGTAAGCATTGGTTTGTTCCGGTTTAATTTCGAGCATGCGCACTGGGATACCCCCACTGACGGCGCATGCGCCGTTAAAAAAAACGTTGTTTACGTCGGGTCACGACGTATTTACATAAAACACGCCCCCATCACATCGATTTGAATTGCGCGCCCTTACACCCCCAAACATACACTACGCCGCCGTAACTTACGGCGCACATTCTTTGAGGATTAGAAAAAAAAGTAAGTTACGGCGGCGTAGTGTATCTCGCCGATGTACGTGGATCTGCCCCATAGTATATATAGTATTTATATATGTATATATATATATATATATATATATATATATATATATATAGTATCTCACAAAAGTGAATACACCCCCCTCACATTTTTGAAAATATTTTATTAAATCTTTTCATGTGACAACACTGAAGAAATTACACTTTGCTCTATTTTATTAAGCTATCAAAATGGAAGGTGGAAAGTCTTAAGCTGGCCAAAGATAAATCGAAATTTGGCTGATTCAGTAGGGAGCAGACACATTTCAATCAGTGTTTGGCTGTCCTGTTTGCAAAGTTGGAAAACTTTTTTCAATCAGTGGCTGCAGCCGCTGAACAGTGTCGGGGCCCACTGTCAGAATACAATCCCACCCACTTCTCTGCTTTCTCTACAGGCTATGTGCAGCACAGTGAAGATTTTGCCACTCTTTTACAAGAAAATACTCAGTTTTCAAAACCGTTTGGTGTACAAAATATACATTTGTATCATTTGTGGCTATTAAGATATATATATATATATATATACACATATATATATATATATATATATATATATATATATATATATATATATATAAAACAGATTTTGTGTCCTGAGTTAAGTATAAGTGGTCATGCTTGGGAAATATAGACATACCTCACTAATATTGAAAGCATTGGCTTTAGCCAAAAGCACATCCGGAGTATCTGGCATGACATGGATGGTCCTCTTGTCTTTCTCCCAGGCTTTTGTGTACAGATTCTATTAAGCAAAAGACAAATGTGATTTAAACATAAAAACATACCACCTCAATCTGTAGAAAACTGCAGTATTTTGGAACATCTGTCACACAGAAGAGTTATATATATAGTACAATAATAGAACAGTATATACATATATAATGATGAATAATATAATGAATAATGTATTATAATACAGTGCACAATTCATATGCTTTGATAAAAAGTGTACATTAGGCCAATGGATGAGGAGAGCCTTAATTGTGACCTCTGGAAGCACCAAAGAGCCACATATTATATTCAGTATATTTAATGCTGCAGAAGAGTGTCAGAGACTGCAGACATACTGGGGAAGATGGTCAAAGACTGCAGACATGCTATTGTTGTGGTGACATGCTGCAGGGAGAAGTCAGAGACCAAGGTGAAGAAAGCAATGATAGCGACACACCAACAGTCGTTCTAAGTGGAAAATAAAAGTCCTTTAAATCATATGCAGGATGACTTAGAACAAACACCCAATGTGTTTTGGGAGTTACTCTACATATACAAGAAGTATCATCTGCTTGTGTGAGATTTGGGGTCGAGTTAAATAAAACTGCTAGAGATGACCACCATTCCATCCCCTTTTAAAATGAATGCTTCTACTGTAAGGGTCAACAAAGAGCCACATGAAACCCCTAGACTACAGGCTGGGAAACAGGGCATGAAGCCATAGGCCAACTTGATGACTTAAATAGTTTACTAACTACACATTTTCAAAACTTGGTAATCAATTTAATCCCCATCTGATTTGGCTTTTATGATACGTTTTTATTGGGGAGATTATTACATGTGTCATACACATTCATAATATTCTCATGACTTCTGAAAGTTTTGACTGAGCATTGTATAGAATATACTGTCATTCCCATGCAATAAAGAACACTTACCTTGTTTATGGTCTGAGCATTGTTTTTGGCCAGTACCATCTCCATGGAGTCGGGTATACTGGTAAACTTGAGTGTGTCTGGGTGTTGGCGGTAGGTCTTCTCGCTGAGGATTGACATAGCTTTCTTGTTTTTCTCAGCTTCCTGAGATCCATAGGGTACCCATCCAACGCCTCTCATGCACTCATTGTAGTCTGACTTGTAAACATTCTGGTAAAAGACAGGGACATATGTCAACATACTATGCATAATCAACAAAATCATACCCACAAACATATTTAGTTTATTATCCAGAGGAAATTACTCTAGAAACGAAAAAGCTCACAATGTGAAAACCCACCTATATATACAGTATTGGAACTAAATTGACCATTTAGGTTAAGGAGATTGTTAGCAATGTTCTATTTAATATTCTTGCTCAATGTTCTATTAATGGTATTATAAAAATTAAGAGGTTAATTTATACAGAAGTAAACACTTTCCATTTACTTACAAAAGAGGGCTGTACAATGATTTCCACATGACAGTGGAGGGTTATTTGAAGCCTTGGCCCTTATACAGATTAGTGGTGCTGGGACAATAAGACTGTTTAGTGAGACTCATGCCACGTACACACGATCAGGCTTTTGCCCGGCCAAATCACATCGGAATTCCGACGGAATTCCATCGGAAAAATATAGAACATGTTCTATATCTAAAGTCCGATGGAATTCATCGGAATTTCCGATGAAAAAACTCTGATGGGGCTACACACGATTGGAAAATCCAAAGAAAAAAGTCTGTCTGACTTTTTCCATCGGAATTTCCGATTGTGTTTACTGGACATTACTCTCACCTGGATAATTCCTTTAGGAATATGCTGAAACTTTTTTTATTTAATTCTCTATCAATGTCAATATTTGATCTCTTAAACTAACATAGTTACATAGTTAGTCAGGTTGAAAAAAGACTCCAACTATAAAAAAATAAATAAAAAAAAATACCGTACAATCCCATATACCCAATTCTATACCCACAGTTGATCCAGAGGAAGGAAAAAAAACACAGCAGAGCATGCTCCAATTTGCTACAGCAAGGGAAAAAAATTCCTTCCTGATCCCCCGAGAGGCAATCGGATTTTCCCCGGATCAACTTTACCTATAAATCTTAGTACCCAGTTATATTATGTGCATTTAGGAAAGTATCCAGGCCTTTCTTAAAGCAATCTACTGAGCTGGCCAGAACCACCTCTGGAGGGAGTCTATTCCACATTTTCACAGCCCTTACCGTGAAGAAACCTTTCCATATTTGGAGATGAAATCTATTTTCTTCTAGACATAAAGAGTGCCTCCTTGTCCTCTGTGTTGACCATATAGTAAATAACTCAACACCAAGTTCATTATATGGACCCCTTATATATTTGTTCATGTTAATCATATCCCCCCCTTAATCTCCTCTTCTCAAGAGTGACTAAAATTCAGTATCTCTAATCTTTCCTCATAGCTGAGTTCCCTAATGCCTCATATCAGTTTGATTGCCCATCTCTGAACTCTCTCCAGTTCCCCAATATCCTTTTTGAGAACTGGTGCCCAAAACTGAACTGCATATTCCAGATGAGATCTTACTAATGTTTCGAACATTTGAATGATATATATATATAGATATATATATCTATATATATCTATAGATATATAGATATATATATATATATATATATATACACATACATACATACATATATATATATATATATATATATATATATATATATATATATATATATATATATATATTTATACTACGCTTTAAAAGGTAGAATTTCAAATGCAAGCCATCCTATGAAGCCACAAAATAACACTATAACATGAGAGGTCATATACAGTAGGCAATCCACATAGAGTAGGCTTTAGAAAATTACTAATTGAACTACCCATTCCTTCCTTATGTTCAACACTCAGCTGTGTACACTTACATCGCTCTGTATCTGCATCCTGTTTCTGGAAAGTGCAAGTGGCATAGCATCAGGCAAGAGGTTGTAGTTGTGGATGAGACGTTTGTAGTTAATATTAGATGCCACGTTCTGAGACAGTTTGGCAGCAGTCACGCTGAACATGTCTACGGGAGTGTGGAATTTGGTCTTGGACTTTTCATAGTCCTTCTTATATTCACGATCAGATTGCATCTTTGCCACATGCATAAAATGCACCAGTTTGGGGTCATCCTGCAGGCTCTTAAATCCGATGTGCTTTCCTCTGGTTTGTTCATAGGCTTTCTTGTATTTGTACTGTAATTTGGGGGTCAGAAACATACAAATTGATTAGTTATGACATATCATTTCATAAAGGAGTTTACAAAATGGGCCAGTTTGTTGAACAGAACTTATTTTAAAGGGATGTTGGATACTTTCCTTCTAGTCATCATCCTAATAAACTATTATCTGTTCATTTGAAATTGTTATGTGGTTTTTGTTCGACATTTTTAATGTTCTTTCAGTATTAAAAAAAAATCAATCCACTATAGCCAACTGCATATTGGATTATAGTCACGAATTTATATCACAATTCTAATTCTTTCCTTATAGTCACCATCCCTTCAAATATTATCTGGTAATTTAACATTTGGTGGCCTATGATTATCGTTAGAAGTATGTAATACCTTCTCAGTATATCAAGGCCCAATCCTCAACAGTCAATAGCATAATAGTTGAGATTTCCCTCATCCTTACCACACACGCCTTAAATAATTTCTAGAAAACATTTATTTGGCGAAAATGAGAGAAACCTACATCGCTGGCAATGTCCCTTGACGCTCTGGCAGCCTTTATGGATATGGCATCTGGCTTTAAATCATAGCCCTTCTTCTTGGCATCTTCCCAAGCTTGTCTGTACATTTTCTGAAAGTAAAATAATGGGTAATTAACAGTGGAAAATAGGCAAAATGTCATGAAGCCACCAGAATAAAACCTAGTCGTTTCTCAAAGGCAGGAGGATAAACTGTCAGGTTTGAAGGGGGTGCAACTACTTTAAGCCTTATCAAGTCTACAGTATGTACTGTTAGTCACAATTAAAATAGTATGTGCACATAGCAAACATATATGAGCAATGAGTCATTAATACAAGCACAAATTGCACCCTGAACAACTGTGGTGTAAAATATAAAAACAGGTTCACTGTTTTTAAAATGGTCATCATATAAGTCATAGATATTAACTTGCCATATGCCATTTGATACCAATCACCATATAAAATGTTCCTTTTAATTTTTGCCATAAATGTATTAACTACAAACTTTTTTTTAAATGTTATCTATATCAATTAATAACTGATTTTAACTTACGTCACTTGTGTTAACTTGGTTGACTTTAGACAGAAGAATTTCAGGAGTATCTGGCATCACATGGATTTTGGTCTTGTCTTTATCCCAGGCTTTTGTATAAAGTCTCTGAAAAAAAAAATTGCACACTATGAAGCATTATTACCTTTCCATGTGATCACACGATTGGGAACCACACTGAACACTGGTTCTCAATTACTAGCCTGAAATGTGAAGCTATCAGTCACCGCACTAGGAGCGTACATAGGCAAGAGCTCCTAGTTCTCTGGTAGAATGGAAAGTGTGGGTGTCTGGAGTTTATGTGGCCTGTGCTAAACTTTGTGAGAAGTAAAAGACATCTGAGAAGTTATTTTCTAAATAAATGTGCTACCTTCTGGCAACTAACTTTAAACATGTAAAATTACAATGTCATATTTACAAGCAAAAAAATATATAAAATATTATTTTCTATTTTAAATAAAATAAGTAGTTAACTGTACCTTATTCATAGTTACTGCATTATTCTTTGCAAGTACTTGATCCATGGCATCATTTGGAATGGAAAATTTCCATTGATCTGGATTTTGTCTGTACTTCTTTTCGCTGAAGATGTTACTGGCTTTCTTTGCTTTTTCAACATCTAAGGATCCAATTGGAACCCATCCGACACCTTTTAGCCAGTTATTGAAATCTGTCTTATATTGGTTCTATAAAATAATGTGAGAATAATAAGGAAAGAAAAGCATACCTTAATGTGTAAACATAAGATCAAAACTTTGAAAGGGAGGGGGGTTAACCCAACATAAATCCATCAAGGACATTTAGAACTGTAGACCAAGAGGTTAAAAGGGAACCTAATAAATATATTGTATCACCAGTGCATACTCTTTTTTAACTTTTCATCAATAAATAGAATGCTCCGTAAGGAGCTTCTGTCATCACATTTGCTAGAAGGAATGGTCTTTTCTGTGAGGGATTGTGAGCTCACATGAGCATCTAAACAACAAAACTAGAGCTTATTCAATGCAACAATGGTCCACAGGTTTTTTTTGATTCTGGGCTTTAAATGCTGGGTTACATACAAAAGCCTGGATTGGTGCTGGTTAAATGCCGGATATACTCTGAATCAAGCCTCGTACACACGACCGGTTTTCTCGGCAAAAAACAGCAAGAAAACTGCTTCTTGCCGAGAAAACCGTTCGTGTGTACGAGGCTTTCATGTTTCTCGTCAGGAAATCTGGCCAGAATCTCGACGAGAAGAAAAGAGAACCTGCTCTCTTTTTTCTCGTCGAGATTCTTGTCGGCCTGTTTCCCGACGGGAAACCCGAGAGTGTGTATACTTAAGTGTCGCCGTGGAAACCCACGCATGCTCAAAATGACTTTGACGCATGCGCCGTAGCTTCTATGGCATAGGTAGGGTGAAGCAAGATGGCGGCGACGGCATCGAATATGACGAGCGCATGCTCGTCTTACGCAATGACGTCACCGCGTTCTTGCCTTTCAAGAGAACCGCGGTTCTTTTGAAAGGTCAGTGTGTACACTCGGGCAGCAAGAGATTCTTGCCAAGAATCTCGTCAGGAAAAGCGACAGGTTTTTCCTGACGAGATTCTTGTCCGTGTGTACAGGGCCTAAAACATATACTTGTTTGACTTTCCTGTAAAAAAAGCACCATGGAACCTTTACTTACATCGCTCTGGATGTTCATCATGTTTCTGGAGAGTTGTAAATTCATAGCATCAGGCAGAAGGGTGTATGCATGGATCAGCTGCTTGTAGTTCGTATTGGAGGACACTTCCTGAGCTTTCTTAGCAGCAGTGACACTGAACATATCAATTGGAGTGTGATACTTCGTCTTGCTTTTCTCATAGTCCTTCTTATATTCACGATCAGATTGGATTTTGGCCACGTGCATGTAGTGGACCAATTTAGGGTCATCCTGTAGGCTGCGGAATCCCACGTGCTTACCCTTGGCTTTTTCATAGGCTTGTTTATATTTGTACTGGTGGAAACCAAGAAAGAGATGAATATTATGTTTAGAGGTCTGCAACGCCAAATATCTCTTTAGAAAAACCCTATTATTTAGTTTTCTTTTCTCTAAAGTAACTGTATTTTAACATGCTTTTTTACATTTTATGTTTTTCTCTATAAGTGACCATTTATTTATCTTTCTGTTAGCACAGGCTGAGAAATAGGAGGGAGAGTAAGGATGTCTTCAGGACCCTGATTATACCAGGATCTGGGCCAGCTGAGCTGTTTATTTAGATTTAATTTCAGACAGTAAGGCTGCATTCACACCAGGGCATTTTTTAATCGCTGGCAGATTCGCAGTGATTCTGCCTACAATTTAAAAATGCTCCGCTAAAATGACAAATCACACAACGTAAATTTCAGATGCCATTTGTTTAACCACTTCGTTACCGGGCCTATTTTGGCACTGTTCTCCTTTATGTAAAAATCACAATTTTTTTGCTAGAAAATTAATCAGAACCCCCAAACATTATATATTTTTTTTTTAGCAGACACCCTAGGGAATAAAATGGCGGTCATTGCAACTTTTTTTCTCGCACGGTATTTGCGCAATAATTTTTCAAACGCCTTTTTTTAGGGAAAAAAACAGTTTCATGAATTAAAAAATAACAAAACAGTAAAGTTAGCCCAATTTTTTTGTATAATGTGAAAGACGACGTTACGCCGAGTAAATAGATACCTAACATGTCACGCTTTAAAATTGCGCACACTCATGGAATGGCGCCAAACTTCGGTACTTAAAAATCTCCATAGGCGACGCTTTAAATTTTTTTACAGGTTACTATTTTTGAGTTACAGAGTAGCTCTAGTGATAGAATTGTTGCACACACTCTAACGCACGCGATGATACCTCACATGTGGGGTTTGACCGGTGTTTACATATGTGGGCGATCTTGCATGCGCGTTCGCTTCTGCACGCGAGCGACCGGGACAGGGGCGTTTTAAATTTTTTTTTTTATTATTTTTTTTTTTTACTTCATTTTTTTATTTTTACACTTTTTTTGACATTTTTTTTTTTTGATCACTTTTATTCCTATTACAAGGAATGTACACATCCCTTGTAATAGGAATCACTGTGACAGGTCCTCTTTATGGAGAGATGTGGGGTCAATAAGACCCCACATCTCTCCTACAGGCTTACAAGCATGAAATCGGTGAAAAACATTTCACTGATTACATGCCGACAGCCGCGATTGCGGCTTTGTTTACTTCCGGGTACCGGGCGTGACGTCATAACGTCGCGCCCGGCCCTCCGACAGTCATAGAGATGACTGTGACCGTCTGGTCACCAGTCATCTCTATGGTTCAGCAACGCGCGCCGGCCGATTCGTTCTCCGGGCCCCCGATGGCACGGGAGAGCCCGGAGAAGCACCGGATGGCGGCGGGAGGGGGGGGACGTCCCCTCCCGCTGCCTAGAAGAATGATCGAGCGGCGAAACCGCCGCTTTGATCATTCTTCTGGTGCACAGAATCGCCGGCTGAAGACAGAGATATCTGAATGATGCCTGCAGCTGCAGGCATCATTCAGATATCACCACTCAAAGTCCAGGACGTCCCAGGACGTCCTACGGATCTGAAGTGGTTAAATGGCACCTAAAAACGCGGTGCAGTTCTGTGACATTTGTCACACAATCATGCTGAAATCCCTGCAAACCGCATTGCGCGAAGCTTGGCACCCAAAAGAAGCTGCCGGAGGGAGGGAGAGCAGGAGGAGCCAGCAGCACTGCAGGGGGAGAAACAAGAGGATCAGTATCTGCAATAAGGCAGTACAGCCGGTCCTCCTGCTCGGCAGGTGCCCGAACACCCCTTTTGAATTAATAGTACACAGGCCTATGTACAGGAGGACAGGCTGTACTGCCTTGTCATTAGCCCTGGTGCACAGGGTGATTAGGGTGTGCCCCCTGTGCACGCCTTTGGACCCTGAAAGCAATTTTTCCTGATGTTACAAAATACTCTCATAAGACAAAGTAAGAAAATGCATAAGCCCACACATTACAACAGGGGGTTTTAGATCCTGAATGCCGACTTCTGTTAAAACTGCTGTTAAAACAGTGAGGTTCCTCTGGGCTGCATGCAGTCCTCCCCACTCACAAAGGCTTAATCCTCCATGTGCAACAAATCTCCAGAAACGGCTTCACTCCACTGCCTCGCCAGTCACAACTCTGACGTCCTCAAGTAAAATGCAGGGTAAGTAGTTCTGCAATGTATGGGAGGACAGCATGAAGTGTCTGACAGCAGAGGAGAGAGCCAGCTACAGGGTGAGTAAAACAAGGTAAGTATTTGTACTTATCCCTTTCCCTCCTAGCAAAAGCAGCATTTATCCCCTTGCAGTGCAGAAGACATATTTTCAAGTACTGCAGTACTAACTTATGGCACAGTACAAGTAAGTCTTAAAAATGACGTGGAGTGGGGTACAATGATAGATCAGACAAAGACTGATCTGCATGAGAAAAATCATGAAACATACTCACATCACTGGCAATGTTTCGTGATGCCTTAGCAGCAAGAATTGAAATGGAATCAGGTTTGAGGTCATATCCTTTAGCCAGGTGCTTGATCCAGTCAGCTTTATAATAAGACTGAAATATAGGGAAAAAAAGCAAACTTAATAAGTAATGCAGAACCTTTTATTGATCTAATAAGGGTAGATGTTAATGTAATTTTAAATGTAATTCTTTGAAAATCTTCACCTTTCATTAAGTTAATACCTGCCGATTTTGCAATGAAGATCCTTGTTCAGACTCTTCCTGTTATAGAGTGACAATGCTCTGTCCCTGTCTCCCAAATTTGTCCCTATGTTGTTACCCTGCCACACAAGATTCCAATAGAGACTACAAGTGACTGTTTCAGCACACATTACACATGTATGGTCCCCTGTTGGTACCATCAGGAAACCTGCCCTGAGAAATGACATGGAGCCATCTATGTAGTACATGTAGATAGGAAGTGACTGCAATGTAGCTGGAGAATATTAGCAGTAGTGAGATGCAACAAAGGATGAAAAAACATGTGGAATCAGTATTTCAGTTTTATTGGAAAGTCAACTACAGTCTGCCTATGTAAACAGGGCACCTAGCCATTCTGACAGGGGAGAAGATAGACATCTTGTGTTCCTGCTAAGCAGGAACACGGATCTCTGTCTTCACCCAGTCAGAGCAATCCCCACACAGTTAGCAAGCCCCCCCCCCCCCCCCCAGAACAAATTTAACCCTTTGATTGCCCCTGGTGTTAACCTCTTCCCTGCCAGTGTCATTAGTACAGTAACAGTGCATATTTTTTAGCACTGATCAATGTAAAAATGTCACTGGTACTCATAAAGGGTCGAAAGTGTCAGTTAGGTGTCCGATTTGTCCGCCACAATATCGCAGTCCAGCTTAAAATCGCTGCTCGCCGCCATTACTGGTAAAAAAATGAAAATACCATAAAAATATCCCATAGTTTGTAGACACGATAACATTTGTGCAAACCAATCAATATTTGCTTATTGGGATTCTTACCCAAAATATGAAGCAAAATACATATTGGCCTAAATTGACGGAAATTTTTTTTTTTTTTAATTATTGGATGTTTTTCTAAGCAAAAAGTAAAAAAAAATGGATTTTTTTCGAAATTGTCAGTCTTTTTTGTTTATAGCGCAAAAAATACAAACTACAGAGGTGATAAAATACCACCAAAAGAAATCTCTATTTGTGGGAAAAAAGGGACATGAATTTTATTATGGTACAGCATCACATGACTGCACAATTGTCAATTAAAATAACGCAGTGCTGTATCGCAAAAGATGGCCTGGTCATGAAGGGGGCAAAACCTTTAGGAGCTGAAGAGGTTAAATAATAATAATGTTGCTGTTTATGGTTTGATCTACTACCTGATACCTTGTGACAATAATGAATTTACTTTCAATGTGCCCATTTAGATGCCCTCGCATTTCCAGTATGGACTACCGCATCCTTCTGGCAATCAGATTTCCTTTTTTTTTCAACTATTCAGCTGAACTTTTTTTTGGATGGCTAAATCTTTTAAAAACTGGTAGATGGTTATTCAATTATGTACTGAGCTCCATTATTGCATAACATTAGTAGTGGTGTAATCTCACTCACTTCACTTATATTCTGTGCATTGACTTTAGCTTGGATGAAATTAGGGTCATCAGGGTTCAGATTATACTTGTGCTTCACTTTCTCTCCTGCTGATTTGTAGTTTATCTGAAAATGAAGAAAAAGTCTCCTTGTGATATGTCATAATATTATAACTTACACAAAAAATTGTCATTTATAATACTTACATCACTGTGCTGTTTGGTATTGCTCTGAGCTAAAGTTATTTCCATAGAGTCTGGGATGCTTGTAAATTTGAAAGTGTCAGGATGCTGGCGATACTTCCTCTCGCTCAGAGCATTTCCAGCCTTCTTAACTTTTTCAACTTCCAAACAGCCTAGAGGACTCCATCCAATACCCTTAAACCAGGAGTTGTAATCTTCTTTGTAGAAATTCTATAAGAGAACACACAATAGTAGTATCAAAATCACATGGAAACTGTACAGGATGTTAATGCTGTCAATATGTTTTATTTAGTTTTGAATAGCACATGGAAGGGTTAAAGCTTCTTCATTTTTCCCTTTGGGAAGATATCCCCTTACTTCCTATGGGGATAGTAAGTGATAGGAAATCATTCAATAGGGACAAAAAACAAAATAAAGACAAAAACACAGTTGGAGAACGGTTAGAAATTCTGAGAATGTTTTTATATTGAAGATGGGATCCCCTAAGAATTATATATTAACTAAAACGTGTTATTGTTTGTGCTTTATTATATATCCAAAGTTAGACACACACAGTTAGACATGCTGGGGCAGATCCACAAAGAAGTTACGCTGGCGTATCTATTGATACGCCGCGTAACTTCTAATTTGCTCCGGCGTATCTTTGTTTAGTATCCACAAAACAAGATACGCCTGAAGCTGTGCTAGATCCGACTGGCGTACGTCTTAGTACGCCGTCGGATCTAAGGTGCATTTTTACGCTGGCCGCTAGGTGGCGTTTCCGTCGATTTACGCGTCGAGTATGCAAATTAGCTAGATACGGCGATCCACAAACGTACGTCCGGCCGGCGCATTTTTTTACTTTGTTTCCGTAAGGCTTTTTTCGGCGTATAGTTACCCCTGCTATATGAGGAGTATCCTATGTTAAGTATAGCCGTTGTTCCCGCGTCAAATTTTTAATTTTTTACGTCGTTTGCGTAAGTCATTCGCGAATAGGGATTTGCGTAGAATGACGTCACCGTCGGAAGCATTGGCTTGTTCCGGGTTAATTTCGAGCATGCGCACTGGGATACCCCCATGGATGGCGCATGCACAGTTAAAAAAAACGTTGTTTACGTCGGGTCACGACGTATTTACATAAAACACGCCCCCATCACAGAGATTTGAATGCCGCGCCATTACGCCGCCAAAGATACACTACACCGCCGTAACTTACGGCTCAGATTCTTTGTGGATTTGAAAAAAAAAAGTAAGTTACGGCGGCGTAGTGTATCTTAGATACGCTACACCCGGCGGAATAATGCGCCGCTGACTGTGGATCTACCCCGCTATGTTTTACTATTTACAAAGACAACATCCTGCTGTCATAAGTCAAGGTCAAGATCATTCATACACTGCAAATGTAAAAGTTTGACAATAAAAGCTTGACAGAAATTTAAAGTCTTCCTCACTCTGTTCAATGCTAGAAATAAATAATTTAACTGGAGTTAGGCCTTAACAACCTCTTTGAGAAAATGCTTCACCAAGCTGCAACCCTCCAGCTGTTTCAACTACAAAGCTTGGAGTCACTGACTGGCTGGAGTACCCAAGCCTGTTTTAGCCCATACTCACATCACTCTGAATCTGCATCATGTTCTTAGACAACCCCACGCTCATGGCATCCGGTAATAAGGTGTAGTGATGGATTGGCTGCTTGTAATTGGTGTTGGTGGCTATTTCTTGGGACTTCTTGGCAGCTGTAATGCTAACCATGTCAAGAGGAGTGTGATATTTGGTCTTCAATTTCTCATAGTCCTTCTTGTATTCCCGCTCAGACTGCATCTTAGCCACAGCCATGAAATGCACAAGTTTAGGATCATCATAGATGCTTCTGAAGCCAACATGCTTACCTCTGGCTTTCTCATAGGCTTGTTTGTACTTGTACTGAAAAAAAAATGACAATAATTTTGATATATTATCACAAACAATGTGGACAAACGATTGAAGCATATGTGTTTCAAGGTGCTAAAGGTTTCAAATTTGATTATATGGATATATATCTGCTATATTAATACAATAGGGTAACAGTTAAACACAACATTATTATCAGTGGTGGCAGCCTATGGTTTTAGGGGTGCTTGGGCCTGTTGTAATCTCAAGTTGATTTATCCATCCACTTCCTAATGAAGCAGAACATAAGCTATACTATTAATGGACCAATGGATTAATATTATTAATATACCAATATTATTAATGCATTTAGTATTATTAGAGCCATCAGTACTTACGTCACTGGCAATATTTCTGGAAGCTTTGGCAGCAACAATGGGAATGGAATCACCCAGAACATGGTGTCCTTTACTGATGGTTTTCTGCCAGTCCTGCTTGTAAAAACTCTGAAAAAAAAAGATTTTTTTTTTATCTATCAATCAATGTGTTTTTCATTATTCATTATTTATTTATGATAAACAGGTAATTAATGACAGAGATAGAAGTCACTAGCAAAAAACAAAGTTCTGCTCATCCTAGTTTTTTTGTGAAATTTTAATTAATACAAATAAATATATCTATATAATATTTTATAATATATTATATTTTACAACTGGAATTGTATCCTTAAGGAGATTATATCTTCAGATATCTTAAGCAAATGGCTATTTTTCTAATGAAGCCTTAAATGGTACTTAAACTTAAATCTGTACTTAAACATTAGTAACAGTTACAGACAAAGGATCTACCGGTAATTGCCTTTGTGCAATTAGAATAAAACAAGAAACTTACATCACTAATGTTAGCAGAATTGTACTTGGCTTGAATAAACTGAGGTGCATCTGGGGGCAAATGGTACGTGTGCAAGGTCTTCTCTCCTGAGGATTTGTACAGTTTCTGTAAAAAAAAAAGTTAGACTGAATTAATGGGAAGCACATTTATACTTTTACTTTACTTCACTTTAAGTGTGCATCAAAACACAACAACCCAAATCATGGTTCCTTTCACAGTTTAAGCCATGTTGTTTTTTCAAGGATGCTGAAGGGGCCAAACTACAATATCGTCAAATATGCATGTTGTGGACTACATTCACCTATATCAACATTGTATATAAAATGACTTACACAAAATGGACCCACTGACTAATCATTTTTGCAGCACTGAACCTGATCATCTCTGGTAGGCTCTGTGTGACCTCCTCTGCACAGATGGTTGTGGACAATTAGGGTCAGTTCTGGCTTGGATATTGAGTATTGACTTGCAAGAGTTCACATCAGTATAAAGACTGTGGCCCAGATTCACAGTGTGGGCGCACATTACGCCGCCTTAGCGCAAACGCTGTACGCTACGCCAACGCAGCGCAGAGAGGCAAGCATTGAATTCAGCAAGCCAGTGCTCCCAATGCTGCACCAGCGTGGCGTGGATTTCGTAGGCGTACGCCGGCGTAGGTGGAAGTGGGCGTGACCCATGCAAATGAGGCGTGACCCCATGCAAATGATGGGCCGAGCGCCAGGCAGATACGTATCACGAACTGCGCATGCGCACACCCCCCCCCCCACGCCTGCTCACTACCACGCCGGCACAACTGCCTAAGCTACGCCGGATCACACGTCCAACGTAAAATACGCTGGTCTGTGTTCCCTGGTGCAAACCTCTGCATGTCTGCTGCTGGGTTGCACCTCCTTTATGGGGAATAACTTTACGCCGGACGTACAACTTACACGCACCTCGCGTAGCATGCGCCGGGCAAGCGCAGGTTTGTGAATCGCCGTATTTCCCTAATTTGCATGTTTGAATGGCTAATCAATGGGAGCGGCACTATGCTCCCAGCCTAAATGTGCGCCCACCCTACGGCGGCGTAAGCAAGTTACGTCGGCAGGGTGTAGCCTGTTTTTAGGTGCATATCTGTTCGTGGTTCTGGCGCACAGATACGACGGCGCACATTTGAACTTACGTCGGAGTAACTTGTTATACGTCGGCGTAAGTGCTTTGTGAATCTGGGCCTGTGTCTTCAGTCAACAGATGGGCAACAGATGTGCAAGTTTTGGGGAAGAAGAGGAAGTAGACAGATGCCTGACTATCTATTATCAATAAAATTCAGGGTTCAAGCAGCTCACTCAGTAACATGTAGGATAAACATGCGCGGAGGCCAGCTTGTTTAGTTTGAGTGATGGCATGAAACCCCAATTTCCTCATGAATTGGCATGTTTTAACTAACAAAAGAAAATTATAATCAACAGGTAAGGTGTACGTTTAATAAACCGTAATAAGCCAAGATCATAATGATCACCGTTGCCGGTTTAATATACTGACATAAGGACCGGAGAACATGTTCTCCACTTCTCATCACAGCACATGGCCATTTTGTATGCACAAATATATACAGTATTTATTAGACATGTGCAGACTGGAATATTTTGTTTAGTTTTTTCGTTTTCGTTTGGAAAATAAATTTATTTAGTTACTCCCGAAAATCGTTTTGATTTATTTCGTTTTTCGTTGGGGAATAGCTTTCGTCCGAAAATCCAATAATACTTGGTTTCTGTCAATTGTTCAAACGAATATTCGACGGAACGTCGAATCTTTACGTCGAATTGTACATTTCCGTTCGAATATTCCGCCTACAAGAATTCTAATGTTGTATGACTAGTAATAATGTCGAATCTATTTTCTCATAAATCGAAATCTATTCTCTGTAATGTCGAATCTATTATTTCTATAGTGTCGAATCTTTTCTCTATAATGTCGGATCTTTTCTCTATGATGTCGAATCTTTTCCCTATAATGTCGAATCTCTCTATATCTAATTTTTACCGCAACGAAAACGAAAATAAAGCATTTTTTATGTCGGATCTTTCGGTTTTCGTTTCTTGCACTTTCGTTATCGTTTGTTAAAACGATAACGAAAAAAACAGATTTTCGGACGAAAATGCATTCTAACGAAAACTAATGCACATGTCTAGTATTTATATACATATACGTATACACACACACATATATATACAGTATGTATACACACAAACACATATATACAGTATGTATACACACACACATATATATATATATATACACAATCACATTAATATATATATATTCATGTGTTTGTGTGTAAATACATATATACTGTATATATGTGTATACATATATATAAATACTGTATATGTGTGTGTGTGCATATATGTGTGTATATATATATATATATATATATATATATATATACACACACACACATGTGTATATATACAGGATATATATATTTAGTTATCACATGTCTGAAAACATGTCATTACATGTTCTTTTAAACCTTAGTTTCACTTTTTGAACTCGGCTGCACCATAATCTCACAATATCTCACAAGATTACAGGCAGCCCACCCACTTTTACACAGATCTTGGCCGTTTTCAGAGGAAACACTTCTCCTCTGTTCTCCCTCTGATAACTAAAGTTCTCAGTTAATTAAACCGGCTGCAGAGGAGATAATTTTCCTCTGAGAACTGCCGAGAACTGAACTGAGAAAAAACTTCTCAGTTTATTAAACGGACACCATAATTAGAAACCTGGGTTGAAACATAAAAACAAATGATAAGAAAGGAAATGGTGTTAAGGCCACTTACATCACTGAGTTGAAGAGCATTTGTCTTAGCCTGGACCATGACAGGAGTATCAGCTATACTTGTAAACTTTATGGTGTCTGGATGCTGGCGATATTTCTTTTCATTCAAAGCATCACCAGCCTTCTTGGCCTTCTCTACATCAAGGGACCCGATAGGAATCCACCCTGTGCCCTTCATCCAGCTGGTCAGATCAGACTTGTAGATGTTCTATAAAGGAAACAAATCAAAAGCTTAAAACTAACTTGGTGGTTGAGTTTGACTAAGCCAATGTCTCCCAAACCTTTGTTAATCATGCTACACCACCACGTGACAACCTTTGCAGTAAATACCACATGTACAACTGAAAGGCATTGGCCTTCTGAGAAATAACGAAGGTTCTTCCAAAATATTATGCTGGCTTTGTGTTTTCTGTATCTCTGTAAAAGTGGAGTTTGACACTCTCAACTACAGCTGAAACATTACTGTTTTTTGTTATGCAGAACTACAGAACTATCATTACAGAATCTGGTTTTCAGTCCTTGGTTGCTTCCTGCTCTTTTTAGATATTAGCTGTGTGTGTGTATATATATTCCCACAAGCACTACGACGAGGAAGCACTGCAGACCACTAAGCTCTGAAGAAAGGGGTACGCCCCCGAAACGCGTCAACTGTAACATTAACTGTTGGTTCAAACGATTACCGTGTTCCACTGATGTTGCTGGATATCTGCTGCATTACTTTTAAAGCCTGATTTTAACTCCAATTTGTGAGTATAACTATTGATTTTAATTTTTGAATAAATTCATTTTATCAGTATCACACTAGGTCGGTGCGCCCTCCACTCTTTTTTCTCTTTTATAGTTTTATGAATTCCCACGATTCTGAGGAGGGCTGCAAGACTCTAGAAGATAACTTTTTATTGAACTGCACCACCCCTTAGCACTTCCTGAAAATACCAGAATTCAGGAGACTTGTTTCTGTTTATGAACTACAGAACTGTCATTACAGAATCTGGTTTTCAGTCCTTGGTTGCTTCCTGCTCTTTTTAGATATTAGCCCTATTACTACTCCAAACTGAAATAACCATCTATGCCAGATACCTACATACTTTAACAGCTGTTTAGCTGAAATGTAATGATTGTCACTTTACAGTCTGTTCAATTAATTCATTTAAAAATACATCCATCTGCCTATGTACTGCCAAAGTACATTCAATTCATTTTATCTCAAAAGGACTCTGTCACAACCTGAGAATTGGAACACCTGGGACTGTAAAACTCAGGTTCTAGTGCAGTAGAAAGGGCTAAACATGTGTGGCAGGGTACCAGTCTTAGCAGATGCAGGAGTAGTGTGATCGTACACAAACAAAGGTGTCCCAGGATCTAAGGAGATGTCTGGCCTTCACCAGAGCCGCTGGAGATGTGGCTGTTGCCCTGCAAGGCAGCCCCCTGGACGCGGCTCTCTAACACACAAGCACAGTGCCAGAAAATAGCAAACAGGAATGACTCAGTGTGCACACAGGATACAAGGTACCAATGAGACTACTGCAGCAAGCTAAGAAGAGACAGTAGAGGGAGGACGCAGTGAGCAAGCGTGAAGCACAGTAGAGCGGGGGGAAACTGCGCAGCAGCGCAGAGAGAGGTGGACACAGCAAGCAGGAATGAGAGGCAGGAGGGAAAACAACAAGAAACAATGTTGTGAAGAGCACCTACAGAGGCAGAACACGAAGAGATGCACGGACAGGAACCTAAGGGAATACAAGAGCTCAGCAAGAGAGAAAACACTGAGAACAATGACAAGACCAAACAAACACACACAGTACAAGTATACTCAAGCAAGAGCAAATGCCACAGGCAACAGGGAAGTACAGCTACAGCATGGAGAAGCATTGCTCGAACACTAACCCACAGGTGCATGCGCTCAATAATACATAGGTTCAGGGCTCATTTGGCAGGAACCCAAGCAGCTCTGACAGAAGGAAAAACCCATCGCTGGATCTATGTACATGGAACTGTGGCAGACCCAAACCACATCCTATAGTTAGACAGTATGCTGCTTTCTGAATGAAGGCTATTGGTGCCATAGAGGCCAACATTTCTTCTCTACAGTTTAAATTACATTCTATTTGTAGTGCTTTCATTGACAGTCTTTACTAGAATTACTTTGTTTGCCACAAGTTGGAACTACACATCATTCCTAAAACATATAAAATGAGCCTATGCATTACCATTGGTACATGTCCCACAGTTTAAGAAACCCCTAGAAAGACAGATTTTTTTTCAAAAAGAATCAACTCACATCACTTTGTATTTCCATCATTTTCTTGGACAGTTCAATGCTCATAGCATCTGGTAGGTAAGTGTAGTGATGGATTGGCTGTTTGTAGCCAATGCCACTTGCAATATCCTGAGACTTTTTGGCAGCCACCACGTTGACCATATCCAGTGGAGTATTGTATTTGGTCTTTGACTTTTCATAGTCTTTCTTATATTCACGCCCAGACTGAATCTTTGCCACATGCATGTAGTGGACAAGCTTAGGATCATCTTGTAGACTTCGAAAACCGACAAGTTTCCCTTTCTGGGCCTCATAAGATTTCTTATAATGTACCTAAAACAAGTACAAAGTACATCCAAACAATTACATATTACAACCATGACATAATTAAACTTCTGTTATATATAATTGAATGTAATCAGAGTAACAGAAATGCTACTGTAAACGAGTCAATGTGTTTAATTTCTGTTACTCTTTTGATTATATATTGCCTCAGAAATACATGATGTACTTTCTGTATAAAAAAAATTACAACACAGTAGTTGTGCCTGCTTCTTTTTTCAGTACAAGTCTATAGACATCTCAGGCCCCGTACACACGGCCGAGGAACTCGACGTGCCAAACACATCGAGTTCCTCGGCCAGTTCAGCCCTGAAGCCGCCGAGGAGCTCGGTGGGCCGAGAGCTCCCATAGAACAACGAGGAAATAGAGAACATGTTCTCTATTTCCTCGTCGAGCTCCTCGTCGGCTTCCTCTGCGAAATTGTACACACGGCCGGGTTTCTCGGCAGAATTCAGCCAGAAACTCGGTCGGAAGCTGAATTCTGCCGAGGAAACTGGTCGTGTGTACGGGGCCTCAGATTGTAGAATTGTTGAAAGCAGTGAAAGTGTTATGCCCTGTACACACGATCGGTTCATCCGATGAAAACGGGCCGATGGATTTTTTCATCAGATATCCAATGAAGCTGACTTTCATCAGTCGTGCCTACACACCATCAGTTAAAAAAACGTTTGTGTCAGAACGCGGTGACGTAAAACACAACGGCGTGCTGAGAAAAATGAAGTTCAATGCTTCCGAGCATGCGTTGACTTGATTCTGAGCATGCATGGGTTTTTAACTGATGGAATTCCCCACAGACGATCGTTTTTTCTATTGTTTTTTTAACCATCAGATAATTTTAACAGGTTCTAAGTTTTTTCACAGATGGGAAAAAAACTATGGGACCCACACACAGACCGTTTTCATCAGACGAACCGATCGGGTGTACGCGGCATTACTTTATGCTAAAGTTTAATCTAAATATTTTTTGCCCTAATTGGTGTCTTCTTTCCCACATCATCACGATTATAGAACTGACTCAATGGATGAAAGGGGCAACCAGGGACAGTAATACTGAGGTGGAAGGGGCCATGCTGGATGCCCTTTAGCCATAAAAAAAGGAAAAACTATCTAACTTGTTGCAGCTTCTAATGCATGATAGAGGAATCTCATAGTGTGCAGTGATAGTAAGTAATTTCAGTACAGAAGGGGAGCCTGTACAAATGTGCAAGTCTGTAGGTTCTAATCCCATCTATTCAGTCTGGAAAACATTACATCCCATTATATACCCCACATCTAAGGCCCCATACACACGATAGAATTTATCCGCAGATACGGTTCAGCGGACCGTATCCGCGGATAAATCCTCTCTAAGATTTCAGAGGATTTCAATGCGATGGCGTGTACACACCATCGCATTGAAATCCGCGCTGAAATCCTCTGCCGATGACGTGTCGCGCCGTCGCCGCTATTATGACGCGGCGACGGGCGCGACACTGTCATATAAGGAATTCCACGCATGCGTCTATTCATTACGGCGCGTGCGGGGAATCCCTTTGGACGGATGGATCCGGTAAGTCTGTACAGACGAGCGGATCCATCCGTTGGAATGGATTCCAGCAGATAGATATTCTGTGCATGTCGACAAATATTTATCTGCTGGAAATCCATTCCAGGGGAGATTTATCTGCGGATAGATATCCGACGGAGTGTACACACCATAGGATCTATCCGCAGAAACCCATTTGATGGGATTTATCTGCGGATAGATTCTATGGTGTGTATGGGGCCTCCGAACTGGCCGTTCCTATGATAAAATCTAGTGAGGGGAAAAGAAAGTCCACCAAGAAAGCATATTTTTAATTTACTCCTGTAATAAAAATGATGTCATATTACTATAATGTTGTGCTTACATCACTAGCTGCTTGTCTAGCAGCTTTGGCAGCCTTGATAGAGATAGCGTCAGACCTCAGATCATATCCTTTAGTCTTTAGTTCTTCCATTTCTTGTTTGTAACAATTCTGAAAAAAAAGATATAATCAATTTAATCTGAATAACAACACAGAGTTAAAAATAATAAGTATGTAGGAGTAAATCTTACATTGCTTATGTTATAGGCATTAACTCTGGCTTGGATAAATTCGGGAATATCTGCAGGTAAGGAATATTTATGAATAACCTTTTCTCCTGCTGCTTTATATAGAATCTGCAAACAAAAAAGAAAATATATGAACTGATGGATTCCATAGACAACATTGCATGCAACATTCAAGGGTAGCTCCATGTATGGAATTACATATATATGAATTGTTTTACCTGACTGCTATTGCCCTGACTCCTGCCTGTTTTCTAGACGTACCGCCCCTTCTTTCCCACAACCTACAGAGCAGACTCTTTGACTGCAAAACTCACTTTAATTTTATTCTGAAGTGTAGAAACTCCACATAAAGACACATTTCAAATAATTACAACCCGTAAAACGATTCCATGACTTTTGAAGTTCCAAAATTCAAAGGTGTTTTAATAATGTATTGTTGCTCAAAGTTTCTTCAAAGCTGAATATTACCCGTAACAACTTGATTAAAAATAATATTCTTTAGCTAGGAATATACATTCCACATTAAAAACTATGGGCCAGATTCGCAGATATCTGCGGCGGCATAACGTATCGTCTTTACGTTACACCGCCGCAAGTTTTAACTTACGGCGGTGTAACGTAAAGCCATCCGGCGCAAGCCCGCCTAATTCAAATGGGGCGTGTACCATTTAAATTAGGCGTGTTCCCGCGCCGAACGTACTGCGCATGCTCCGTTTTGAAATTTCCCGCCGTGCTTTGCGCGACATGACGTTGCCCCGACGTAATGTTTTGAATGGCGACGTGCGTAATGTACTTTCGTATTCCCGGACGACTTACGCAAAAAAAAAAAATTTAAATTCGACGCGGGAACGACGGCCATACTTTAACATGGGCTGTCTATTGTTACACCACCTCAATAGCAGTCGTAACTTTGTGACGCGAAAAGACGACAAGCGACGACGTAACGAACGCGCGTACCTTCGTTGATCGCTGTAAACAGCTAATTAGCATACCCGACGCAGAAAACGACGCGATCTCCACCCAGCGGTGGCCGAAGTATTGCATCCTAAGATCCGAAGGCGTACGAAGCTGTACGCCTGTCGGATCTTAGCCAAATGCCGTCGTATCTTGTTTGTGAATTACAAATTAAGATACGACGCGGCAAATTTGAAAGTACGCCGGAGTATCAGCAGATACTCCGGCGTACTTATTCTGTGAATCTGGCCCTATGCTACCAAAATTAGTGTGTGCTGTAAATTGCCTCCAGCATTGCTCCTGTTTCTTCTTGACGCAGGCTGACATTTTGCTAAAACCCATGAGCTGCAGAAATTGTTTTATTCTGTCAGCAGTTCAGCCTCTAGTGACTCTGATTTTTGGCACAGTGCGAAAATAGAGAGCAACTGAAGCTGTGCAGAGCAGGATAAGACCATGCCCTACTGGATTTTAAATAGTTTAGGCAAAGGGGCCCAGCATTAGGTAGTCTATCAAGACTTAATTTTCTGACTAAAGTTCCACTTTAACCACTTCCCTACCGGCCCATAGTAAAATGACGTCCACAAAGAACTTCTGCCGTTCAGAGTGGACGTCATATGACGTCCTGGGCTTTCCGGGTGGATATCTGAATGATGCCTGCAGCTAAGAGGCATCATTCAGATATCCTTCTAAACTGCCGGCGATTCTGCACAACGTAAGAACGATCATAGCGGCGGTTCCGCCGCTAGATCGTTCTTACAGGCGGCGGGAGGGGACATCCCCCCCTCCCGCCGCCATCCGGTGCTTCTCCGGGCTCTCCCGTGCGAATCGTCCGGCGCTCGAAGGAGCATAGAGAAGACTGGTGACCAGATGGTCACCAGTCATCTCTATGACCGTCGGAGGACCCGGGCGCGATGTGATGACGTCACGCCCGGGTCCCCGTAAGTAAACAAAGCCGCGATTGCGGCTGCTAAGCAACCACAAGCATGAGATCGGTGAATTTTTTTTCACCGATTTCATGCTTTCCAGCCTGGAGGAGAGATGTGGGGTCTTATTGACCCCGCATCTCTCCATAAAGAGTACCTGTCACACACATTCCTATTACAAGGGATGTTTACATTCCTTGTAATAGGAATAAAAGTGATAAAAAAAAAAAAAAAAGGGTAAAAAAAGAAATAAATATATAAAAAAAAAAAAGAAATAAAAATTTATTTTTTTAACGCCCCTGTCCCCGGTAGCTTGCGCGCAGAAGCGAACGCACACGCAAGTCCCGCCGACATATGTAAACGCTGTATAAACCACATATGTGAGGTATCGCCGCGTGCGTTAGAGTGCCAGCAACAATTCTAGCACTAGATCTCCTCTGTAAATCTAAACTGGTAACCTGTAAAAAATTTCAAATCGTTGCCTATGAAGATTTTTAAGTACCGAAGTTTGGCGCCATTCCATGAGTGTGCGCAATTTTAAAGCGTGACATGTTAGGTATCTATTTACTCGGTGTAACATCATATTTCATATTTTACAGAAAAATTGGGCTAACTTTACTGTTTTTAAATTTTTTTAATTCATGAAACAATTTTTTTCCCAAAAAAAGGCGTTTGAAAAATTATTGCGCAAATACCGTGCAAGATAAAAGGTTTCAATGACCGTCGTTTTATTCCCTAGGGTGTCTGCTAAAAAAACATATATAATGTTTGGGGGTTCTGCGTAATTTTCTAGCAAAAAAATTATGATTTGTACATGTAGGAGAGAAGTGCCAGAATAGGCCTGGTATGGAAGTGTGTATAACTGCCCGGTATGGAAGAGGTTAAACAAGATAATAGCATTATCATCATTGAAGGGTTTAAAGGCATACAGTACTTACATTACTCCTCTGTTTCTGGTTGATTTTAGCTTGGACCATAACAGGATCATCTTCTACAGAAGTAAACTTATAAGTATCTGGATGTCGTCTGTATTTTCTCTGTGGAAAGAAATGAATTATTATTATTATTACTAAGTAAAATAACAGCAAATGTACCAATTATATCTCATATACTTAGTATGAGTAACAGAGAATCAACCAAGAGTGATAAATCTTTCCAAATGGTGAAGTTCTTTTCCAAGATAAAGATAGGACATAATTTGTAGAATAATAGTGTTGTTCTGCTACAGAAGTGATGATTTTATGGTAAAGGAAGATATCCATTGTTTCTTGATTGTATTGACCACTAGGGTCAAACTTCAGTGATGCTTTTTTGACCACAGATTTCTATGGTCACAAAGTTTTTTGTTTTTTTTTTCAAATTATTTATTTTACATTTTTTATAGACTATCACAATGAGCTTATGGAAATAATAGTACAGAAAACTCATCAATAGGAAAAGGGATACAGCTGCACACTACCATCAATCCAACAACGGTTTGTTGTGTCAACATAGACTGCTACCAGGACATAGGACACAGAAAAGAGGTGACGCGTTTCACACACTTAAACCATGGTTTTGAAGAAGCACAAGTTAAATGTGAAACGTGTCACCTCTTGTCTGTGTCCTGGTGGCAGTCAATGTTGACACAATAAATCATTGCTGGATTGATGGTGGTGTGCAGCTGTATCCTTTTTCCTATTCCTCATATCACAGTGGCGAGCCAGGGCTAGCTGGGGCTAGCACCCCACCCATTTAATCCATTTGGATTACCTTCACCTAGAGCAGTGTTTTCTTTCTACAGAAAACTGATGACAACAAAATGTAAGCAAGATGCTGACCATTGCACCGACAGGTCATAACATATCCAATTACAGTATAGATTTAATTTTAGTAATTTCCTGAAAACTATAGTCCAGAATCTTCTGAATTGGAATCATGGCATTTATGAAATGGTATTTAAACCCTTAACTGACATGGTCACAAAGTTATATGCATCTAAGATGCAGAACGTTTGGAGCTGCTTGGTCAAAGATAGAGGCTTTTGGGATAGCTCAGGTTCCTTTGTTGGGTTTATACATTTCTGAAAAATAGTATCTAATACTTGCATATTTATACACAGGATTACAAGAGGGGCAATGAAATATGCACATTTTAAAAAAATACAACAATTTTATCTTTACACACTTTAGTGGTAAAGTCTATTGTAAGAGATAAGAAAATAGGCATTTAGAAGAGTTATTGGGGTAACTTAGATGAGCATTTCAGATACAATTCTTCAAACCCTCAAACTGCATGCATTAATCAATAGCTAACACGGTGCATACCACATGTATCTCAAATAAGCTAAAGAATTATTATATTGAATAGTGCCTTATATATAGTGAAAGGTTAATTTTGCTCATATGTATCTCCTGAACACTTACATATCATAAGGGAAGAAATTATACAAGGGGCAACTTGACAACTCTTTTAAGATCTTGCTACCCTTAAAATGATGACCATCATAGCAGGGAGAAACCATTATAAACCCTCAAAGGTAAAGGCATAAAAGTATGAACTCCCATTGGAACAAGACCATTTTTACAGGCCAGGAAACAATACGACCCCGTGTTTTTGCTAAACTTCTTAGAGCTTATCACAGTAATTTCATATTGTGGGCAGAAATAATATTTAAAAAATTGCTGTTTATTAAACACTGAAAGCAGCTGCTGTGGTTAGGAGTTAATGCATCGTCTGTGCAGTAATGATACATGACCTATAACAGTGGCAATAAAGTTACTGGATAGACGGATTTTCCCATATATGGTTTGGTATCAATAGGTTTTTACACGTTTTTAAATAAAAACACCAATTATACACAATTAAAACTGGATAGATGTGACTGTCAGAATGAGGCTGGCCACAATAGTTTCACAAATTAGCATTGGCTCTGGGAATATTAGACCTATATTGATACATGTGTTGGGTGTACAGAAAATATGACAGTTTTTTTTAACAGGGAACAGGTATACTAAGACAAGTTGCCACTGAATATCATTACCTCATTCAGGATCTGCCCAGCTTTCTTGGCTTGTTCCACATCCAGGGATCCATAAGGCACCCATCCACAACCTTTTACCCAGCTGTTATAATCCGATTTATAATCAACCTGGAAAACAGAGCACAAGTTAACTAAGTAAAAACAAACAAAAAAAATTAAATAATGCATGTGCATTAATTGCCCTTGATGTATTGCCCAGTTCCAGCTTCACAGTCTACCAAATTCTGGGGGTCCATCGAGCACATTAGTGGTGGATTCTATACATTCTGGTAGCTACTTGCCATGATAAGTGATTCCAGGTGACTTGTAACCATAAGGGTTTGAAGGATTTAATCTTGGCAAATAGCTTGGTTTTGGATCACTGTTTCTATAATGATCTTCATTTTACAGGACTTATTTACCATTTCGGTAACCATGCATGGTCAGCTGATACTAAAATTATATTTTCGCCAGTCATTCCAATGAACAAATATTGGATTGGTGGCTCTTCTGACTGCTCTGTTATGTCCACGATAAGCTTAATATTTTAATTAATTCATGCTTATGCCCCTTATTAATATTTTATGTCTTTATCCTCCAGGTGGAGTTGCTAAGCTGGTTATATACACTACAAATTAATGCAGCAAACCATTTTTTTTTTTAATCACATAGCAATCTATAACATAAAATGGTGAATTGATCACAAGGAGTTAGGATCAAAATTGCTGTGATATTTGAACCTAGTAGAAAAATCTAATTGCTTTCAGTCAGGTAGCCAACTTCAATTCCTTAGAGTTTTTAGAAGCCACCGGGGGCCCTTTCACACATGTGCACTGTGGCAATGCATGCTGCAATGCATATGTTGCCGCAACACTTGCTCTTAGTGTAGTGCATTGACATTCTGAATGCATTGTACAATAGAGCCCAGTGCATGATGCACTGCAGAGCAAAACAATGCATATATTGTGTGTGTTGGCATGATACATGCCTTAAAAAGGGTCATGAATTCTTTTTTCATCCACTGTAGTGCATTGGTAGAGCATTCATTATGACTGAGCTGCCCAGGTCACACAAGTGAAAGTGCTATATTGTGTGTTTTTTTTTTCAATTCTTTATTTTTAATATTTTCTTTTTCCACAAAAATAACCATAATACATCTTTGCGAATAAACCATCTTATACATGCATTCTTAAACTTATATTATTTTAATACTATCCTTAATGATATCTTTGTGATTGGCTATCCCTCTGACCCTTCCACTACGTACTCCCCTCCTCCCCAAGAAAGAAAGAAACCAAAAATGTCGGTTTAATCTTAGAATAGTTAAAAAAAAAAAAAAAAAGAGAAATAAAAAGATCTCCTTCCTCCCTTCTCTTTCTTTCCTTAACTCTTCCTTTCCTGTTGGTTCCTTCCTTCCCCCTCTCTATATTGTGTGTTAACAAGTGTGCATTGATACACTGCAATGAAGACTTACAGTAGGTGTGATTGGGCCCTGAATGTATTGCTCTGTTTCAGCATCACAATTGGCTGAATCCTGGTGGTTCATCAAACCCATGGGTGGTAGATTGCCTATATTTTGTTAACCTGCCTGGCGGTCTTCCCGAGTCTGACTCGGGGTTAGATTTTCCTGCTGCGAGCGGAAACCCTGAGTCAGACTCGGGATCGCCTCGCTAGATCCACAGGCACAAGTTACTTACCTTGTCCCTGGATCCAGCGATGCCACCGCGCTGTGTGAGCGAGCGGGACCTCGCTCGATTCACACAGTGCCTCCGTGTGACGCCGATCTCCGTTCCCTGCGACGTTACGACGCACGGGGACGGAGAACGGCGCCAAATTCAAAAAAGTAAACAAACACCTTACATACAGTATACTGTAATCTTATAGATTACAGTACTGTATGTAAAAAAAACACACCCCCCTTGTCCCTAGTGGTCTGTCCTGTGTCATGCATGTCATTTTATATAATAAAAACCTTTTTTTCTCCCTGCAAACTGTAGATTGTCCATAGCAACCAAAAGTGTCCCTTTATGTCAAAAATAGTTTTAGATCAGCTAAAAAACAGCGATAATAAATTATAATCACTTGCAGAATTGTGCGATAGCGATTTGTGGGGAAATTCGTCATAAAAAAAAAAAAATAATGACAGCAACAATTCTGCAACTGAGCAAATTTCAGTGATTTTGATTTGATTACATTATTGAATAATTTTTATTATAATTATATTATTATTTGTTATAATTATTTATAATTATTTATTATATTATAATTTATAATTTTGTTTTTAAAAAAATGTCATACCTGGGATGCCTATTAGAATCTTGTTTGGTCAGATTTAAGTGAGTTATTTCTAAAAATTACAGACCTACAATATAAAACGCCAAATTTCCTTGCAAATAATGGTACCGCTTTTAGCATGTTTTTTCTGACAGAATCATACCGCCAGGGAGGTTAATTACGTGTGATCATAAGTGATCCATGGTGGAAATAGATACATGCTTTTAGATATTTAGCTTTAGCGGTAAAAAATCCAGTAAGCTACCGGTATGTAGTGATAAATATTTTACCTGTAACTTTACATCCTTTTTCCTAGTAACTACTATAAACAGATAAAAGTGCTCCATTTAACAAAAGATGTATGTATGTGAGATTACTTACATCACTCTGGATGGTATAGGCCTTCTTAGCCGATTCCAGGTTAATGCTGTCAGGAGGGTAAAAGTAATTGTGAAGGAGGTGTTTATAATCAATGTTGCTGGCAATAGCCTGGGATTTCTTAGCTGACTGCACTTGAATCATATCCAAGGGTACATTATATTTGGTCTTTCCTATCTCATAGTCTTTCTTGTATTCAATCTAGAAGACACAAAAGAAAAGACAATACTCAAAAAACTGTTTCAGGACAACCATTTGCAATGCAAAAAATACAACACAAACCTGATGTAGTCAGTCTACCAACCAATTATGATTCAAGGACAACATTGTAGCCTGGGGCATTTTGTTCTGCACACCACAATATTATTATCTATCCTGTGTCATTGACAGGCTGTGTTTCCTGAAATTTATGACAGATTCCATAAAATTCCTTTCTCTGTTGCAAATTGTCCATTGCACCTTTAACATGCTATAGGGAAGTGTAATGGATTTTTTTCATCGGAGAAACCGATCGTGTGTGGGCCCCATCGGACTTTTTTCCATCGGTGTAAAAAAATAGAACATGTTTTAAATTTTTCCGATGAAAAAAAAACTATAGTAAATTCCGATCGTCTGTGTGGAACTCCTTCGGAGAAAAATCAAGTCGACGCATGCTCGGAAGCATTGAACTTCATTTTTTTCAGCTCGTCGTAGTGTTTTACTTCACCGCGTTTTGGCACGGTCGGAATTTAGTCTGATAGTGTGTATGCAAGACTGATGAAAGTCAACTTCATCGGAATTCTGACAAAAAATTCCATCGGATTTTATTCAGAAATCCGATCGTGTGTACGTGGCATTAGACCTCTGTCCAGTTGTATTGTTGTATGTAACCCCCTCCTCCCTGGGGTGGGGGTGGAATTCATGCCTCTATTTGTCTAGGAGACCATTGTCATCAAGACAGAAAGAGAGTTATTTACTAAAACTGTATGGTGCAAAATCTGATGCATCTCTGCATAGAAACCAACGAGCTTCCAGGTTTAATTGTCAAAGCTTAACTAAACAAGTTGAAGTTAGAAGCTGATTGGCTACCATGCACAACTTCATCAGATCCTGAGTGCTGCAGTTTTAGTAAATCTCCCTCAGTGGAACAGATAATCTAAACTTTGAGCTGTCATGAAAGCATGAGGTAAGGGAAAATCCTCCAATATCGACACATTTTCCTATAACAACACTTTAAGAAGAGAATTGTGTTTGAATTTCCTCTCATGTCCTGTTTTGTTTCTGGAACATTTTAACTCAATAGGGGGTTTTAACCCTTCTCTAGTCTTTACATAGATCTAAAGGCCACAAAAAGAGTCAAAAATTGATTGTGCTTACAATTTTACCTTTTCATAGTATATTTTTTTTTGTTAAATTGTTACAAATAAATGGAATTCTATAGTCTTTTGAATTACAGACATAATTAACCCCTTGGCGCAGAGGGTATGCAAATATGCGACCCTACTGGACTGGGCTTTTTTCTGTGACACTGCATATTTGCATATCTGACTTTGTGCTGGGAACACGTTACAAGGCATGCTTCCAGCACAGAGACCGGGGTCTCACCAGGAGCCCGGTGCCCCATACTAATGATTGGGACATGAAACTCCCGATTCCGGGTCACCTGATAGATGTGATAGCCTCTGATTGGCTATCACAGTGATGGACGGGCGAAACACATCGTTTTCCTCATCGAGTTCCTTGTTAGGCTGTCGAGGAACTCGACAAGCCAATTTTCTCCATTCCCGTCAAGGAAATAGAGAACTTGCTCTCTTTTTGGCTCGTCGAGTTTCTCAACAGTTTCCTTGACGAAAATGTACACACGACCGGTTTCCTCAGCAAAAAAATATCTCCCAGCAAGTTTCTTGTTGGTTTTTGCCAAGAAACTCTGTCGTGTGTACGAGACCTGAGAGGTGGAGGATGCTAATAAGCAGGAACATCAGTGATGATATAGTAAAGGAGAGATGGGAAAGCTTACATGCCAGATTTTATATCTCAGAGGTGAGAGTTCTGGGAGATCTCTACTATGGTTCAATACTTCTATTGAGAACATATCACGGAGGGGAAAAATATTGTAATAAAGACTTCTGAAGCAATTGAGGATTGAATTCCCAGTAGAGTCTATTGTATGGGACTTCCTAGGACTTTATATTCACCCATCAACATTGATTGGAATATTGAACTATTTGCACCATTTCCACTTATTGTACTGCACTTATTGCACATTGAATTTTTTGCACTTTTGCACAAGATTGATCTTCCTTTATTGTTTTATAATTTTTGTTGATTGTTTTTTTGGCACGTACATGTATGTGTCAGGCTTTACCACTATTGCACTTAATTAAGTCCTTTTTAGGATTCTTTTGCACCTTATTTATATTGCGGTTTGTACTTTGTTAGTATTTTCTTTAGCGCAAGATCATCTATATACATACAGTGTACTTAATATGTGTTGGTTTCCTGTTTACACATCTTTCTGTGAATTAATTTATCCTGGTGAATATATTATTTAGATGTTTTAACGACAGCTGCCAGCAAGACAGTATTCTGTTTCACAGTAGGAACTATCCAGCATCTCCTTTTTATGGTTGAGGTATTTTTAGGTTTTGCTTCCATCTGAGGTCTGAAAATGCTCTTCACTCCTCTTCTTTTGGGAGGTTGTGCTATTTTAAAGTCAGTGGGTGATAAAATAGTATTTCCTGCAGCTTAACTTAAAGCCAATGTTAACTCAACTAATTAACTTTTCTTATTTTCTCCATTTTGGTCTGTTTATTATGCCATTGGAAGCACTTTGATATTTATGGTTCAGAAAGGACTTAAGCTGCGTACACACGATCAGTCCATCCGATGAGAACGGTCTGAAGGATAACCGATGAAGCTGACTGATGGTCCATTGCGCCTACACACCATCGGTTAAAAAAACGATCGTGTCAGAACGCGGTGACGTAAAACACAACGAGCTGAAAAAAAGTTCAATGCTTCCAAGCATGGGTCGACTTGATTCTGAGCATGCATGGATTTTTAAACGATGGTCGTGCCTACTAACGATCGGTTTTGACCTATCGGTTAGGAATCCATCCGTTAAATTTAAATCAAGTTGGCTGTTTTTTTTAACCGATGGTTAAATAACCTATGGGGCCCACACACGATCGGTTTTGACCGATGAAAACAGTCCATCAGACCGTTGTCCTCTGGTTAACCTATCGTGTGTACGAGGCCTTACTGTATTTATTGGCGTATAACACTCACTTTTTTACCCTGAAAATAGAGGGTAAACTGTGCCTGCGTATTATATGCAGGGGGCTGTGGAAAGTTGTTTTCGGTATACGGTATATAGTCTTATATAAGTCTTATATTATATATAAAGGCTTATATAATAATGCTCTAATACTAAACTCCAAATGGATCAGGTTGGGAGCTACGTAAGAAGCTACAACATGGCTTTACTAATAAAGGAGTTCTAGCATAGTTTAAAAAAGAATATACGTTTGTTGGTTTAGAAATAAAAGATCAGTTAGAAGATGGGAGTTCCCTGTTGTTTTTGTTACATGTTAAGAAAAATGAGTATTCAGGGACACTGAGGGGTTCACCTGCAAATTTTGTAAATTATGAAATTTGCAAAACTGTTCTTAAACAGAACCAGGGCAGATTTGCTCATTCCTAGTTCTAACTCTACTTTACTAAAATTGAAAGAAGACTTTGACTGGAGCTGGACTTTAAGTGTGCATTGAACATAGTTTTGTTCTCCACTGTCACCTCTTTGGTCAGCCATTCCTCCTGGCTAACTACCTACATACAGATTCAGAGTTTCACTTGTGCAAGTTTGTTGCGATCAATAAAATGTATAGTTATGCCATATACTTACATCACTCTGGTTACGAGACACTTTCTTAGAATGCAGCATCTTGGGGTCATCGTGAATGCTAAGTGCTCCGATCATCTTTCCTCTGTTCCGTTCATAGTCTTTCTTGTATTCAACCTGTTGGGAATGAAGTCAAATTAAAGGTGGATATCAAAAAGATAATTACTGTGCTAAAATCACAATTAACAGGCAAATGGAATTAATTATTATAATAGTCAGTAAAATGTATTTTTTCTCAATTCTGATCAACATCTGAACTAACATCCCAGTTTATGATGTGCTTAGCACTGTCAAGGCCCATTCACACTACCCCCCGGTGGTATAGTACAGTATAATGCACTTTTTAATTTGCGCACTGCAAAGGAAATTAATATATACCTAAGTACAGAATCTCACAAAAGTGAGTACAGTACATTCCACACATTTTTGTAAATATTTTATATCTTTTCATGTGACAACAGTGAATAAATTACACTTTGCTACAATGTAAAGTAGTGAGTGGACAGCTTGTATAAAAGTGTAAATTTGCTGTCCCCTCAAAATAACTCAACACACAGCCATTAATGTCTAAACCGCTGGCAACAAAAGTGGGTACACCGTAAGTGAAAATGTCCAAATTCGGCCCAAAGTGTCAATATTTTGTGTGGCCACCATTATTTTCCAGCACTGCCTTAACCCTCTTGGGCGTGGAGTTCACCAGAGCTTCACAGGTTGCCACTGAATTCCTCTTTCATTCCTCCATGATGACATTATGAAGCTGGTGGATGTAAGAGACCTTGCGCTCCCCCACCTTCCTTTTGAGGATGCCCCACAGATGATCAATAGGGTTTAGGTCTGGAGACATGCTTGGCCAGTCCATCACCTTTACCGTCAGCTTTTTTAGCAAAGCAGTGGTAGACTTGGAGGTGTGTTTTGTTGGAATACTGCCCTGCAGCCCAGTCTCCAAAGGGGAGGGGATCATGCTCTGCTTCAGTATGTCACAGTACATGTTGGCTTTCATGGTTCCCTCAATGAAATATTTTTAAATATATATACACAAATGTTTTGCCTTTCATTTCTATTTTAAACTGAATGTTTTTTTGTTTGTTTTTTTAACAAGGTAAGGGTTCACATATATTTTAATGCAATGCATATTGTAAATGTGACCAAAGCCATAAAAAAATAATTAATAAACATGTTGGGTTGATTTACTGAAGGTTTAGAGAATGTTCACCTTGCAAAGTGAATTTTCACTTTGGAAGGGAATTTTCACTTACCTGCTAATGCAATGTAATTTAACTTTGCAATATCCAATTCCACGCAAGTCAGCAGCATTTACTAAGCTAAGTGGAAATTCACTTTGCTAAGTGAACAGCTAATATCCTTTAGTTAATCAACCAAATAAGTCATTGCGCTAACATTCATTCTCGCCAAAAAAAGATAATTAATTTATACTCACATCGCTGGCCTTTTTTCTGTTTGCTTTTGCTGCCACCAGTGGGATAGCATCAATCTTAATTTCAAACTCCTTTGCTTTTGATTTATTCCAGTCATATTTGTACCAGTTCTGTAAGAAAAAAATATGTCAACTGTTTTAATATCTGTATGTGTCTTCCATTTCTTTCTTAATATCTGCCTGCATATATCTACTACTAAACTCTAAACATGTCCCATTTATCTATCTATCTATCTATCTATCTATCTATCTATCTATCTATCTATCTATCTATCTATCTATCTATGTATCCTTTCTTTGTTGATGTTGTTTTCCTCACTTTCTGTCTTGTGAAATGTTGTCAGTATGACAGGAAGTGAGGGTAAATATTTATAATAGACTCCCAGGTAGCAGTAAAAACCTAAAAACCTGACAAAGGTTTCCAACCCTTAATGAATCACAAACCACTATTTTTTTTGGCTGGGTATACAATTTAAAGCTTATTACCCTAAACAAGTAGTCAAATCGCTTAAAAAAGTACATCACATTATTTCACAAAATATGATGATAAACATTGGAATACATGGAATTGTGTTATATTCGACATTGATTCATCTTCCTGTTTAGGTTATCTGTCTGTCAAGCTCATCTATCATGTTAAAGCTTTCCCTTGTGTCAGCTGCCAGATACATTTCAAAGGTTATCGTTGGCATTTTAAAACTTCAGAATGTGGGATTCCTCTGTATCCTCCATCCCTGAGTAGAGAGCCTGATATAGACCCAGGAATGCGTGTTGTCATCATAATCACAAAACAGGAGAGAGAGACTGAAGTCATGTCCTGAAACCCCAAGATCTGTTCTACTTACATTAGGTCTACATTTTTCTTCTTTACTTCTCACTTGCTGAATTATTTGCTTAGAAGAGGAGGAACGTGAAGACACCACTTTAGTAAGCCAGTTAAGTGCACAGCCACAAACCGAGCAGCACTTTGACTGCAGTGGAGTGTAAAAGCACAAAGTGCCCTTACTGGGTCTAAATCCTGCAAAGCCCCAGTCATAAAAACTTGACACGTGATGTACATAAAGGCATGTAAATCCAAATTAGAAATGTTGGGATTGCATTCTACAGGTATGATGTAGAGCAGGGGTCTCCAAACATTCTAAACAAAGGGCCGGTTTATTGTCCTTCAGACTCTTGGAGGGCCAGGGTTTGGTCAGCGGGAGTGGAAATTTTCCTGGCATCATTGTTGGTAAACATTTGGTATTAGGGGGAGGAATAGTGCCCCATTGCTGGTATCATAGGGAGGAATAGTGCTCTATTAGTTGTGTCAGTGGGAGAAATGGTGCTCCATTGTCGGTGTCAGATGGCAGAATAGTGTCTCGTATCAGTGGGAGGGATAGTGCCCCAAGGGCCGGATAAAGGCAAGCAAAGGGCCACATCCGGCCCTCGGGCCGCAGTTTGGAGACCACTGATGTAGAGGAATAATTGAGTTCAGGTGTCTACAGACATTTTACCTGATCAGAGACATCTGTATAATTTAAACAATCTCAGTGAACCTAGCTAATGAAGACCATACATGGGTCAAACTCCCCAAAAAAAATATTTTTGTAATCCGATTGTGCCACCATTGATTTCCAAATTCGATCAACCAAGCCTTCAATTTCACCTCATTTTGCTAAAGAAACAATATTTTGTGGACGGGAATCTTCTTTTCTTTCCAGGTCACAGCTCATGTGCATTTCTTTTTCAATTGTATTTCTTGCACGATTCTCCCATCATTGATTAGAACGTTGTTCCTTATTAAAAACATTTCCAACATGCCCGATTACTCAAATTCGATGGCTGCACTAAAATTGTGCCAAATTCTAACAAGAATTCTTAGTTACGATTTTCGAATGAAAATTCTTTCAAAAATCGACCCATGTATAAGGCCGCCTTAAGGCTCAATAATTGAGCCTGCTCAGCAGCAAGTTGATCAGCCAGGATGCATCTTCTCAGCCTGTTGCTTCCTCTTAGCCAGGTTGGCATACGCAGTGCTTTCCCTTCTTTCCTCTTTAATAGACACCATTTAGGGGAAAGTGACACTGAGAGTATCTGTAATAAGCCTATTCCCTCACCAACCAGCGCTCCCCCATTTCTCCTTTTACTGAAACTTGCACTGCAGAATATCTGATGCCGATGATTATAGACAGCCATGATGCTGGAGGTCAGTGGGAGGGGCTCCCAATTTTGCAGCAGTGTGATTGGAGGCACAGTACTGACATAATCAAGACCCTATCCTACCAGCTCCAGATTGAAAGTAGTTGATGTGGAGTTGTTTAATGACAGCACAGTCACAGTTCTTGAAGCGTCAATGAGCCTATTTGCAGTGACTAGGTGTTACCTGTCTACAACATATGAGAGTATTGCTGTCATAAAGGAGTTTGTGTAAATAATTTATCAATATTTGATAATGTTTTCACAAAAATGTGTTTCTCCGATAGATTTTAATCACATAAACATATTTGCAGATGAATCCACCTATTACATATATCAGCTTTGTTTTCTGGTTAGCAATGTGGATCTGCGACATTGGGAGCCTAATTGCCTTTTTAATTGCCTTTTTACTGCAGATTTTACCCATTCTCATTTTAACACAATTGATAAAGATAACACAACATTAGATTCAAGTAGTTCAACTTTCAACTATTTACAGAAGGTCAGAAGTAGCAAGACAAATACTTACATCACTGAGGTTATATGCGTTCAATCTAGATTGAAGTATAAAAGGAGAATCTTCTGGAATAGAACACCTGAACTTGTCCTTTTCATGCTTTGCTTTATAATTTAACTAAAAAAAGAAGAGAAAATCAGTACAGATTTATTGGTTACATAGTTTCTTTGATGCCAGATACTAAAGTTTTCTTTATTCTTCCAGCAGAAAGGGCTGCAGCTATCATACGCTTATTGTTGCTTATTGCTTATATTTATTATCCTTGCTCTTTACTTGTCCATTTACCAAGTGCCTTGTATTATTTTAATGGTTTACAGAATACAAGGTGTTCTGTGAATGGACCAGGCAGAAGGGAGGATAGGGAGCATTTCAGCACCAGGTGTATCACGAAAGCTATTTTATCTGGCATCAATTAAACAGTATATAAAAAAAGGGCAGCAATCCTGAAGGTGGCATGCACTTCATGAGAGTTACAGTGATTGTACACTCATTTATTTTTTACAAACATGTTATACTTACCTGATCTGTGCAATGTGTCTTATTGTGGCACACCCGTGGGCTAGATCCCAGCTGCGTTACCTGTGTCCATAAACACAGGCTGCGCAGCTTGACTCCACCCCCTGCTCATCGTCAAGGGATTTGATTGATGGCAGCATGAGCAAGCTTCAGCAAAAGCCTGTGAGACTGGGTAGTAAGAATAGATATCTGAGCAGATGGGCACAGTGCTGGATAGAGTGAGGACCCAGGTAAGTATAAGGGGGGGGGGGTGAGGGGGTGAAACTTTTACCTAAAAATATTTAACCTTAATGGAAGGAATTATGATAATAATGTTTAGGCTTTAGAACCACTTGAGGTTGTACACCACATTACTGGAGGTGCAGCTGTATGATCCAATAATATTGAAGGTTCGTTATGTGTACAACACTTTTTAACAGATTAATGGCATCACAGTTTGGAGCATTTATTGTTCCAAAGTTTTGTTCCTTTGTGTTCCTGTAGTCAGAATAATGACTACATCAGGAATGCGTATTAATTCATGTTTTTAGGTTGAATTGTTGCCAGCATTGAGGGCTGTATGCTAGGGGTACTGCTATGGGGTGTAAATGGCCCCACAAAATGCTAACTTACTTATGGCAAACCTGGAGGACACATTCCTTACCGGCATTCAACAAAACTCATTTACATATTATCGCTATTTTGGTAATATTTTAATCATATGGACAGAAGGGGAAGAAAAAGAAATCACACTTTGCTTAACTCTTGTGTGCCAGTGCCAGGAACAGTAGGGTGTAGATGGAACAGTACCATCCACTAAGTATACAACTTGCAATAACTTCTTCCATGTTTTGTTTTTCTCTTCTGACTACCTCTGGACATTCGAGGGGGGGGGGGGGGTTCAATAATAACAAAATATTTTTGCATAAATCAGGATACATGAAACTAACTCTTCTTTCCTTTGTTTGGTACTTTGTACATTTTTTATTTAAATATCTCTTTATTGAGCTTTTTCAACATTACATAAATAATAATACAAAAATACTTAAGACACAAGATAGACAAACAAACATGTACGGTCTCAATATAACCCCTTCATAAAATCTGATTAATATTTATGGTAATTTTTCTGGGAGGTCCCCTTACCCTATATAAAATATGCCCAATCTTATATTTTTAATCAACTGTTTAAAGGGCATAGGGATAAATTGGAAGAGAAATAAAATGGCAAAGAGATGACAGAAAAGATGTAAGGAGAGAGGAGGGGGAGAGACACAGGAAACAAAGGCCCTACCCCCTCCCAACAAAAAAAAAAAAAAAAAAAGGAAGGGGGGAGGATATAAACCCATCCCACTCCCCTCATCCTCTATCCCCATAAGGGTTCATAGTGCAAATGTGTAGTTCTAATTTCTAGTGAAAAAGTTAAATACATATAAAGAAGAAAGAAAGAGGAAGTTAAAGTGGGGGTTTACCCGAAAACATTTTTTTAACATTAGATTAAGATTATGATCTTCGGGACTGGGCATTCCTATTTGATTGACAGGCTTCCGACCGTCGCATACAGCGCCTCACGCGTTTCCCGAAAGAAGCCGAACGTTGGTGCGGCTCTATACGGCGCCTGCGCACCGATGTTCGGCTACTTTTGGCAACTCGTGACGCGTTGTATGCGACGGTCGGAAGCCTGTCAATCAAATAGGAACGCCCAGTCCCGCAGTCCATACCCGGAAGCCGCAGAGAACATCCATCTCTAAAAAGGTATGTACTGCATTGATTTAAAAAAAAAACACCCGATTGTGCTTCCCACAATTAGCCTCAATCTAATGTTAAAAATTTGTTTTTTTTTAAAAAAAAAAATATTATTTTGTTATATACTTTATGTGTTACTATTAGGAAGGCTTCCCACTCCAAGCCTATTTATGTGAAGCAAAAAAAAGAAAGGCAAGGGGGGGGGATATAAACCCATCCCACTCCCCTCAACCTCTATCCCCATAAGGGTTCATAGTGCAAATGTGTAATGCTAATTTCTAGTGATAAAATTAAATACATATAAAGAAGAATGAAGGAAGAACAAAAAAATAAAAAAAATAAAAGGGGGAAGGAGGAGAAGGGGATATAAGACCCCCTACTCCCTCCTTCCCCAATAAGATTACATATGACAATGTGTAATATAATAATTAATTAAGATATATATGTATATAAATATGTTTATACATGTGAGAGGGGCAGGGAAGAGAGAAGAAAGGGGGGGAAAAAAAGAAGAGAGGGCGAACACACAAAAGAGGGGGGAACGGAGGAACTAGTCCCTACGTCTCCTCCCCTCACCGATCTCCCACCTCATTAGTATTTTCCTCTGATTCCCTAAATTCTCTCCATCTACTCCAGATCTTATCATGTCTTGGCCTACATTCTTCATGATTTGACAACAGCTCCTCCATGGTACTTTGTACATTTAAAACATAGCTTTGCATATAAAGCAGACAAGATGCTGCCTCCAATAACACTTTCTAGTATTATTTAACCCTTTCAAATCCAATATCCCATGCCAGTCAGCCTGGAGCTCTGATGAAGGTGGCAAAATAAAGCCCCTGAAACTTGTTGTTTTGGTAAAGTGTGACTTTTATTTTTATTTTATATATCCCAGGTCCCATTTGAAATGCTTCCGTTAAAGCCCTCCAGTGCAAGAGCTGCCTAACGAAAGTGAAGGGAGGAGTGAAGGACCTCGGCATCCATCAAGGAAAATTAGACACTCTGAGGCCTCGTACACACGGCCGAGGAACTCGACGTGCCAAACACATCGAGTTCCTCTGCCAGTTCAGCCCTGAAGCCGCCGAGGAGCTCGGCGGGCCGAGAGCTCCCATAGAACAATGAGGAAATAGAGAACATGTTCTCTATTTCCTCGCCGAGGTCCTCGTCGGCTTCCTCGGCCGAAAGTGTACACACGGCCGGGTTTCTCGGCAGAATTCAGCCAGAAACTCGGTCGGAAGCTGAATTCTGCCGAGGAAACTGGTCGTGTTTACGGGGCCTAAGAAGAGGAGATGGCTGTGAAGTGCAAAGAGGAAGAGGGCCGTACCAGAGAATGGATTAATATATTTTCTAGCAAGTGCAAGGACACATAAAAATATTTTATGGAAAAGAAAAACTCTACAAGCAGGGATTTAAAATATTTGATTTTTCTGTGCTTTTATTTGCAAATGTGTAAGTTAGTGACAGGGTCTTTTTAAGCAACACACACACATGTATAAGAAGTATTAGGATACAATAAAACAAAAGCTAATACTCACATCACTAAGCTGCTGAGTGTTGATTTCAGCTTGAACCTGCACTGGAGAATCTGTCACTTGAGTGAATTTAATTGTACCGGGATGTTTCTTATAGACGTACTGAAAGAAAATAGTACAGAATCTGTTACCCACAACGCTCTTTAAACAGGATTCCATAAAGATATTAAAATTCAAAGGGAAATGATGTAAAACTGTCAATGCGATAAACATAGTGCAAAGTGAATATTTAATATGCTTGCCCCATAAGGGAGTATTTAAATATAAAAAAATACTAAGCACTTAGCTACAAAATAGATTTATAATTGTTTAGTATGATGAAAGTAACCTTTTTATGATAGTCTCCTTAGACTAGCTTTGATGCAAGTGAAATGATCATCAGAAAAATGTTGAGTCCCACAATAAATACTAATTTAAATCTGTTTGATGGGTCTTAAATTTATAAATTTACTTAGAGCAAACATAGTCAGTTAAGGTAGAATCATTTACAGTTAGAAAGCATTTCTCAGTGCCTAGTCTTAAAGAGGAACTGAACTCTAAAAGCTGTGTCCAAAAAAAGGAGTGCCAAAAAGGGCGAATGACTAGTCACCAGTATTGCCAGTGATCTCCCAGTAGCTGACCTTTTCCCCATTACTGATTTACCATGCCTTGTTCTATACGTCTTGCCTCCAGCAAGGAAAACATTGAGCAGTATAATAGTGAAATCACCAAATCTCACTCCAAATCTTCTAAAACTAGAAGCCAGAAGCAGCAGTGCCTTAGATTTCACATTGCAGACATTCAGCTATATGACTGTAGGCATAAGAATACCTAGTTAACCTCAATTACCAGGGATTGCACTGCTATTTTTTCATGAGGATTTTCTTTGTAAGGGTACTGCATAGGCACAATTAACATTTGTAAATGTTCCCTATATAAATGTTCCCTTATTGTGGAATTTCCCTCATTTTGTGTAGTTGAGACAAAGGATACACAATAAAAGATTTGGCAAATGGGAACTCTGGCACCGCCGGGAGGATCCACCCGGAGAAGGTACACGGGCCAAAATGACAACACTCCCTCTTTCCCTTACTCTCTCTTTCTTTTCCCCTCTTTTCTTTCCTTTTTCTCTTGGGAGACCCCTAGTGTCTCCGGTTGCTTTGATACTTAAAAGTTAAGTCTACTGCTCAGTTTAGCCATAACATGTGGTTAGTCAATGGCCAGCTTGCACTTCGCCACGTTGGCGTCACTGGTTTTAATAGGCAAGCTGGAATACTCGCAATTACTAGGCAGAGATAATGTACACACCCTAGGCTACTGTTAAGGTGTTTATTCTTTACTTTGCCCCTGCGTGCCTAGGGCTCTGAATGGCTGTATGTTATGTACACTTGAACCATTGACCAATAAAATTGTTATTGTTATTGGCTTTATTTTTGGTTCCATGGACATGAGATGACCTTCGTCCCTCTCAGCCAACTTTGGCTGTAGCCATGACACAAGATACAAGTAAATTCTTTGTCCGATATATGCTTGGAAAACAGTATTTTTCTATCGATCAATCCTCAAATGTTCTCACCCCCTTTGTGCATTTCAGTACTCCCTATTGCATTTTCCGTAGTATAAAATTAATAATAAAGACAAAAAATGGGGAATGGGACACCTTATGATGGATAGAGATGGTGTGCATACCCAGGAAATCAGCCTACTAACAGAGTTCCTGAGAAGCATTACAAATTAGGTGGTATAAATCTGCAGCCTCTCCCAAAATGGCATACTTACATCTTTACATTGATCTAGTTTCTTAGAAGCTTCATATTCTTGGGTAAGAGTCTGAGGGAAGTAACAATTGGTTTTGTCCTCTTCATAATCAGCTTTATAGTTTTTCTAAAAGGAATATTAAAAACAGTTAATTTTAAAAGTTGTAACATAATACACTAAAATACTGTACTTATAGAAGTATAAGTGGGGTTTACTTACATCGCTTAGTAAAGAATTGACTTTGGCACAGTGAAGCATATATGGGTTCTCATAGCTGCCAATATAATGTCCCTGAATATTCCTTTGGTAGTGATCTTTGTAATGAAGCTATAGGATAAAAAACAAGTTTGAAACACAGATGTAATTAATAAGACAAGTCATTATAAGTGGCATTCACTGAATAAATGATACTTTGATTTATTATAGAGTGGAACATATTCACTTTTATGATTCCTACCCAATCAAGCAAAAAAAAAGGATTTTAGCTTGCACATGTTTGGATGACTGAAGTCAGAAAAACTTCACCTTATTCACTAAACAAAGTGAAAATGCACTTTGAAAGAGAAAAATGACTTAAGCCCTGTACACACGGCCCGGATTCTCGTCAGGAAAAAAACGTTGTTTTTCCTGACAAGATTCCTGGCAAGATTCTCTTGTCGGCCAAGTGTACAGACACACCATTCAAAAGAACCACCTTTCTTTTGAATGGCACGAACGCGGTGACGTCATAGACTACGACGAGCATGCGCTCGTCACATTCGATGCTGTCGCTGCCATATTGCTTCAACCTACCTATGCCTTGGAAGCTAACGCGCATACGTCAAAGTCATTTCGAGCATGCGCGGGTTTCCATGGACAGGTAACTATACAGAAGCTCGGGTTTCTCAGCAGGTTCTCTATTTTTCTCGTCTAGATTCTGGGCAGTTTTCTTGACGAGAAACCTCAAAGCCTTGTACACACGTACGGGTTTACTCGGCAAGAAAGCTCTGCCAGCAGTTTTCTTGCTGTTTTTTGCTCAGAAAACCGTGCATGTGTACGAGGCTTTAGCTACGTAAATTAGGTGATGTTCTATTACACTTTTGAATCTGGCTGGTTGCATTTGAAAAACACAGCTGTTTATTTAGAGACTTTAATAAATAGGACCAATTGCAGCAAATGCAGGAAGTGGAGGCCAATTTGTGACCCCAGGTTTTAGCTGTGTGCTTGGTACCTGGATAACCCATAGATTTAGCTGCTTGGTTTGTTCCTGTTTAACTAACGAGATGCATTGATTGCATTTAATTATTTAATTAAGTGCACTGATCATCAAACTACTAAAAATACATAAATGTTATTCTTAATAGTAATAAGGTTGTATTTTCTGGAATTACTGACCAAAGTATCAAGGTATCATACACTGAGTACTAGAAGGCCCACAACAAAATTGATATAAAGTGTTCGATAGATGAGATGTCAAAAACATTGTATAGATTTTAGTTGGAAGATAAGTTCTTTAGAATCTAAAGCCTGGTACACACAATGAGATTACTGGACAGATTATCGGACAGATGATCGTTCGGTTTTTTTTTTTTTTTTGCATGCCTGTCTCCAAAAATAAAGAGGTTACTAAAGTTCGAAAAAAATTCTTGTATAACAGAATAAAAATTTGTAAGTGATATAATGTGTTGTATTGTATTTGTATTGTATTTTCAGACATAAACTGTGATGATTAAATGAAAATCATATGATTTTGTATTGTACAAGAAATATTTTCGTGTTTGTCCCTTTGGATAATTTCAGACAAAAGCTGTGTACTAACGATCAGATTATTGTACGAATGCTTTGAAATCTGTATTTTTTTGTATGATTTTCTGCACATGGGTATGGGTCTTTAAAAGTACTTATACACATGACAGCTAATGTTTGTTTGTTGCAGGCAATATGGTGAGATTGAGAAACAGTGTCTGTTGACCTGATCATTCTAAAGACTATACTTTATTTAACTCATCTTGGGACAAGAACCGACCAATTGGGCTGCATTTTCCTTGCCATTAAGGTGAAAAAACACGAGGGTTTACAACCTCTTTAATCCTCATGCTTTTTGTCTGTCCCCTTTAATTACTCTCCACTTTACTTTTTCCCTTAAACCTTATTTTGAAGCCAGAATTGGTTCCTGAAGCATCCCATGTTTCCTATTAGTTGTCTAATTTCCAAGTACTCAATTATTATTTCCTAGACCACAGTCATCAATTCCTAGACTGCAGTTCATCAGAAACTGTGAGCAATACTCACATCACTAAAATTCTTCAGGACATGATCAATCTGAAACTTGGGGGTGTCACAGTAATTAATACTGCTTCCTTTGGCTTTTTCATACGATTGCTTGTACAATATCTGAAATGAAAGAATGAATAGGAGTAAGAGATGAGATTACAACATGTTATAGTAGAGTTGTAAGTGGTGAAAGCTCCATACCTAGTTTCATCCACCATCCACCAACTACAGACATTACAGGGAGAATAAATCTCTCTTAGGGTTCTTCATAGACACTATGGGCCAAATCCACAAAAGAGATACTCCGGCGTAAGCCGTCGTATCTCTGGTTCTAACTTTGGAACTGATCCTCAGAAGCAGTTTTCCTAAGTTAGGCAGAAGATCCGACATCTGTAAGGGACTTACACTGCCGGATCTTAGGATGCAGTACCGCATCCGCCACTGGGGGCATTTCGAGTCGAAATGCCTCTGTTAGTATGCAAATTAGCACTTAGGGCGATCCTCAAAGCTTTTGTGCCTAGTTTTTTCGCCGTAAGTGTTAGTTTGTCTGGTGTAAAACTAGGGCTGCTTTTACAAAGTGTAAAGTTAGTCACACCTTGTAAAGGCCCATTCAAGCGACGGCATTTGGTATGCATTCCCGAGGGAGAACTCCACGGCAATTTGTAAATTCCAAACCGGCATGGGTTCCCCCCCAGGAGCATACCAGGCCCGTAGGTCTGTTATGGGTTGTAAGGAGAGCCCCCCTCCGCCGAAAAATTGACGTAGGGGGTCCCCCTACAATCCATACCAGACCCGTATCCAAAGCACGCTACCCGGCCGGCCAGGAAAGGAGTGGGGACGAGCGAGCGCCCCCCCCCTCCTGAGCCATGCCAGGCCGCATGCCCTCAACATGGGGGGGTTGGGTGCTCTGGGGCAGGGGGGCGCACTACGGGCCCCCCCACCCCAGAGCACCCTGTCCCCATGTTGATGAGGACAGGACCTCTTCCCGACAACCCTTGCCATTGGTTGTCGGGGTCTGCGGGCGGAGGCTTATCGGAATCTGGGAGTCCCCTTTAATAAGGGGGCCCCCAGATACCGGCCCCCCACCCTAAGTGAATGGATATGGGGTACATCGTACCCCTATCCATTCACCTGTATGCAAAAAGTAAAAATTAATAAACACACAACACAAGGCTTTTTAAAATATTTTATTATTCTGCTCCGGATGCCCCCCCTGTCTTCGTTATTAGCTCAATTACCAGGGGGGGCTTCTTCTTCCACTCTCCGGGGGTCTTCTCCGCTCTCCGGGGGTCTTCTCCGCTCTCCGGAGGGGCTTCCCCGGACCTCGGGGGGCTTCTTCCATCTTCTCCCCTCTTCCGCTCTTGACTCGGCGAACCCCGGTTCTTCTGCAGCTCTCCGGTGCCTTCTTCTTCAGCGCTGGCTGCCTGCTATGTTTGTGTGTTAGCTCGATTTCAAACAGGCAGCCGGCGCGGTCTTCTGTGGCGTCAGGGTCTTCTGTTCTTCTCCCCTCTTCCGATGTTGACTCGTCGCCTGTTGTCGCTGTAATGATGGAAGCGCGCCTTGCATCACATTTATATAGGCATCACCGTCCCATCATGCTCCGGCAGGTACCCACGTGGTGGGTGCACGTGGGTAGGCACCCACCACGTGGGTACCTGCCGGAGCATGATGGGACGGTGATGCCTATATAAATGTGATGCAAGGCGCGCTTCCATCATTACAGCGACAACAGGCGACGAGTCAACATCGGAAGAGGGGAGAAGAACAGAAGACCCTGACGCCACAGAAGACCGCGCCGGCTGCCTGTTTGAAATCGAGCTAACACACAAACATAGCAGGCAGCCAGCGCTGAAGAAGAAGGCACCGGAGAGCTGCAGAAGAACCGGGGTTCGCCGAGTCAAGAGCGGAAGAGGGGAGAAGATGGAAGAAGCCCCCCGGAGTCCGGAGAAGCCCCCCCGGAGAGCGGAGAAGACCCCCGGAGAGCGGAGAAGACCCCCGGAGAGTGGAAGAAGAAGCCCCCCCTGGTAATTGAGCTAATAACGAAGACAGGGGGGGCATCCAGGAGCAGAATAATAAAATATTTTAAAAAGCCTTGTGTTGTGTGTTTATTAACTTTTACTTTTTGCCTACAGGTGAATGGATAGGGGTACGATGTACCCCATATCCATTCACTTAGGGTGGGGGGCCGGTATCTGGGGGCCCCCTTATTAAAGGGGACTCCCAGATTCCGATAAGCCTCCGCCCGCAGACCCCGACAACCAATGGCAAGGGTTGTCGGGAAGAGGTCCTGTCCTCATCAACATGGGGACAGGGTGCTCTGGGGTGGGGGGGCCCGTAGTGCGCCCCCCTGCCCCAGAGCACCCAACCCCCCCATGTTGAGGGCATGCGGCCTGGCACGGCTCAGGAGGGGGGGGGGGCGCTCGCTCGTCCCCACTCCCTTCCTGGCTGGCCGGGTAGCGTGCTTTGGATACGGGTCTGGTATGGATTGTAGGGGGACCCCCTACGTCGATTTTTCGGCAGAGGGGGGTCTCCTTACAACCCATAACAGACCTAAGGGCCTGGTATGCTCCTGGGGGGGGGAACCCATGCCGGTTTTTTCGTTGAAAATTGGCATGGAGTTCTCCCTCTCAGGAATGCATGCTGAGCGACGCTGTCATTTTTTGTTTTAAGTATTTGTTTTCCCGGCGCGTCTTTTTTTCACCCGTCGCAACTTTAGTGTCCCGTCGCAATCCACAAAGCCGCCCGGCGTCAATTACGTTCACGCGATGCACGTCGGGAAAATGACGTCACACGCATGCGCAGTACGGCCGGCGCGGGAGCGCGCCTCATTTAAATTGTAAACGCCCCCCAGAGAGGAGGAACGCCTTACGACGGCGGCACTTAACTTACACGGCTTGAAATTTTTACGTAAGTGCTTTGTGGATCAGGCACTTAGGTAAAAACTTTAAGTCAGTGTAACTTAACTGCTGAAAGTTAAGTTACGCCGCCTGGCTGAGGATTTGGCCCTATATGGCCACATTTAGTGGACACATAACCAATACTCGTATATGAGCTTGATGGACATCTTATTTCAAAACCATTGCCACTATTGTAGAATTGCAAACCCCCCTGCCCCAAACACACACACACACACACACATACACCCACATAGTTGTGCGCAGGGGGTGTGCCGGGTGTGCCTGGACACACCCTAATCACCCTGTGAGCCAGAGCCAATGATAAGGCAGTACAGCCTACCCTCCTGTACCGAGTCCACTACCTTATTACAGATATCGATCCCCTTGTTTCTCCCATTTCAGCGCTGTCGGCTTCTCCTCCACTCCCTCCCTCTGGTTGCACTGTAGGGGGATCAGTTCTAGCATCTGGACCTCCATCCTGTCCTTAGTCCCTTTTTCACTCTTAAATGTAAGACATCAGGGGTCTGTTTAGAACCCTGATATTTCGCCAAAGCCCCTCAAAAGGGCAGTTAAAAAATTAAAAAAAATAAATAAAAATAAATAAAAATATTAATAATAATAATAATAATAAAAAAGGACTCGCCGCTGGCTAGCTACTGTCTCTGTTGCTCTGTGTTTGAACTTTGGGGTGCACACCCTAATGCAGTAGGCTGCACACACCTATACACAGACCTATGTGTCTGCCAAAAACCTTCACTCTTCTGGGAAGGCTCTCCATGTGATTTTGAAGTGTGTCTATGGGATTTTGTGCCATTCATCCAAAACTGTATTTGTGAGGTCAGGTTGGATGAGAAGTTTTGGCTTGCAATTAACTATCCAAAGTTTTTTTAACACCATTGAGGTCAAGGCTTTGTGTAGTACACTCAAATTCCTCCATACTAAATTTGTCAAACTTTGGACCTGGCTATGTGCACAGGAGCGCATTCATGCTGACACTTCTCCGAACTGTTGCCAAAAGGTTGGACACACACAATTGTGTAAAATGTCCTTGTTTGCTGTACCCTTCACTAAAACAAATCAACTCAATCATTTTGAGGAGTGCCCATATGTTTGGCCATATAGGCACATCCTTGTCCCTACATTTTTCTTTAAAGGAACCTTTATCCTTTATAAGATCCTCTGAATAATTTATTTGCCAGTCTGAAAGACTGTTGGTGTAACTGTAGACCTAAAACTTACATCACTCAGGGAATTTCCAGCTTTTTTGAGTTGCCTCAGCAAGGGGTTTTCTGTGGCAGGAAGAGTATGGTAACCTGTGGGTCCCTTGGATTTTTCATAATCTTCTTTATATTTCACCTGTAAATGTAAAAAAAAAAAGGGTTGAAAACAGATTAGAAAGCAGTAGTACAGTATTGTACTGCATTAGTCATGAAGTAATGCAGAATGTTTGACGTTTGAGGTATAAGTTAGTGTTATACTTCAAGTCATACCCTTTATTGGCTACCTTAAAGCAGAACTTCTGCTTTTAGCACTCCTCCCCACCTTACAAGCCACATTTGGTATGTAATTTTTTGGGGGTGGGGAGTGGGTTTTGAAAGGTACTTCCTGTCCCACTTCCTGCTTCAGTCGCTTTGCCACCTAGACGACTCCTTCTCCCTCTCTGCAATCTTCTGGGACACATCACAGGTCCCAGAAGATTGCGTGGCCACTAAGGGAGCGCATCACAGTGCACGCCCAGCTGGCAAGCTGCAAGCTGTCACAACCGGGTGCCCACACTTGCAATGACGGTGCCCTGGAGAGGAGGGGGAGAGGAGCGAGGCTTAAGGTGGCCGCATCGCTGGATCGTGGGACAGGTGAGTGTCTGTTTATTCAAAGTCAGCAGCTATACTTTTTGTAGCTGCTGACTTTTAAAAAACTTAAACGATTGGAACTCTGCTTTAAGTTATTAAAGGTGCAAGCTTTTGAGATGCCATGGATCCCTTCTTCATGCTTCATACGTACGCCCAAAGATGGGATCTAAGGCATGCTAAAAGCTTACATCTTTAATAACCTATGTTGGCCAATAAAGGTATCACCTAAACTCCAAGCAAACTGCTGAGAAATATATATTAAAGCAGTATTAAATCCAAAAGCAAACATTTATTATATTGCATCTTACCGATTCTTAGATGTGATGGCTGTATTGGTCGTTTTTTTTAGGCTTTTTTTTTATTTATTTTCATCTGGTGATCTGGCCAGTATATCTGTTGTTTTTAAAAAGAAAAAGCTCTCTGCCAGATGTATCAGTTTACATTAATGAGACAAACCATTTACACTGGCAGGTGCTTACAACGATCAGCTTTTATTTACTTATGTAAAATCTTTATCCTAAAAGGAAAATAACTGTTTGCTGTAACGGATTATAAAGTATGAGCTGGAGTTTGTCTCTGATTTGTTAGTATATTTAAATCAGGTAGTATATCTAACACTGCCTCCCCTCCCCAGTCTGACAATGCTGCTGTCTGCTGTGCCCCCAGTGCTCATTTTCATCCAGAGTAGGGGAATTCTAATATAGGAGGTGTGTTACTGACCAGATCACCAATGGAAAAAGCCTAAAAAAAACCTAATGCAACCAACATATATAATGATTGGTAAGCTACAATAGAATACATTTTTGGTTTGGGTTTTTGGGTAACATATATTTTTATTACAGTAGAAAAATAGCTTTCACATACCGTGCTAGCATTCAGTCCTGCCTTCTTATTAAGCTTATATCCTGGTGTATCTGTCTGCATGAAGTTGATTTGGTCTTTAATACTCTCAAAGTCTTCATGATACTTTATCTGTTGAAAGAAGGAAATGAATTAGAATCAATTCGGGTTCTGTACTCTAAGCTGACATTTCAGTATTGATTTACAGGTGTTAAAGACCATGTCCAGGAGGGCATGCTGGAAAGTAACAGTTCTACAGAGGTTGGCAAACACAACATTACCGTCTTCTGCAGCATTGTCTTTCATATACTCACATCACTCAGATTATCGGAATTCATTCTGGCGACTGCAATTTCATAACACGGGGTCTGGCTCCATTTGCCTTTTACCTTGTTCTTATAATCCTCACGGTACTTAATCTGTGTTAGAAAACACATGTTACACGTCAGAGTTTAAGAAAATAAAATAAAAAAATTAAGGAAAGGGTGGGATGGAAGAAAAAGAGCAAGAGTGGAGGTAAGGAAGGTTAGAAGGAAAGAGCATGAAATTGCTAGAAAAAATAAATGGCCAAAAGTGGCAAAAAGAAAAATAAGAAAAACTTACATCGCTTAGCTGTTGTGACACTTTCTTGGCCATTTCAATATCAGGTCGATCAGCCAGCTGTGTGAACTGCAGCATTTGTTCATTATGTCCTTTCTTATAATTGATCTGTTTGAAAACCAATTTAAAGTTAATGATATGCAAATGGTGGTTGATGACAGCCAGTTGGTAAAACTCAGCTCAATGCAACACTTATTTTGTTTTGGATAGTCCAGGGAAAGATTGAAATTTTTGTCCAATTTTTTTCATGTTAAAAGGAAAAAAAAACATGCATACATGGAAGGAACACCAGACCAAAAGATAAAAGAGATCAATTTCATTTACTGGTATTGTGAAAAAAGACAGGCAACGCATTTCGGGCAAAGGACTCCCTCAGGTTTCGATAAAAAATTAGAACCTTGAATGGACTAAAAATAAAGCTTTGCCATATGAATCCGTGTAGGGAAGAAAATTGCTGGAATAAAAGAATTACTTACCAGCAGTATCTGCGTGAGCAATCCAGATAAAAAGATGTTTCTTATCTTGATTGCTCACGCTGATACTGCTGGCAAATAATTATTCTAAACCAACAATTAGCTTCCCTACACAGATTCACAGAGAAAGGGTCCTTTCACACGGGCGTTCCGTATGTCCTCCTTTTCCTCCATCCATGTATGTCTATGGGCTAGCAGAAGTTAGCGGATGATCATCCACTGACATCCACCTCTGTTAAGTTCCTTTTTTTGAGACAGAAGAAAACCCTAAATGGATGTTAGCGGACGAAATCCGTTTACATCCAATCCGCTGACATCTGGTTTTCACCCCAAAAAAGTTCAGCTTTTTAGTTCAGTTCAGTCACTTGTCAGCAGACATCAAAACAGATATAAAAATGTACCTGCGTATCTGTTTTTGATCTTTTTTGTTTACCAAAAAAAAGTGACTTAACTGAACTAAAAAGCTGAATGCCCATATGAAAGGACCCAAAAGCTTTATTTTGAGTCCATTCAAGATTCTCATTTTTAACTGAATGCCCTGATGGAGGGGAGACATTTGACTCTAGTAACACATTGGCCGTTGTTTAGCACAATACCCAGGGCCGGATTCCAGACAAGGCCAACAAGGCCAGGCCTCAGGGCGGCAGTGGGTGCACGGGCGGCACTGCAGCTGAGAGGAAGAGGACACTTTTACTTTCATATCGGGAGTTCCCCCTGTCACGCGGATGGTGAGAGGAGAAAAAACAGAGGGAAGAGGTGAGATATTTCTTGGCAGCAGCAACCCCCCTCCCGGTTCTCAATGTAATTTTGTCATGTTCGGCAGCAGCACCCCCCAATGCTCAATGTCATTTTTGGCAGCAACCCCCCAAACCCCCCCGCTTCTCAGTGTCCTGACGAAAAAGTCCCCCGGCGGATAATGTCCCCCCTGTACTGCGCAGGTGGGGGCGGCATTAAAAGACCTGGCCTTGGGGCGGCAAAAGGAGGAAATCCGGGCCTGACAATACCAATAGATAAAATTCTCTTATACTGTGTGTCGCTCCTTCCATGTATGCATGTTATTTATTTATTTCTAATAACATTTTTATTCATTTTCCAATTATATAAATACGTTATTCACAATTCACAATCTTCCCCCCCCCCCCCCCATTATCCCTCTTTCTAATATATTTGTTTTGTTTTCCTCTATGGCCTCCCCTTCTCCTCTCAAACTCCCACCAACGTAGAGTATTTTCTTGTGCTCTTAAACTCTACGCAGCTCCTCCATATATTTACACATTTTTCTATTTAATACTCTCCATAATGATACAATACTTCCATGTTGTAAATTAACTCTAGCCTTTTAACCCAGTCTCTTATCGTTGGGATTTCTGGAGATTGCCAATATTATGAAATCAAATATTTTGCTGCATTTATTAGGCTAGGAATCACCGTTTTCTTATATTGCTTTATTGTAAGTTTAGTGTTGTGAAGTAAATAAGTTCCTGGGTCTTTAGGCATTTCCTGTCTCTGTTGTATAATTTCCTGCAAAAATTTCTGTATTTTTGGGCACTCCTACCATATATGGGTCATTGTTCCTCTTCCCCCCCACAACCTCTCAAACAAGATGATGATTTCTCCGGCCGACATTTGTGCCTTGGTAGGTGTTATATACTATCTTGATACGCATGTATAATTAATTTCTATCGTGCTTATGTTTATTATATGTATGCGCTTTTTTTTTTGTAACCTGTTGGGGTACCCACTGGAGAGTAGCCTTGTCTGTTGTGAGCAATAACCTGAGTCAGTGGGCTCTTCAAATGTGTTTTCCCTCTCACTACTTCGTATAAATATATATTAAAGTCCCAGCACCTCTTGGATATCTTTTTTTTTCATTTGAGTCTATTGATATCTGTGTCTTCCTGTCTCTGTGGAGACTGCTCCCATGTTCTTTGCACAGGCTCCACAGGGACAGGAAGTGGGGAAAATAGCCACAGTGAGCTAATAGACACAAGAAAAAAAGTATGACATATTATTTTTGGAATCCGTATTTACATAGAATGGGTCTTCCCTATCACAATTCTTGAAACTATTATAACTGAAATATTATCGTGATGCAATTTCTTTTGGCTATACTTACATCACTTAGAGCTTTCTGTGCCTTAGCAACTCTTCTCAGTTCTGGACTATCAGAGTAAGGAAAATACATTGTTTTATCTTCATCCCAATCTGCTGTATATTGTTTCTGAAACAAGAAGAAAATATGAATAAAACAAGGCAGAATGAATACAAGTGAGAGAAAAAAAAGGAAACAGGCTAGACACAAGACACCTACAAGACATATATACTACCATCCTGCCGGGAGTTATGGGATAAGATAGATTAATCATCAGGTAAGTTGGCTGAACAAGTGTTAAGGGCTATTTTGGCATTGGAACTTAGTTTTTCATTTAAATTAAAAGCTCATGTTTATGTACAACTCTAGCCAAAAAATGTTGTCTGTCTCCTGGTTAAAGTGATTTTTATGTATGACTTTAAGGGTCCATTCAGATGTGTGTGTCGTGGTAATGTGCTGTAAAATACACATAACCGCAATGCACGGTAACATACATACCATTCATTGTTAATGACACTCCAAAGTGCAGTAGTGGTCAATGCAAAGCCACATCAGTGCATCAGAATGCGCATGATGTTCCCAACACAAAGTTCATCTGAATTTTTGGGATCATTGCAGTGCATTGGCAGCCTATTGTACATGAATTAACAGCAACTGCAGTTAACATACTGCAGGGGTCTGTACAGGTCTGGGCCATAAATACCATCTGTGTTTTCATAGTTCCTTGTCTTCAGTTTCTGTCTTTCTCATCATCCTTATGGGAACAGGTGTAACTACAAAATGCTGCCAGAGATTTATTGTTGATCTACTAGAAAATGTGATTTTATTTTAGCCTGTGCCTTATTGGAAGTATTTTTCCCTCACTTTCTTTTATGTCTGTCACCCATCAATTAGCTGATTTACCTACATTAACTGTCTTTCCAGTCAAGGTTTAAGGAAATATGATTTTTTTTTTTCTAAAAGGGATCAAACTCTAACCTCCCACATCATATCCAACGTGTAGGGTTATGGGTAAGAGTTTCTCAGTCTATTGTAAAAACCGCAATAGCTTCTTATATTTTAGAAGTCACTACCAACAATCTTTTGTAACATGGTGGTAGTTGCCAACAAAACAAATCTCTTGCAACATGCATGTATCTCTAATGCAGCCTTTTTCAACCAGGGTGCCCAGGCACCCTGGTGTGCCTTGAGGTTTCTTCAGGGGTGCCTTAGGAAAATGCATAAAAATGTATCAAAAATTGTATACAGGCCAGCAGGTGGATCAAGCCTGCATTTAAGAGCCACAGGTTTTCGTTATGCACCATTATGACTTTCTAGACACTGGCATTCTAACAACCAACAATGTCATCAGTTAAGGAGGATGTCTGTTAACTCCACAGCATTCTTGTTTGACCCTCCTGTGCCCCTCTCCCTTAGCACTGGGGTCACATTATCTAACTGATGGAGAGAAACTGAGGGAGAAGAGAAACATTGGCATACTAGTCAGTACCAGTGTGCAAAAGTGTGTTTGCTTTGGAAGAATAAATTACCTCTGACGTTGGGTGTTCTAGGTGTGGATGTTGCTGCATTATGTAAAACTATTAGAATAGTTTATAACATTTTAGAATGGGGTACCTTGAGAGGGTCCATAATTTTAAAGCGTGCCTTGAGATTGTCTATAATTTTAAAGGATGAGGCATTGGAAAAAGCTTGAGAAACACTTCTTTAACACATTGTATTGTACCATGCAGCAGTCTCTTAAGTGGCAATCCTCTCTTGTAATATCCAAGGAGAGCTAGGGGTAGAGTACTTATAATGAATCTCCAACCAATACAAACTGAAGTTTTTAACTCAGCCTGATGGTTTAGGTTTGGCAGAAAGGTTTCCACAAGCGGGGACCCTCCTGAGGGGCAGCGGTCACCTGAATTGAGGAATCAATGTGAATTTGACCCAGAAGGAGCGCTAAACAAATGCTTCTCAGAGTCTAAAAGTATTTTTGTGATTATAGAAGTGAACTGAAGAAAACAAAAGGCAGCCAACATGTTTCAGTGGCCACAAACAATCCCCTTCATCAGGGAGTTAGAGCCTAAAATAGTGTATAATGTACTTGCATAACGATTCTGGACACATCATTCAAAGTCAGTAAAATCAGAATATCCAGTATGTGGACGCTTGTGTTAGTGTCAAAGCAGCAAGAGCTCGCATGAGACAAGAACACTGCTAGGATCCGTTCATGTTTAAATATCAATAATCTTTAGTAGACTAGAGTAGATAAAAAACAAAAACAACCAACCGAAGGTGGAGCTGATGCAGAATTTAGTCTCTTCCTTGGTCTTGCTTTGCTTCCAGCAGCTGGCATTCAGACCCTACCTCCATTATTTTGACAGACATGTGCTCACCATCATACCATTGTTTAGTAGATTAAAAAAAGTAAATAGAGAAACATACGGCAGTGTTCTACAATACTTACCTTGCTGAGCATTGCAGTATTCTTCACAGCTTGCACCAACTCTGGTGCATCCGGAGGTAACAGGTACTTCTCCTTAGTATCCTCCCAATTCTGCTTGTATAGAACCTAAAACAGCAGAGTATTCTGGTTAAGACTGGCACTCAAACAGAGGGAGAATCTACCTGTGGACATCAAGCTCACTTACCTTGCTCAATTGCAGAGACACTTTTTTAGCGTGTTCAATGTCTCTGGCTTGTCCATCTACGTGGCAGTTGGTTCTAGCGACATTGCCATCCATACGATACTTCACCTATATTAGAAGAACATTGTAATCAGAACATACCTTTATACCTATATCATCCTACTTTCCCTGCTACATCTGTCCTACATCAGTCCTACTTTGGTCCTACTTCCATCCGCTTGGAAGCCTTGAATGAACAAGATAACATTTTGCTCCGACTTTGAGATACACTTGTTCTTTGACCAATCAAAACAATCCCAGTGTGACATAAATTTCTATTAGGCTGGGTTCACACTATACTACATGAGTTTCATCCTACTTTGCGCTGCTACATCGGTCCTACATTGGTCCTACATTGATCCTACATTGGTCCTACATCCATCCTACTTTCATGAACAGGATACTACTTTGATCTCACTTTGTGATAGTCTGACTTGTTCTTTGACCAATCAAAACAATCCCAGAGCGAGATAAATTCCTTTTACTGCTGCTGTAATCACATGTCAGATGTCAAAAGTCGGATGGTTAGGACAAGGCTCCTACTTTGGTCCGACTTCAATGATATTCAATGGGCTGAAGAAGGATCAATGTAGGACCAAAGTAGTACAGGGAGCATTTTCAAAGTCGGACCAACTTGTGTAGGAACCCAGCCTCACTGCTGCTGTAATCACCATGTCGGATATCACAAGTCAGATGGTTAGGACAAGGATCCTACTTTGATCCGACGTCAATGGTATTCAATGGGCTGAAGTAGGACCAAAGTCGGACCAAAGTAGTACAGGGAGCATTTTCAAAGTCGGACCGACTTGTGTCAGACCAGTTAAGACGGCTCTCATAGGGAATCATTGATTTTCACACGTCATGCGACACGAGCTCCCAATGTTGGAGAGTTTGTCGTACCAGTTTGAACCCGGCCCCAAAGTCAAGTCCTCATTAAAATGATAATATAATTCAGGTGGAAAACTGTCGGGAGAATAATTCAGGAGTTTTTTATATGTCTTTAAGAGCTGGAATACCTGAAGTTTCCAGCCTGCTCAAAAGAAGCTCAAACTCATGAAGTTTTAAATTGCTGCAATAATTCTATGTACAGAAGATCTGTCAGCTTTGGGGACCGTTCATGCACCCAAGAAACCCAAGCATTAATGGTTCATAATTTGTTATAATATTAAAGCTGATAGCTGGGAATGCAACTCATCCCTTACCCCCCCCCCCCCTCCAAACTAATCACTGGGTTCATAAAAAAATCTATCTCATATGATCCACCAGGTTCCAAATGTTCTCTCTTCCTCTCTGCAGAGTGGGAGGGGCCTTGTATCGCATTTGTAGTACACCAATTTCATTATGCTGCAAATTGTATGACTACTAATTTCATTTTCCCATGTGGCTCGTACCCTTAACCCTATCAGATTATTCCATATCTGTACCAATATACTGGTTGACTAGCATTTTCTGAAGTAAGCCAGAAATGATATTCCCCATACATTCTTTATACAGTAAATGGAATTACCTCACTCAGCTGGTCTTGGGCCTTCTTGATCCTTCTGAGTTCAGGAGTATCCATTGTGATAGCATAAGGCTCTCCCCGATGTTTTTCAAATTTTTCTTTATATTTATTCTAAGAGAAAGATGAGTTGTTATTTAAGTAATCAGTCACATTTCAATGGAGGGGGTCTTATGGTCTAAGCACTGCTTTGAAATTAGTTTAGGTTGGGGCACAAAATTTTAGTTTTCAATGCAATAGTTTTTGGAAAAGGTTTACCCAAACATTTTTCGATTACACATGGTTTCCTTATTATTAAGTGTAGCATATATAGCAACTAGCGCTGCACCTATACAAATACCAGTATCTGTGCCAATACTAAGCTTTTGCAGGGGTACTTGTACTTGTGCAAATGCTTCAATACTAAAACCAATACGTTTTTGTGATTTAATTGCGACTTGCATTGACTTCTGTTAAATAAAGTCGCAAGCTGCAATGAAATTGGAGGTCCAAATTGCACCGATCTGAGCTTTGAAATCGTGCTACATCAGCACGATTTCAAAGCCACAGATCAGTGCAATTTGGACCTCCGATTTTATTGTGACTTCATTTAACAGAAGTCAATGCAAGTAAAAAAGGAAGAATGGCTGCACGGTCCTGGTGCTCGCTGTGCTGTATATGCTTTTATTTGTTGATCACTACAATAAAGACTTTGGCATCCTTCCGGAGTGTGGAGCCATTCATCCATGTTTCCCTGCTGATCTCGAAAGGCGAGCCGGGCATGCGCCTCTGCTTTGGTGCGCTGTTTCTTTAAATTTGTGAACTCATGTGAGGATATACAACAACAAGCAATGTAGGTGAATATATTGATACAATCACTTCTATAACGAGTGCTCAAACAAATAATGTATATAAATATACTCTAATTCATCACTAGTGAAAAAAAAATCCAGTAAAAAATGCATTGTGCAAAAAATCGTATTGGAGAGTATTTGCAACGCTATCTGAGCTAGCTGGCAGGTTGACACTGCCGCTAGGGATACAATTCACGCTTTAATTTTTCAACCTCAATGTAAGTGTAACTTGTATATCTTTTAATAAAAAGTTGGCTGATTCAGGCTGGGTTCACACCATTTCGAAGTGAATGTGGGTTCCCAATCATCCAATTCGTAATAGCAAAAGATTTTGAGCCCGTTCACATATCTCTGCTGCGGCTTCAGTGTGAATTTGCATAGGAGCCCTGTGTGTCTTTTGATCAAATTCAGACACAAATTCGGGCTGAAATCAGACCTGAAATGGTGATCTAGGATGCACAGGACCTCTGCTTCTCCCTTTCCATTTATGATCCTTGAATACATGGAGTTCATCCCTGCAAGCATGTCAAGACATACTGTTTGAAATCTCCACATCTGTGATTACTCCTGCACAAGCTCTTCTGATCTCTGTAAGACCCCTTTCACACTGAGGTAGTTTTCAGGTGTTTTAGCACTAGAAATAGTGCCTGTAAAGAGCCTGAAAACCGCCTGCTATTCATTTCAGTGTGACTTTTCACACTGGAGCAATGCACTTGCAGGACGTTAGAAAAAGTCCTGCAAGCAGCATCTTAGGGGCAGTTTGGGAGCTCTGTATACAGCGTTCCCAAAATGCCCTACCTGTTGAAATGAATGGGCAGTGCTTCCAAAATGCTTGAAAATCACTTCCAAAATGCCGCAACACTTTTAACCCCTTCTTCGGCTATGAGCACCACTTTCCCGCTAACGCTCGGACGGCCCCAGCGTGGAAGGTGTCTAATAGGGATCCATCTGATCTGGTAAGAGGCCATCCCTTTTTTCTTGTGGACGGAGCACTTTATCAATTCCCTTTGAAAACTGGCAGACATGGAGAGGAATATATTTACACATTTATAGAAGTGATTGTATCAATCTATTTACCTGCTTGTTGTTGTATCTCATCGCAAGAGTTCACTAATTTAAAGGAACAGCGCACCATTTTATCTCTTCCAAGATTTGAGTTGCAGCAGTTCCAAACCAGACCAGCACAGAGATATATTTATACTTATAAATGCACTTCTGCTTTGGAAGCAACAAAAGACTTGCAGCACTCACACCTTTAGTGGTCTTTACTTATTAATCACAAAGTCATAGTAGTGAGTGACCCTGCTACTTGAGTGGCAACAATTTAAACAGTTCACATCACAGGACAAAATACACAGGTGTGAACATGAAAAAAATGCATCCAAGCGGCAAAATAGGTATTGGTAATTGATATTGGCGAGTACTTGAGAATAAGTATCGGTACTTGTACTCGGGTTTTAAAAACTGGTATCGGTGCATTCACAATAGCAACTGATCAGAATCAATTGTGTACTTTATGTTGTGGTTCTCTGCTTTGTACTTTCTTCTTTGCTCCTGTTTACTGAAAATTTAAATGTATCTGCTCTAGTATATGGTCCATATAACATTAAAGCGGTGGTTCACCCTGCTGAACAACATTTCAGCATACAATTCGGCATCGTAGCGCGAGCTACAGTATGCCGGTCTTACATTTTTTTATCCCCGTACTCACTGTTTAATCGTACCTAGACGATTCCGTCTGCCGCGGGGAATAGGCGTTCCTAGCAAGAGGGAGGGTGATTGACGGCCGACTCTGGCACGTCACGCTCCCCGAAGACAGCCGGAGTAGGTCTCGGCTCTTCACGGCGCCTGCGCACAGGCTATGCGCAGGCGCCGTGAAGAGCCAAGCCTATTTCGTCTATTTCCGGAGAAGCGTGGCGTGCCAGAGCCGGCCGTCAATCACTTTCCGTCTGGATTGGAACGCCCATTCCCCGTGGGCAGTCGGAATCGTCTAGGTAGGATTAAACAGTGAGTACGGGGATAAAAAATGTAAGACCGGCATACTGTAGCTCGCGCTACGATGCCGAATTTTATGCTAGAATAAAAAAAAAAAAAATTATTCTGAGACAATGCAGTAGAGATATTTCACAATTGAGTGGGTTGGTTGAGAAGTAACATTTGACCTCTGCCCAAAACTAAACGCTAGACCTCTGGTTAAGAACAGGTTGATATACATTTAACATGATGTCATCCACTGGTTCAAGGTGGCCACTGCTCTGGTCCTTGTAGCAACTCTACTGGGAAAACCCAATCTACACAAAAGGAACTTGAACAAGCATAAAACTAAAAAAAATGGTAACATCTAATGAAAAGATGCAGCATTTGACTCATTGCCTCCGGACTTTGCTCTGTGCATTTCAAACAAAGAGATGTTCCTTCAGACTTTAATTTCACTATTTGTGTTCCTTTTTCTTCCTGAATGAGATGCTCATCTGGAAGTTCAGCAAACCTCTTGTGTGGACAGGGTTTCTTTGGGATGTCCAGCAGTGTAAAATGTAAATGTAATGTAAAATGTAAAATGGATACTAGGCACAGAGCAGTGACCACCAAGAACTGGTGGATGACATCCTACTAGGCGTACATTGACCTATTGTGAACTGGAGGTCCAATGTTACAGTAAGTCACCTCTTGCATTTTGAGTGAAGGTTACTTCTGTCTGCTAGTAAAAAGTAAATCAAATATTAATGACAAATTTAAGGCAGTGACATGTTAATACCATTTGTCCACTAGATGGCAGGACACCATCACATTTATACATCACAACGTAATGTCACTATTGGGGTACATAAAGTGTAACTGAGACACATTCCCCCAGGAGATTAGCATAAAAAGTTGAAAGTCCTATTAAAATGGAATGTATTCTGTTCAAATAAAGCAAGAAATAATAATCTCACCTGACTGAACATCTCCTGCATTTTCTTGCTGTGTGCAATGTAAGGCGTCATAAACTTCGATGTGTCCACCTTTTTACGGATTTTTCTCTTTCTTTCGCCGGGAGCAGCCGATGCCACTGGTGCTTTAGGGGCATCAGTCGTTGGCTGTGCAAACGGAAAAAAAAAGTCAAATATTTTTCATTGATTGATGGTTATAGTATTCTAAAACTTTTATTTTTGAAGATCTTCAATAAATTTGCCATAAAGCAAAAGCAAGGGAAATTAGAGGGCTGTAGCTTGCTTAGTGTTGAACTAAAACAGATGTAGAATGCAGCTATTTTTCAAACGTATATTTATCTAAACACAGGCCGCTGTAAACACGGACTGGTCCCTCTTTTAGGTCAGTCTGCACAAAACCGACATTTGATTTTCTGAGAGGTTTTGTGGACTTGATTCAGTTATTCCCCAAAGCTGGCTTCACACCTACAGTATGCACTTCTATTTTCATCTTTTTTTTATGCAATTGTTTCCAATGCTTTTCATACATTTACTCGCCTTTTTATCTTGTGTTTTCTCAAATTAGAGCTCAGCATCTACTGAGGGTTGAGAAGAGCCTGCCATTTTCCAACTGTAGCTAGTCCAGGAGCACATGGCTTATTGCCAAGGGTGGGTCTCAATAACTATGTGTTTGATTTATATGGGCCCCTTGGTGGACGTCAATGGATAAAAAAAAACATACCTGAACTATTTCCTATGACATGCCACAAAACAGCTGCACCTAATTTTGCACACTCCAGTTTTAGTAAATCTCCCTTTGGTAGATGAGTGTTTGGACTAAAATCCCATATAGCGTGTGCAGTAATGCGCACCACTGAGTTCAGCTGGTTGGGAGGGTATTCACACAACCAGAAGTAAAAAATACTTGCATCAGCTGTAGAGCAATGAAGCAACCCTTCTCTTTTTTACAGGGCAATTGTTTTTTTTGTAATTAACTTTGCGATAGCATGGTCACTGTAACACAAAAGACAGTGGCAACCTGTTCATGAGGGGAGCCCGGGCACCACCCCCTCTCTCCTCGCCACCCCCCTATATGGTTAATGCATAGATTCATGCATAGCATGAATCTATCCATGGCCCCTGCGCCTACCCCCTATTCATGAGTCCGGCCCCTTTCAGAGCACTGAGCGCATGAATTACAGTGGTTAGATTATTTTTTGGAAGCACCTGATTAGAGCCAGAGGCTCTTATAGGCTTCAAAATAAGGGTTGCAGAGGATGCGTCCAAAGGCCACCTAGGTGTGTTAAAACAGCAAAGGAATATTTGCTGTTGATACACTGATCCTTAATCCGTTCAATCAGAAGTGGAAGGCCGCCGCCGCCGAGCAGGGGAAGCTGCCCTGTGATGGGGTAAGTGCTACCTACCGACCGACCGACAGGGGGGGAGATTGGTGGGGTTGGTATACTGTTTGCCGCCCCCACCAAGGAATTTTTCCACCGGCCGCCACTGGCAAACGGTTGAAACCAGAGACACCACCAGGCCATTAGTAAAGTGGCCAGTCCACCTATTTCTCACATATTTAAGGTATGCATTCAGTTTTTGTAAAGAGAATATTTTGAGACAACTACTTGATGTTTTTAGATGCTTTGTGAGCTAGTTACATTTATAATGCTTTTAATTTAATACATTGGTATGCTAGTGATTTGCTTTTGATTTGCTTTATGTTGCTCCTTTGAGCTATCTCTGAGTTAACATGAGCTGCTCTTGCATTTACAGTACATTAATTGCAAGGGAAAGAAAAGCCATTAAACCACAATAAATGTTTGTGAACACAAGCTTTAATGTTCTATGCAGGTACTAAGAGTGGTATACAGGTCATTCAGATTAGAGGTAACAATGTTTATTTAAAATTAAGAACAAAGAAATAAAATTGTGCTGTACAATACATCAGCCATAGTAAGCATCATTGTCAGATAACAATTAACAATAACTTTAAGTACATACTCACCAGCACTTGATGGGTCAAGGGTCTAATAGCACCAAGCTAAAATGATTTGCTTACATTGCAAAGCCTACAGCCATGTAGAGTAATGTTTATGAGATGAAAATTTGCAATGAGAAGCCACACATTAAATAGCATGAATGAGGATGAACCATCAATAACATAAGCGGTTATCCAAGACTTGCAGTAATGGATAACAAAGCAATGGAATGGTCTGATAAAAAAAGATTTGTTAATATATAAGCCAAGCTTAAAATATTAGCTATTTTTCCACCTTATGAACCTCAAATCGTGAATGCTACTAAAATGTAAAAAACAACTCAAATTTAGGAACCTTTATATACAATTTGACGTAAGGAGAGCAAAGTAATCAACTCTGTTCCAATGTGCCTGTACAGGTCTATTAGAGTGTAATTGCAACTTTGGTGTGGTTACCCTTATAGCATTGCTACTCCTCCTCCTTTAGTCTTATACTCATCTGTTCCCAACCCAGCAAGTTATTGTTGACTAGAGCACACACCTGCATGTAATAATGATCCCTGATACCGGTGCTTGCCATTCATTCCTTAAATGCTTTTAAGTACCATTTTGAAGCATTTAAAATTTTGCATTTGCAGGCACTTCAGTCACTTTATGTGCTCAATGATATATGTCTACGTTCTGCAGCTATGTTGGTATTCTGGACACAAGGGCACATTTAGGTAGATTCACGTAGGGGCGCCTAAAGTTAAGATCGGCGTAGCCTAGCGTGTTTACACTACGCCGCCTTAAGTAAGAGAGGAAAGTAGATGATTCAGACACTTACCTCCTTACTTAGGGCGGCGTAGTGTAAACACGGCGGGCGTAAGGGCGCCTAATTCAAATGGGTTGGGGGGGGCGTGTTTAATGCTAATGAGGCTTGACCTCAAGTTTTTTTTTCGTTTTCTCTTACTGCGCATGCGCCGGGCGCCTATATTTCCCAGGGCGCATTGCGGCTAAGTACGCCGTACGGGCCTATTGATTACGACGCGGATGTAAACGACGTAAATCCCGATTCGCGGACGACTCACGCAAACGACGTTAAAATTTCTAATTTAGCGGCGGGAACGGCGGCCATACTTAACATTGGCTAGTCCACTAGAGCATAGCTCTAACTTTAGGCGGCCTATCCCTTACGGAAACAACGTAATTCGACGGCGGAGGCCTGGCGTACGTTCGTGAATCGGCGTATCCCCTAATTTACATAATCTACGCCGGCCGCAATGGAAGCGCCACCTAGCGGTCAGTCAAAACATTGCAATCTAAGATAGGACGGCGCAAGCCGTCCTATCTTAGATATGTTTAAGTGTATCTCTGTTTGAGAATACACTTAAACATAGGTCGGCTTAGATTCAGAGTTAGGTCGGCTTATCTGTAGATAAGCCGGCCTAACTCTTTGTGAATCTACCTAAAAGTGTCTATGCAAGAATTCCACAACCGCTTGTAAATAATTTTGGAAAACTGTAGAATAACATAGAGCACTTATATAAACTTACATATGTCCTAGTAGACACACTGTTGACTAAGTAACTAATACTGTTTACAGAGTTGATTATTTTACTGCGATGCCCCAAAATACGAGACTTGCCACAAAGGTGGAGAAAGGTAAAGCATGATATGAGAAATGAATTAGCCATGAAAATGATGAAGAATGAATGAAGAATGATGTCATAAAGCCGGCCATGTTGTTCTGCAGGAGCAGCAGTCTTAATATCACCTACAGCAGCAAGAGTTAGATATTTCCTATTTGAGCTTATTTCATTGTCAGAAAGCTTGTAAAGCAGAGGGTTTTCCACCAGAATCAAGAGCGATTGGTTTTCACTGAAGTTATGATTTTGCAGATGAGGTATTATTAATTGATAATAAGTTTAGGCTTAGCTGCATGCTACCCCTTGGTCACCCAACAGGTGCTCATGAACATGGAGGTAGACAAGTGAGTGTAGAGCAGACACTGAGGGATTTTAGCAGACTGGAGGAGATTGTAACGGACTGAGTAGGGTGTAGCTGACTGGGTAGACTGTAGACAGACAGAAGGAGCTTGAGTGCACTTACAGCTGTCAGACTCAATACTCTCCCACTTGAGTATAAAAATACTTTTTGGACACATAATGCATCACGTGATGTGGCCCGGGCACTCCAGGCAAAACCCAGAAACATTCGTGGCCATATGAGATAGTGGAGGCAACAGCACTGGAGTGTGGAAGGAAAGTTATCATGACAATAACCCCCTCTTATGGGGTCTCCCCACCTCTCAAGGACCTGGTTTCAGTGGGAATCGGCAGGGGAATGTACAAGTGAGGATTGAAAACATCAGATGCCTGAGTCCAAGAGTGTTCCTCTAGGCTGTAACCTTTTCAGTCCATAAAATCATGCATAATTTGTCCCTTAAGTTTTTGAAATCCAAAAGTTGCTAAACCTCATATTCCTGGGAGGAAGTTATTGAAAAAGAAAAGATTGGAGTTGAATGTGAGATTGTATTGAGAACTATCAGTTTAAAGAGAGAGATGTGGAAAGTATCCATATCATTGTACCATAGGGCAAACTTAGAGAAGGGTGTCTTGAGTCAAAGATTCCTAATGGCTAGCCAGACCTTATCTCCAGGCTGGCAGTCAGGGAGCTTGGTGCAATGATGATCAACAAATATTTTGTACCTAAAGGCAGAGTCAAGGAGGCATTTTTTGCACCTAGGGCCAGATTGTATTGAACAAGGTTTGCATGGTAGTGAGAGTTGGCACATTGTTGGTCGAGGGAAAGGGGGCAGGTGCAATAGGGTGCAATAGGTGGGTAAACTTGAACCATGGAAAGAGAAAGACACAATTATTATGGAGGATGGAGATAAGGAAGCAAGAATACTGTTACAGATTTTGGTTTATTCTTTCCATTTGGTCATTAGACTCGGGGTAGTAAGCAGAAGAAAATTTAAAGCTAAAAATTTAAAAAATGAAAATTGGTGATAAATCTGCTGCTTACGTAAGAGTGGAGAGGGGAATGAAGCATGCCATTTTTAAAAATCTGTCGACCACAACTCAAACCACTGTACAGACTTCAGAGGGGGGAGATCTGTAATGAAATCCAAGGACAGGTGTCCTCAGGGTTCCTGGAGTACAGGAAGAGGCATCAATAGTCTCACGGGAACATAGGAGAGGCTTTAGTCTGGGAATAGATGGTGAAAGCTGATACAATGTTGCCCTTCCTAATATTAGACTGTCAATTATGACAGGTCAGGCAGGTAGGAGTTTTGTGGACTCCAGGATGACCTGCCAGCTTGAAACTGTGGGCCCAGTGGAGGAATCTAGTCCTAAGACTTAACGGTCTTGTCTGGAGGAATGTGAGTTTTCGTGAGGGAGGTTGCAGCAAGGATCTGATAAGGTGAAACAATGGTATCTGGTTTTGACACCATTGAAGGGGATTAAAAGAGCATTAAAGGGCATTGTCTCTGGTATCACAGTAATAGGACTTGTATATAATGAAAAAAATAAAGCAGAGAGAAGAAAAGGGACCAACTGTCTTGACTGGGATTGAGTGTACTAGAGGTACTGTAAGTTTTTGTGATCAGTAAGAATGGCCAGTTGATGGGATTAACCTTCAAGAAGGTGCTAATACTCCCCTAAGGACAAATAAATGACCCCCAAGTTTCGACCCTCAAAGCCATAATTCCCCTAAACAGCTGAAAATGTGTTAGAAATCAAAGCACAAGGGTTTTTTGTGCCTTGGATGTGGATCCATCCACCTCCAGCTAGAATGGCTTGGCATTTCAGGCTGAAGTAAAGCTGATCTGTCTAAAAAGATTGTAAAAGATATATATTTGTGCTTATCCCAAAAAATTATATATAGGGTGAAGGTGCTGCTTATGATATCCTGAATACTTTAACTAATAATGTGTGGAGAAAAAATATAAGTGCACAATCCAATAATCAAATACTAATTATCCTTTTAATTATGGTCTAAAACAGTTAAAGTATATGTGTCACAAGCATGGATGTTAACAAAGTGTAGGCATGACTCTACCTGGAAGCACATCCCCTGAGGGTGGAGTTTAGGGATTAAGCTGGTCTTTCCCAGGAACTCACTCACAAGAGTTTAGGCTTAGCTGCATGCTACCCCTTGGTGAAAAAAATGGTGAAAAAACAGTCTTCACTTCTTTTTCATAAAAAAGCAGCCCCGCTTACCAGAATAGTTGGATCTCAAATTATAGAGATCAATTGCGCTCATCCAAATGTCATCCAACACGGATAATCCTCTCCCCAGACTCCTCCAAACACTGCTCCTCTCCAATGTGAGCTGGTTGTTAAAATGGTTGTAAACCCTGTACAACTATTTTTCCCTACAAGTAAGCCTATAATAAGGCTTACCTGTAGGTACTGGAAATATCTCATAAACCTCTACAGTTTAGGAGGGACATTGTGGGGACAGCGGTGACATCACGATGCATACTAGCCCATTATGCCTTTACTTTGCAGGGAACAAAGAGGAAGTAAAACCCATCAGCTCTTTAAAATGAATGATCTCTCATGGATATGGATCATCTGTCCCCAGGTTGTCTCAGGTACATAGGATAATGGAAGCAAGAGGCTTTGCGGTGTACTACTTCAAACGCAAAAAAAAAAAAAAAAAATTCTGGTGCACTTGTTGGACTTTTATATGGTCATTTATTTCATTTTTCATTTTTATTTTCTATATGGACACTTATTGTTTTTGAATCCTTTGTATTCACATTATAAGTACTTGATTATTGGATTGCGCGCTTATATTTTTTCTACACCCAATTTTGGCTAAAACAATTGTTTCAGGGTGTGAAAGGCTTCTATTGCTCCAGAGGACCAGTTCTTCAGATCAGCTCTCTTACAAGTCAAGGCAGTGAGAAATACCACCAGAGAGGGGTAGCCCTTGACAAACTGGTGATAATAATTTGTGAAGCCCAAGAAATGTTGAATGACTTTGAAGCTAGCAGGACATGGCCAGTTTGCGACCTCTGACAACTTGTCAGGATCCATCTAGAAAACTTCTTTGGAATGGAGTGAAATGGGAAGACATGGACAACTAGCAAGGACACTACAACCTAGTGAACGGCACACAAAAAAACAAAAGAAAAAAATATGGACTTTTAAAGGGGTTGTAAAGGTACAGTAATGCAAGGCTTTCTCCATGGTGTGGAGTGTCGTGCTCGCCCCCTCCCTTGGACTACAGGAGAGTCAGGACGCCCACTAACACACAGCTCCTTTCTTCATCTGAAATGTAGAGAGCGTCCTGACTTTCCTTTAGTCCAAGGGAGGGGGCGAGCACTACACTCGACACCGGGGAGAAAGCCTCACATTACTGTGTGTAGTTACAGACAGAAGAACAGGAAGTGAGGATTTCTCAGAAGAAATAAGGACATTTAAAAGCAAAATCAAAGGATGAGGTAAGTGAAGGAGGACTGCACTAAGGTAAAGGGAAACTATTTAGGAAAAAGAATTGTACCTTTACAACCCTTTAAGTTGTCAGTTGTCCAAGGACCTTGCTTTGTATTGAGTGTGAGGAATGTTTTTCATTGCTCTGCCCTTAGTTTAGACTTCCCTTTTGATTTATCCTGATGATCATTATCACTGAGACAGAAAGTGTTAGGATATCTAAAAATGTTTAGCTGTCCCCAGGGTAGGAAACATGTTTGTGGCAAAAGGGAAATTTCACTCAGTTTGTAGAGATTTCCTCTTAATTTCTGTTGTGTCTCTTGGACAGTACATGAAGGAAAATCTTGATGGTGGGACAGTAAAACATTAATTGACAAAGGTTTCAAATTAGAAATATTGCTAAAATGACATTAATAGGTTCTAAGAAGGGTACAGCAGCTAATTCCAGAAACAGTGTCATTTTGCCCTGAATGGATCTTATATACACTTTAGTCCGAGAATGGCAGCCTTCATCTTGGCCTTCTTATACAGGTACTTATTTAAAGACTATATCCCTTTGGTGTGTATAAACAAAAGATTAGATATCATTTAGTCTTTCTTTTTGGGACTTCAAGTCGCCAAATAAAATATAAGCAGCAGTGTTACCAATCATTATGGCATTAAAAACAAAGCAGCTATTTGATAGATGTTTGATAAATATCGAGGGGTATATCATTACTCTTCCATATATATATAGAGTAAAGCACAGTTCCTTCCAGCTTCTGTGATTGTATATGGGGTTATATATAACATGTGGCAGCTAGACAAGCAGAAGTTGTTGAAAATGCCCTGTTTTGAACATCACAAGGTTCATTGAGAGACTCGCAGATCTGAATTTTTCTGGTGGAAAACCCCTTAAAGCAGAGCAGATGAGAGGCAGGCTAGAGATGGGAGTTCAATGTGCTTAGACTGGATGGCTGCTGAGGTGTTACCTCCACAACTTCCATCACAACTTCCCCATCTTCCCCATCTTCAATGACAGTTTCTTCATAATAATACTACAAAGAGATGGCAGATCCAAGGGCTCAGAACATAGTAGTAAATACATTGATATCAATACATTGCATCCTGTACAGTACATGAAGAAAACATAATGGCATTGTTCCACAGCTACAAGCAAATAAAGCGTCCAAACACACCTCAACATTCAACACATCCATAATTACATAGCATACTTTTATTCCATCTACCAATATAGAATCATTTCAAGGATGCAAGTAGCATGTCTAAAGCTGGTCACAATACTGACTCAAAGAATCAAGGTGCACTGTAATCCAACCACGGCAACATTACCCAACTGGATTCTGAGACACTTAATTAACTTTAAAAACTAGTAACCACTAAGGCTCCTTTCACACTTGCGGACCATATGTCGTGTGCGGATGAAAAAGGGACATACATTGGTCCCTATGAGATCGCGGGTGTCAGCGGATGAACATCCGCTGACACCCGATCTCGCCCACCTCCGCATTCCTCCGATTCTGCAGACGGAGGAAAACCCTATTTTTCCTTCCGTCTGCAGATCGGATGAACACGGACAGAGCGTTAATCAATGTTTATCAGCGTTTATCAGCGCTAGAGCGTTTTTACAGCTGAAAAACATCTCTCGGAACCCACTAGTTTTGTTTTGTTTTTTTACTGCTCAAAAACGCCACTGCCCAAAACTGCTGATAAAAAATACTTAGAGGTGATTGTTTTGCCTTTTCTCAACTAAACTTGAGTTAAACTTTAGGTCCACTTCACCAAAAAATGATAACCACATGTACAGCGTGTACAACCATCTCAGACTTTACTCCGGCCCAGAGTAGTAAGGACAATAAGAAAACATTTCATTTATAAATAAATGGCACATTAATTAAATAATATATTATAAAGAATACATATTAAGACAGTATATATTTGCTTTATCCAAAGCTACTAGATTTGGACAGATTTTAGTGTGGGAAAAATAAACTAAGGACCTGAGTAGAAGCAACACAAACCATTTTGCTGTGAGTGAAACTTGTTTCAACAATGTAAATGCCCAGAAATAATGTACATTAAACTAGCAAACGTACTCAAATAAATTAGTAAAAGGGGCCTTTTTTACACATACGTGCAGAGAACAAAAATTTTATATATTGTAGCTTACGTAATTCTTTTGTTAGTTATATTTTCTTCCTTTTTTTATCATTGTGATCATATCAATAGCACACTTCCTGATCCGGTGTGTCAATGCTTACTCACAGTACTGTATCTATGGAGGGGCAGCATCATCACCCTAGGTAAGGAAGTGTGTTGGGAGCACAAAACACCTCTCCCTCTTCTCTTCACCATAACAGAGGGGAAGGTTTTTCGTAGGCCACAGGGAACATCATGAACAGATAACAGTCAACAGATAAAGAGTGTACTGGGAGCTATCATCTCACTGTATTTCTTGAAGGATCAACATTTTTTTTAATTATTGAACAGATAAAAGATACTATAATTGGTATATTTAGCAGATTAAAAGGGATCAAACAAAGAAGAACATTGTTGTGGGTCTGTGAATATACATTTTTTTTCCATTTTCATGCAGGAACATATGTGGAATACGTGGTAGGGCCCTCATGGTGAATATTGCAGCGCAGTAATCCTTATTAACTACATATCATCTCCTAATTCCAGTAGCAGTTTCAGACATTGTATCTTGTAAAAACAATTATGGCGTAGTAATGCTACTATGTCATGCACTGTTTTTGCTTTTTTTGTAGAACAGTTATTGCCAAATTTTTTCAAGAATGTGCTGTTCATTCATCTAGCTTATTAAGTAAATATAAAATTGCATACTGTATATATCATTTTGCATTTGATGTTTTAGTCAAGCATTTGTGAAATAAAATGCAGTTTGGAAGCTTGCTAGTGGTTGTTGACACTTAGTATAATTGTATTGCCATCAGTTAATCCATTTTTGCACTGCAAGCAGACAAGTACAATGGGTTTACTTGAGTTATTTTTGAAAGCCTAGGTCATTGCTATCAGATGAGTGAATCATTTTTTCCAGTTGCACAATAGCCAGATTCTCCAGGCAAACCGTCATTCTCTCCTTGACATAATTCAAATTAAGTTTAGCCATAGCATCATTCTGGATTGCCTATGCCACTAAATATGTAGGAGTTTATGTTTTAGTGTGCAGTAAATCTTGGTAATGTTTTTATGTATCCCAAGCGCATACTTTTATTTTCTTGGGAAAAAAATACCCTTTACCCCTCTTTACTAGGGGTAAAGGTTTTTCATTTTGGTTATTCAATCTGAGTATCACTTTAATCCTTCCTACAAAGGATCTCTAATGTATACTGACAATTCATATGCTTATTTTTTTTGCCATAATTTTTATTGCTTTCTGTATAATTTGTACAAGCAAAAAGTTATCATACAGAATGTGTCAAACAACACTTATATTGGAAGAATGGTAAATACAGTATGTGCGGTTCATCTGAAAATAATATTTTGTACTCTTAACGTAATAGTAATTGTTAAGAATGGATGAACAGCTAGACCATTTTTGAAGCGATATAAAAAGTATTATAAAAATATGTGCCATGCAGTCTGTATTTTATGCAATTAGATTGACTTAGCATGTATAGACACGAACATTCCAAAACTAAGAGGTCTGGCACAAATTACTGATTTCCTACTTAAATGACACTTCAGTCATGCTACCAGGTTTTTGTTTGACAGGTCAGTTACACAATCTATTTATATAATCTAAAATAGGATTTATTATATGATTTAAAAAGACTGCTTTATGGGAAGTAGGTAAATAACTAGGCTTTAATTTAGACCCCATGGCAGGACCCACACACTACCCACCAATGTGAAGCTGACATTCCATTTGATTATATTTTAAAGTAAATAATATCGTCCAATTATTAATTTTAGATTTTAAATTTAACGTTAAGAAAAAAAAACAATGAAAGCACTAAAGTAAAATATAGAAAAGTTATAAATGGAAAAGAAGGTAAATGAGAAATCAATGTTGATTTATTGCGAGATAAAAGCCAAATGGCTTAATATACTTTGGTTTCAGTTATGTCCTTTATTGTTAAGATGCTTTCCACACTGTTGGGCTTAGTTCGTAAACTTGAAAACCAAGAAACAAAAGACTAGCAGTTTTCAAAGTGTAGTTTTTAGTGCAGTGATATATGGGGTCCTATTTTGAGTGATATCTATCACTACGCACTGTATATAACCAGGTATATCTGATTTCATATAATAAATATACATAAGCATGTGATGCTTGCTGTAAAATGTAAATGTGTATAATGTATACATATTGCACTGTGCATCTAGTAGAAAAATAAAAATAATAAGGGTTGACAATTGTCAGAATCATACTGATTCAAACTACAGAGCATCTTTATACAGGACCAATACAATGTACAGTTCCATTGACAAAACTGTACTCTACAAATATTTTATACATGCAATTTCTCTTATTTGTGACTTGTATAAATTATTAGTATCTATAAAAATTGTGCTATATTCTTTAATTAGAAATAGAATCACTGTACAGGTCAAGGCTATCCTTGACACTCTCACCACCGAATATTAGTGAAAGGCGAAACCCAGAATTCTTTTCTGCAGAGAGGAAGTAAAATAGTTTCAGTGAGTTGCAGAAGTTATTTTTACCCAGCTGTCTGCATGATACACCAGCTTCAAGAAGGTTTTAAAGTCCAGGGAAAATTCTAGAACAGTTTGGACACGAGTCCTCGTAAAAGCTAAATATTATTTTCATATGAGCAAGAAAGGTAACAATTGCAAGGCTACGTGCACCCTAAACTGATATATCCTTGGTTTAAATTTGGAGGTCATGAACTGGTGTTTTATATCAGTTGAAATCTCAGCTGTGACCATTTGAAAGCCAAGGAAGAGACCCACGTAATGACATGGGGTGGAACTGGAAACTTCAGAGATCGTGTAACTGGAGTTCTTTAAAAGAAATGTAAAAAACAAATGGTGCATTACCTATGCGTGATGTTCACATATCAAGTGTAACATTAGTAATTCAATTTTTATTAAACTTTATTTTGTTACTAAAAAGAATATTTTTACGTACTTCTGTATATGAACTTTATGCATGCATATTATTTCAAAATGCATTTTGAAACCTATTTATTCCTCCTATGTGGGAAACTCAGGACAAATTTTAGGGTATTTTTTGTTTTATTCTTATCACATGCAAACAATATAGGCACACTTCTAAATCATTATTTCCTGCAATGCTTTTTTTTTGTATTTCTTGCTGTTGGTTCCCTGTTATGAATGTAGATGAGTGCTTACAATGTAGTCTATATAAAATATTTTCCTGTTGTTTAGGGATGAACTGTCCCCCTGATAATGCTTTTACTATGTCAGTGTCCTTTTGCTAGGTGCCAGATGAATGCCTTATAATGACTTTACACATTTTCTTTGCCAAACTCTTAGAACTAATCCCTATGACATGTTTATCCACACTGTAAGTGGTAGCATATTATGAAAGAGGTCTTTCCTAAGGTTCAGATGACCATCTGGTACTGTAAAATTCAATCTCAAAGGTTGAAAAAGCTTGAAGTATTTTCAGGGAAATTAAGACCTCAAACTTCCATGATAAAAATGTTGTTGATTAATCCCATTAGTAAATGATCACATCTTTGCCCAGTGCTCTTAGAGAAAGAAAAATATGTGGATTGAATATCAACAAATCCATGCATATAATAGCTGTAAATCCATGCAGACTGTGTCCCAAAAAGACAGAGTTTTGGTGCTGCTCAGGGAGAGAGGTAAAGTCCAACTAGACTGCTGTGAGTGCAAGCAGGGACAAGGAGCTCGTCCTAGCTCCAAGCTGTAGCAATGTCAAAGGAAAAGATTTATAAGCTGCACATCGTGATGCAGACCCATGTGCATGAAGTGAGATGAATGGCAGCTGTACCCCATGATTAATCTCCATGGGGAAGATCGAAACGCATTGGGGACATGGACTGGCTGGAGTCTGGGCTGAAGCTGCCATTCATCTCGCTTCATACACATGGGTCTGCTTCATGATGTGCGGCTTAAGAATCGTTTCCTTTGACATTGCTGTACATCCATACACATAGGCATCGTCAGATTAGGTTGTAAACTGTATGTAAGCAACATAGCTATAACTATAATATCTCTACATCTACATATTAAGAGTTGGCAATATGTGGCTTACTAGCTGTAGTAACTGTAGTCACTCTTCTTTTCTGCATTATTTTAGCCATGGTGTCTCCACCCAAAACCAGCACCTCCTTGATGTGTTTCACCACAAAGAACTTGATCACAAGCCCTTTGTGGTAAAACACATGAAAAAAAGTGCTGGGTTTTAGGTGAAGACACCATTGAATGAATGCTTAAATAAAATAACTCAGAAGAGCATAGATCAGAGTGCAGCTTAGATTAATTTATCCTTTTCAATGATCAGCAAAGGTGGGTCTCTTTGAGCAGGCACCCGATTAATCCATGGACAAGGTAGAGGAACGGATCTGGAATGGTGCTGTGTGTTCAAAATGTAGTCACTCAGTTTCAGGAAGGGCATGCCAGTAGACAACATGGTCCCTCTAATAACATATAAAAGATGGATCTCAGACTACTGGATTATCACCAATACTTTTGGACCGATTTGTCCCTCAGGACGGGGCACCTCCACAACTAAGTCACAAAAGGGGGGAGAAAAAAGGGAGCAAAGGGAAGGGACCCTGTGTAGTCATCCCACCACGTCAAGAGTTGTAAGGGAAGACCAACCACGGTATGAATTGTAGGTGATATAAAATGCATTGTTTAATAATGTATAACTCAAGTAATAAAAAGATACAATGGCCTACCCCCTTCAAATACCATTAAAAATTGGTTAAAAAAAGAGACAACGCTGTCACTTAAACAAACCACACAGGACGTCGCTCACATGTGCATTCATTCCGCAATCAACCTATAAATAACTTCCAGGTATCTTAGCCTAGAGGTATAGGGTAATCAGGTGTCAAGCAATACTTATCCCTAACAGGGCTAATTGTATGCTAAAGGCACTGTACGTTCCTCTTATACCTTTGACTTAGGCTCACTGATACATATTGGAAGTAAGCCACAATGTATTGTATGGTGGGTGTAAGGGCTGCAGCTGAATAGATGGCCCAAGTAGTTGCTAAGCATCTCTGCACAGTCTCAAATATATGGAAGTCAATGGGGTGATCATTGATCCAATAATGGACATAAATCCATGTCGGGGCTTTGGTAGTACATTAAATCCCCAAGAAAGCATGCTAGTGTGCTAGTCGAAGATCAGTGTCAAGTATTCTGGTTGTTAACATGGACTCATGCCTGGGTGGGTTGGATAGAGGGTGTGTCAGACCTTTGCAAGAGGGATCACTGCTTCCACATAGACAGCAAAAGTCCTTCTTTGCTGCATGCTGCCAAGGGACAGGCCTATCTACTCTGGACTGTGGCTGCTTCTTGAAGAAAATTAGACTTTCCTCACCTTTTGTTTTGATGCACCTAGAATGTATTTTGTTTATTTAACCACTTGACAACCGCCTGCTGCAGATATAGTGTGGCAGAGTGGCCCCACAACGGCGGATTATGTACATGTACGTGATCCAGTTTTTCCTGATAGGGGGAGGGGAAGCCAGCCACCCAGGCTGTGCTGCCAATCGCTCCAGCACATGCAAAACCAGTGGGCAAATGATTTATGGCTGGGACCCGCTGATCGGCTGAACGAATGACAGAAGAGAGCCTTGTGTTGGTAAACACAGGGCTCTCTACAGACAGCTTAGCAGGGAGTAAAAACAGGCACATTGGTTAGTGAAAACACCACATAGTAAACATTGTTAGGCACACAGTTAACCCTTTGATTGCCCCTAAATGTTAACCTCTTCCCAGCCAGTATCATTAGTACAGTGACAGTGTATAGTATTAGCACTGATCACTGTATTAGTGTCACTGGAGATGTCAGTGTCATTTAGTCAGTTCCCACCCAGAGTCAGTTAATGTCAGATTGCCTGTCACAGTTCCACTATAAGTCACTGATCACCGCCATTACTAGTATAAAAAAAATCCACTATATATACCATAGTTTGTAGACTCTATGGGCCAGATTCACAGAAGAGATAAGACGGCGTATCTCCTGATACACTGTTGTATCTCTGAGAGTATCTATGCGACTGATTCGGATCTTAGGATGCAATACTTCGGCCGCCGCTGGGTGGAGTTTGCGTCGTTTTCCAGCGTCAGGTATGCAAATTAGGTTTTACGGCGATCCACGACGGTTTTCGCGTTCGTTACGTCGTCGCTAGTAATTTTTTCCCATCGCAAAGTTAAGCCTGCTTTAACATGGCTTAACTTTAGACGAGCCATGTTAAAGTATGGGCGTTGTTCCCGGGTCGAATTTCAAATTATAATTTTTTTTGCGTAAGACGTCCGGGAATACGAACGTACGTTACGCACGTTGCCGTTCAAAAAAATGACGTCACTTCGCGCAAAGCACGGCGGGAATTTAAAAACGGAGCATGCACAGTACGTCTGGCACGGGAGCGCACCTAATTTAAATGGTACACGCCCCATTTGAATTAGGCGGGCTTGCGCCAGACGCCGCCGTAAGTTTACACGCAAGTGCTTGGTGAATCAGGCACTTGCGATGAAAACTTGCGGCAGTGTAACGTATAGACGATACGTTACGCCACTGCATTTATATGTGGATCTGGCCCTATAACTTTCACGCAAACCAATTAATATACACTAAAAGGGAATTTTTTTTTTACCAAAGACATGGAGCAGAAAAAATTTCGACCTAAATTTATGATGAACATTTTTTTTCTTTAAATGTATTGTATATGTTTTATAGCAGAAAGTAAAAAATATTGTTTTTTTTTTTTACACAGTCTTTTTTCGTTTGTATATTAAAAAACCCAGTGGTGATCAAATACCACCAAAAGAAAACTATATTTGTGTAAAAAAAAATTATATAAATCGAATTTTGGGTACAGGGCTGCACAATAGCCAGTTAAAGTAGTGCAGTGCCAAATAGCAAAAGAATTGCCTGGTCATGAAGGGGGTAAAATCTTTTTGAGCGCAAGTGGTTAAACTGAAAGTTTGGTTGTGCCTTAACTGCCAAATTATGACCCACCATGTTATTGCACACAACTATTTGCACAAAAAAAGTCATTTGTAGCATTTAAAAAAATTCCATGACTGGACGCATTGGAGGTACTAATCTCATTAACTACATATCAATATTTATTTGATTATTTGTTAGCTATGCAAATGTATACCTGCAAATAATTTTATGTCATTAAAAAAAAAAAAAAAAACGTTACTACCGAGACAGAAATGAGGATGCTTAAAAAACACTATAATACCAAGTAATGTCATGAGTGTCATAACTAGGAAAGCAAAGGGAATCAGAGTTGACTAATAAAATAAAATGCACTTATAACCTGAAGACAACACAAAGCTGTACAGTTCTTCAACCAATAAATTTGTCCAGAGTAAAATGTAACATGCGTCACCCGTCATTATCTTTGTCAAGTAGTTGCAAGCAGGTGACAGGCGCCATAAAACAAGTTCCTAATTACAATTAAAGAAAGCAACAACTGTTATGCATGTTCCCTGAAGCTTTCCAGGACAAACAAGAAGTTATATACATATCTATGTATATATTTGATTGATTTGTTTTGGTATTATAGTAGGAACTGATGTGTCACTTTAGAAGAGAAGATGCAATTTTATACAGTTTTGTCTGATGGTGCAATGGCAGACAGTACAGACAATGCAAATGTGGTGGCTTATCTGTGCCTTTTGCAATCTTTTCAATGTGAATAGAAGGGATCGGCAGACCAAAGCTGCTACCTTGCCTATAGGATCCCTTTATGCCATTAGAGGGCACTTAACTTTTAAAATAACACACCAACGGACTTGTGTTCACCTGCCATGCAGGGATGGACTGGCCATTGGGACTACAGGGAGTTTCCCGGTGGGCCGATGGCTTAGTGGGCCGGCTTCAGTGACAATGGATCCCCTCCGCTCCTCTGTCTCTCCCTTCCCGCAGTGCTCACCTCCTCTCCCTCCCCGCAGTGCTCACCTGGGGGGAACAAAGAAGCAGGGGGAGGACCAGAGGAGCAGCTGACTCAACAGCTATGGCCTGGAAGTTTCTCACTTCTGCCTAAACTTGTCCCATAAGGGGGGGCATCAAACTGATTTTTTGCCCCGGGTGAAATAATGTCTAGCTTCCCCACTGGTACTGCCTATAAGAGTACCAGTAGCAGTCGTTCTACTCTAATAAAGTAGTGGCTAGTGAAGGGGGAGAGGGGGCTTGGGTGGCCGGGGGGTGTGGGAGATGTCCAGCCGTGGTGGGAGAGACCTGTCAAAGTGGGCCAGTCTGGATGAAGTCCAGGGCCAAATTTTTGTCCCAGTCCAGCCCTGCTGCCATGAACTGAACTTGGCATAAACATCCATGGGCATTCAGAATGTACCCTAGTACCCTTTCCTAAGGCTTCATATGCACCAAACTGTTACGATCTCTGACACATGCAACTAAGTTTAACTTGCAAAAATTATCTATCTACTTCTATGATGACTGCAGTTCAGTTATGATGCATGTCGCAGTTCTTCAAATGCTGAATTCTACAGCTGCCAACATCTGACCTAAACACATTTTTTTTCTATGGGTATGCTAGCCAAAAACACAAAGGTTTGTATGGACTCGGGACTCTCCCCTGGCCCTGTCAGATATTATGTTTAGCAGCTGGTAGGATCTGCAGCTGTTGAATATTTGAACAGTGGCTGCATCTGGTTGGAGTGTTCCGCTGACATTTTTTCACATGATTCTTTCAATAAATGTTGATTGGAAAGTCGAGTTTTTGTCGAGCCAGGTTGTGCCAACAGGGCCACTCAGAGCTCAAATGTTGTCTGATTCAGCTAGCCAGCATTAAACAAACAAAAATATTCGCCAGCACACCGTGGATCGTAGATTACGTCTAAAAATGTAATGCAAAACAAACATCACAATAGTGCAAAGTTTTGAGGTCACACAGGACCTCTTCGTCAGACGAGTGATGACGAAGACGAAGAGGTCCTGTGTGACCTCGAAACTTTGCACTATTGTGATGTTTGTTTTGCATTACATTTTTAGACGTAATCTACGATCCATGGTGTGCTGGCAAATATGTTTGTCTGTTTGATAGTTCCAGTGCCCAGCTGGAGATTGTTTCATCACCCACCTTTCCTCTATGGCCCCGTACACACGTCCGAGAAACTCGACGAGCAAAACACATCGAGTTCGGCGAGCCAAGTTTCCTCATTGACTAACGAGGAAATAGAGAACATGTTCTCTATTTGGCCCGACGAGATCCTCGTCGGTTTCCTCGGCTGAAAGTGTACACATGACCGGGTTTCTCGGCAGAATACGGCTCCGAACGAGTTTTTGGCTGAATTCTGCCGAGAAACTCGGTCATGTGTACGGGGGCCTGAGAGCCATTTTTCCAGGAACGTGTGCGATTGGAATATTGACTAGACTGTTGCCAGCATTAGTCGTCATACTTCTCTCCTGTCTGAGCTATCTCCTGTTCACAACATCAGCCTGCACTTTACTTCTCTGTGGGGCAGATCACTGGTTTATGTTGCATTGCTAAAACCAATGCAGCCCTTTCTCTGATATCTCATTTCCCTCATAAATAATTATATATATTTTTTTTCTATTTCAATGATTATAATTTAATTATTTGATCCATCAAAATCATAGGGTGCTGTGGAATATGTTGCAGTTACTATTTGTAAGAATAAAACAGCATAGCATATACAGTAAAACCTTGGGTTGAGAGTAAATTGGTTTGAGAGCATTTTGCAAGACAAGAATTTTTTTTAAATACATTTTGACTTGATAAACAAACAATGTTTTGATATACAAACAGCGTTATGTCACATGTAAAAGAGAAGAGAGGCGCCTATAAGTGTAGCAATATGATTACATTTAATGAAGGTACAACATTTAGCAAATCACATTGGCAGATGATTAAAACAAGCACATCTAAGTATGCAGGCACCCGGGGTAAAGCTGTCCACATAGACCATCCTCTGCACCGCCATTAAAGTCATCCTTCCACAAGCACTTCAAGCCTCGCTTTCAGATCGCTCTACTGCTGGGTCACGATTGCAGACTGACAGCGGTGAAAGCCGGTGGGGTCTTTGTGGATAGCTTTACCCCGGATGCCTGTATACTAAGATGTGCCTGTTATAATCTTCAACCATGTGAGTTGCTAAATGTTGTATCTTCATTAAATGTAACCATATTGCTACACTTAGAGGCGCCTCTCTTCTCTTTTATCTCTTTTAAATCCAGCTCCTGCTGGATTTTGCTTCTAATCCCCTGACTTTTGTGAACGGACATTTTATGGTTACAAAACCTTTGCTATAATCTTTTTATATGGACTATAAACTGAAAGACCTATGAATAAATAGTTGTGGGACGAATCATCTGAGTTTCCATTATTTCTTATGGAGAAATTTGCTTTGATTTAGAAGTGCTTTGGATTACAAGCATGTTTCCAGAAAGAAATACACTCGCAATACAAAAGTTTTACTGTATATTAGTTTGAATGTTGAGACAAGACTGATTTACTTAAAGATCCAATAATGTTCACAGAATAAAATGTTTGGATATTCGGATAAATTATCCAATCATGTGCAGATGAAACAAGTAAATAGGGATTTTCTTTTTCCATGATTGGATAATTGAAGCTAATCTTCACACATTTTATTTTGTGAACATTTTCCAATCTTTTACTAAATCGGCGTCTGTTTATTAAAGTGCAAGTAGACGAAAAATCGTCCGAATTAACTTTCGAAAAACAAAAGTTCAGTCGTGAGCGCAAACGATAGTGCCATCATGTAATGACCGATAAATCGTTCAGTGGACCCAAAAAAAAAAATGGTTCATTTTTTTTACATATACCTAGTGCAGAAAGTTCGGATGGGAAACACATTAACCTTCTGATTTATCGTTCGTTGGGCAGAAAATTTCCAAACTTGTCCTTCGTTTTTTTGGCTCAAAAACGTTCAAACAATTATCGATTTTGTGCCCATTAACTGTTCGAAAAACAAAAGATCTTTCTTACCGAACCAATGTCGGCCGAATTTTCGTATAGTGTATGGCCAGCATTACTTTGTAAATTTTAATTAGCCATTTATTTATGTTATTATTCCCGAAATTCTTCACATTTTCACTGTAGCCTACACTCACTTTAAACATACAAAGTTTTTGAAGTCAAGGTAATAGTGATTAATACTGTTAGTAAAATAGGTTGCTATTGCAATTCTGATGCTTTGGATAGTCTATTTACTATTTTCCTGTCTTTATGCTTCTAGTAAATTAGGGATTTTTCCTAAATTTCAGACAAGTTGTACTAGTTGTAACTCTAGTCTCTGCCAACCCCTGACAAAGCCAGCTGGACAGTTTGCAAAGAATTTGCTGAACATATTTTATACGTATAATTTGCTTGTGCTTGCAATTGAACATCCAAGGATTAAATCCACAAGTGGGCAAGAAGCCAAACTGTGCAAGAAAGACCCCATCCAAGGCAAATTTTGAACTGAGAAGGTCATCGGTAAAAGCAGAAAGTTTGAGGCTAAAGTGATTCTCGTTATTGGCATAACGTCACAAAGGATAAAGAATCCAAACAGGATTTGAAAGCTCAGTCAACAACAAAAGAAACGGGCCCAAGGTGCTCACTACTCGATGAGATTTTGCTATTCATGGAAGCAGGGGTCAAGTCCTGGGGAAAAAGTGTGGGAACTCCCACCCAAGATCCACCCCCCCACCAAAAAAAATAAAAATAATAAGCTCATATGCATAATTACTAAACCGCATGTTTTTTCTAGATCCCGCGATAACTCGCGGCAGACCTCCGCAATGTCTCCTGGGAACAATGACAAAAGCTCCCAGGAGACATTGCGGCATCGAGGAAGTGATGGAATACCCACACACTACCCAATAAATCCATATACAGGAAGCGGCCAGTAACATAAAGGATTACTAAGGTTCGCCTGTCCCTGACAGTGACTCGAGCTGGGCATCGCCGCTTAGTGAAGGATTGGCGCGGGCGGCTCGGCTGCTCTCGGCTGCTCTAGTCCTGCAAAGGGAACTGAGTTCCTGCTGTGAAAAAAGTGCAGGAACTCCGTTCCCACGCGTTCCCGCAGGACTTGAGCCCTGCATGGAAGACAATACATTGACAACAAAACGCTTGATGCATTTAACACTAAACTTTCTTACTCATAACTTCCTAAAAACTTGCATGTTTAAAATTAAAATTTTAATACATTTTTACTGATATTTGCAGATCAAACACAGATGCGACTGTTCACACACGGAATGTGATATATTTTTTATAACGTCCCTTTATCATTTATCATTGTCTGTATTTATTATCAGTACTTTCATGTTCTCATTAAAACAACCATTATTTTTTCCTCCGATTCATCAATGTCCTCATACCCTTTTCACCTTTTTCGCCTTTTTTGTTCAAAGACAACATAAAAGAAAGAGAGATGATGCTTCCAAAACTTTTCACCCCATTAAATATAGTACGAAAAAATGGTGATACATTTTTGCAAGACCAGTTTAGACACCCGTGCACATAGGCAACAATGACAAAAAAAAAAAAAAAGTCAAAGCATAAAAAAAAAGACAGGCTGCAAGTCTATAACTTGCAGAGAGCTCCAGAAAAGCCCAGCTCTGATTACACCTACTATTTTAACCAACATTCCATTTCAGTTTTCACATCCAGTAAATTATAGAAGCAGCCCTGTCCTCACACATTACGGATCTGGCCTGTAGACTGAATTATACGTGACCATTATCAGGTTCCAGTTGTTGGGACTGCTGGGTTCCTAGGAGAACATGCGATTTATCAGATTGTATCTAGGCAAAGCAACTCATTGATCTCAACCCAGATCCCAAAAAGGATAAATGAGAGACACCAGTGCTAAGACGTGTGCCCCTCTAGGTTAGTCAGGATCAGTAATATCCAAAAAGGTTGGTAACATGGTAGGATCGTGTAAGCCAAGAAAAGTTTACTTTATTATGCCATGGGGTTAAAATCCATGCTAACAGACCCAGCCTCAGCCTCACAGCTTAGACATAGCTGGGCCAAAAGTCAGAAACGCGTAAGTCTGTTTGCATGGAATTTAACCGATGACATAATTAAGGGTGTCCCAAAAATCTCCATACAAGGGAAAAATTAACAAACTCATATTATATTTTATATTTTTATTATTTTAAATTATTATTCATATTTTGTTAATATTTTGTAAAATTTTGTAAATAAAGCTACAATTTCCAATTTTCCCTTTGTATGGTGGCTTTTGGAAACCCCTGTAAAGTAAAAAAATAAGTGTTTACATGATCCTGCTATGTTGCATATTACAGATCAGATTGTATCCCTGCATCTCCATCCAATGTGTATTGCCAGCTTAATGCCTTACAGCCTTTCTGTATCTCGTATCTGTCAATGGTGAGTGAATGTAGAATTTATGTTGCCAGAACCACTAAAAGATATAAATAAATATATATATATATATATATATATATATATATATATATATATATATATATATATAACAAAAAATATATATAGTTTTATATAATATAATGCTTCATCCCAACAACTTTCACAAAAACTGCAGTGCCATCTTTGCCAACTATGTGTTGGGCTGATTGTTGGGACATTAAATATTATAATAGAAGCTATTTTGGCAAAATCCTTTAATTTGGACAGCCCTTTCTTCACCCCCAGAAGGGGTACAGGTTTCAGGCAGATCTTAATAGGAATGTCATGGTAAGTATTTGTAGATAGCAGGGTGTCGTATCCCATACATTTGGGCAGATGTCATTATTATGAACAAGCTAAATATATACAAAAAATTAGAAAAACACACCACTAATTGTATATCCCCCTTATGAATTTGGTGGGTGTAAAGGCGATACTTTGTATACACTGATATATACAATAAAGTGTTCATACATTTTAAGTGGATATACAACTAGTGTATATAATTTGCAGCTGGCAAATTTCCAAACCAATGGCAGCCAATCACATGCTGACCCTAATCTTTTTGTTTTATAAATGGCCGTATGTTTTTGGTTGTTATTGTGCAGGAATTATAATAAATACTAAGAAAGTTCTGTATTTGGATTGGGTCTGTGATTCAGATGCTACAACAAAGGAAATAAAGTAAGAATAAGAGTAACAGCAATCTCTGGTCACAACCTTGATCAAATATATCTGAGGAACAAAGTGCTGAATAGTAGTGATGAAATGTTACCCAAATTCACAATTACAGCTTGGCTGCCAAAAGTCTAGCCAAATTAAGATGGCCACAGACTACTTTTCTATTTATTTATTTTTCTTCATGAATTCCCCCATCTACGTAAATGTGGTGGATAGAAATATTCTCCCCATTGAAGCAATGGAGTTGATTTACTAAAACTGGAGAGTGTAAAATCTGGTGCAGCTGTGCATGGTAGTCAATCAGCTTCTAACTTCAGCTTGTTCAGTTAAGCTTTGCCAAAAAAAACATTTAAAAATGGAAGCTGATTCTAGGCAGAACTGCATCAGATTTTGCACTCTCCAGTTTTAGTAAATAACCCCTACTGCATTCTGACAACAGGGACTCTCTGCTGTTAGAGTATACTCATTGGCTGCAGCCGCTGATCGAGAAAATTTTGCCCACATTCCCGTTCAACAAAAGCCGATCATTAGATCTACTTATTTCAAGCAGGAGTGACCACAGCCACTGAACAGGACACATTTCGATCCATCTATATCCAGCTTAAAAGATCTAACATCTATTTTCAGATTGGTGTGGGATTTTGTATACAATGCCAAAAATATAGAAAGCCAAGGTCATATGTGTTAGGGTCACCATACACATTATAAACTCACTATATACCCCTTGTATAGTCAACTTTAGATTTAGCAAAACTAATTAATATAACAACCTACCTGATCTATCCAATCAATTTGTATCTAATCAGGCAGGCCCTTGCACTTCATAGTGGTTGGTAGATCTTAAGGGGTGTACAATCAGACTGGAACATGTGTGGTGATCTGTAATCCTTAAAGGGGTTGTAAAAGTTCATCTTTTATTTTCTAATTAGGTTCCTTTAAGCTAGTGCATGGTTGGTTCACTTACCTTTTCCTTCGATTTCCCTTCTAAATGTATTTTTTTTTCTCTGAATTTCTCACTTCCTGTTCCTCCTCAGTAAGCTGTTCTGGCTGACTAACCCCCGCTCGAATGATGGGGGCTAGCTTACTGAGGAGAAACAGGAAGTGAGAAATTCAGACAAAGAAAAAAAACATTTAGAAGGGAAATTGAAGAAAAAAGTAAGTGAACCAACAATGCACTAGCTTAAAGGAACCTATTTAGAAAATTAAAACCGAACCTTTACAATCCCTTTAATTTTGTTGGTCAACTTTTGATATTAGCTACCGTATTTATCGGCGTATAACACGCACAGGCGTATAACACGCACAGGCGTATAACACACACCCTAACTTTAAGGGGGAAGTTTCAGGAAAAAAACTTTCCACAGCCCCCTGCGTATAACACGCAGGCACAGTTTACCCTCTATTTTCAGGGTAAAAAAGTGAGTGTTATACGCCAATAAATACAGTAATTAGCATCATCACACTTGAGTATCACTTGGTATGGTTGGTCTGTGTAAGGATTATCATTAGTATGATAACAAGCTGTACTGTACTGCCCCAAGGTCAGACTTTAAAGGCACTTTGGACAACAGATGGAATATAAAAATATATTTAATTGATAACAATTCATAAGGCAAAAATATAACAAAAAAGATAAAGAGTTAAAAATACATATCACATAATGGACGAAAGTACATGGCGCAAATGAATATATGCACCACGTAAATAACAGTGAGCCCCTGTACGTCAACGCATTTCACTGTTTTGCTTCATCAGGACACAGCCAGGGGTTGTTGGAAAGAACGGGTCTCACTATCTTATCAGCAGAGTTCACTGAAGAATCCACTATGCATCAAGCGACACCATAATGTTCAGATATATGTGACCACTGATAAGTAGTCAACAGGCAGACTGGACACAACATTAGCTATGATGACTTTAAGGAGTTAGTCACTCTCCGTAAATTCTATCATACTTACCGATTGCAGGTCAGGTTGTTCATTGCTTATAAAAATGTGGTTCTGCCGAGCCAACGAATAGATAGATATATATATTATTTGAACCATACCACCCACTCCTCTCTTTTATTTTTGGTGTGTTTATTTTCCCCTTACCTACTTTGGAGGAATATTATTGCACTAATATATGCTTGGAGTGATACTTACCACTGGTCACATATATTTGAACATTATTTATGGTGTCGTTTGATGCTTAGTGGATTCTTCAGTGAGACCCCTTTCTTTCCAACAACCCCTGAATGTGTCCTGATGAAGCAAAACACGTTAACACACAGGGGCTCAATGTTTACTAGACATGTGCAAACTGGAATATTTTGTTTCGTTTTTTTCGTTTTCGTTTGGAAAATAAATTTATTTAGTTACTCCCGAAAATCGTTTTGATTTAATTCGTTTTTCGTTGGGGAATAGCTTTCGTCCGAAAATCCAATAATACTTGGTTTCTGTCGAATGGTCAAAAGAATATTCGACGGAACGTCGAATATTTTTGGTTTATGTCGATTGTTCAAACGAATATTCGACGGAACGTCAAATCTTTACGTCGAATCGTACATTTCCGTTCGAATATTCCACCTACAAGAATTCTAATGTTGTATGACTAGTAATAATGTTGAATCTATTCTCTACAATGTCAAATCTATTTTCTCATAAATCAAAATCTATTCTCTGTAATGTCGAATCTATTATTTCTATAGTGTCAAATCTTTTCTCTATAATGTCGGATCTTTTCTCTATGATGTTGAATATTTTCCCTATAATGTCGAATCTCTCTATATCGAATTTTTACCGCAACGAAAACGAAAATAAAGCATTTTTTATGTCGGATCTTTCGGTTTTCGTTTCTTGCACTTTCGTTATCGTTTGTTAAAACGATAACGAAAAAAACAGATTTTCGGACGAAAATGGATTCTAAAGAAAACGAATGCACATGTCTACTGTTTACGTTGTGCATATATTCGTCCATTATGTCATATGTATTTTTAACTCTTTATCTCTTTTGCTCTATTTTTGGCTTATGAATTGTTATCAATAAAATATATTTTTATTTGCCATCTGTCGTTCAAAGTGCCTTTAAAGTCCGACCTTGGGCAGTCTTTGCCCTTTTCCTCTTTTTTTAAATTAAAATTTTCAAAATATATGTGGCCATAGGCGTGCTCTCTTTCTATATTTATGATAACAAGCCATTCCAAGCTTTGGAAATGTATGGTACCCCATGCAGAGACTCTCCGACATGGTGGAGGATCTTGTGGTGCTTAATGCAGAATGTATACTTTTTTAATTGGAAGTCTACCCAGACTAATAATACTAGGTATGGGAGTTACTGACCCAAAGATCAGAGTTGGTCTTAATCCCACCATATGCTATTAAAATATGATTCTACAATCTCTGTACAATCTATTTTAGAGTTACTAGAACAATGTAATAGATAATATAATATTATATAATATAATAAATTATAAAAATGTAATGTATAAGAAAAAAAAAATATATATATATATATATATATATATATATACATACATATATATATACATATATATATATATATATATATATATATATATATATGCATGTATATATATATATATATATATATATATATTATAATAAAATATATTATAATAATATAAAAATGTATATAATAATATATAAATATAATTATTATTATTGTTATTATTAATATAAGAATATATTAGAATATAATACAATATATTTGTAAATATGTAATATAATATATAATATGTGTTAGAAAAGCTAAGCAACCAATGCAAAGAGTATCAAATCAGGCAGGCCCTTACAATCAGATTGTAATGTGTACAGTCAGCTTAAAGCTGGCCATACACTAGACAATCTGACTGTACAATCTCTGAAAAATCTCCTTATGGCCAGTTCACATCAGACGCAGTTCCGTTCAGTTCCGTGTGCTTTTTTTCTGCACAAAATGCATGCACAGTGTTTTCCATGTATTCCAATGGCTCTAGTTGGCTCTAGTTCACACCATGCAGTCAGTTTCCGGTCAGTTTATGCAACGGAAACTGACCGGAAACTGACTGCATGGTGTAAACTAGAGCCAACGAGAGTCATTGGAATACATGGAAAACTGTGTGCATGCATTTTTAGTGCAGAAAAAATGCACAAGAAACTGTACGGAACTGCGTCTGATGTGAACTGGCCCTAAGATTTAGCGAAATTATATTTGTATCCAACCTGGCAGGATCTTGCACTACATAGTTTACGGTAGATCTAAAGAAAATTGTACAAATAGATTGTATAGTGTATGGTGAGCATGAGCCAGACGCTGCACTATACAATCTGACTGTACAATTTGCTTTAGATCTGCCGTCATAGGTGTGCACAGTCTTTTGCATTAGGGTGTGCACCCCAAAGTTCAAACACACGTGCGCAGTAGAGCAGTGGATGGTGTCAGTAGGGATGAGATTGGTGTTAGTAGTTTTCTGTTTTTATTATGTTATTTTTTTATTATTATTTAAAAAAAAAAATGTTTTAAATATGACATTTAAAAGAAAAATGTAAACAAATAACAAAATAAAATGATAAAAACAAAAACATTTTTTTTTTTTTTTTTTTTACAATGTGTTATGAGCCCCATTGAGGTGCATTGGTGAAATAGCAGAGACAGGGACCTAGGACAGAGATTTTCCAGTCCCTTTCTCTGTAGCCTCAGCTGCCATTGGGGTCGAGCAGAGGGGAATCTGCATTGCACCGGCAGGGTGATTAGGGTGTGCCCGGGCACACCTGGCACACCCTGTTCGCACACCTATGTCTGCCGTAATTTATGTAGTAAAAGGACCTGCTTGATTGGCTACTAATTAAAAGAATTGCTTAGGTTTGTTTTCATATTACATTTTATAATTTGTGTAAAACTAAATGAGATGATTCAGAGGTTGTACAGATTGTATAGTGTATGTCCAGATCTATGTTCACCACACACATTACAATCAGATTACACAATCTCTTTAGGCTCTCTCAACACCAATGCAGTGCAAGGGCCTGTCTGATTAGATACAAATAGATTGCATAGATTATGTAGGTCCTCATGTTACAAAGTTTTGGAAAATCTAAAGTTGGTTGTACAGAGATTGTATAGCCAGATTGTAATATGTATGGTGACCCTTAGACCCCATTCACACCTGAGCGACAGCCGCGTTCGGCGGTAGCGGCGTATTTTGCCGCGGGTGTGAAACTTTCAATTTTTTTTTTTTTTTTTTCAAAAGTCTTCCCATTGCTGTCAATGGGAAAACGCCACTGTCGCCTGAAAAAAAGGGTCCGGGACTTTTTTTCAGGCGACAGGCGTTCAGCGTCTATGAGATGTGAACCATCTCCATAGACAGCAATGGGAATTCTCCCCTCTAGCGGCAGAAGCGTCCGGCGTCGGGCGTTTTGTCGCTCAGGTGTGAATGCAGCCTTAAAGATTTGCCAGAATACTGAGTAATTACTGATCTGACTCCAGTCTCAGTTTTTAAATGGCGGACTACACGTCTCGGATTTGGGTACGGACTTTACAATGTTCTTCAGGAAACGGTAGAGATATTGGGGCAGATCCACAAAAGAATTACGCCAGCGTATCTATTGATACGCTGTGTAATTTTAAAGTCCTAGCGTCGTATCTTAGTTTTGTATCTACAAAACAAGTTACGACGGCATTTTGGATCGATCCGACAAGCGTACGTCTTAGTACGCCGTCGGATCTTAGGTGCATTTTTTCCACCGGCCGCTTGGTGGCGTTTTCGTCGAATTCCGCGACATGTATGCAAATTAGCTAGTTACGGCGATCCACGAACGTACGTCCGGCCAGCGCATTTTTTTACGTCGTTTGCGTTCGGCTTTTTCCGGCGTATAGTTAATGAGGCGTACTCAATGTTAAGTATGGCCGTCGTTCCCGCATCAAATTTTAAATTTTTTTTACGTCGTTTGCGTAAGTCGTTCGCGAATAGGGATTTTCGTAGAATGACGTCACCGTTGTAAGCATTGGCTTGTTCCGGTTTAATTTTGAGCATGCGCACTGGGATACCCCCACGGACGGCGCAAAAAAACGTTGTTTACGTCGGGTCACGACATATTTACATAAAACACGCTCCCATCACATCCATTTGAATTCCGCGCCCTTACGCCGCCAAAGATACACTACGCCGCTGTAACTTACGGCGCAAATTCTTTGAGGATTTCGAAAAAAAAGTTACAGCGGCGTAGTGTATCTTAGATACGCTACGCCCGATGGAGAGAAGCGCCGATCTACCTGGATCTGCCCCATTTTTTTTGTCCCAGAAAGTTCATTATGAACATTGCTGTCAGGTTAAGGCTTTAGTCACGGCGTATAATTGCGCACTCTGTGTGAGGGTCGTGTTTACCTGCATGTGGGAGTATAGGTGTCCCATGGATCCCCGTGCACACAGTCCCATTCATGTCTATTGGGACGCAGTGGCTGCACTGGCACAGCTGCTCTCAATATGACTTCTGTTCGGGTGGGTGTGCATGTCCCTGACTACGTTTGTGGCCGTGCATCCGCATACATGTCAATTGGGAGCAGCCATGCGTCCCAAAAGACAATAACGGGACTGCCTCTGCGGCCTGCAGGGATATACAGAAAAGCTGTTTATCCCCTTTAGGTAAATATGGCCCTCGCACAGAATGTGAACAAGGCCTAAAAATCACAGCAATCGTTATTTTATTCAACAATAACTAGGCCTAGAAGTGTGAAGATTACTGGGCAACTGTGTGCTAGACAACATCCGTCATACCAACCTTTTTCTAGAAATGACCAAAGTAGGCCCCTATAGTATATATACATGTGATCACTACCATATAGATACATGTAGAAATGGCCGTATTCAGGGTGCTTCATGAGCTCATTGACTGGGCCCACTTCCCCCTTATCCCCAAACCACACCGGACATACTGATCACAGCAATGCCAGTTCAGACTGACAGCCAGTGTGACTACGCCACCCTGGGAATGACACATACCTGCCATATCTATGTATGTGACCAGATCTGCTGACTAAACGGGTATCAGAGTACACGGCCATCACACTATCTGCACCAAACCTGTTACGTGAGGTAGCTAGATGAATACTACATGTGTTCACCCCGGGCTATAAATAAAGTTTTCATTCATTGGAATGCAGCATTCTCTCCATTAATTCACCGTTCTGTAAACATCTCCAGAAACCACCAACACAATGGAATCCAGTCACCTCCCTCACAATCACACAGACCATAGGCAGCCATTTACATTGCTTCATATACCTTACCTCATACTCAACTTCCTCGTCATCCGCCATGATGAGGGTTCTCTCTGTCACCTACAAACTGAGGAGAGGAGATAACGTTACATGGACAGAAATAGAATAATGGACGTACAGAGAGAGAGATAGATAGATAGATAGATAGATAGATAGATAGATAGATAGATAGATAGACATATATGTTTACATACAGGTATACAGTATAAAGGGTTATGAGTTAAATATATGCTATCTATCTATCTATCTATCTATCTATCTATCTATCTATCTATCTATCTATCTATCTATCTATCTCAATCCTTCTATTTATATATACCCATATCTATCAATATCTATCTATCTATCTATCTATCTATCTATCTATCTATCTATCTATCTATCTATCTATCTATCTATCTATCTAGCTATCCATCTGTCCATCTACCTATCTATATCTATCAATTCCATCTATATCTATCTATCTATCTATCTATCTATCAATCTATCTATCTGTTCATCTACCTATCTATATCTATCAACTCGTCTATCCATATTTATCTATCTATCTATCTGTCTAATTGCATATATATATATATATATATATATATATATATATATATATATATATATATATATATATATATATATCCATCTACCTAATAATATCTATCTATCTATCTGTTCATCTACCTATCTATATCTATCAACTCGTCTATCCATATTTATTTATCTATCTGTCTAATTGCATATATATATATATATATATATATATATATATATATATATATATATATATATATATATATATATATATATATATCCATCTACCTAATAATATCTATCTATCTATCAATCTATCCATATTTGTTTATTTATTTATTTATCTGTGTCTAATTACCTATTTCTATCTATCTATCTATCTATCTATCTATCTATCTATCTATCTATCTATCTATCTTTATCTATCTGTCTAATTACCTGTCTATATCCATCCATCTACATATCTATATGTATATATCTACCCATCTACCTATATCTATCTATCTATATATCTATCTATCTATCAATCAAACTAACCATATTAATCTATCTATCCATAAATCTATCTATCTACCTTATCAATCAATCTATGTATATGTATCTATCTATACATCTAATTACCTCTATCTATCTATCTATCTATCTATCTATCTATCTATCTATCTATTTGTATCTATATGTCTAATTACCTGTCTATATCTATCCATCTACATATCTTTATGTATATATCTACCCATCTACCTATATCTATCTATCTATCTATCTATCTATCTATCTATCTATCTATCTATCTATCTATCTATCTATCTATCTATCTATCTATCTATCAAACGAACCATATTAATCTATCTATCCATCGAATTATCTATCTATCTTATCAATCAATCTTTCCATATTGATATATCTATCCATGGAATGATCTATTTATCTATCACACACATATACTAATGTAAAGTACAGATGAATATGTAAGCACACACTAATATATGCAGTAAATAAAATATCACATAAAAGAAAATGGACAGACGGGTCTACACACACAAATACAGAAATAATAAGTATGACGTCATTGATGAGACTGATCACATAAAATCACAAGACTGATAGTAACCTTATGGTAACAAGATTATTTGCGTTCTGAACAGCATGAGCCTGTACTGTGGATCCCTGTCCCTGTATTGTTTCTGCAGATTGGTTTTGGACCAGACCTGAAAAATATCAAAATTCAAGTTTTTTTTTTTTGTTTTGTGAATGTAACAGAAGAGACAAGAGCATGGGTGGCGTGGAATGTCTAGATGGGCCTGTCAAAGCTTTTCTCTCCAGGTCTTAGAACAGTGCCTGGGATCCCAGTCCCCAAAGTTAGGCGATGAAGCCTTCCAGCAGCTGCTCCGAAGTTATGTGACATCTAATACCGCCGGCTGATTGGCTGGATTTGTTTAGCCAGTTCAGCTGTAATACCTTCTGAGGCAACTGAAGCCCACTAGTGCAGGTTAAATATAGGAACGTGTAATGCTCTCCCCTTTTTAGTGCCAAGCAAAAAATAACAAGTCGAATCAGAAATATACATTCCCTATAATGTATGAAATAATTATGAACAGCGCTGTGCCAAATTTTGTATGGATTTCCCAATGACATCAACAGACACAGCCTTCTAAGGTCACTTATTATACAATGTCACAAAGTCAGTAGACGATATCGGTAGATTTAGCAGTATGATGGTACATCACAATACAGTGGAAAGGAAGAACAAAATTGCAAAGACACCACTGGGAAAGAAAATGAGTAGACAGGTTCTCACACTACATCCCAACTTGCTATTGTCCCAGTTGAAAAATGTCCCAAGCCACTGAGCTATGGTCCATACAGATCATAGACTAGTCCTGAAAAATACAAAGAGGAGGTAAAAAAAAGACTCTTACCAGTGACTTTTAATTAATTCCCTTAGCAGCAAAGCCTCCAACTCTTCCCTCCTCAGAAACGCTGGTCAAGAGCAAAGCAAATGCACCAACTCCGAAATTATCATGTGCCCCCTGCAGCCAATCCCCAAGTAGCTTGCTCAGGTTTCAGATGCTAAATATACTTCCTGACCCTTTTGAAGACCACCTGTTCAGCAGATCCATGGAGAACAGGGCTAGTCATTTTCATTCTGGGCGAATCATAACATGTGAGGATACATCCAGACACTTTAGTAGTTATATTTTTGTTTACTGCGTCATTGTCAAAATGTTATATTTATGTTGTGGGGTGTAAAAAAAATCCACTTGTAGTTGTATAACATAATATACAACAAAGTTTACATTGGGATTTTTTTTTTTTTTTTTTACTTTACTCATTTGCGGTTACTTTTCTTTTTTTAGTATTATTATTTATATTTTATAGCCAGTTTAGTTAGAGCCGGTTCACACAGGGACGGCACGACTTGACGAGCGACTCGGCAAGGCGATCTGCCCACGACTTCAGAGGCGACTTGCAAATTTACTTTTTTACTTTTTTCAACTATACATTTTTATTATATCAAAAAAATAGTACATTCATACAGCAAAAGCATAAATGACAGAGTTGCAATGAATATTTTATTAGTTTATAGTGGAATTTTTTGTTTTTATTTATTTTACTTTTATTTTTTTAAAGTGTATTTTGTGCGTGTACTCGAGAGAGGAGCCGGTCTGCAGGAGTTGGGAGTAGGCAGGCCTCCCCCAGAGGCAATCTGCCACCTTTCTCCATGCCCGGGGTGGCAATGGCGGGTGTGTAGGGGGGTCCTCCCACACAGCCCGCCCAACCTGCTCTGCTTTAAGGCCCAACGGGGCAGAGGGACTCCCTATAAGGGAGTGAGAGGATCTAGCCTTCTCAACCAGCCCCGTTAGTCCTTTTCCTCTCTTTTTAGAGACCGCGTGGTCAAAGTGCGTGCATGTTAACCCAATTTCGAGTGCGTGTAAGTGTGGTGTTTTTTTGTGGGAGGGTGGTGGGCGTACTAAGCGCAGGCTTACCTCGCATAGCACACCCACCGGGAGCCGGGCTGAGACCACGAAACTCAAATTCACATGTAGCCGAGACTGGGATCTGAACCCCTAGCTGCAGAGGTGAATGGCTTTGTCAGTGCAGTGCCAATCGCGTTGAGCCACCGCAGCTCCCCTTTTATTTTTATTTATTTATTTATTTATTTTTACTCTTTCTATAGTACAGGCTGTACCATTACTTATCGTGATGTCCTTCCAGTCCTACAGTTAGAACCCAGATGGGGTAGGCTGGTTTAGGTCATCAAGGCCCGTACGTACCATGTTTATAAGCATGGCTTTTACAGTTCTGATTGTATCTCTGCTGTTTTGTTTGTACTGCAAAATGACTTCTTGTATTGAAGTCAATGCAAATCGCCCTGAAGTCATCCCAAAGTAGTACAGGAACCGTTTTCTAAGTCGGAGCGACTGAGTGGTTCCTATTAGAACGGTTCCATTGTACAGAACGGAGCGCGACTTGTCAGACGGCTAAGTCGCCTGATGAGTTGCGCCTATGTGAACTGGCTCTAAGACCCCATTCACATGCCTGAAGCTCAAACAAGTTCTGGGACTTTTTTTAGGCAGATTTAGGCATTTTTCTGCTTTTTACATTGACCCAACCATGACACTACCTGCCTGGAGTTTGCATGTTCTCCCTGTGCCTGTATGGGTTTCCTCCCACACTACAAAGACATGTGCCGTTCTTTTGAATGGCACAAATGCGGCGACCTCATCGACAACAAAGAGCATGCGCTTGTCACATTCGATGCCGTCACCGCCATCTTGCTACACCCTACCTATGCCTTGGAAGCTCCCGCGCATGCGTCAAAGTCATTTTGAGCATGCGTGGGTTTCCACGGCAACAGGTAAGTATACAGATGCTCGGGTTTCTCGGCAGGAAAACACTGCCGAGAATCACAACGAGAAAATAGAGAGCAGGTTCTCTGGTTTCTCTGCGAGATTCTTTGCAGTTTTCATGACGGGAAACCTCAAAGCCTCGTACACACGCTCGGTATACTCGGCAGAGAGCTCTGCCAGCAGTTGTCTTGCTGGTTCTTGTCGAGAAAACCGAGCGTGTGTACGAGGCTTCAGTCTGTAGGGTTCAATATTGAGTTGGCCCACCCTTTGCAGCTATAACGGCTTCAACTCTGTTGGGAAGGCTGTTCACAAGGTTTAGGAGTGTGTCTATGGGAATGTTTGACCATTCTTCCAGAAGTGCATTTGTGAGGTCAAGCATTGATGTGGACGAGAAGGCCTGGCTCACAGCCTCCGCTCTAATTCATCCAAAAGGTGTGCAAAGGGTGGGCCAACTCAATATTGAACCCGATGGACTAAGACTGGGATGCCATTAAAGTTCATATGTGTGTAAAGGCAGGCGTCCCAATACTTTTTGTAATATAGTGTATGTTAATTGGCAGGAGTAAAAAAGGATCTTAGTTGCAATTTTAGTAATTATTTTGATTGTATTTCTATTAAAAAGTTAGGGGCAGATTCACATACAATTGGACAGGCGCAGCGTATCAGAGATACACTACGCCGCCATATCTTACCTGGCGGAAATTCGAATCCAGGAAGAATTTGCGCCGTAAGTTACGGCGGCGTAGTGTTTTTCTGGCGGCGTATTTGAAATTGGGCGGGTTGGGATCGGGTTTAATTCAAACGAAGCGCGTACCCGCGTCGAATGAAATGCGCATCGTTCCTAAATTTCCCGCCGTGCATTGCGCTAAATGACATTTTAACTTAGACGTGATTTACGTCCATCCCTATTCACGGACGACTTATGCAAAAAAAAAAAAAAATTCTAATTTCGACGCGGGAACGACGGCCATACTTTAACCCCTTAACGCCCGCCGCACGACTATTTACGTCCTCAAAATGGCACGGACAGGCAAATGGACATATATATACGTCCTTGCCTTCTAGCGGGTGGGGGGTCCGATCGGGACCCCCTCCGCTGCGTGCGGTGGGCGGATTCCCTCGGGGAGCGATCCGGGACCACGGCGCGGCTATAGCCGCTCCGTCGCGATCGCTCCCCGGAGCTGAAGAACGGGGAGATAAAACTATCCCCTATTTTGTAAACGCTATAAATTTTGCGCAAACCAATCGATAAACGCTTATTGCGATTTTTTGTACCAAAAATAGGTAGAAGAATACGTATCGGCCTAAACTGAGGGAAAAAAAATGTTAATATATGTTTTTGGGGGATATTTATTATAGCAAAAAGTAAAAAATATTGCATTTTTTTCAAAATTGTCGCTCTATTTTTGTTTATAGCGCAAAAAATAAAAACCGCAGAGGTGATCAAATACCACCAAAAGAAAGCTCTATTTGTGGGGAAAAAAGGACGCCAATTTTGTTTGGGAGCCACGTCGCACGACCGCGCAATTGTCTGTTAAAGCGACGCAGTGCCGAATCGCAAAACCTGGCCTGGGCATTTAGTTGCAAAATGGTCCGGGGCTTAAGTGGTTAACATGGCAAGTCTATCTATACGCCACAAAATAGCAGCTTTAACTATACGCCGGAAAAAGCCGACTACAGACGACGTAAGAGAATGCGACGACCGCGCGTTCGTTCGTTCGTTCGTTCGTGGATTGTTGGAAAAAGCTAATTTGCATACCCGACGCGGAAAACTACGCAAACTCCACCCAGCAGACGCCAAAGTATTGCATCTGCGATCCGAAGGCGTACGAAGCCGTACGCCTGTCGGATCTTACCCAGATCCTGTCGTATCTTGGTTTGAGGATTCAAACTAAAGATACGACGCAGGAAATTTGAAAGTAAGCCGGCGTATCAGTAGATAAGCCGGCGTACTTGCTCTGTGAATCTGCCCCATAATTGTTAATAAAATTAATATGAAATGTTTAATTGTAAAAATTGTAAAAAAAAACAAGCAATGCAATTAACTAATGTTTTATTAAAATGTGCATTTCTGTATTGAAAATATTTTTTCAATGAAAGCTAAAACTATTTCTAGACATTTAAAAATAAATTTACTACTAATAAAGTGTGTCCTTTATTATGAGTCTGGTTTCTGTTGGGTTTGATATTATTTAGCTTATACATAACAGTACAGCTGAACATCTAGAACTGAGAGCTACCATTCTATCTGAAGTACAGTTCTCACGGGAGGTTGCTTGCGCTGTCTGCATCTTGTCCATTCAGGAGACATCTTGGATTCTTTCAAGTGAATACAAGGTCTTCTGTGATTGGGGGAGGTACAAATGAATGTCAGGCCCCGTACACACGACCGAGTTTCTCGGCAGAATTCAGCCAGAAACTCGGTCGGAGCTGAATTCTGCCGAGAAACCCGGCGTGTGTACACTTTCGGCCGAGGAAGCCGACGAGTTCCTCGTCGAGCCAAATAGAGAACATGTTCTCTATTTCCTCGTTGTTCTATGAGGAAAGTTGGCTCGCCGAGATCCTCGGCGGCTTCACACAGAACTCGACGAGCAAAACGATGAGTTTTGCCCGTCGAGTTCCTCGGACGTGTGTACGGGGCCTGAATGTTGAATGCATTAAATGGTCACTAAAGGAATTTTTTTTTTAGCTAAATAGCTTCCTTTACCTTACTGCAGTCCTGATTTCATGTCCTCATTGTTCGTTTTTGCTTTGATGTTGCTGTAATTCCTCCTCTGTTCTGGACACTTCCTGGTTGTCTGTTTCCTGATCACCACAGTACTGGGAGATTACTCACTGTGGTGACTAATCAAGGAGGTGTGATTACTGTGTGTCAGCACCAATCCAGTTTCGTTTTACAAAGCATCATTGCCCTCTATTGGCTCTCTTGCTCTGTTACTCAGCAAAAACGAAACTAAACTGTAGTTACATTATATGATTGTTTTTTATCTATTTTTAATAATTGTTAAAAGGAATCAGTTAACTATTATGTCTCTATACCCTGTAAACAGTAATTTCAGCAAAAAAATGTTTTTCCTTTAGTGACCCTTTAAGGTAAAAAATGTTTAGGTATAAGTATCCCCCCTCGTCCCCTCCTTTCACCTACCTGAGCCCTCATTCTATCAGCGCTGTGCCCGTCTGCAGCTCTTCTCTCCCCTCTCTAGGGCAGCACAGTGGTGCAGTGAGTAGCACTTTCGCCTAGCAGCAAAAGGGTCGCTGGTTCGAATCCCGACCACGACACCATGCCTGGAGTTTGCATGTTCTCCCTGTGCATGCGTGGGTTTCCTCCGGGTACTCCGGTTTCCTCCCACACTCCAAAGACATGCTGGTAGGTAAATTGGATCTTGTCCAAATTGGCCCAGTGTGTATGACTGTGTGTCCCAAGCTGTCAGGGCACAGACCTTTTGCGGTCACTTTCCCCACTTGGTTCTGGATGGAGTTGAACCTGGGATCTCGCCGTTTCAGGTCCGGCTCTTTGTCTCTGAGCCACTGCTCAGTTCTATTCTGTGTGCTGTCCATTGGAGCCTGGTTTTGAAACCTGTACTTCTGTGGACCAATCAGTGGCCAGTGCGGCCTATTTAAGCCAGCCCCTTCCCCTTTGCTAATTGCTGGGTCGTTGTCAGCTTTACCTTGTTTGAAACACCTTGAAGAAACCTGAACCTTTACCTGTTTGACCCGGATCTGGACTTGACTACTCTTTTGCCTTCTCCTGCACTTGACCCCTGGATTGTTTATTGGACCTGCTGCCGTCTCCACTCCCTTTGACCATTGGCTTACTGACTTGGACTCTCTGCCTTCCGGAACCCCTGACCATTTGGCTTGCTTCTTGGATATCCTGTTGTCCTGACCTGAACGGGCTCTCAGCCTTCTGGACTTTGTTTTGCACCTGTATCTCTGCTATATCTACCACAGCTCCCCTGGTGTCTTCGCATCACATCTCCAGTGATTCTCGTATTACCATCTTCCGCTGCTGGTAGCCGGTGCCTCTTTGTGCCCCTCCTTGCTGTTACCACCTCCAGGGGGTGAGGTGCACAGAGTCGCAAAGGTAGCCGCCCTCGGCATCTCGGCCTCGGTGAGTACTTACCTTAACGGTCCTGACAGTATGAACCAGCCATTATGTCTGAGGCCGACAGGGCATGCTCACCTTTTGAAACCCTGTGCCAACAGGTGTCTGTTTTGACGCTGGCAGTTCAAAACTTGCAAGAAGGTAAACCCTTGCATAATGGACTAACTAATGTTATGGAGTCCGCAGACTTATACAAGATGCTCTCCTCCCTGGCTCTGCAAGTCTCCAGCCTGAACCATACTATTCAGGAATTACAACAGGAGGTCCAAAAATTTAAAGAGACAACACGCCCAGCCCCGGAATCTGTATATTATGAGCCATTTGTTCTTATGCCAGAAATATTCGATGGGAACCGTGCATCCTTCCTGTGCTTTCAAACCGATTGTGAGCTGTTGTTCACCCTCAGACCTAGGACCTATGCCACGGATTATATTAAGGTTCGAGCCTCCATCAATTTGCTAACAGGGCAGATCAAATCGTGGGCTCATCTGCTGTTGCAGGAAAAGAGTCCAGTCTTGGACAGCTGGGAGACGTTCATGTCTGCGCTGGACTCATATATTTCTGTTTCCAAGAAGACCAGCGCTCCCAGGTCTGCTCTTAGTTCACGGGGCCTACGGGTACCCAGGGTTAGGAAGCCCCAGTGCGGTTATGACACCCAGCCAGCCCAGTGTGTGCCAGATTATGAAACCCTGTATGTGCCCAGCCAGGAAGCTTCCCCATCACAAGGTCTTGATATCTCTGTGGATGCTCACATGCCTACCTTGGAGGAGGAAGAACCTATGCAGATCGGGGTCATCCGGTCCAGCCTATCTACGGCAGAAAGAGAGCGGAGAAGAGCCCATGGACTTTGCTTTTATTGTGGTGCTAGCGGGCACCTTATATTGCTTTGCCCAACTCGCCCACCTCGGCCAAAGCTTCTTCAGGTGGGTACTATTGGGAGTTTCTTCTATGCCTCAGAATCTGTACCTACCTTTCCAGTATCCCCAGTTCCAGTGTCTTCAGTTCCTGTGTCTTCAGTTCCTGTGTCTTCAGTTCCTGTGTCTTCAGTTCCAGTGTCTTCAGTTCCAGTGTCTTCAGTTCCAGTGTCTTCAGTTCCAGTGTCTGCAGTTCCAGTGTCTGCAGTTCCAGTGTCTGCAGTTCCTGTGTCTTCAGTTCCTATGTCCCCAGTTGAAGTTCTCCCTCCAGACTGCATGTATGCCTCGGATGGTACTATGGTCCGTAAACAGGATCTGGTAATATTTGAACAGGCCTTACAAGCAAGGAGGGCGCCCTCTACCAGAACTTCAGGATCAAAGAAGCCAAAAAAGAAAAAGTAAAGATCTACATGCTCCCTGTTTGATCCATCAGGAGCATCCAGAACTAGTGGACAGTTTGGGCGTCCGGAGTCCGCCCCTAGGGGGGGGGCACTGTCAGGGCACAGACCTTTTGCGGTCACTTTCCCCACTTGGTTCTGGATGGAGTTGAACCTGGGATCTCGCCGTTTCAGGTCCGGCTCTTTGTCTCTGAGCCACTGCTCAGTTCTATTCTGTGTGCTGTTCATTGCAGCCTGGTTCTGAAACCTGTACTTCTGTGGACCAATCAGTGGCCAGTGCGGCCTATTTAAGCCAGCCCCTTCCCCTTTGCTAATTGCTGGGTCGTTGTCAGCTTTACCTTGTTTGAAACACCTTGAAGAAACCTGAACCTTTACCTGTTTGACCCGGATCTGGACTTGACTACTCTTTTGCCTTCTCCTGCACTTGACCCCTGGATTGTTTATTGGACCTGCTGCCGTCTCCACTCCCTTTGACCATTGGCTTACTGACTTGGACTCTCTGCCTTCCGGAACCCCTGACCATTTGGCTTGCTTCTTGGATATCCTGTTGTCCTGACCTGAACGGGCTCTCAGCCTTCTGGACTTTGTTTTGCACCTGTATCTCTGCTATATCTACCACAGCTCCCCTGGTGTCTTCGCATCACATCTCCAGTGATTCTCGTATTACCATCTTCCGCTGCTGGTAGCCGGTGCCTCTTTGTGCCCCTCCTCGCTGTTACCACCTCCAGGGGGTGAGGTGCACAGAGTCGCAAAGGTAGCCGCCCTCGGCATCTCGGCCTCGGTGAGTACTTACCTTAACGGTCCTGACACAAGCGTGTCATGATCCTACGGGGAAAAATGACCACACCAGCCAAGCAGACTCTGGCTGGAAAAAGCGCCCAGAGGCGATTCAGTTCGCATGAGTTGCGCTATACAAGTCATTCATTCATTCATTCTCTTCTTGGTCTGAATGGATTTCCTGAAGGCAGCATTAGCCATTGGCTCCCGTTACTGTCAATCAAAGCCAGTGATGAGAGAGCGGGGGTGAGGCCAAGTCCCGCTGTCTGTGTCAATAGATGCAAACAGCGAGACTTGGAAATGAGCCCACATGAGTGGAGCCAGGAGCCAGGAGCACCAGCGGGGAGGGGAGGATTGAGCTGCTCTGTGTAATTCCATTGCACAGAGCAGGTAGGTGTAAACCTGTTTATTTAAATACAAAAACAAGTTACATTTACAACAATTGATAACATTATTACACATGTGGTTAAAGCCTCTTTTATACCAGCAGCAGTCTCTTCTTGTCCTCTCACTTCTGAAAGTGAACTATGGTGAATTACTTTTCAGAGGGTGGTAAGGTAGTGTCCCCCAGGGGGATTTTGTAAGTAATTACCATACCACAAGTGTTTTCCAAGTCAACACACACCGTATACTAATGGTTACCAACTTGCAAGTTAAAAGGGACCTCAAATGTGGCCTCTAATGTCTCAACATATAGGGCCGCTGATAGGCCAATACAACTGACCCTGTTGTACTGGGCCCTACCAACAGGGGAGCCCAGGCAACCTGAACAGATGACTAATTAATGTAAAAAATAAATAAATACTCCAGCCATGATTGATCATAGTTCATTGGACATCTGCACCCAACGGCATAATCTGCAGCACATTACAGCATTGGCGGCATGGGTGGCACTGTCTGCAAGTACTAAATGCGTTATGGGATATAACGCATGTGCTGCCTGTAGAGACAGTGCCACCCATGCCGCCAATGCTGTAATGTGCTGCAGACAGTGCCACCCATCCCACCAATGCTATAATGTGCTGCAGACAGTGCCACCCATGCTGCCAATGGCATTATGCCATTGGCGGCATGGGTGACACTGTCTGCAGCACAATATGGCATTGGCGGCATGGCATGGACGGCACTGTCTGCAGCACATTATGGTATTGGCGGCATGGGTGGCACTGTCTCTTCAGTACATTATGGCATAGGCATGTCCCGCTGTCAAGTCGCTGGGCCAGGGGTGGGACTGAAGGAGGGACCAGGGGTGGAGCTAAAGGGGGCTCCGTCAGGTAGGCTGTACGGGGCCTCATGATTTCTATCAGCGGAATATAGTACTTGTCATGCTACCGAAAACTATCACAGACTGAAGACTTGGGTTGTACAGGAATGGCTGGAGACTGAAGTCATGCTATAGGAGTAGGGTTGCCACTTTTTCTTCAAGCCAAACCCGAACACTTTTTTTAGCATACATTATAGGATTGTAGCAGACCTGGGACACCTTTGGGCGCGCCAAAGAGAATGGTAATGTGGTATGCAGAGTGCCCCCTCATCCTCCTATCAGGCCCTGTTCTGAGCCACATTCCTGTCTGAATATTGTGTCCGGGTTTCAGGTGCACTGTCTGGGTGAATCCTATGCAGGTGTCAACTCTATATAGGAGACAGTCAGATACTAGGGACATGTTGCATGAAACCGCTAGACTTTACTAATACTAAAGGCCCCTTTATAAATCAGTGCTCCTTCTACTGACTGCTAAGACCCAAGGGCTGCACTTCAAATATCAAAGGACCGTATGTGGCCCTCGGGCCACAGGTTGAGCACCGGGGCCTAAAACACAGTGCTCCAGTCAACATTATTGTTTCAGAAGCCTGAATGCTGTTGATGGAAAGACTGTTTAGGTCATGTCGAATCACCTGTGGTTATTCCCATTAGTTCGTACATCCTGTTGTGGTATATGAGTCAGCTGGAGAAACCACAGTGGCTGGCAGGAAAGCAATTATTCTACACACCTGGTAGTATAAAATGCAGAGGAGTGGAGAAATGGCAGCTTTTTAATACTTGGGCCCCTGAAAGGGGTGAGAGGGTTTGTATCCTCACTCAAGGAATTCACATTTTTTTACTGTCCTGGTGACCAGACAGAAAGTGTGGGGGGACCTCCAAGTGGAGAAAACTTGACAGATGTTCTAACCATTCCTATTCATTAAATTCTATGGAATTTTCGTTCACTTCAAAACGTTACAGAATGTACATAACGTTTATGATTTAAGCCAGTGATAATCAACATCAACAATTTTTAGAGGGCCTCTGGTGTGGGCCCCAATAATTCCAGAGAGCCACACAATAACAGTTTGTTATCATGCGTTGAGTTGGGCAGCCAACCTTAACGCCTAAAATGTTCCGTCCTGGTATGTTTTTGTAAACACATTGGTGTCAGTGACTGCAATAATAGCCTCCAGCATAGGTGTCAGTTGCCACAAAAATAACCCCCAGAATTTCGGCCAGTGATTGCAATAATAATCCCTGTACAGGCATCAATTCCTGTAATAATACCCTCCAGCACTGGTGTCTGAAACCACAAAAATAACCCCCAGCATTCGTGTCAGAGACTGAAGTAAAAAAACAAACAAATTTGTGGTCAATGGAAATGTGGTTAAGACCCCCTTTACCCCCCCCCCCTCCTTTCATTAAAGGTCAGTGGCAGTGCTGGGAACCCTTCTCCTTAACCAATTCCCTTTATTGATGGTCAATAGTAGTCACCTTGGAGCTTCGGTGGCTCAACGCGATTGGCACTGCGCTGACAAGCCATTCACCTCTGCAGCTAGGGGTTCGGTTCCCGGTCTCGGCTACATGTGAATTGAGTTTGGTGGTCTCAGCCCGGCTCCCGGTGGGTGTGCTATGTGAGGTAAGCCTGCGCTTAGTACGCCCACCCCCCTCCCACAAAAACCACCACACCTACACACGCACTCAAAATTGGGTTAACACACATGCACTTTGACCACGCGGTCTCTAAAAGAGAGGCGAAGGACTAATGGGGCTGGTTGAGCGGGCTAATCCTCTCACTCCCTTATAGGGAGTCCCTCTGCCCCGTTGGGCTTTAAAGCGGAGCAGGTAGGGCGGGCCGTGTGGGAGGATCCCCTCACACACCCGCCATTGCCACCCGGGGCATGGAGAAAGGTGGCAGATTGCCTCTGGGGAGGCCTGCCTACTCCCAACTCCTGCAGTCCGGCTCCTCTCTCGAGTACACGCACAAAAAATACACTTTAAAAAAAGAAAAAAAAAAAAAATAGTAGTCACCTTTACCAGATCACCGGCTCCCGCTCCTCTCTCCACATTGGTGGTCAGTTGCACTCAACTTTCTAAGATCACCTGCTCCTGCTCCTCTATCCCAATGATAACATTGGGCTGGGACTATACTGCCCCTATTAGGCAGAGGTCACTCCATCTGACAGTACTGGCTTCATTTTAGGCCTTATTCACACAAACAGTACAATACCGTATGGCTATGCAGTTTTCCCACACAGGGATGCATAGGTGTTCTGTGCATTCTCATGCAGGAAGCCCCATTGATTTCTGTTGGGACAAAACGGTTGCATGGACACAGCTGCTGGAGAAACCTTTCAATGTGAACACTTGTTCCGATGACAACTGTCTAAGGGGAAATTTTTCTCACAATGGAGAGATTTTCTCACTTCCTGTTGTTTTAACGGGACAGAAAGTAAAAGGTAATCCCTTGAACGGGACACAGATGACAAAAAAAAAAACGATCCCTTCCTTACTCCAAATTAGAAAAAAAGGCTTTAGATGTGAAAGGCAGACTAAGAAACCAACCGCTTTGTGGCCATACATCCTGGATAGATAAGCACATTCCCTAAAGCTGGCCATAGATGGGTCAGGTTGAACAAAAAAAACTGACCCGATTCCCCCATCCAAGCATTCAAAGTGGATGAGGGAATCCTCTGGCTGTGAAATTGTATTCTGACGGTGGGGGGACTTCCCTACTGTCAGAATAAACACAGATTAGTGCTGCAGACAATAGCCTGCAGTGCTGATCAGGAGGAAATTTTCCAGCAGGGCGGTTGTACAGAAGTTGATCGGTAGATTGACTTCAGCACAACAGCAGTGCCCATACTTGGATCAAAATCAAGTGGGTCTCTGCTGAACTGGCTAAATTTTGATCCATCTATCGGTAGCTTAAAGGGTCACTAAAGGAATTTTTTTTTTAGCTAAATAGCCTTCTTTACCTTACTGCAGTCCTGGTTTCATGTCCTGAGTGAGTGAGTGAGAAACTTATATAGCGCAACACATGCGAACTGAATCGCCTCTGGGCGCTTAGTATCCATTCCCTGAGTAAACTTTTTTGCCCTCAGAAGAGATGGGTTTTGATTTTTCTTCTGAAGGCCAAGTAGTTCACCTCCAGTCGGATGCTGGTTGGTAGAGCGTTCCATAGTCTGGGTCCTTGGACTGCAAATCTTTGTTCTCCTTTGGACTTGTATATGGCTTTAGGTATCTGGAGTAGATTTTGGTTGGTGGATCACAGAACGCGATTGGGGTTGTGAGCTTTTAGTTTTTCGCATAGATATTGGGGGGCATTTCCTTGAACACACTTATGCGTTAGACAGAGTGCCTTGAAGGTGATTCTGTCTTTTACAGGCAACCAATGGAGGGATCTCAGTGAAGGTGAGATTGATTCCCATGTTTTTTTCCCAGTCACAAGTCGAGTGGCCGTATTTCAAAAGACTTGCAGACGAGTGATTTGGTATTTAGGGAGTCCGAGATAGATGGCATTTGCGTAGTCTGGAGTTGATAATTGTTCCCACCACAACTGCTATGTCATCTGCTGCGTAGTAGGCGCAGCAGATGGTGCTTTCCGCTGACTACTGACCCTATTTGTGCATCCATTGTTCCTCATTGTTCGTTTTTGCTCTGATTTTGCTGTAATTCTTCTCTGTTCTGGACACTTCCTGGTTGTCTGTTTCCTGATGACCACAGTACTGGGAGATTCTAGTTTCATTTTCCAAACCATCACTGCTCTATGGCTCTGTCTAGCACAGAGGCAGGATAACATGCAAAAACTAAACTAGATGCAAAAACGAAACTAGAGGTACATTATATGATTGATTTTTATCTATTTTTAATCAATTTTAAAAGGAATCCGTTAACTATTATGTCTCCATACCCTGTAAACAGTCATTTCAGCAAAATAATATTTTTCCTTTACAACTCCTTTAAGGCTTGGTTGACACCTGCAGGTATGATCAAACACAGGCACCCTTCCATGTGTTTTTTGCACAATCCCATGCATTACATATAGGGGAGCCCAATTTTTTTTATTGTGATGCCCTATGTACAAGAAAAGTGCACTGAACCATGTGGTGCACACAGCTTGGTGTGCACAAAAAGGTGGTGTATTTGCAGTTAACAACAAATGGCACCACCACACATCTGCTAAATGGCGTGTTTCTCTACATATTGGAAAAACAAGCAATTTTGCACACATTCCCAATAAGTAAAGTAGTAGTGTGAATCTAGCCTAACTAGGTTTTATTCCTTATCTAATTCTGGGGTTGATGTTTACCACTAGTTTGCTTGATAAACCCAAACAATCAGCTGCTTGATTCATTAGGGATCCCGTTTAGTTGTTATATGGCATATGATATACACCAGTCCATACAGCACAGGTCGCATATGCCGCTGGTGAGTGCCAGGAGGCTTCATGCAGGATTAGCACCAGTATATTGCAGCATGCTCTTCTAATCACCGTTTAGTTCACTTTCACCAATCAGACAGACATTACAACTCCGTCATCACAGGGAAATGTATATCCAACATCCTAATTATAGGCCGCGGATTACATATGTACTTACATACCGATCAAGGGATGCACTTAACCTCTTCACTGCAATTTACACATGATCAATTCATGTCTAAATGACCTTGTATAATAATTTTGCGAAGAAAATCAGAACAGTACAGGAGGGTGGAGCAATAGTGGAGATCATAGCAATCCAGGTAAAATAAAATGTAAAACTGTTGGTTCCTTGGCTATTATATCAATCCCGTGGTTTCATTACTTAGCAAGTCTCTGACCCAGAAAAAGCATGTGGGCTGTGAAGGAATCCAAACTGGCATGGACTGTACCAATGTCAGGATGAAAAACAGAAGTTTGATCACTAAGGAGTCACACCATAGGCTAAGCGTAACAGACAGGACACTAGCCACACCTTAACAAGAGTCAGCAAAGGCAAGCATCTTTATCTTTGGCATGATGGCCTTACTTGAGGGACTCATTCACACTTGAAGTGGAACTAAACTCTCTCAATCAACATCATTTTTAATCCTTATGCTGCTAGCATTAGTAAATAGATAGGAAGGTGTATTCTATTTATTTGTTTTAACTTTTTTTTTTTTAGTTGCCTCCTGGTTTATGGCCTTGGCCAAAATGGAGTCATACATCCCAGGAGTCTTCATGGGCATTTTTATTCTTTCGGAGCACTGATGCCTAGGACGCCCGGCCACTGGTGTTACTACTCTCTCTGCAGCAAGCAACTAAAGCCCCATGCACACTATCGGTTTTCCTGCAGGTTTTTCTCTTCAGGTTTACCAAAACCATGTTGTGCAAGGGCCTGCCTGATTGCATACGAATTAAAACTCTGATGCCGCGTACAGACGGTCGTTTTTTGTGATAGAAAAAAACAACTTTTTATGTGATGAAAAAAAACGAAGTTTTTGAAACTTCATTTAAAAAAACGACGTAGCATACACACCATTGTTTTTTCAAAATGCTCTAGCAAAGCGCGGTTACGTTCAGCACGTACGACGGCACTCTGTTCCATTCAAGCTCGCTTCATAACTTGCTTCTGAGCATGCGCGGGTTTAAAAACGTTGTTTTAAACGTCGTTTTGCCCACAGACTATCATTTTAAATGACACAAAAAACGGGACCCAAATTCAGAGATACCCAATTAATGGGACCAGAGACTGTATCACTACTTAACTAGAGAACAACTAAGAACACTTGAAAGCTGGTGAGCAAACCTTCACCCTAAATATTATCTTGTGCTGCCCTGCCTTACCCTTTTACCAATGGACATTATTTTATTTATTTTTTTACAACATACCTGATTTGGGTTGCAACTTCTGCAACTGTCACGTAGGCAAGATGTTTTCCCCGCCCTCTGTGTGTGTGCAGATGTGCCAAAGGGCTTGGATCCCGAGAGAGCCCTGTGGCACATCTGTGCATGTGCCAATTTTCCCAGCTACCTGTAGTTTCCCATGTACATGCAAGGACGCTGGACGCTGCCATTGGACCCTGCCAGGACACGAAGGCCGGGCAGAGCTTCTTGTGCATATGGACAATAATGCTGCTGCCATTGGGGACGGAGCCTGCTCAGAGAAGGGCTGAAGTTTCACTTCATGCCTGATTCATGGGAAATTGCATACATATTTATACCAAGCATTTGGTCCTTGTAGTTATTCAACTATGTAAGTAAAACATTCACAAAGCTAACCCAATTGGATACTTTATATCTATGTGAGCTGTGATTTCACTGTTGCGGCATCTGCTGTTAGCAGGGGCTGGAGTGTCCACTGTCGATCCCATGACCCTCCTAGGGAAATTTGAGTGTTGATGGTTGTGAAAATACAAGTAAATAATAAGTGAATAATGGCCTTAAATTGCCATTATACTCCATCCAGTATTGTGAACACTAATTCACCATCCGTAAGCCTCCGCCAATATATGCACCAACCAGAAGTAAGGCAAAGATATGCCTTTAACTGCTCCTAAGGAGTAAGAGATTCTGCCGACCTTTCTTGTCAATTTGATAGAGGGATCTAGAAAGCTCAATCTCATCCTGGTCTCTTGTCCTCTTCCATCCCCTGGACTCCGCTTGAGTGTTGCTGATTGCACTACCAACATGGTCTATGGGAGGTGTCAGGGTGGTGTGCTACTAAACCTCAGGCTACCCACAACCAGGCAGACCCCAATGATGGCAGCACGTGTTTTAGCCACGATGGGGAGCTGGCATTGCCCTTGTGTTACCAACTTCCAGTCCTTCCTCATTTTGCTGAAAACAGTGGAATGTTTTGTATATTTTGTCCCCAACAGAGGTTCTTATTACTTCCCATTCTATCTAGAACAAAAAAAAAAGTTTTGGCTAGAGCTGGGCTTTAAAAACAAGTAAAAAATGGCAGGGAACATATTTCTATAAAAAAGGAGGGGAGGGGTTGGGACTTTAAATGAGATGCGTTTTTAGCAGTATGCGATTAAATATATATATGGAATATAAAAAATGTTTCCATAATGGCCAGGCTCAAAATTACCAACCAAAAAAGCACTAAACCAAATTAATCTGTCTAGCTGTATGCATTAAAAACAGAGGTTTAGTTGCATGTATTTGCAAATACCTGTGTAAGCTGCAGGCCAACGTCAAGGCACTCCGTGTGCTGCAGTTCCTAACTATGAATTTTAAAGTCTCCTAAAAAGGAGCACAGGTGTGCTAATCAATAGATAGGGGGCAGGTGATAACCTAAACCCGCCCCTACCTATAGTTGGTCTAGCAAAAAAGAACACTGGAAAAAAAAAATGCAAGAGTGAAACCAAACATGCCTACCAAACCAAAATACCACCAAACTAAGGGCCAAATCCACAAAAGGGATACGACGGCGTATCCCTGTTCCTAACTATGGAACTGATCCACAGAATCAGTTTTCCATAGTTAGGCAGAAGATCCGGAATGTGTAAGGGACTTACACTGCCGGATCTTAGGATGCAGTACCGCATCCGCCGCTGGGGGCATTTCGTGTCGAAATGCCGCCTCGGGTATGCAAATTAGCACTTACGGAGATCCACGAAGCTTTTCAGCTTCGTTTTTTCTCCGTAAGTTTTAGTTTGCATACGCAAAATTAGGGCTGCTTTTACATGGTGTAAAGTTAGTACACCATGTAAAAGCAGACCCTTCTGTCCAGCGACGCGATTTTTTTTTAATTTTTAATTTTTTTTTTTTTCCGCCGTATCTTTTTTTTTTTCCCGACGCAACTTTATTGACCCGTCGCAATCCACAAAGCTCGGCGTAACGTAATTTCGCGCTATGCACGTCGGGAAAATGACGTCACGAGCATGCGCAGTACGGCCGGCGCGGGAGCGCGCCTAATTTAAATGGGAATCCCCCCCATTTGAATAGGAATGCCTTGCGCCGGCATATGATAAAAACTACCACAGGCCTCCATCCCTGTAAATCTATAAAAAAGAGGGAGGGTTGGGACTTTGAGATGCGTTTTTAGCAGTATGCGATTAAATATATATATGGAATATAAAAAAAAATCCATAATGGCCAGGCTCAAAATTACCAACCAAAAAAGCACTAAGCCAAATTAATCTGTCTAGCTGTATGCATTAAAAACAGAGGTTTAACTGCAGTACACAGTGTGCCTTGACGTTGGCCTGCAGCTTACACAGGTATTTGCAAATACATGCAACTAAACCTCTGTTTTTAATGCATACAGCTAGACAGATTAATTTGGTTTAGTGCTTTTTTGGTTGGTAATTTTGAGCCTGGTCATTATGAAAACATTTTTTATATTCCATATTAATATTTAATCGCATACTGCTAAAAACGCATCTCATTCAAAGTCCCAACCCTCCCCCCCTTTTTATAGATTTACAGGGATGGAGGCCTGTGGTAGTTTTTATCATATGCCTCATCTAAAGTCCCAACCCTATCCCCCCTTTTTTTCGGGAACATATTTCTCACCTGAAAAGTTAATTTTAAAGGTACATTAGAGTCAAACATTAACATTTTTATATTGTGTCTCTGAGCTTACATGCTATAGCGGGCGTCACTAAATGGCGGACCGCGGTCCGGTTCCGGCCCCAGTGGCCATTCTACCCGGACCGCAGCCTCGCCTGTGTGTCTCTGTGACCGGCTCGCCCGCCTGCCGATGCCGCTATATACACAGCATGGCAGGCGCAGCAGGTCTGTGCCGTCTCTGCACTCCCCCCTCCCCACACTGCCTGTCTGCCTTATTCACACAAACATGAATCACGACCGCGCTGGACAATGGGCGGGACTTTTTAAGTTAAAAAGTGGGTGATTGGTTGCTAGGCAGCGGGTCGGTCCCAGCAACAAATCACTCGCTTTTAATGGGAAAGGTCCCGCCCATTGTCCAGAGCGGCCACGCTCCATGTCCTGTGTGAATAAGGTAGGTTTTCTGTGGGGAGGGGGAGTGTTGTGCTGGACAGGACAGGACAGGACAGGACAGGGGTTTGCTATTGAGAGGCTTGTGATGGGGGGGAAGTCAGTCTGCGATGGGGGGGGGGTCTGTTATTGTAGGGAGGGGGTTGTTCAGTCTGTGATGGGGGGGTCTGTGAATTTGGGGGCTCCGTCTGATTGGTGGGTCAGTCTGTGATAGGGGGTCTGATTTGGGGGGGGGGGTCAGTCTGTGATAGGGAGATCTGTGATTGTGGGGGGTTCAGTCTAAGATGGGGTGTTCTGTGATTGTGGGTGGGGGGGTTCAGTTTGTAATTGGGGGGAGGGTTAAATCTGATTTGGGGGGTCAGTCTGTGATAGGAGGTCTGTGATTTGGGGGGTCAGTCTGTGATAGGGGGGGATCTGTGATTGTGGGGGGGGGGTTCAGTCTGTGATGGGGTGGTCTGTAATTGGGGAGGTCTGTGATTGTGGGGGGGGTTCAGCCTGTGATTGTGGGGGGATCAGTCTATGATAGTGGGGTCTGTGATTGGGGGGGTCAGTCTGTGATGGGGTGGTCTGTGAATTTGGGGGGTCAGTCTGTTATAGGGGGTCTGATTTGGGGGGTCAGTCTGTGATGGGGGGATCTGTGTTTGTGGGGGGTTGTTTGTAATTTAGAGGGGATCAGTCTGATGTGGGGTCTGATTTGGGGGGGGGGGGTGATTGTGGGGGGGTTCAGTCTGTGATGGGGTGGTCTGTGATTGTGGGGGGTCCATCTGTGATTGGGGGGGGTCCATCTGTGATTGGGGGGGTCCATCTGTGATTGGGGGATCAGTCTGTAATAGGGGGTCTGTGATTTGGGGGATCTGATCGGGGGGGGGTCAGCCTGTAATAGGGGGATCTGTGATTGTGGGGGTTCAGTCTGTGATTGGGGGGTCCATCTGTGATTGTGGGGAATCAGTCTGTGCTGGGGGTGTCCATCTGTGATTGGGGGGGATCGGTATGTGATGGGGGTCTGTGATTTGGGGGGTCAGTCTGGGATGGGGGATCTGTGATTTGGGGGGGTCAGTCTGTAATGGGGGGTTTGTGATGAGGCAGGGGGATGTGATGTAAAAGGGGTTCTATGATTTCTGCACTGGCAAAACACAGGTCTGTTTTCTATGTGTCCTGTTCACATTGAAACAGCGCCCCTGCGTGCTGAGCAGTGTGGTACAAAATGCATTCTGTTTCTATGCACCGCAACTGATCTGTGCTGCATAAAAATGAAAGAAATTTATTTTGCGATTTTTAAGTCGATTTCGATGGTGTGTGGGTCTTAAAGGTGTGTGCATATGTGTGGTGGGGGGGCGCTGTGAAGTGGAGGATATCATGTGGCGTCATAGCACCAATATGACATTCGGACCTCCGCTGGAAGAATTTTTTTCCGTCCGGACCCCCGTGAATTTTAATTCACTACCCCTGTGCTATAGGGTTCTCATTGTTATGGTATTGTGCTGTGATGGCTCCCAACATAAATTTGCCCTTGGTAGTTTGTATTGTTTTCTTCCAAAATACCTTCAGTCTGGATCATCGATTTCTGGTTCTGAAAACTGCCTCTGTAGAGGCTGCCATTTTGGCTTTAGATATACTTTAAAGTAAATTATGATATACGTTAAAGTAAAGTCTAATCCTTAGCTCTGGCATAATGTTTACAGGACAGTATTATAAATTCTATAATTGGTTACCTAGGCTTGTATTTTAAATGAAACCTGCCATAAAGGAAACACAGGGGTTGATTTACTAAAGGAAGACAGACTGCACTTCCGAAAATGCTAGATGTTAAGCCGTGTACACACAATCGGTTTGTCAGATGAACACAGACCAATGGACTGTTTCATTGGACAAACCGATCGTGTGTGTGTGCCCCATCGTTTTTTTTTTTTCCATTGGTGCAATAGAACTTGTTTTAAATTTTTTTCCTATGGATAAAAAAACGATAGAAAAATCTGATCGTCTGTGTGGAACTCCTTTGGACAAAAATCCATGCATGCTCAGAATCAAGTCGAGGCATTGAACTTCATTTTTTTCGGCTCGTTATAGTGTTGTACGTCACCGCGTTTTGGCACAGTCGGATTTTTGACTGATGGTGTTTAGGCAAGACTGATGAAAGTCAGCTTCGTCGGATATCCGATGAAAAAATCCATCAGATTAGATTCCATCAGATATCCGATCGTGTGTACAGGGCTTAAGTTGCCATGTCTACCTTCTTCCTTTCAATTTAATATATGAGTGAAATAGGAGGGAATATTACAGGAATGACTTTTCTAACATATTTGTTCCAGATGACTGACTCAAACAATTAAAACTAGTAGATTAGCATAATGAGCAGACAACTAGACCTTAAAAAAAAAAAAAAAGTCAGCAATGGCAATCTCCTTATTTCATTCTTTACATGTTTTTTCAGCAAGGTACATGGCAAAATTAAATGCTTCTGCCCATAACATCTAGTCTCTCCTTTAATACGGTCACATTAAAATAAAGTGACCCTAAATTCAAGCTCAAATAATGATTTCTGGTCAGTAATTCTGATGCGTTGACCTTGCCTTAAGACACAAACTGTTTACCGTCTGCAACAATGACCGCTGCCTAGGCACTTGCGTAAATGACCATGACTCTCGAGACATTAATAGAAAACAGATCAAGGGGATAACATGGTGATATGTAGGGTCCAGTTTATTTAGATATGGCTCATCAAGCAGGCTGTGTGGGTTTGTCGGATTTAGCTCATGACCCGCCATTATAATCCTTCATACAGTGCCGGTTCACATTACCGACCTTTAGGTTCATCTTGAGTTTCTTTTTTGTTTACAACTCTCAAACAAAAAATGTTCTGTGTATTTGAGCACTGCTTCAATTTAGCACACTCTAAAAAAGATACCAGTGTGAGCAAAATAACCTTATGTAATAGTATTATTTTCTATTATGTTTCGTTCTAGTTGTCTTTTGTACAATATTTCGATATTCTTGTTTCCAAATGTGACCCGTACAAATAATAGAAACATTTTTACAAATTTTTGAGAATCAAATTTTTATCTGTGCTTACGGGGCCAGATTCAGGTAGAATCGGCTTACTCTGCGGCGGCGTAATGTATTACATTTACGTTACATCGCCGCAAGTTTTACGGGCAAGTGCTTGATTCACAAAGCACTTGCCTGTAAAGTTGTGGCGGCGTAGCGTAAATCCGCCCGGCGCAAGCCCGCCTAATTCAAATGGGGCGGGGACCAATTAAATTAGGCGCGTTTCCGCGCCGAACGTACTGCGCATGCTCCGTCCCTAAAATTTCCCAACGTGCATTGCGCTAAATGATGTCGCAAGGACGTCATTGGTTTCGACGTTAATGTAAATGGCGTCCAGCGCCATTCACGGACGACTTACGCAAACGACGTGAAATTTCAACGCGGGAACGACGGCCATACTTAACATTGGCTAGACCACCTAGGGGGCAGCTTTATCTTTACGACGCGTATCTCTACGGAAACTACATAAATTTACAGCGACGGGCAAAGCGTACGTTCGTGAAACGGCGTAACTAGTCATTTGCATATTCTACGCCGACCGCAATGGAATCGCCACCTAGCGGCCGGCCTAGAATTGCAGCCTAAGATCTGACAGTGTAAGTCACTTACACCTGTCGGATCTTAGGGAGATCTATGCGTAACCTGATTCTATGAATCAGGCGCATAGATACGACCTTCGTATCTCAGAGATACGACGGCGTATCAGGAGATACGCCGTCGTATCTCTTTTATGAATCTGGCCCACAGTATTTTGGGAGATTTCCAGATTTTTGAATGCTATCAGCCATGTAGTATATTGCGTGGACCCAGTGCTTGGGGTATCATTTCACTTATTTTTTCTTTGGATTTTGGTATTTATATCTTTGCCTTTGGGTCCCCCTCCAGCCATTGTTTGGAGACATTTGGTTTATCCCTAGCATATTTCTCCCTTTCCCTTTATTGCATGGCTTTTCCTCTCTATGGGCTCTCTAGGCCGTTATGGGCTACTGTAAAATGTGACTCGTAGTTAATGTATGTACTTGGGTTATATTTATACCATATTATACATGTTTCCTCTTAAATCTTCCACCTTCATTTCTGTCCTTGAGGTTTCTTTTGGCTGTTGTCCAGGAAAATCCAACTCCATAATTGTGGTAAGGTTGGACCCCCATTTTTTGAGGACATACTTTTAACATTAGGAAGTTATCTCCTGATTTTATGTATTCTGGTTTTTGTTTTTACAGTTTTTTGGCATCTCATAGGGGTCCCCCATGGGCACTGGGCGTTGCTTGTTGGCCTCCTGGATCAGGAGCTGTTCTCCCACTACTGTACAGTGTTTGTAAGTTTGTTGGTAGTAAGTTTTTTATTTTTTTATTTATTACTGTGTTTTTCCTGCTGTTATGGACAGGCACACATATTTTTGTACTGTGAATTGGTATATGTTGGATTATGTTTTTTCTTTTTTGTTTATTAGTGCCATTCTATTATCAAGTCTTGTCTTTTTTTCTTCCGGAATAAGATTACTCTCAACGATGACTGAATACTTTTAAAAGGCATAGAGGGCCCTAATGAAGCGGGAAGCCAAGCAAAATGCATAGACAGTTCACTTCATTGTAACTGTTCTATGTCATGCCTACTCCATTGTTTTTATTAAGACTATTGTATATGTCCACTGGCAATTTTATATTAGACTTTTTGCAATAATAAATTGTTGTAATTTATTGTATCTTATATTCGGGTTTCCATACGTCTGCTCCCGATGACATATGTAAAATCCCACTTGTTTGTTTTTCTCCTTTCCTCACTCTGAAATTCCCTTCAGTTTCCTAGCAAATTTAAAGACCGCCACATTGGTTAAGAGAGAGGTGCCAGGAAAAGAGGGACAGAACACTAAGTTAAGGAAAAAACTGAAGGGTAAGAATCTAAAGGTACGTGCCATCACCCCATTGTGCCAACTGCCCAATATGTTTTCACTGCAGGCAAAGTTGACTTATGCCAAATTTGCTTCTTGGAGCTCTCCTTTAATGCAGAATTTGAACTACCTGTATTTATCGGCATATAACGCGAACAGGCATATAACACACACCTTCATTTTAAGAGGGAAGTTTCGGGAAAAAAACTCACATTTTAAATAAAGAACTTTGAAGCAACATAAGGGTCAGTGCCCATCAATGCAGCCTGATCAATACCCATCTGCAGCTTCACAATTGCCCATCAATGCAGCCTGATTAATGCCCATCTGCAGCCTCCCCATTGCCATGAATGCAGCCTGATCAATGCCCATCTCAGGGAGGGGGGTGGGTTGAGTGCCATCAGATTACATATAGCGAGAATCTCCTTTTTACTCTGCGGCCTTTTTAAGTCCCGCCTCCTGGACCGGTTTCTATGACAGACAGAACATTGGTCCAATGCCGGCCCAGGAAACTTGACTTTCTATTACAGAGACCGCTGAGTAAACAGGAGATTCTCGCTGTATGTAATCTGACGCCAATAAATACAGTATTTCATCCTATAGTCATGGCAGGAATATTTTCTATAGTCCTTCCAGGATAAATATAGAAACACAGAAGACTGACTTCAGCAAAAGATAAAATGGTCCATCTAGTGTGTCCCTTTTTTATTTTTTTTTACTTTTTTCTTATTTTTATATTTTTCCTATTATTATATGGGATTTAGCACAACAGATTGCGCAACACTTAATACACAATAATAAAAGCAGACAGTACAATTACAATAGAAATCAATACACGAGGAATACATGAAATGTTTCAATTGTTTCACCCCTTTCCCTTCTTTCCTTATCACCTTCACCTGTTTGAATGGGATTTCACACTGAAACCCTTCTTCATGCCACAATCACATGTATTAGACGCGGTTGCGAAACCCCCCGCCATTTACTACTATAGGGCATGTTGGCAGATGTCATTGCCTACTGAATGCAATATGCCAGGCATATGCAATTAGTGGACTTCCAGCTGTTGTAAAACTACAAGTTCCATCATGCCTCTGCCTCTGGATGTCCTGCTTGTGGCTGTCAGAATCTTGCAATGCCTCATGGGACTTGTAGTTCTGCAACAGCTGGAAGTCCGCTAATTGCATATCCCTGCAATAAGCTTTGCTTTCTTTGCATCGTGGCAGCAACAGTGTGTATGGAGCACTGCCATATTTTGACATGCAGCTGAGGTGTGTTAAAAACTCGCCTCAACCTCCTGGTTTTGCTGCACTGACAAAACCCATGTGAAAGGGTCTTAGTGCAGTGACCAGCATTCTTTGCACCTGATCAATCTGTTCATGGTATAACCCATGCATTTTACTGTAATGCATGTACATCAATGCACATGCAATTTGTGTGTGTTTTTCTGCACATTATAGTGTGAACAGGCTCCAAGGTTCACATCTTTGAGTATCTATGAATTATTAAATTATTAGTAGATCACCAACTACAGGATGGGCTGTGGGTGTCTATAGTTATGTACCTTTAACATTCTTTGAGTATCTAGTTTTGTCCATGTTTTGGTGTGTAGTGCGTTTATATGTGTTTTTTTATTTATTAATATTTCATTGAGAAATTATCAGAAAAACAGACATATCTCATTATACAAACTACAGCATAAGGCAACAAAGAGATCTGCAAAGCTTCAGGGTAGATTTAAACATGCGTCTTAATCCCCCTGAAACCCAATCTGCTTTCAAATCGTTCAAATCGTGCTCCAGAGGCTACTGACAGGCAGTGAGGAAGTGACAAGATGCTTCCTCACTGCCTATTTTAACCCCATTTTTACAGACAAACTCGCCACGACCATGTGCGTTGCAGCAACGCTGTATCATGGCCTAGGCCAACAAGGCCCAGGCCTAGGGCAGCACTTTGCAGGGGGGCAGCACGGAAAGAGTCCCCTGCCGTCTTGCACTACACTGTTAGAAGCAGCTTGCGTTACACTAATTTTGACTGTCCTATCATCCTGGACCACAAACCTTCCTCTATATGCTACATGTTTTCTGCTGTACCATTGGCATGGTTATAGCTTCTTAGTCCGCTCCATAAAATTATCCAAAATTTGTGCTTAAAATAGAACTATAGGGTTATAGCCCCTGTCAGTTTATTTTTTACCATCCCTGTCACATTGCAGAGATTTCCCTTCACTTCCTGCCCCATAGCCAAACAGGAAGTGAGAGGAAATCTATGCATATTAAGGGAATCCAATGCCCCCCCCCCCCCCCCCAGGCCCTAAGTGTCCCCACTCAAAGATTTCAGGGCAGGTCCTAAACAAAAAAGGGTGTGGCCTTGACAGGAAATTTGGGGGTGCATGAGTTTAGTCAGGCCTAGGGCAGCACAAAACCTAAATACACTACTGCATTGCAGGCAGTTGCAGGGCATTTGCCACGCTTCCCCATTTGCTGGAATGTGTAGGGCGGACTTTGCCACCAACGTAAAGCATTGTGGCCTCGCCATGTAAAGAATCTCGTCTGCTGCCTATTGCAGCTTAAAACGGAGCTCCACCATTTAAAAAATATTAAAAGCCAGCAGCTACAAATACTGCAACTACTGACTTTTAATAAATGGACACTTACCTGTCCTTGAGTCTCTGCAACGTCGGCAGCAGAAGACGAGCAATCGCTTGTCTATCTGCTGCCCCCACCGCCATCCTCGGTGAGGGAATCAGGAAGTGAAGCGTTCCGGCTTCACTGCCCGATTCCCTACGGCGCTGCGTGATTCCAGGTATCTGCACCCCCTCTCCCTGAAAGGTGTCAAATGTGACACCGGAAGGGGGGAGGGTTCCGATGAGTGGAAGTTCCACTTTATGGTGGAGCCCTGCTTTAAGGGGGGATGGTTGACGGGCAGCAGCAACGTGGCTCAGCGGCACATTTTTTAAATAACCCAGCTTCTTATGACACGTGCATTGACTTGCTTTACAAGGCATACATTAGAAAGGTGTGAATGGGGTCTAAGTAGGGTTGCCACCTGGCTTCACCCGGACAGTCTGGGTTTTGAAACATGTGTCCGGGTTTCAGTGACTCACTGGTGGGGGGGGGGGCAGGGTGATGATGTCAGCAAGAACAATTTGGCCACACCCACTGTTTGCTGTTACACGCTATGCACACCACATTACTACTGTCATTGGGATGTCCCAGGCCGCTAAAGTGTTTGCCCTGGGACACACAGATAGTGTTGGTCTGTGAGAGCAAGAAGGTTTACATCCTGGACCCACTGCTGAGTTCCATTCTGAACATCTAGGTTACAGGGAGACCATACTTCCCACATGCTCCATGAGACTGATGCAAAGCAGTCTTTCATTCTGGTAAGCAGGCAATCTTATCTCACGGGTGTACTGCAGAGATTTATTCCATCGGTATCAACTTGGAGTTTGTCACATCACCTTCCCAACAGTCTTTTTTTCTGAGAAAATTATGCTGGACCAATCACTGATTTCTTTCTCTTCACGGCTTTTCGAATCTTGTTTACACCAAACCTCTTTTCAATTTTCTGGACTCAATATTCACTTGAGAATGAATTTTTATTTATATTATTTTTTATGAACTTTATTCACATTATTTACATGAATCATATATTCATCACATATCAGCGCTGTATTCCTCCTTGTTTTTGTAAGCTAAAGTGTTTGGCCTGAAGAAAAGGTGGCAACCCAAGGTTTAAGATGTACTTTAAGCCTCTGTGCCCCATTTTTTAATGAACAGATACATAGGGGCAGATCCACATACATAGACTGCGCCCGGCGCAGATGTGAGATACGCTACACCGCTGTAACTTACCTGGCTTTGGTTTGAATCCTCAACAAATTTGCGCCGTAAGTTACGGCGGCGTAGTGTATCTCTCGCGGCGGAATTCAAATTGGGCGGGTAGGGGGCGTGTTTCATTTAAATGAAGCGCGTCCCCGCGCCGAACAAACTGCGCTTGCGCCGTCCGTAAAAACTCCCAGGGTGCATTGCTCCAAATGACGTCGCAAGGACGCCATTGTTTTCAACGTGAACGTAAATGGCGTCCAGCCCCATTCACAGACGACTTACGCAAACAACGTAAAATTTTCAAAATTAGAAGCGGGAACGACGGCCATACTTAACATTGAGTACGCCACCATAAAGCAGCTTTAATTATACGCCGGAAAAAGCCGAACGGAAACGACGTAAAAAATGCGACGGCCGGTCGTACGTTCGGGGATCGTCGGAAATAGCTAATTTGCATACTCGGCGCGGATTACGACGTGAACGGCACCTAGCGGACGCCGAAAAATTGCATCTAAGATCCGAAGACGTACGCCTGTCGGATCTAACACAGATGCTGTCGTATCTTGTTTTGTGGATACCAAAACAAAGATACGACGCGCAAAATTCGAAATTACGCGGCGTATCAAGAGATACGCTGCGTAATTTCTTTGAGGATCTGCCCCATAGACTTTTGACTTGGACAACAAGATGGCAGGTTCTGCTTCAGGCAGATAATAAGCCCGCTTTCTTCCCTGGCCTGGGACTGTCGCAGTGGGTGAAGCAGATGGGTTGGTGGAGCACGGGGATGTCTCACATTATTTCGGGACGTAGGTTACAATTATGACACTGTTCTAGAATTTCACCAGACCTAAGGGAATCCCAGATGTAGAAGGCAGGCCAAAACCAGGATACTGCAGGCTGAAATATTATACAACGGGCCCAGCCAAATCCTAATGACGTTCGTTTCAACCTGTTGGTTCTTCATGAAATCCACTTACAACACAGCAAAGGCTCCCAGTATGTAACACACACACAGAAACCTGGCGTTATGAAACCGCAGAACTGGGCTGATGAGACCGGCAGGGTAATTTGTGTTTCCTTTTAACAAACCTTCTGACAGAGAAGTGAGAGGAACAGCTGCAGGCTGCTTGTCGGAAAAAATGACCAGCCAATCACTGTCCAGCACTCGATTGCCTATTATATATATATAGATCCGTCTTGCTGGATGCTGCACAGAAAGCAGAGAGGACTTTTTTCCAGTTATTGATGCAATATGCAATGTATTATACTGCAAAGGTGGTTGGCCCTGGTACCCTTTCTGAACTTTTCACAAATGGAAGAACTTTAGCAGTTATTATTATTAAACAATGCTTATAAACACAGTCTTACCCGTGGGCCTCAATGCGTATGACCATAGTGAGAAGGGAGATTCTGATGTTCTTAATCTAGCTCCTTTTAGTGGCCAGGATGCAGTGAGTGACTTGCATAGCGTTACAGATGCGAACTGAATCGCCTCAAGGCGCCTTTTGCAGCCAGTGTCTTGCTGGCTGGTGCAGTCATTGGGCCAATTTAATTAACCTACCGGGCTGCAGAGAAAGCGACTGGGAAATCTGTGTCCTTAGTCCCTTTCTCTGTCTTAAAGGGGAGATGTCAGAGGTCTTTTAAGACCCCTGATATCTCACCAAAGACCCCCAACAGGGCTGATTAAAAAAAAAATAATAATATAAATATATAATAAAAAAATAAATAAAAAAATAAATAAAATGTAAATAAAAAAACACACTGACAATCTACCCACCCCCCCTAAAAAGAAAAAAAGAAATCACTGTAAAAAAAAAAAAAAATACTGCCACTGTCACATGACATTAAAAAAAAAAGTATCGGTAATCGGCGAGTCTCAAATAAGTGGTATCGGGACCATCCTAGATGTGGGGATGAGGCCATTGTCCCCATCAACATGAGGACATCCTCCCCATGTTGAGGGCATGTGGCCTGGTACAGTTCAGGAGGGGGCGCTCTCTCGTCCCTCCCTTTTTTCCTGCGGCCAGCCAGGTTGCGTGCTCGGATAAGGGGTCTGGTGTGAATTTTTGGGGGAACTCCACGTCATTTTTTAAAAAAAAAATTGGGGTGGAGTTCCCCTTAAAATCCACACCAGACCTGAAGGGTCTGGAATGGATATTTGGGGGGAACCCCACGTCATTTTTTTTTAAATTGACGGCAGGGTTCCCCTTAATATCCATACCAGACCTGAAGGGCCTGGTAATTGAATTTGGGGGTCCTGTCCAGCTTCCCCTGCAGACCCTCAAAAATTAGATATGCATTGCATACTTGTATTGTAAGTATTCAATAAAAATTATTCCTGGAGTTCAGGTTTGAATGTATACATAGAACATTGTACTTATGCAAGTTACTTAAGTATTTCTTTGTTTACTTATAGACTCCCCTCTGATGCTCTCCTAATGAAGCAGGTCAGTTGACACCTTTTTTTGCTTAGAGAGATGATCACCCCATTGAATCATCAGCAATTTACCCTTGGAAGCAAATGTATATTTTGGATCTAAATACTGTATCTGTATCGATGTAGCTGGTCAGTGGATAATGAAGGGGAAACTTGTGGAGGTAGAATTCTTTAAAAAAAAAAAATTGATTTTCTAATGTATTGTGAATGTTTATGTCATTTTGTCTTTAAATAATTTGATATTTAAAAAAATTGTGATTTTAACAATACCAATGGATGTGATGCGGTACCATTAAAGCCCAGATTACATTTTGAAAAAAAGTTTTTTTAGTTACCAAAATGTTCTTGCATGCTACTAATATGATTTTTACAAGTTATAAAAATCGTTTTATTTACTTTTTCCCCTTTTATTCATAATGATAAGGATAAAGTGACTCCTTAGCTCAATCAAGGTGAAGCGACTCCTTGCCTGTAGTAATAGTCTGGAGTGTTCACCTGAGAGGTATTAATTCAATCAGGGTGAAGCGACTGCATTTCTGTAGTAATAGTCTGGAGTGTTCACCTGAGAGGTATTAGTTCAATCAGGGTGAAGCGACTGCATTTCTGTAGTAATAGTCTGGAGTGTTCACCTGAGAGGTATTAGTTCAATCAGGGTGAAGCGACTGCATTTCTGTAGTAATAGTCTGGAGTGTTCACCTGAGAGGTATTAGTTCAATCAGGGTGAAGCGACTCCATTTCTGTAGTAATAGTCTGAACTAATACCTCTCAGGTGAACACTCCAGACTATTACTACAGAAATGGAGTCGCTTCACCCTGATTGAACTAATACCTCTCAGATGAACACTCCAATCAGGGTGAAGTGACTCATTTTCTGTAGTAATAGCCTGGAGTGTTCACCTGAGAGGTATTAGTTCAATCAGGGTGAAGTGACTCCTTTTCTGTAGTAATAGCCTGGAGTGTTCACCTGAGAGGTATTAGTTCAATCAGGGTGAATTGACTCCTTTTCTGTAGAAATAGCCTGGAGTGTTCACCTGAGAGGTTTTAGTTCAATCAGGGTGAAGCAACTCCATTTCTGTAGTAATAGCCTGGAATGTTTACCCGAGAGGTATTAGTTCAATCAGGGTGAAGTGACTCCTTTTCTGTAGTAATAGCCTGGAGTGTTCACCTGAGAGGTATTAGTTCAATCAGGGTGAATTGACTCATTTTCTGTAGTAATAGCCTGGAGTGTTCACCTGAGAGGTATTAGTTCAATCAGGGTGAAGCGACTCCTTGCCTGTAGTAATAGTCTGGAGTGTTCACCTGAGAGGTATTAGTTCAATCAGGGTGAAGTGACTCCTTTTCTGTAGTAATAGTCTGGAGTGTTCACCTGAGAGGTATTAGTTCAATCAGGGTGAAGTGACTCCTTTTCTGTAGAAATAGCCTGGAGTGTTCACCTGAGAGGTTTTAGTTCAATCAGGGTGAAGCAACTCCATTTCTGTAGTAATAGCCTGGAGTGTTCACCTGAGAGGTATTAGTTCAATCAGGGTGAAGTGACTCCTTTTCTGTAGAAATAGCCTGGAGTGTTCACCTGAGAGGTATTAGTTCAATCAGGGTGAATAGACTCCTTTTCTGTAAAAATAAATCCGACCTCCTCCATTCCCCATATATCCGGCCAAAACCTATACTTTTTTTGTAAGATGTTAATGTAGTAATAGTCTGGAGTGTTCATCTGAGAGGTGTGAGTTCAATCAGGAAGAAGCGACTCCTTTCCTTTAGTAAGGCCCCTTTCACATTGAGGCGTTATTCATGCAGTACAGCGCTAAAAATAGCGCGGCTATACCGTCACCGCACCTCCGCTGCCCAATGTGAAAGCAGCCTTATAGTCTGGAGTGTTCACCTGAGAAGTATTAGCTCAATCCAGGTGAAGTGACTCAATTCCTGTAGTAATAGTCTGAAGTGTTCACCTCAGAGGTATTAGCTCAATCAGGGTGAAGTGACTCCTTTTCTATAAGAAAAAATACGGCCTCCTCCATTCCCCATTTAGCCGGTCAATACCTCTCCTTTTTTGTAAGATGTTGATATAATAATAGTCTGGACTGTTTACCTAAGAGCTATTAGCTCAATCAGGATGAAATGACTCCTTTTCTGTAGTAATAGCCTGGAGTGTTCACCTGAGAGGTATTCAATCAGGATGAAGTCACTCCTTTTCTGTAAAAAATAAATCCGGCCTCCTCCATTCCCCTTATAGCCAGCCAATACCTCTCCTTTTATTGTAAGATGTCAATGAAGTGACACTAAACAGTTTTTTTTTTTAATATGTTTTGCTGTTAATTTTTTAAGTTTGTTGCTACATTTTGTAGTCTGGACTGGAGTGTTCACCTGAAAGGTATTCGCTCAATCAGGATGAAGCGACACCTTTTGTGTAGTAATAGTCTGGAGTGGGCACATGGGGAGTAGGGTTTAGGCGCAGCGGCCATGTAGGACCTAGACTATAGCTGTGAGGAAGACCAGAAAGGGTAGCAATGCTTTGAAGAGGGTGTACCCCATTCCTTGCTTGTCCTTTGCCTTTTTTTATTTATTTTTTTGGTGAAGAAACGCAAGGTTTATAATTTTATATATAGAGTATTTGGGGGAGTACTTGTACTCCCGCGAATGCCCCCGATGCCTCATCCGATACTCGCTGCCACCGCCGTTTGGTTAATACGGGCGGGGAACATCACAGCTTTCATTTGAATAGCTGTAGTGTTTCCCGCCGCGCCGCGTATAGACACTCCCCCTTGCTCGGGTGAACTGTCCAATCCCGAGCAAGGGGGAGTGTCTATACGCAGCGCGGCGCGAAACACTACAGCTATTCAAATGAAAGCTGTAATGTTCCCCGCCCGTATTAACCAAGCGGCGGCGCGGCAGCATGTAGGTAAGGGGGACATGGCTGTATATGGGGGGGACATGGCTGGATATGGGGGGGGCATGGCTGCATATGGGGGGGGCATGGCTGCATATGGAGGGGACATGGCTGCATATGGAGGGGACATGGCTGCATATGGGGGGGGGGACATGGCTGCATATGGGGGGGGGGACATGGCTGCATATGGGGGGGGGGACATGGCTGCATATGGGGGGGGGGACATGGCTGCATATGGGGGGGGGGACATGGCTGCATATGGGGGGGGGGACATGGCTGCATATGGGGGGGGGGACATGGCTGCATATATGGGGGGGACATGGCTGCATATATGGGGGGGGACATGGCTGCATTTGTGGGGGGACATGGCTGCATTTGTGGGGGGACATGGCTGCATTTGTGGGGGGACATGGCTGCATTTGTGGGGGGACATGGCTGCATATGTGGGGGGACATGGCTGCATATGTGGGGGGACATGGCTGCATATGTGGGGGGACATGGCTGCATATGTGGGGGGACATGGCTGCATTTGTGGGGGGACATGGCTGCATTTGGGGACACATTTAAAAAAAAAGTATCGGTATTCGGTATCGGCGAGTACTTGAAAAAAAGTATCGGTACTTGTACTCGGTCCTAAAAAAGTGGTATCGGGACAACCCTAATATAAATATAAATATAAATATATATATATATATATATATATATATATATATATATATATATATATATATATAGTGTCACATGTGAAACCTTCCTGGTTTCTTATGGTTGTTTTTTCTTTGTTGTTGATTTCAGAAATATTACCTAGGTCTTTGATTGTCTTGTATTGATGTTATGTCCTCTTTTTTTTTTTTTATTAAATATTGAATAAAAATAATTGACACACATAAGGTCCCAATGTTATAAAGTGCTGGTGCTCTTTAAAAAATATAACATTGTGCTCTATTCCACTGTGCTTGTGGTGCCCCACATGGATTGGCACTCACCAAATGAAAAGACCACCTATCACTAGTATGGTCAATAGCGCTTGTGGGGTATTCCCCCTTGTTGCTTGACACCACTTGGATTTTGACCAGCTCTGCTCGATGTACTCAGTATTGCCGCTCAAAAGGAAAGGATGACAGGAAGAATGTCTCATAGTGAAAAAAATACTTTGGTTAAGTATATTATAAAAAAAATACAGAAATACACTCACTTTTTTATTTGCCTTTTAAACCAGGCACCCGGTGAATGCAGCATTTATTTGTATATGGGGGTAATGGCCATCCAACTTTCCGAAACCGTATCGCCGCCCAGGAAATGATGTCAGCGGAAGTTATGTCACAATGACATGAGCCTAGCTTCAACTCGTTTCCCCTCTGATTGGTCGTCCTCAGGAAACCCAAACACCTGCAGCCCTAAACAATGTCTGTTCCTTGATTCCACATGATCCTACCCTTGCCAGTTGATAAAATATGCTCTTGGCTGACAGTTTAGTACATTGGGGTTGGTTACTTGTCTGCCACCAGCACTCTGCAATTTTCTGGAATCCTGGAGCACTAGGTGAAAAAAAAAAAAACACTTGGCACACAGGCACCTGGAGGTTGGCAATGCAAGGTATTATGTTGTTTTTTACCAATTTCCTGGGTTCACTCTACATGACAGAAGTAGCTACGTGAATCGCTGTAGGTATACTTTGGCCGCTTTAAGAGCGATAGGGGGCGCATGCACTGGCAGCGCAACGCCGGCCACCAAAAGGGTTACATTTCCCACACTGAAAGGAACCCGAGCTCCCCCCCCCCCCCCCCCCCTGCTCAGTACTGTAGAAGGAGGAGGGCGGAGCTGAATAGGCAGTACTGCTGGAGGAGGCGGGTGGAGCTGAATGGCAGCTGTACTATTGGAGGAGGCGGCCGTAGCTGAATGGGCAGTACTGCTGGAAGAGGAACCGTAGCGGCGGGTCGATGACTGCTGAGGGAGGAGACATTCTGGGCAAAGGTGAGAGGCATCGACGACTTCTTTCCCCGCTCAACAACCTTGACACCCCACTCAACAACTTCGACCCCCCCGCTCAACAACTGTCCCGCAGTGGACTTTTTAAATGTTGGGAGGTATGGATCTGTGTATGTAGACAAACAGATCCCTGTTCTGACAGGGAAGTAGAGAGAGCTCTGATGTTCCTAGTGTTCAGAAAAAGCGATCTCTCTCCTCCTTCAGTCAGTCCCCCTCCCCCCCACAGTTAGAAACACCTCCCTAGGGAACATTTAACCCCTTGATCGCCCCCTAGTGTTAACCCCTACCCTGCCAGTGACAATTGCAGTTATCAGTGGCTATTTTTAGCTCTGATCGCTGTATAAATGTCACTGGTCCCAAAAAAGTGTCTGATCTGTCCACCGCATCCCGCTAAAAAAATCACAGATCGCCATTACTAGTAAAAAATAAATATTAAAAATGCCATAAATCTATCCCCTATTTTGTAGACGCTATAACTTTTGCGCAAACCAATCAGTATACGCTTAATATGGCTTAAACTAATGAAGATTTTTGTTTATATATATATATATTTATTATAGCAAAAAGTAAAACATTTTTTTATTTATTTTTTTTGAAAAATTGTTGCTGTTTTTATTTATAGCATAAAAAAAAAACGCAGATCCAATAAATCACTAGAAATGAATACAGAGCTCTAAATATCCTTCGTCACAAATCTGAAATACTTGGAATGATACATGAAAAATGTGATCCTAAAACATTATTTTGTATTAAGTTGGAACATGTACTTTAATGAAAACAGCATTAGAGGGCATACTGTAGATCACTGAACTAGTGTTGGGTAAAATTATCCTTTAAAAGTAATAATCTTGCAGACTTTTATTTTGCAACTTGCATACAATTTAAAACCTGTGGCCAGAGCTAGTACTCCCTCCTGTGGCCAGAGCTAGTACTCCCTCCTGTGGCCAGAGCTAGTACTCCCTCCTGTGGCCAGAGCTAGTACTCCCTCCTGTGGCCAGAGCTAGTACTCCCTCCTGTGGCCAGAGCTAGTACTCCCTCCTGTGGCCAGAGCTAGTACTCCCTCCTGTGGCCAGAGCTAGTACTCCCTCCTGTGGCCAGAGCTAGTACTCCCTCCTGTGGCCAGAGCTAGTACTCCCTCCTGTGGCCAGAGCTAGTACTCCCTCCTGTGGCCAGAGCTAGTACTCCCTCCTGTGGCCAGAGCTAGTACTCCCTCCTGTGGCCAGAGCTAGTACTCCCTCCTGTGGCCAGAGCTAGTACTCCCTCCTGTGGCCAGAGCTAGTACTCCCTCCTGTGGCCAGAGCTAGTACTCCCTCCTATGGCCAGAGCTAGTACTCCCTCTTTTGGCCAGAGCTAGTACTCCCTCTTGTGGCCAGAGCTAGTACTCCCTCTTGTGGCCAGAGCTAGTACATAGAGCTATAATTAGCACAGTTAAGCAGAAGAAAAAAACATTCCGATGATCATTAATAACTATTAAAAATTATGTTTTGCTATCTTCCCTAGATGCCTTTCCTCTGTTTTTCCAGAAAAAACACTTGATACCTGTAAATGTGTGCACCACATTTAGATGCGTCAAACGCTTGGGCAATAATTAAGTTAATTGGCCAGAATAATAATCTATGATGACTATTTATATTTCAGCCACTTCATGTCATGATTGCCCTTTACAACCGATTACTAGCATTATATTTTATGAATTTTTATGTTGAGCTTGTATACAGTCGACCCCCAAAATTCGCCTTCCTAGTATTGTGAAAATCTGTGAATTTTGGATGTGGTCAAAAAAATGCCTATTTTTAGGTATATTTTTACACTTTAATTTCATTTCAAACTCAGCTTAATATATTACCGGAATAAAAAATGCAGAAACAATTATTTGTTTTCTATGGAAAAATCCATAAACAACTGAGGCCGTGAACTCTGAACCGCGACTTCACGGGGGTCGACTGTTTTTTTGCATAGAAAAACTGGTTTTAGATCATACAATTTACTTCTGTTTTACACATTGCACTTTTATGTTTTCGCACTTTATTTTAAATATTTTCACATCCATAAAGGTTTCATAATAATACATAGGAAGACACATTACCACTGCGTAGTGGAGTGAGCTTTGCACATTTATATCCTGTATATTGCTAGACGAACAAACACTACACCTTTCTTTATTTTTTCTGATTGGATCTCTAGGGGTTGAACATCTAAGGGCAGCTGCTAGGGACTGTGCAGTTATAAAGACAGAGAACTAGGGCCAGATTCACGTACCGGGGCGTATCTTTAGTTGTGCGTAGCGTATCCTATTTACGCTACGCCGCCGCAACTTAGACAGGCAAGTGCAGTATTCACAAAGCACTTGCTCCGTAAGTTGCGGCGGCGTAGTGTAAATGGGCCGGCGTAAGCCCGCGTAATTCAAAGTAGGCTGGTAGGGGGCGTGTTGTATGGAAATGAATCATGACCCCACGTAAATGACGCGCCTAACGAATGGCGCATGCGTGCGCATGCTCAGTATCACGTCCAATTTACTCCATGATATACACCGGCTCAATGCCTGTGACGTGAACGTAACCTACGCCCATCCCCATTCACATACGACTTTTTCTTCAGTGTAGTAATTAATCCCCCTTTATTTTTTCGGTTTTATAATAACCTTTAATCAAAAAAGAAATTTTCCTATATAATCCCCTTTTTTTTGCTTGACAAGTTAGCAGGGTGACACTGATGGCTGACTTTACAGGGAACAATTGGGAAGGATTTATGCTAGACATTCAGAAGACGTGTTCTGCTAATGCGAACTCTGAGGTCGAATTCGAGATTGTCTATCATAAGTTGCTTCAAACCTTCGAGAGAAAATCTAGCCTTTTTTGGCACATCAGATATTTCGAGCAATACATTACTGAAAATATGAACCCTAAAGGCTTACGGGTACAGGTTTTTCCCAATATCTGGTCTATCGATACAGAATTTAAGACCAGATGGGAACAAAACCTTCTAGTTTGCTCGAAAAAAATGATGGAATTGATGGTTGAATATTACATGAAAGAACTAAAAGTAGTAGATTGCGAAATTAAAAGAATCTACGATGATAATATTACTACTCTCAATAAGGAAGGTTTTGCAACATATGATGCGCGACTAAAAGAAAACATTCAAAGTTTTACTAAAGAATTATTGGTCAAAAAAGAAGAGAAATTAGCACGAGACAAAATGGCATTTGCCGGTCTCTATGCATATTCCTGGCCAGTTATGAATGGTCCGAAAATAGGACGTAGGAATCCTGGCCCTTTTAGAGAAAAGAGAAGAACAGTCAATAATAAAGATAAAACTGATTCTGATTCTTCTACTAACTCTCATGTTTCACAGAGTTCGAAGACTGGCGAGAGAGGCCAACGACAAGGACGTAATAACAGAAAGAGGACACAACAAGGTGGTGGGTACTTAAACGGCGCACTTATGAAAAAACGAATTACAGACACTGATGATGTACAAAGTGTAAGTAATTCAGTGGAGGCTACTATATCTAGTCAACTCCCATCTATAACCAACTTGACGCCTATGTTTCCCGCCTCTTCACCGGGTGTCTCATCTGAGAATTCCAGCTGTCTCTCTTCTCTCATTCCTAGAATGGACCCGACCCTACGTCAAAACATCTTAGATTCGGCACAAACACTGGCCAGATCCTATAATACAAATCTGTCAGGTGCAATATCAAAAGACACTACCAAAAAATGACAGATAGATCATTATTTTGGACCAATAACCAAGATTACTCAGAATAGACACGAGGCTACTCCTGATTTGAATGTCCAAAGAGCACCCTTCCTTACCCTTTCCAGACCACCGGTAGTAACCAACGATGCACCTAAACTTGAAGTGATTAACCTATCTAAATTTGCTCTGGACCAACCCGAGGAGGAACTCCTCGGCCTAGGTCTAAATTTCTGTCCAAATAGCGTAACAAATAAATTTAACCTTATTAAAGACCTATACTTGTTCGCACGAAAACTCACATTGAAATTTATGTATGACAGGGAAAGAAAAGAGAAACTGGCCGAAGTCGTCAACCAGGAGATCTGGAAAAACTTCACAGTTGCCGACTTTCGAGCTCTCAAAACCCTCATTTCTTTACTGGATGAGAACGATGTCCCTCCAGAACAGGAGAGTGTATCTGAGACATATGAAGTGAGGGGAGAGAGAATGCAGCTTTCTATGTACAAGCAGGACCTAGAAATATTGGAAAAAGCAGTAAAGAAAAAATCTCTCAACTTCCCCTCCCTCCATACAAACTCCAATATCTGGGCGTTTCTCATCCAGACAATAAAAGAGGTAGAACTACTTTCCTTGGTCAAACATACAAACTCTAAATTCGTTGCCAAACATGAACTAGCTTTAGACACACTTAGCAAAAATTCTGAAATAATTGTTAAACCGTCTGACAAAGGCGGAAATGTGGTCATAATGGATGACCTACAATACAGGAATATGTGTTGGAACATCTTAAAAAACCGCACCTGGTATTTACCTATTAACAAAGAAATTATTACTAAATTCAATCAACAATTTGATGATCTAATCCAACTAGCACTCTTTGATGGGTCAATTACTAAAGCTATCTTTGATGGCATTCAAGTTCCCCATCCCAGAATTCCCACTTTTTATGCCCTCCCTAAAACACACAAAAACTTAATACAACCTCCTGGCCGCCCCATAATATCTGGGGTTGGCTCCAAAACCGAGAGAGCTAGCATATTCATTGACCAGTACCTTAGGCCCCACGTAACCTCCTTACCATCCTATATCCAGGATACACCGGACCTACTCAGGACCATTGACGGACTTGCAGTACCTATTGGATGCCTTTTGGTGTCAATAGATGTGGAAGCCCTCTACTCCTCAATACCCCATAAAAAGGGACTGGAAATGGTCTCTGGTTTCCTTGTTGAGAAAGGACCTAAAATGGATAAACTTAACTGCTTTGTGCTTAAATGTCTTTCTCACATTCTCACTAAAAACGTATTTTCCTTTGATGGGTCCCACCTCCTCCAGGTACAGGGCGTCGCTATGGGCACCTCATGTGCCCCTGGCTACGCGAACCTGTACCTGGGGGGGTGGGAGCGAAAACTTTTTTCATCTGAGTCTAATCTGTACTTCTTGTCGTTTATTTTAAGCTGGTTTAGATACATCGATGATGTACTGATGTTCTGGACGGGTACAGTAGATGACTTACATGCATTCATGAAATTCCTGAACCGTAATGAGTTTAATTTAAAATTTACGATGAACTATAGTAATTCTGCTATTGCATTTTTGGACATCTTGATATATGTCGATGAATCCAATGGCATTCAAACATCTCTCTACCGCAAACCCACGGCGGGTAATACCCTTTTACACGCAGCAAGTGCTCATCCCGCTCCACTACTACGATCCATACCCTACAGCCAGTACCTTCGGTTGCGACGCAACTGTTCAGACGATAATGGTTTCAAACTTGAATCAGACAAACTCTATACCAGACTTATCATGAGAGGATACAGTAAATCTTGCCTCAAAAAGGCATATAATCGAGCGGCCGGACGAGAAAGAGCTAGCACACTTATCAAAAGTAGCAAAAAAATATCCGATAGTAATGTTACGCGATTTATCACTACATTTTCGGATCAACACACCCAAATCCGCCAGCTATTACAGAAACATTGGCACCTTATCACCACGGATTTAACATTATCTAAATATGTGGACAAAAATCCTAGTATCACCTTTAGACGGTCTACGTCAATCAGGGATCGCCTAGTGAAAAGTAACTACTATAAACCTTCAACAAGCACCCCAGAGACACCGGGCCTGTTTAGATGCGGTCAATGTAATTTTTGCCATCTTATGAAAGAAGGTCATACCATCCACCTCCCCAACGGCGAAACACATAGACTATACAAACATGTCACATGCCAAACACATGGGGTGGTATACATTATTTTTTGTTCATGCGGCTGCTTTTATATAGGCAAAACCATCCGCCCATTTTGGAAACGGGTGAAAGATCACATGTATTATATTACTAACGGTCTGCTCAACAAGACCATGGGACACCATGTCGCTTTTTCACACAAATATATAATTCCATCAGTTCAGTTTGCGGTGTTGGACCACATTACAGAGGACCCTAGAGGTGGTAATTATGATCAGAAAGTGCTACAGCGTGAGACTCAATGGATCTATCGCCTCAAGGCGAACTCCTGGCCAGGATTGAATGACTCATTGAGTTTCAAACCGTTCTTGAATATTTGAATTCCTTGACCATGTCTCCGCCTTTCGTGAGGAATAAAATAGTTATGTTCGAAAAAGAATAGGTGTTCTTAGACATATTTGTGTTCATATCACCTATACTAATCATCATTCTTCTTCCTCCAATATACCCCCATGATATGATAATATTGCTACAGGCCGTCGGCCAACTTGTCCATCAATGCTGACCTTAATAGTGATTAGAGGGTATTTATGGGTTAGCAAATTGCTTTTTTTGCTATCGCTATTACAATGGTTTTTTCTTTTCTTTTTTACATTTGTTATTGTTAACCTTATACATCTGAAGATATGTTAATATTGATACATTGGGATGGAATCTCCATACCCACACAGGAAGTACTCTGTAACTACTTATTTGTAGATATTTACCTCTGTATATTCATCATGTGTATATATATATTCTTTCTATTTTATATATTGTGGGTGTGTCTCTGTGTGTGTTTTTTGCTCAGACGCCCCTCCGTGGATGCACTGGGTGCCTGTATGACTAGTATTGTCGGTTTGTGAGGGTTAATTCCCTTCATAACATAACCATCTAATTTGCAGGCTTTCCTACTTTGATATCTGGTTGACAGTGGTATTGGTCAATATTTTTGATAATTGACATGTGCTGCTTTCTATGTGTAGATACAGTTTCCTTTTTTCTTTTTCCTTTTTTCCCTTTTTGTTTTCTCCTCTTATTTATAAATATCATGTGCACCGTCTCTTCATTCACTCTGGTGACACTAAACACATTACTATATACTATACTTAATGGATCATCAACGGGGCTTTTTTCATCTAGTTTACTATTAGGGATGATTTCCCCACTATAACCGCTAGATGGCAGCCCTAGCATTAACATTAATTATCACAGTTAAGCCATGCTACAAATTTTAATTCACCACTGAGTGCCTAATATTCATTAGGTGTTTGCGCTGTGATGGCTATTCCTGTGCGTTTTTCTGTCTGGGCATGTGGAATTTTTGATTTGTGCCCTGGATCTTTGTGGGCCGTTGTGGGCGATTCGCCATAATAGTCCGCCTCAATGGGATTTTTATTTATGCGCCGCACTACCGAAACGGCGCGCATCTATGACGTCATTACGTCATACGTCCATGTGATCCCACAGCCTATATAAACCTGATGCTCATGCAATGGCGCTGTGTTACCGCGTGTACACCCTGGGACACAGACGCATTGCAATCAGCTACAGGGTAAGTCACTTCCTCTGCTCCAAGCTTGTTCTTTCAATTTCACCACACTCAAGAATGACCTTTGAATAGACATATTGTTTCATCCCAACAGGCCTGTAATAAAAGCCCCATACAAAGGCTGCTACAGAAAGGGTTTCTTTATGTAAGCCCCTCTACATTGCTGTTATACTGCCATCTGCTGTCCCAGTGTGCTCAGGACTTCATAAAAATAGGTAACCTGGAGTTTTTGATTAACTCCTTATTTCCATCATAAATGTTAGTCCTTAAAGGCTGTTTAATAGCTTTTCTCGCTATATATACATATATATATATTTTTTTTACTTTTTTACTATTACAGTCCGAGTATCAATTTTTCCTGTGGTACATATCTTCCACCCTTTGGACTTGCAGTCTTGACTCTTTCGACTCACCTAAGGTGATTATGGTGGCCGTTTGGTCTCATCTTTTTATTAAGACTGCAGTAACTATGTAGCAACTATATTCAATGCATTTGTTCACATGACTTTCTTTCCCCCTTACTATCTACTATAATTAACATATTCACCTTATCATCTCTTTTTTACTTTTACTTTTTCTTTTTTCTTTTTTCCCTTTCTCTCGTGTGTGTGCGTGCATGTATGTGCAATTAGGCTTGTGCATGCATATACACATATTAGGTTCTTAGTGTTCTGTCCTATCCTTCATCTTCATTTCAATTTTTTACTCTGTGTCTGCGCGTTGATAGCAGCTAAAATAAGAATTCATATATATTATGTTGAAGTACTACTACATATATACATATATATTTTTGTCAACCAGATTTTCGATTCCCGGAAGCTTGCACCTAAAGCTTACTTCCCGACTTGATATATTTCCATCTTCATCTTATATGCCCCGTGGATGCACCCATCGAGGGACCACCAGCCATGTAAATACACACTATGACACTTTCTCATTTTATTTTAAGTCTGTATCTTGATTAATATTTTTGTTTGACTAATATGCCACACTATATCATTGCAGATAAGTTTCTATCTCTCTGCTAACTCTATATTCCTCATCCTCGCCCTGAAGAAGCCCCACGGCGAAACGTGCGTTGGCGACTTCGGAGGAATGTACAGTGGTCATCTACTGTTGATGAATTTGTGACAATTTTTTTGAACTTATTTATTTTATGTATATTCTGTTTAATTTATTTATATGCTATTAAATTATATTTTTTTACAAAACCATACTTCCTTGGCCTTAAAGTCTGACCATCAATGTCCACTTGCTTGATATTGTTTCTTCCTTAAGACTTACGTAAAAAGATACGCTTCTTCCGACGTCCATACTTTGCATTACCTACGCCTCATATAGCAGGGGTAAGTTTACGCCGGACGTAAGCCTTACGTAAACGGCGTAGCAGGCGCAAGTACGTTCGTGAATCGGCGTATCTAGCTCATTTACATATTCGACGCGTAAATCTACGGAAACGTCCCTAGCGGCCAGCGTAAATATGCACCCATGATACGACGGCGTAGGAGACTTACGTCGCTCGTATCTTGGCCAAATTCTAGCGTAACTGATTCTAAGAATCAGGCGCATAGATACGACGGCGGCCATTCGGACATACGACGGCGTATCTACTGATACGCCGTCGTAAGTCCTTTGAGAATCTGGCCCCAGGTGTCTATATTGCTCTTTACTAAAAATTGACCTAAAGTCACAATGCTTACTCTTTTCCAATAGTCCATCGCTGCCGCCTTCTTCTGGGTGTCAGTCTTCTGCCATCTTAAAGGGGTTGTAAAGGAAACATTTTTCTTCCCTAAATAGCTTCCTTTACCTTAGTGTAGTCCTCCATTACTTACCTCATCCTTCCATTTTGCTTTTAAATGACCTTATTTCTTCTTAGAAATCCTCACTTCCTGTTCTTCTGTCTGTAACTACACACAGTAATGCAAGGCTTTCTCCCTGGTGTGGAGAAAGCCTCGAGGGGGCGAGCAGGAGTGTCAGGACGCCCACTAACACACAGCTCCTTTCTCTATCTGCAAAGTAGAGAGCGTCCTGACTTGCCTGGTCGCCCCCTCAAGAGGCTTTCTCCACACCAGGGAGAAAGCCTCGCATTACTGTGTGTAGTTACAGACAGAAGAACAGGAAGTGAGGATTTCTCAGAAGAAATAAGGACATTTAAAAGCAAAATGGAAGGATGAGGTAAGTGAAGGAGGACTGCACTAAGGTAAAGGAAGCTATTTAGGGGGAAAAATAATTCCTTTACAACCCCTTTAATTGGTCGTCACGAGATCACATAAATCCTAAATGCAGGAATTGTTCATACTGGCACACAGGGGCCGCCAGCCAGGCCCAAACTGGGAAAAAAAAATAGGCCCAGACAATTTAGGCTGAGCAGCCAATTTTCCAGCAACCGTCCGTTCACGAGGGCGGTTGGTGATGGGATAGTCACGCAGTCGGTCCTCCGCACTGTAATTTAATGGGGCACTGTGATAAAAAGGGGACTGCGCTGTAATGATTACATTCCCCCTTTACAGTACAGTTCCCTTTTCATCACAGTGCCCCTACCAATCACAGCCCCCCGTCACAGTGCCCCTACCAATCACTGTTTTTTATTCATGTTCTTTCATTTTTATCCTTTATTTATTATTATTTTTTATTATTAATTACTTTATATATTTTTTATATTTATTATTATGTTTATTTATTTTTATTACTTAGGTAATTTTCTTTACTTGTTGTTTCTCAGTTTCACCTTATCCTCTTAATGTGTCTATTTTTCTCACTCATTTTCTTCCTTTTTTACTATTCTCATTTCTCTATCTTTATCCTTTTTTATTTTTCATTCGTATTTTACTCTTCTTTGTCTCTTTTTTCTCTCTTTCTCCTTATATACCCCCCTCGGTTCTTCTTCCCCCCTTTCTTATCTCCTTTTTGCCGCCATTTATCTTTATCTATTTGAACTTTCCTGTGTCCTCCATTACTACTTGGTCTGCCTTTTCCCGTTTTCCTTCGGGGTCTCCTTTCCTCGTCTCCCGATCTGATGGCTTCACTTCTCACGTTTACTGTCTCCTTCAATTTGAGTGGAAGTAATCTGCCTAGGTGGGCGGGGTCTCCTGACATCATCTGTCATTTTCAGGCTTTGCTGCGAGCAAAACAGGAAGTAAATCCCATCAGGGTATACTTCCTCTTTAAGGGAAAAATTAAGAAATTATGCCCAGATCAGGAAAAAAAAAAAAAGTAGTCAAATATATTTTGAGCGGGTGTTGTCTCTGAAGCAAAAACTTATGTAAAACAACAAAGACACTGGAGACTTTCCACCTCTCATTTTTATTGTCACAAAGTCAGCTTTCTCTTTGTAAATTGTTGAGATAAGAGTAGAAAAGTCAAAAAAACAACACAGAGGTAAAGCAACATGCAATTCCGCATCTGCCAAGGAATGTCCAAAAGGAAAAAAAAAAAAAAAAAAGCCCCAAAATGGAACAAAAAGTGCCAAAAATATATGTTACATATTAGAACATTCAAGCGGAGCCATCAGTTCTGAAATACCTTCTTCATCAGTTTGATCAGCATTATGACATATACTTTATTAGCCTGAAAAGACTCATCTCCCTTTGCCTCTTTTTGTAGAAACAATTGGACTATTAGCTGAAAGTCCGGTCTAACCTGTTCATTTTAATACTTCTTGCAGGTCTCTATTTGCCAGAATGTAGAATAAATTGGTATCAGTCGGATATGAACATGGCTAAGCATTAGCTTAAAGGGGTTGTAAAGGTTTGTTTTTTATTTTCTAAATAGGTTCCTTTAAGCTAGTGCATTGTTGGTTCACTTACCTTTTCCTTCCATTTCCTTTCTAAATGTTTTTTTTCGTTGTCTGAATTTCTCATTTCCTGTTTCTCCTTAGTAAGCTGACTAACCACCAGCCAGAACGGCTCGGATGATGGGGGCAAGTTTACTGAGAAGAAACAGGAAGTGAGAAATTCAGACAAAGAAAAAAAACATTTACAAGGGAAATCAAAGGAAAAGGTAAGTGAACCAACAATGCACTAGCTTAAAGGAACTTATTTAGGAAATAAAAAACAAACCTTGAGCCCAGGTTCACACTGGGTACGATTTGAGATGCGATTTCACATGTCAAATCGCATCTCAAATCAGCGGCAATGACACCGTCCTAATCGGTGCGGCGCTGCACCAATTTCAAAAAGTAGTTCCTGTACTACTTTTTGCGATTTCGGGCCGCGATTTACATTGAACCCTGCACAGATGTCTCTTAAATCGCGGCAAAACCGCAGCCACGAAATCGCGATAAAATCGCCTAGCAGCAAAAGGTTCGCTGGTTCGAATCCCAACCACGACACCATCTGCCTGGAGTTTGCATGTTCTCCCTGTGTCTGCGTGGGTTTCCTCCGGGTACTCCGGTTTCCTCCCACACTCCAAAGACATGCTGGTAGGTAAATTGGATCTCATCCAAATTGGCCCAGTATATATGTATATATGTGTGTATGACTGTGTGTCCCTAGTGTGTCATGATCCTACGGGGTAAAAATGACCGCACCAGCCAAGCAGATACTGGCTGGAAAAAGCGCCCAGAGGCGATTCAGTTCGCATGCGTTGCGCTATACAAGTCATTCATTCACAACCCCTTTAAAATTAGGTTGTCAGCACAGAGCAGAGTGACAGTGCCGCCTAATAGCCCCCCAGCAAGGTGTACTCACTCATCCATGATTGGTGTTTCCAGGTACGAGGGAGCAGGTGACCTGCTACATGTGACCGTGCTTGGACCTAAGTGGCCAATCACCAAGACTGAACACTGTCTAGGTGGGCTCCCGCTGCAAACTGTTGGCAAGGAAGCGTGGAAGGATAATTATTCCTTGCTAGGGAGGTAGGAGCTGTACGGAGGGAAGGTTATTCTCCCCCGATTGGGCAAGTGCCAATGCATCTTTAACCACTTGCCAATCGTTTATCTGGGTATACACATCATGGCTTTGAAGTGGAGTATTGGGGCTATGGCTGCAGCTAGATGCTATAACTCTGGTATTAAAATTTTCCCCAGCCGCTGCTCTTTCCAATAAAAGTGATCCAAATCAGCCGAATAGCCGCTGGATCACTTTTAAAAATCGGCAGGAGGGGGTTACCCCTTCCTGACCATTTCCGGTGGTTCACGGGCTTACCTGGATCATCAGGCACCCTGGGAACCAATCCGGCGGTGGCTGGCCATAGAGATTAGCAGAAAAAAGATGGCTTCTGCTCATCTCTGACCTAAATCCCATCATGCCTCTGCCTCTAGGAGTCATGCCTGCGATTGTCAGGGTCTTGCAATGTGTCATGGGACTTGTAGTTTCACCACAGCTGGAGGGCCAAGGTTTCCTACCCCTGACCTAGGAGGACGGAAGGACATCATGACATCACTTCTGGTTCACAGCCAATGTAAGCCTGTCATTGGACAAATAAAAGAAGCTATTATTGCAGAATTTCTGACCATGCTAGCGGCCCCCTTGACTAGCTGACCCTATAGCCTCAATACTTTATCACTGTCCTGGAACAAGTGGACACAGAGGGGGTTATTTACGAAAGGAAAATCCACTTTTCACTACAAAGTGCAAACTGTACTTGAAACTGCATTTGGAAGTGCAGTCGCTGTAAATCTGAGGTGTAGATATGAAATGAGGGGAAGCTCTGCTTATTTTATCATCCAATCATGTGCAAGCTAAAATGCAATTTTTTTATCTTCCTTGCATGTACCCCTCGGATCTACAGCGACTGCACTTCCAAGTGCACTTTGCACTTGTAGTGCAAAGTGGATTTGCCTTTAGTAAAAAAAAAAAAACATTGCTCTGAATTTGCTTTCTCTTTGCTTCTTTTAGGTCAGCAATTCAAAGCACTGAAAGTGGAGACAGTCAGACAACTGGCATTTCAAAAGATGTGCTTAAAAAAAAAAAAAAAAAAAAAAAATCGTACTGTGAAGGTATATAGGCTGCCATTGCAGACCTCTTCTGAAGATGCTAGATGCCTGGCTGTCATACTTGTATGTCATGCCTTCATTGATACAGAATAAGTATGCAGAAAAAACGTCTTACTTTCCTAAGCCGCATGCTTGTTCTGGGTCAATGATTACAAAGTACTGAAGGTAGAGGTGGTCAAAACAATTTTCATTCTCAGGAGGAAGACAGCAATAGTAGCCCTTTAAAATTTCTCTCAATGCAGGTTTCACATAGTAGAGGCCCAAATTCAAGGTTAAATACAAAGTCCATCATCTGCATTATACACATATATATATATATATATATATATATATATATATATATATATATATATATATATATATATAATCTTTCACAATCAAGGTTAAATACAGTCAACTGCTACCACTTGTCAAATGAAAGTTCCTTTACTGGCAAGTGATCCACTCCCATAGTAAATGGGGGATTAGCAGGTAGTGATGCTTAGCCATGAAGTCCGGGATATAGAAAAGGTTAAAAGTGCTTTCAAAGAGACACGCATTGAAAACTTGTCTGGCTAATAAAAGGTCATAACAATAACCCTGTGACGTCAGTTTCGGACAGATCTTTTAGGCCTCATTTACATGTGAGCTGGTTTTACCACCCCGCTGAAAAGCGATCCATGGTGGAGGACTTTTACAGAGGCAGTTGGTGCGGTGGTGTTATACAACCTCCTGTATGGCTGTCGTAACCACTAAAAGCCTGCAGAACCCACCCACACTAAAAACGCAGAGGCATAAGGCCCATACACACGATCAGATTTTTCCAAGAACAAATTGTGTGATGGCAGGGATTTTTCGGATAAATCAACCGTTTGTACGTTCCATCGGACAATTCTTGTCGGCTTTTCCAACAACAAATGTTTTATAGCATGCTCTCAAATTTTTTCCGACAACAAATGTGTGTCGTCGGATTATCTGAGTGTGCGTACGCAAGTCCGTCGGAATAAAATCCAAAGTACAAACACGCATTCTCCGAACCAATGCCAACATTAGCAGAAGTTGCCCAAAGGGTGGTGCTAAAGAGCAGAAAAAAAAAACATGTAGTTTTGTGAATGTTGACTGAAAAAGGTCTGCTGTCTGTATGCAGAACAAGTTCACGGCCAACGCCCTTCGCACAAAATTCCACGGATTGGTCCAATGGAAATCCGATCGTGTGTACAAAGCTATAGAGGTTGTATCGTGATCCTGTGCAATTTGAATGGGTTATATTTGCCTCCACTTCTGCCTGAAGGCTGTATAATTTTCACCACACTGCAACCGTGGCAATGTGTACCAACCTGTCAATTTAAAGCGGAGCTCCGCTGTTTAAAAAAAATATCAAAAGCCAGCAGCTACAAATACAGCAGCTGCTGACTTTTATTTTAGGACACTTACCTGTCCTGGAGTCCAGCGACGTCTGCAGCAGAAGGCGAGCAATCGCTCGTCTCTCGGCTGCCCCCACCACCATCCTCAGTGAGGGAATTGGGATGTGAAGGGTTCCGGCTTCACTGCCCGATTCCCTACGGCTCATTCACGAGTCGCGCAGCGCCATCCTCACTGGTTCCCGCTGTGTTCTGGGCAGGGCTCAAGTCCTGCGGGAACGGAGTTCCTGCATTTTTTTCACAGCAGGAACTCCGTTCCCTTTGCAGGACTAGAGCAGCTGAGGCACCCGAGCCAATCCTTCACTAAGCGGCGATGCCCAGCTCGAGTCACTGTCAGGGGCAGGCGAACCTTAGTAATCCTTTATGTTGCTGGCCGCTTCCTGTATATGGATTCATCGGGTAGTGTGCGGGTATTCCGTCACTTCCTCGATGCCGCAATGTCTCCTGGGAGCTTTTGTCATTGTTCCTAGGAGACATTGCGGCATCGAGGAAGTGACGGAATACCCCCACACTACCCGATGAACCCATATACAGGAAGCGGCCAGTAACAAAGGATTACTAAGGTACAGTGGATCGAAAAAACATGCGATTTAGTAATTATGCATATGAGCGTATAATTTTTTTTTTTGGTGGGGGAGTGGATCTTGGGTGGGAGTTCCCACACTTTTTTCCCCAGGACTTGACCCCTGATTCTGGGAGCCGAATGTTTCACAGAACACAATGGGCGGGAAGTGACGAACTACCCGCAGAATCCCTACAGAGAGGACTCCCGGAAGTGGGTGCAAATTCCTGTCTTAAGATAGGTATCTGGACCCCACTGAAAGGTGTCAAATGTGACACCGGAGGGGGGGGGGGGTTCCGATGAGCGGAAGTTCCACTTTAGGGTGGAGCTCCGCTTTAAGGTTCAGCAGTTGGTAAAACCGCAGCTCAACCAGTTTTTTTACTGCCCTTCAGCCGCCCATGTAAATGAGGCCCTACTATTAAAAACTTGAATTGGTTGGCAGATTACCTTTAAGATGTTCAGTCCTAATATAGACACCACAGGCCAGACTATCAGCCAAGACCTTTCTATGATGGAGGTAGCACTTCAACCATTTTTTGACAAATAAAATATATTAGAAAAAAAAAAAAAAGTTTCACAATTTGCATTCAGCTGACGGATTAAGAAGACGTTTCAAAAGCGAGAGGTCCTCTAAAATTAGAACTGTGCAATTTTAACTGTTGTCAAGGCAATTCTTCCATACATTGGTACAATAAAAGGAGCATGCGTACACATAGGAAATACAAAGATATGTACAGGATTCTAGTTAGAGAATGTAAAATATGCATCTCTCTCATCTCTGGAACTACAAGTCCTAGTATGTTGGACAAGGCACGCTGAGACTTGCAGTTCCCCCAACAGAGAGCTGCACATTGCTGAGGTTCAGTCGGGATCCTCTCAGTAGTTTAAAAAAAAAAGAAGAAAAAAATACTGCTCAGCCATTATCGATGTTCTTAGTTCATCTGATCAGTGTGTCCATCGCGGGCCACAGTCACTTGTAAAACCGTCATTGTAAAAAGTTTTAAAAATCTCCCCGTCTCCTTTGAAGTTTCGTAGAGGAGGGCTGAAAATAATGGCCAGGCCAATCACAGCTTTCAGAAGTAGTCACAGATTTATTATTGTTTTTTTTTGCCTTCTGAGAGATTGCTCTCTGACACCGGTGGAACACTAGGATTATAAATACTTGTTGAAGGTTTGCAGCAGTCCAGGGATTCATAAATACAGTGTTGTTAGCAGTCTAGTGTCTCTGCAGGTCTATTTGGGGTCATCTAGATTTCAGTCTTGACATCATCCACTCAAGTCCTTGACAGAGGCTAGACCATGAAGAAGAAGAAAAAAATAATTATATAGTAAATACATCTGTACTATTCACTCAATTATTGACCATGTGCCTAGTGCTCTATGCCAGCGATCCTCAAATGATGGCCCTCCAGCTGCTGCGGAACTACACATTCCATGAGGCATTGTAAAACTCTGACATTCACAGACATGACTAGGTATGATGGGAATTATAGTTCCTGAACAGCTGGAGGGCCATAGTTTGAAGACTCATGCTCTATGCTATAGCAGCCAATCAAAGTGCCACACAGGGTGGTCAGCTCACAGAAGTAAAAATGTACCCTTTACACCAGGGGGTCTTCAAACTATGGCCCTCCCAGTTGTTCAGGAACTACAATTCCCATCATGCCTAGTAGGGTTGTCCCGATACCACTTTTTTAATGTCATGTGTCATGACAGGTTTTTTTTTTATTTTTTTTTTATTTTTTTACAGTGATTTTTTTTGGGGGGGGGGGGTTGTCAGTGTGTTTTTTTTTTTTTGTACATTTTATTTTTATTTATTTTTTAAAAAAAATATTTATTGCAATTTTTTTTTTTTTTAATCAGCCATGTTGGGGGTCTTTGGAGAGATATCAGGGGTCTTAACAGACCTCTGACATCTCCCATTTAAGACAGAGAAGGGGACTAAGGACACAGATTCCCCAGTCCCTTTCTCAGCTCCACTGGAAATGAATGGACAGGAGACAGAGGCTCCTCTCCATTCATAAACTGAAGCATCGTAAACACAGTTTACGATGCTCAGTCATATGAATGGACAGAGTCAGTGATCACCGACTCTGTTCATTCAGAAAAGGTAGGAGCCGGGTTTAGCGGCTCCTACCGCCGCTCTCCATCCTGACAGAGGGGGCGGAAGACGACATGAAGGGGGACACAGAGCACGGAGGGGAAAGCAGCAGCACGGAGGGGGGACAGGGAACATGGAGGTGGGGAGAACAGAGGACAGCTACGGCACGGAGGGGGTAAGCAGAAAGGCAGCGGCACGGAGGGGGGGACACAGGGAGCATGGAGGAAGAGAGCAGACGAGCAGCGGTACGGAAGGGGGACACGGAGCATGGAGGGAGTAAGCAGAATGGCAGCGGCACGGAGGGGGGGACACAGGAGCACGAAGAGAGCAGAACGGATGGGGAAACTGGAGATGGATACAGGGAAAGTCAGGTATTGGGTAAAGTATCGGAGCATTTTCCCCGAGTACAAGTACTTGGGGAAATACTAGTATCGGTATCGGGACCGATACCAAGCATCGGGACAACCCTACTAGGCATTATGGGAATTGTAGTTCCTGAACAACTGGAGGGCCATAGTTTGAAGACCCATGCTCTATGCTATAGCAGCCAATCAAAAGGCAACACAGGTCACAGGTCAGCTCAGAGAAGTCAAAATGTACCCTTTACACCAGGGGTCTTCAAACTACGGCCCTCCAGTTGTTCAGGAACTACAATTCCCATCATGCCAAGTCATGGCTGTGAATGTCAGATTTTCACAATGCCTCATGGGAAGTGTAGTTCTACCACAGATCCCTTCTTTACACATTTTCTGCTCATTTAGAGCCCAATTCCTATAGGCTAGATCAGGGGTAGGCAACCTGTGGAACGCCAGCTGTTGCAGAACTACAAGTCCCATCATGCCTCTGGGAGGAATTGTAACTGCAAACCTTGCAATGCCTCATGGGAAATGTAGTTCCACAATAGCTGGAGCACCACAGGTTGCCTACCCCTGGGTTAGATGCAAGTAATCGGGCGTGTGAAAGAGGTCCAACTGTATACAGTGGGGGAAAAAAGGAAAATTATTATTGGACTCCCCAGTCAGATTTTGCAAGTTTCCCCACTTACAAAGAAATGAAGGATCTACAATTGTTATCATAGGTGTATTTAAAAGGCCTAGTTAGACTTACCGGTGACGGTATTTCTAAGAGCCTTTCAGGACAACCTTGGAGAGAGCGCAGCTCCGCCCACTTTTTAGGAAACACATGATCCTTTAAGATCCCTCCTCTTCCACCATGGCCTCAGTTATTGTGGTCTCCGACAACTGGAAAACAAAGCACAGAAGAACCACAACAAACCATGATAGACATTTAAAACATACTCCTATTCAAATACTTAGGGAGGGAAAATAGCGGTTGTCCTGAAAGGCTCTTAGAAATACCGTCACCGGTAAGTCTAACTAGGCCTTTCTCATATCGCCTTTCAGGACAACCTTGGAGAGGATAACCGAGTAACTTACCCTAGGGTGGGACCACTGCTTGCAGAACCTTCCTGCCGAAGGCTTGCTCCGCAGCGGACAGTAAGTCTAGCCTGTAGTGCCGCAAAAAGGTCGAATAGCTGGACCATGTAGCTGCCTTGCAGATCTGTTCAGGCGTAGCACCGGCTCTTTCGGCCCAGGAAACTGCCGTAGACCTTGTTGAATGGGCCGTGATTCCTGTAGGAGGCACCTCTCCTTTGGCTTGGTAACTCTCTACAATGGCTTGTTTGAGCCATCTACCCAACGTGCTTTTGGAAGCCTTTTCTCCTTTCCTTGCTCCTGTGAATATTATAAACAAGGCGTTTGACTTCCTGAATTCCTTGGTGACCGAGAGGTATCGAAGTACACATCTTCTTACGTCAAGAGTATGAAAGGTTTGTTCTCCTGCATTAGAGGGAGCTGAACAAAAAGTAGGAAGGATTATTTCCTGAGACCTGTGAAAAGTTGATGAGACCTTAGGAAGAAAGGCTGGATCTGTCCGAAGAATTATCCTGTCCGGAAAAATTCTTAAATAAGGCTCTGTAACTACCAAAGCTTGGATTTCGCTGACCCTTCTTGCGGTCGTGATGGCCACCAAAAAAATTGTTTTTAGTACCAAATTCTTTAAAGAAATATTTTCTAAGGGTTCAAACGGAGCCTCCGTGAGACCCTGTAAGACGATTGATAAATCCCAACTGGGAAAGGATTTAAAGGCTACCGGCCTACTTCGACCCAGTGCCTTAAAAAATCTTGAAACTAAATGTTCCTTAGATAAAGTTCTTTCTAAGTAAACCGAAAGAGCTGCTACTTGCGTCCTTAGGGTGCTAATTGCTAACCCTTTCTCCATACCTGCATGAAGGAATTCCACAACTGAAATGACGCTATTAACCTGAAGTTCTTTGGGAGTACACCAAGAATTGAATTTTCTCCAGACCTTGAGGTAAATTGCTCTGGTTACACTTTTCCTGCTGTCTAGTAGTGTTTTTATCACTTTATCCGAGAGTCCCTTTGATCTTAAAAGGTCTTCTTCAGAAACCAGGCTGTCAACTGTAAACGTTCCACCTCCGGATGGTTCACAGGACCTTGAGACAGTAGGTCTTTCCTGAGTGGTAGCTTCCACGGTGGTTTTGTGGCTAAATTCTGAAGTGATGCAAACCACGGTCTTTTTGGCCAGTAGGGAGTGATTAAGATCAGACTGGCCTTTTCTTCCCTGAACTTTCTTAGGACTAGTGGTATTAGTGTGAAAGGGGGGGAAGGCGTAGCACAGCTGGTAGTGCCACTGCTGGGCCAGGGCGTCTATGGCTGCTGCCTTGTCTTCTCTGTGAAGGGAGAAGAATCTCCGCACTTTCGCATTCTGTTGGTTGGCGAACAGATCTATCTGTGGCTGACCCCATTCCTGAGTGATTGCCATGAACACCTCTGAGTTTAGGCTCCATTCTGCCTCCAGTATGCACCTCCTGCTCAGTAGGTCCGCTAACAGGTTTTGCGACCCTTTTAGGTGTACCGCTGACAGGGATGCTAGATTTAGCTCTGACCAGGACAGCAGATGGTTGGCCAACTGCATAAGACCTCTGCTTCTGGTTCCCCCCTGCTTGAGGACGTACGCCACTGCTGTGGTGTTGTCCGAAAGGACCTGCACATGGTAACCCTTCACTAACTGATGAAAGGCCTGGAGCCCCAGGAATATAGCTTTTAGTTCTCTCCAGTTTGAAGACCTTCAGGTTTCTGGTTTGGACCAGGTGCCTTGAGCAGTCTGTCCCTCTAGATGGGCTCCCCAACCCCAGGAACTCGCGTCTGTTGTTAGGCGCTTCTCTACCGGAAAGACCCAGGGAAGACCCTTGGTTAAATTGACGGGATTTCTCCACCACCAGAGTGCTCTTTTTACTTTTGATGTTAAACTGATACGTTTCTCTAGTGACTCCTGATGTGACCAGGACTGAAGAATGCTCGTCTGGAGAGGACGAGAGTGTAACCTCGCCCATGGAACTGCCGGGATTGAGGCTGTGAGTAGTCCTAAGACTGCCATTGCTGTCCTGACTGACACCTCTAGGTTTGTCTGGACCTGAGCTACAGCACCCAGAACCTTCTCTATCTTCTCCTGGGGTAAGAAGACTTTCTGAAGGATTGAATTTATGGTATACCCCAGAAATCTTGTCTCTTGGGAGGGTACCAGATTTGATTTCTCGCGGTTTAGTAACCAACCTAAACCCCCGAGATGAACCTGCGACACCAGAAGGTTCGTCGCAACTTGATCCCGAGAGTCCGCGAAGAACAGCAGGTCGTCCAAGTATGGGACAACCGAAATCCCTTTCAGCTTCAGTGGTTCCAAGGCCTCTGCCATGATCTTTGTGAAGATCCTGGGGGAGGAGGAAAGCCCGAAGGGGAGGGCCCTGAATTGAAGATGCCATACCCTGGACCCCAGGTTCACTGCCAGTCTGAGAAACTGCTGGGAAGCTTGGGCAATCGGGACGTGTAAATAGGCATCCCTGAGGTCCAGGGATGCCATGAAACAACCAGGGGTCAGCAACTTTACTATTGAGTAAATGGTATCCATACGGAAATGTTTGTATCTGATCGACTTGTTTAAGACCTTCAAGTTTAGGATCAGGCGAAACTTTCCCGAGGGCTTCTTTACCAAAAAAATATGGGAATAGAAGCCCTGGCCCTCCTGATGTTTTGGGACCTGAACTACAACTCCCTGACTCATCAGATCCTGAAGCAGGATCATCATTGCAGAGGCTTTTTCTTTGTCCCGGGGAAGGGCTGTAATATAGAACCTTCTCGGGGGACACTCTGAAAATTCCAGACTGTACCCTTCTGTGATGATTCTCTCCACAAAAGGGCTTACGGGCATCTGCTTCCACTGTGGGAGAAAGGCAGACAACCTTCCTCCTACCGGAAGCAGATCGTCATTTATTTTTGGTAGTCTGTTCTGAGGGGTTTTTGAAAAGGATACCTCCTCTACCTCTACCTCTTTGGGACCCCCAACCTCTTTTATTTTCTTCCTTTTTCTTCTGGGATTGCTGAAAAGGACGAAAATTCTTTTTGGGGTTTTGACCCTTTTTAGGGGGAAAAGCCTTTTTCTTATCCGCCGTTCTGTCAAGTACCTTTTCCAAGTCTTGACCGAACAAAAGGTCCCCTGAGAAAGGTAAACCGCACAGTTTAACCTTAGAGGGTGTATCACCCGACCAGGTTTTCAACCATACCGCTCGCCTGACAGAGTTTACCAAGGCTGTTGACCTTGCAGCCATTTTAATGGACTCCGCAGATGCATCTGCCATATATTTGATGGCTTTTAAAATTAAGGGAAAGGACTCCAACAGATCCTTCCTTGGGGTGCCTGCCTCTACATGACTTTGTAATTTTTCAACCCAGCACTCCAGATTGCGTGCAACGACTGTGGCGGCCATAGCTGGTTTCAGGCTGGTTGAAGCGGAATCCCAAGCCTTCTTTAGGAGGGAATCAGCCCTCTTATCCATCGGGTCTTTTAAAACCCCCATGTCCTCAAAAGCCAGATCTGTATGACGCGATACTTGCGAGAAAGCAGCGTCTACTTTAGGTTTTTTGTTCCATACTTCAGAATCACTTTCTTCGAATGGAAACCTTCTTTTAAGAGTCTTGGAAAAAAAAGGAGCCCGTTCAGGGTCTTTCCACTCTTTTTTGATTGTGTCCGAGAGGACTTTGTGGACCGGGAAAACCCGGTGTTTGGATTCGTCCAATCCTTGATACATTTTATCATGTATGGATAACTGGACCCTTTCCTCCTGGATATCCAGGGTGGTGTAAATTGCCTTAAGTAACTCATCAACGTCTTCTAAAGACAATTTAAATTTAGAAATTGTACTACTATCTTCTTCCTCTTCCTCCTCATCTGAATCCCTGAGGGAGGCGAGAGTACTGGTTCCTTCATCTGCCGAATCCCCATCTGTTTGTCTAGATAAGGGGACTTTTGGGCTAGGTGGTGGCTGCTGAGGTTCCCTTTGACTTGCGGAGCCTTGTGCAATCAGATCCTTAACTGAACCTAAAGAGCTTGCTAGTTCCTGAACTGAAGAGAATAGGTCCTTATATTGTTGCGAAGTTTCCTCTTCTACCAAATTTTTAATACAGGATCTGCACATGGGTTTTTGCCACGAATCCCTTAAAGGATTCCTGCAAGATGGGCATTTTCTTGGTGCATCCAAGTGTTTGGTTTTGCCTACAGATTTTTCCTGCAACGAGATGACAAACCAAAAGTTACCATCCTTTTTTTTTTTTTTATATTCTAACACCCAGTGCTGCCACCACCAGAAATAAACAAGGGGCCTGAAAATAAGTGCCACTACCCCTTACGGCTATGCAGACCAAGGACATTAACTTGGTCTGGTAACCACAGGCTCCCTCAGGGAGGACAACAATAAACCACAAAATAGGCCCACATAAAGTAAGAATAAAAGGCACCAGTGTACCCCTCTTACCTGGGCCTGACCGGTGCTTGCAGCGCCTGTTTCCGCTGGTGCTGTCAGTCTCTCCTCCATTGTAGAGCGCAGCAGGATAGTAGCTAGAAAGCTCCGTTTTTTTAAATTTTCCCGGCGTCCCGCGTCATCATCGGGGGCCGGAAACGGAAGCGCCGGTCACCTGACCCGTCCCACAGACGCTGCGTTCCATGCGTCGAGAACCACTGCGCCACGCCCCCACCAGGAAGCGGCGTCACCGTGCGCGACGCACTCGCCGGCCGGGACCCGGAGCTGAAATGCGGAACAACGCCGACCTGCGGCGGTTACCGCTCGGCCACCAGGCCCTACCGCAGCACCCGGGCACACGCCACCGCCTCCTGGGAAGCCGAATGCTCCACTGAGCCGGAGCGTCTGGGGACTCCTGAACGCCCCCTCCCCGTGGAGGGGGGCCGGGATGGTCACTGCACTAAACAACAGAAAAAAGGTAAGCTAACAACCCCTCCGCCTTGGAGAGAGCGCAGCTCCCTGGTTCCCTATGATGCTTCCACCATGGCGGAGGAAACACAATAACTGAGGCCATGGTGGAAGAGGAGGGATCTTAACCACTTCCATACCAGGTACTTACGCAGCTTCCCGCCCAAGCCAATTTTCAGCTTTCAGCACTGTCGCACTTTGAATGGCAATTGCGCGGTCATGCTACACTGTACCCAAACAAAATTGGCGTCCTTTTTTCCCCACAAATAGAGCTTTCTTTTGGTGGTATTTGATCACCTCTGCGATTTTTTATTTTTGCGCAACAACTAAAAAAAGGCTGAAAATTTGGAAAAAAAATTACGTTTTTATTTTTTTCTGTTAATTTTTTTGTAAATACGTTTTCTCTTTCAATTACGGGCACTGATATGGCGGCACTAATGGGCACCGATGAGATGGCACTGATGGACATCGATGAGGTAGTACTGACGGGCACAGATGAGGTGGCACTGATTGGCGGCGCTGGTATGCGACACTGATGGGCACACATAGGCGGCACTGATGGGCACACGTAGGCGGCACTGATGGGCACACGTAGGCGGCACTGATGGGCACACATAGGCGGCACTGATGGGCACACATAGGCGGCACTGATGGGCACACATAGGCGGCACAGATGGGCACACATAGGCGGCACAGATGGGCACACATAGGCGGCACAGATGGGCACACATAGGCGGCACAGATGGGCACTCATGGGCGGCACAGATGGGCACTCATGGGCGGCACAGATGGGCACTTATGGGTGGCACAGATGGGCACTGCTAGGTGGGCACTGGGCATGGATGGGCACTGTGGGGTGGCACTGATGGACACTGGGGTGGCGCTGATGGACACTGGGGTGGCGCTGATGGACACTGGGGTGGCGCTGATGGACACTGGGGTGGCAGCACTGATTGTTGCCAGTCAGTGCCCATTTGTGGGCACTGACTGGCATCTTTTTTCTTTATGGTTTTTTTTTTTTTACACTTTTTTTTTTTTTTTGGCTTTTTTTTTTTTTTTGCCCACCCTGGTGCTCCAGGGTGGGCATCCCTGGTGGTCCAGTGTGGCGATCCGAGGGGGGGCTGCGCTGATAAACAATCAGCGCTAACCCCCCCTGTCAGGAGAGCCGCAGATCGGCTATCCTCTACTCGCGTCTGTCAGACGCGAGTGAGGAAGAGCCATCGGCGGCTCTTCCTGTTTACATCGTGATCAGCCGTGGTTGGACACGGCTGATCACGTGGTAAAGAGTCTCCGCCGGAGGCTCTTTACCGAGATCGGAGATGCAGGGTGTCAGACTGACACCCCGCATCACCGATCGCCGCGATGCGCGCCCCCACGGGCGCGCGCGGCATGAAATCCTGCAGGACGTTCTAGAACGTCCTGTCAGGATTTCAGAACCACTTCCCGGACGTAAATCGGCCATAGGCCGGGCGGGAAGTGGTTAAAGGATCATGTGTTTCCTAAAAAGTGGGCGGAGCTGCGCTCTCTCCAAGGTTGTCCTGAAAGGCGATATGAGAAATGATAGAGACAGAATATCAACCAGAGAGACAGAATATCAACCAGAGAGACAGAAACTACAAGATACAAATGTTATGAATTGAGTTGCAGTTCAGTGAGTAAAATAAGTATTTGATCCCCAAACAAAACAGTACTTAGTGGATAAACACTTGTTGGCAAGCACAGAGGTCAGACGTTCCTTGTAGTTGGTTACCAGGTTTGCACACATCTCAGGAGGGATTTTGGTCCACTTATCTTTACAGATCTTCTTTAAATCCTTTAAGCGGAGTTCCACCCAAAAGCGGAACTTTCGCTTTAAAGCGGAGTTCCAATTTTATTTTTTAAATTCAGCAGCTACAACTACTGCAGCTGCTGACTTTTAAAATATGGACACTTACCTGTCCAGGGTGCCTGCGATGTGGGCACCCATAGCTGATCTGTCCCCCTGCTCTCGGGTGGAGGGGCCACCATCTTCGGTAAGAGAATCAGGAAGTGAAGCCTTGCGGCTTCACAGCCTGGTTACCTACAGCGAATGCGCAATCCCACTGGTCCCTGTTGTCTTCTGGGACATGTGCGTCTCCCAGAAGACAGCGCGGGGTACGGAGGAGGGGCCGGACATGACATAGATATCCGCGGATACTGCGGCTATCTATGCCCGGAAGTGGGAACAAATACCTGGATTAGACAGGTATTTGCTCCCCCCTGAAAGGTGCCAAAATGTGACACCAGAGGGGGGAGGATTTCAAAAAGTGGAAGTTCCATTTTTGGGTGGAACTCGGCTTTAAGGACTCCTCACCCCCTTTACATGTCACGTTTGGCATATCATCTTTTTTATTGGGAGGGGGTACCCAGCTCCCACTTCCGCCCGTGCCACCTAGGCGACTCAAGCAGAAGTTCCCCTCTCCCTCTCTGAAATCTTCTGGAACACAGGTCCCAGAAGATTGCCCAGCCATTAAGAAGAGCAAGCGTGACTCGCGCATGTGCAGTGCGCACCTGGCTGTGAAGCCTCAAGCTGTCACAGGTGGATGCCGACACTTGTGATGCTAGCACCAGAGAGAATCGAGGGTTTGGGCATTCACAGTCAGCAGCTCTCTGCTCACGGTGCTGTGAAAACCGAGAGATCAGCGGAGCTCGATAGTTTGGTTCCTCAGTATTAGAGGCACCGGGGGACAGATGAAGCATTGGACAATGCTGCATCCACCCAGGCAAGTATGAATCTGAAAAAAAACATACATCTCTTTTAAAAGGCGTGGAGACTGTGCTTCTTCTTGAGCCCCTCCTTTGCTGCCTCGGCGGTATGTTTTGGCAATGAGTTACCTTAGTGTTTTTTCCTTCTAAAGGACTCACCCTTCTCCAGTGAGAGCACAGCATGCCTGTATGTGCCACTGATGATCTTTCAATGACGTCAACTTCAAGTACTGTGAAATCTCTGCTACGCTCATACATTCCTTCACATCTTGCTTGTTTGCAAAGACCAGCAGCCCCGCCTTCTTCAGGTCCTGCAATAGAAAAAAAATAGGCTGAATAGGTCAAAATGTTCAGGGAAACAGGATTAGGAAAGAGCTGATTAAAGGATAAGTTCACCTTTAGGCATATGTTACATGTTCCGACCCCCCCCCCCCCCCGACAGCAATACGGGGAGAGGTTACCCCTACTAGCTGTCATTTTTTTAAATCAGTGCAGTTGCATCATCATTCATTCACACAGCTGTGTGTGAATGAACTACAAGCCCCAACATCCTTTGCGGCTGTTAGCCTGTAGTTCTCGATAAATTACCATGGCGTTCTTGAGTGCCGTGGTAATTGATTGATTTCTTCCTGTCAGTGTATCTGCTTGCCCATACGGGATGTACAGGTACACTGACAGATCTACAGGAGACCTGCATGGCACCAGCGACCTGCTGATCAGTGGTGCAATGCTTTACAGCAAGGATATGCAATTAGCGGACCTCCAGCTGTTGCAAAACTACAAGTCCCATCATGCCTCTGGGTCTCATGCTTGTGGCTCTCAGGGCCAGATCCACAAATATCGGGCGTAACTTAACTTTTCCCATTTAAGTTACACTGCCACAAATTGTCCAAGTTAGTGCCCGATCCACAAAGCACTTACCTGGAAATTTGCAGCGGTGTAACTTAAATCTGTCCGGCGCAAGGCGGGCCAAATAGAATGGGGCGAGTCCCATTTAAATTAGGCGCGCTCCCGCGCCGGACGTACTGCGCATGCTCCGTCGGGTAAATTACCCGACGTGCATTGCACTAACTGACGTCGCACCGACGTCATTTGCTTAGACGGTAACGTAAATGGCGTCCAGCGCCATTTACGGACGTCTTACGCAAATGACGTTGATGTTTAAATTTCGACGCGGGAACGACGGCCATACTTAACATGGCTTAGGAGAACTAGGGCTCAGCCATAGTTTTATGCGGCGTAACCCGACGGAAACGTAGATTTAGATCGACGGGCCATTCGGGCCGTTCGAGACGTTCGGGGATTGCTGTAAATCTTCATTTGCATATTCTACGCCGGCCGCAATGGCCTCGCCACCTAGCGGCCGGCCTAGAATTGCATCCTTAAGATCCGACAGTGTAATTCAATTACACCTGTCGGATCTTAGGGCTAGCTATGCGTAACTGATTCTATGAATCAGTCGCATAGTTAGAAACAGAGATACGACGGCGTATCAGTATATACGCCGCCGTATCTCGTTTGTGGATCTGGCTCTCAGTGTCTTGCTATGCCTTGAGGGACTTGTAGTTCTGCAACAATCATTTCAAAATTTCTACCTGCAAAAAAAAAAAAAAAAAAAAAGAAGAAGAGCATTTATTATTTTTAGAAAAAGTGAACTTATCCTTTAAATGTTTAAGAGGATCTGTAACCATGAAAGCAATAACAGATACAAAGGACTAAAGTGGTTTAAGTACATACTGGGGGTTATTTACAAAAGGCAAATCCACTTTGCACTACAAGTGCACTTGGAAGTGCAGTCAATGTAAATCTGAGGGGTAGATCTGAAATGAGGGGAAGCTCTGCTGATTTTATTAACCAATCACGTGCAAGGTAAAATTTAGTTTATTTTCCTTGCATGTCCCCCTCGGATCTACAGCGACTGCACTTCCAAGTGCCCTTGCAATGCAAAGTGGATTTTCCTTTAGTAAATAACCCTGATTGTGTATTATCTGCTTGGGAGGGATGAGAATCTCTGTAAACCTGATCAACTTCAGTGAGTGTCGACGCCATGAAAGTAACAGGGCAGTAGGAGGTGCGGATCTTATCTCGTCAACGATACTTTATTGTAATTCCACGTGTCATAAAACAAGTCAAACAGAAGAATCTGCTAATCCTACCATCATTTTGCACATTACAGATATGCATTAACCAGAAACAATACAAAAAATAAAAAAGAAGGACCCAGCCCTACTTTCAAGCTATACAGCAAAAAAAAAAAAACCTAACCAAACCAGTTTCTACTACTAGAAGCAGAGGATTTTGTTGCAAATAAATGTGGAAGTCATGTTAAGGGACCTCTGAGAAGTGCAGTCTCCAGCTATGGGACATACAATATATAGCAATGCATAAAACAGAGAGCAGGCTCCCCTGGAGGCAGCCTTTTCCTTCTTAACCATTTTACTGCCAAACGTATGTTATGACAAGCTGACTGTTGGCAGTCAGGTGAAAGTGACCCAGTGGCTGTGCAGCTGCCTGATCACTTCCACAGACCCTCTGTAGTGTGCTTCCCTCCCTACCCCTCCCCCAGCCAGGTTTTCTATTCTGCTGTCCCATCTGCAGGCCCAGGACCCCCATGGCGGATGCTGCAAGGTTGTTCATTCGCTGATCTCCCCTTGCTGGAATGAACACAAATGCAATGTGCATAATGTCACTTCCAGGTACAGATGTCACCTTTCCTACATACCAAGTCCAGGTCAAAAATCCAAACCATTCAAAGTATCTTTTTATTACAGTTGGTAATTAACAAGAATAAACCTAGTAGAGGGAAAAGGGCACAGAGGGGAGAAAAAAAATGTCTAGGGGGACCTCCTTACCCCACTTCTAATGCAGCCGAGAACAGAGGAAATGTGATCACTTTATCAATACCTTTTCCCCCCCCTCCCCCCTTTTTTTTTTTTTTTTATGTTTTTGTTATATCTATAAAAAAAATGTTTTGCCTTTCATTTACAGTTCAAACTGAATTGCTTGTTTTACAAGGTGATCGTTTTCAATCACTTTAACCACTTAACGCCCGCCGCACGACTATTTACGTCCGCAAAATGGCACGGACAGGGCAGAAGGGCGTATATATACGTCCTTGCCTTTCCGCGGGTCGGGGTTCGATCGGGACCCCCCCCCCGCTGCGTGCGGTGGGCGGATTCCCGCGGGGAGCGATCCGGGACGACGGCGCGGCTATTCATTTATAGCCTCTCCGTCACGATCGCTCCCCGGAGCTGAAGAACGGGGAGAGCCGTATGTAAACACGGCTTCCCCGTGCTTCACTGTGGCGGCTGCATCGATCGAGTGATCCCTTTGATAAGGAGACTCGATCGATGACGTCAGTCCTACAGCCACACTTCCCTACAGTTGTAAACACACACAAGGTGAAGCCTAACTCCTACAGCGCCCCCTGTGGTTAACTCCCAAACTGCAACTGGCATTTTCACAATAAACAATGCAATTTAAATGCATTTTTTGCTGTGAAAATGACAATGGTCCCAAAAATGTGTCAAAATCGTCCGAAGTGTCCGCCATAATGTCGCAGTCACGAAAAAAAAAAAAAAACGCTGATCGCCGCCAATAGTAGTAAAAAAATAATTAATAAAAATCTAAAAAAAAACTATCCCCTATTTTGTAAAGGCTATAAATTTTGCGCAAACCAATCGATAAACACTTATTGCCATTTTTTATATATGTTTTTGGGGGATATTTATTATAGCAAAGAGTAAAAAATATTGCATTTTTTTTCAAAATTGTCGCTCTATTTTTGTTTATAGCGCAAAAAAATAAAAACCGCAGAGGTGATCAAATACCACCAAAAGAAAGCTCCATTTGTGGGGAAAAAACGACGCCAAATTTTGTTTGGGAGCCACGTCGCACGACCGCGCAATTGTCTGTTAAAGCGACGCAGTGCCGAATCGCAAAACCTGGCCTGGGCATTTAGCAACAAAATGGTCCGGGGCTTAAGTGGTTAAGTAAAAAAAAAATGTAAAAAAATAAATAAAAAAATAGTAGTGAAACCGGTTTAGTTAGTATTTTGCTGGCTAGTTTGAACGGGTGCCAGGGACCTTGCAGATTTTTTCGTATACAGCCCTGCCCATGTGTACCTTTCCCTTTTTAGCTAGTTTTAATCATAATCTGAGTGGCAGCTATTGTTGTATTGTCCAGCAAGTGACACGATCCTCGATAATGAACTTGTATGGTGACTTAGGCTGCATTCACACCTGAAGCGTTTTCAGCTCATAAAAACACCCAGGAAAAAAAAAAAACGCACAACAAGCAAAATCCCATCTGAGCGTTTTGTCACCTGAAGCAAAACGCCTGAAAAAGGCCTTAAATTCAGAAAAGAACAGGAGCTTCTTTGCGGCATTTTACATTTCTGCCTTTTACATTGGTGACTTGCACAAAATCGCATTAAAAATGCTCAGGTGTGAACGTAGCCTTAGGCTGGATTCACACCTATGCATTTTATGTGCTTTTAGCATATTGTGGTTAACTCCCAAACTGCAATTGTCACTTTCACAGTAAACAATGCATTTTTAATGGTCCCAAAAATGTGTCAAAATTGTCTGAAGTGTCCGCCATAATGTCAAAGTCACGAAAAAAAAAAAAAAAAAATTGATAAAAATGCAATAAAACTATCCCCTATTTTGTAAACGCTATAAATTTTGCGCAAACCAAATCGATAAACGCTTATTGCATTTTTTTTTTACCAAAAATATTTAGAAGAATACGTATCGGCCTAAACTGAGGAAAATTTTTTTTTTTTTATATGTTTTTGGGGGATATTTATTACAGCAAAAAGCAAAAAAATATTGCATTTTTTTCAGAATTGTCGCTCTATTTTTGTTTATAGCGCAAAAAAAAACAAAAAAATAAATAAATAAAAAACGCAGAGGTGATTAAATACCACCAAAATAAAGCTCTATTTGTGGGAAAAAAAAGGACGCCAATTTTGTTTGGGAGTTACGTCACACGACCGCGCAATTGTCAGTTAAAGCGACGCAGTGCCGAATCGCAAAAACTGGCCAGGTCCTTTACCTGCCTAAAGGTCCGGGTCTTAAGTGGTTAATAAGGAACGTTGCCAGCATGTTAGATTCATCCTGAGAAATAGGACTACCCTGGAAAGAGAGCGTATATTATATTATATTATATTATGTGCTCTGCTCTAAGGCCCCTTGCACATTGGGGCGTTTTTCATGCGGTACAGCGCTAAAAATAGCGCTGCTATACCGCATGAAAAATCATACCCTGTAGTGTCCAATGTGAAAGCCCGAAGGCTTTCACATTGAAGCGGTGCGCTAGCAGGAGCGCACCAAAAAGTCCTGCTAGCCGCATCTTTACCGCGGTATAGGAGCGGGGTGTTCACCGCTCCTATACCGCGCCTTCCCATTGAAATCAATGGGAAAGCGCGGTAATACCGCCCGCAACGCTTTTTCGGCCGCTAGCGGGGGTTAAAGCCTCACCGCTAGCGCCCGAAAATCGCCGTCACCGCGGCTGCACGCCTCAGTGTGAAAGCAGCCTAAGAGTTGCATAGATAAGGGGTTTTCAAATCCTTCTCGAGTGGACTCCAGAAACCATGGGGGGGGGCAACCAGCACACTACATACAGTATATGTACACGGCATATTACTCACCTCATGGGATAACATTTTATAAAGTTCTTCTCTGGTCACTGAAATGCGTTCTCTATCGGTGCTGTCCACAACAACGATTACAAACTACAAATGGAGAGAAAGCAAATAAGAAATAAATTTAAAAAAAATCAATGAAACCCCAAAATAAACAAAAAATTGTGTCAGTTTTTTCTTCTTCTCAAATCTTTCACCAATCAGCATATAAGTGTGGTAAGGATATTAGAGTGTGAGCTCCTTGGGTAACAGGGGCTGTAGAACTAGGGATCGACCGATTATCCAATATCAGCATTTTCCCAAAAATCGGCAAACTAGACTGATATTACTTCAAGGGGTTTTACCAGGGTGATGCATGGTACCGTTCTTTAGAGCGGACGGTTGGCTTCATTGTAATGACAACTGATGAGGCTTGTTACAAGCAGCGGGAGGGGACAACCGCTCCCACCGCTCGTCCTGGCTTTTTCGTTCCACCGGGAGGCCCGAGATTCTAAGAAAAAAAATTCCCAACTGCTCCTAAACGTCTGTTTACCAGCAGCAGTGTACATGAAGCCTAAAGCAGGGGGGGGGGGGGGGGGGGGGGTCACCAAACAAAGGGCCAGATTACTGTCCTTCAAACTTTTGGGGGGGGGGCAGACTATGGCCAGTGCCCCATCGTTGGTGCCAGTGGGAGGACCAGTGCCTCATTGTTGTCAGAGGCAGGAAATACACCCCAGTGTTGCTGACCGTATATGAAATAATGCCCCATGGACCAGATAAAAGCATGCATAGGGCCACATCTAGCCCCCCATCTGCAGTTTGGAGACCACTACTCTAAGGTATGGCTTACTGTAGGCTAATGCACACAAGGAGGATCCAAAAAACAAAGAAACCAAATGCATTGCCTTAAAAAATAAATATGAAATTGAAAAATGGGGCCTAAAGCTAAGGTTGGGACTTTTGATTGAGGCAATAGCTAGCATGCCTATTATGAAATTCTCCATTTACGACAAAACAGGTTGGCGCCCATAGGCGTGCGCACAGGGTGTGCCAGGGCACACCCTAATCACCCTGTGCTGCGCAGATTCCCCCTGCTGCTTGGCTGCAGAGAAAAGGACTGGGGAATCTTTGTCCTCAGTCACCTTTCTCTGTATCTAAAGTGAGACATCAGGGGTCTGTTTGGACCCCTGATATTTCACCAAAACCCCCCAATGGTTCAACATTTTTTTTATAATAAAGAAATTAAAAATAAACGACTGACACCAATTTCCGCCCTGACACAATCTACTGCCCTATATATATTTGCACACATACATGTGGTGCACACCCTAATGCAATAGGCTGCGCACACTTATATTTGAGCCTATAGTCCCGCTTTAACAATATTTTACATTTCAGAGTGTCAACCAGAGAGACAGGATATTCCTATACTGACATGATATTAGCATGCTTTTTACCCCCGAGACGCCAATCAATCAGAAGAAAGTGCTTGCCTCGGTGTTTGTGTAATAAGTGTTCCATGAAGATCGGAGAGATTCCTGTCCTCCGATATCCCACATCAGAAAGCGAGTATTGTTCACTACAATTTCTTCCACATTGCTCCCTATTGTTGGGGACGTGTGCACCACCTCATTCATGGAACTGGAAAACACAAAAACACAACGTTAGTAAAAAATGCTAAGGTTTAATCTGTCTTTAACCACTAGCTGACGGCCGTACGACTTTGTACGGCCTCAGCGCGGCTCCCAAACTCTAACAGGCCATCTTTTTACGGCCTCCCCTTTGCACGTTCCCCGCGCGCGCTCCCGAGCGCGCTGCGGGGAACTGCTGTACTGGCCGTGTCCCTTGGACACAGCCAGTCACAGATCGCCGTGAACGGCCAATCGGAGCGGCCGTTTCCTAGGCGATCTGTGCGGCCAATGAGAGATGATCTCATATGTTTACATATGAGATCATCTCTCATTCCCGGCTCTCGCAGACAGCGTGCTGTCAGGGGAGAGAGGAGACGGATCTGTGTCTCTTGTACATAGAGACACAGATCGGTCACCTCCCCCAGTCACCCCCCTTCCCCCACAGTTAGAACACTAATTAGGGTACACATTTAACCCCTTCCTCACCCCCTAGTGTTAACCCCTTCCCTGCCAGTCACATTTATACTGTAATTAGTGCATATTTATAGCACTGATTGCAGTATAAATGTGAATGGCGCCAGAAATGTGTCAAAAGTGTCCGCCATAACGTCGCAGTCCCAATAAAAATCGCAGATCGCCGCCATTACTAGTAAAAAAAAAAAATAATAATAATAATTCTGTCCCTTATTTTGTAGGCGCTATAACTTTTGCGCAAACCAGTCGCTTATTGCGATTTTTTTTTTTACTAAAAATATGTAGAATACGTATCGGCCTAGACTGAGGATAAAAAAAAAACGTAAAAAAAAAATTGAGCTATTTATTATAGCAACAAGTAAAAAAATGTTTTTTCAAAATTGTCGCTCTATTTTTGTTTATAGCGCAGAGGTGATCAAATACCACCAAAAGAAAGCTCTATTTGTGGGGAAAAAAGGACGTTAATTTTGTTTGGGAGCCACGTCGCACGACCGCGCAATTGTCAGTTAAAGCGACGCAGTGCCGAATCGCAAAAAGTCCTCTGGTCAGGAAGGGGTTTAAGTGCCCAGTAAGGAAGTGGTTAACCACTTAAGGACCGCCTCCTGCACATATATACGTCAGCAGAATGGCACGGCTGGGTACAAGCATGTACCAGTACGTCCTCTTTAAGTGCCCAGCCGTGGGTCCGAAGCTCCGTGACCGCAGGACCCGATCGCCGCTGGAGTCCCGCGATCGGTCCTCAGAGCTGAAGAATGAGGAGAGCTGTGTAAACACAGCTTCCCCGTTCTTCACTGTGGCAGTGTCATTGATCGCCTGTTCCCTGATATAGGGAAATACGATCAATGATGTCACACATCCAGCCCCGCCCCCCTACAGTTAGAAACACATATGAGGTCACACTAACCCCCTTTAGTGCCCCCTAGTGGTTAACTCCCAAACTGCAATTGTCATTTTCACAAACAATGCATTTTTATAGCATTTTTTGCTGTGAAAATTACAATTGTCCCAAAAATTTTACAAAATTGTCCGATGTGTCCGCCATAATGTCGCGGTCACGAAATAAAATAAAAAAACGCTGATCGCCGCCATTAGTAGTAAAAAAAAAATTAATAAAAATGCAATAAAACTATCCCCTATTTTGTTAACACTATACATTTTGCGCAAACCAATCGATAAACGCGTATTGCGATGTTTTTTTACCAAAAATAGGTAGAGGAATACGTATCGGCCTAAACTGAGGAAAAAAAAACGTTTTTTTGTATATATATTTTGGGGGATATTTATTATAGCAAAAAGGAAAATATTGAATTTTTTTCAAAATTGTCGCTCTATTTTTGTTTATAGCGCAAAAAATAAAAACCGCAGAGGTGATCAAATACCACCAAAAGAAATCTCTATTTGTGGGGGAAAAAAGGACGCCAATTTTGTTTGGGAGCCACTTCGCACGACCGCGCAAATGTCAGTAAAAGCGACGCAGTGCCGAATCGCAAAAACTGGCCGGGTCCTTTACCTGCATTTTGGTCCGGGTCTTAAGTGGTTAAAAATTCCCTGCAATTAATCTCAGAACAGTGGTAGCGATCTTTCAGCACCTACTGTGGTGTACGCTACTCAAGTACACCATGGCAGCAATCAATCGCACAAAGTTGCAGCAATGACTGATTGTTGCTTGTCTGCTAAATGTCAGACAATTTTGGTAATGCAAATAAGCTACAAAAATGTGCAAGTCTTATACCCAATTTTGTTTTTGAACATTTTTTTTGGACTTCTTCCAGTAATATACCATATTTCCAAGCAGGTTTACAGTCACAAGCTTTTAAAGTGCAAACTAATTCTCTTAATGCAATACAAAAAATTTACCATCAACACAAGCGTGTTGATGGGCATGGATGGAGGAGGATTTAAACAATAAAAAAAGGAGGGGGGAGAGGCATCAGCACAAGGGACACATTATACTGACCAAGTTATAACTCTTTTGCAGATTTTTTTTTTTGTCTGCACTTTTACTTTAAACTGTAGTAAAAAACAAAACAAAAAAAAAACAAAAAAAAAAAACATTACATCAAAAGTAAAAAATAAAAGAACACATTATTTGCAATACATATGTGTGAACATTTTATCTGCCAAAAGATTGGTAATCTTCTTCAGCCCCTCTTGTAATTAACCACTTAAGGACCGGACCAATATGCTGCTAAAATGACCCAAGGGGTTTTTACAATTCGGCACTGCGTCACTTTAACAGACAATTGTGCGGACGTGGCTCCCAAACAAAATTGGCGTCCTTTTTTCACCACAAATAGAGCTTTCTTTTGGTGGTATTTGATCACCTCTGCGGTTTTTATTTTTTGCGCTATAAACAAAAATAGAGCGACAATTTTGAAAAAAAAAAAACAATATTTTTTACTTTTTGCTATAATAAATATCCCCCAAAAACATATTTAAAAAAGAAAATTTCCTCAGTTTAGGCCGATACGTATTCTTCTACCTATTTTTGGTAAAAAAAAAAAAATCGCAATAAGTGTTTATCGATTGGTTTGCGCAAAATTTATAGCGTTTACAAAATATGGGATAGTTTTATTATTTTTATTTTTTTTACTACTAATGGCGGTGATCAGCGATTTTTTTCGTGACTGCGACATTATGGCGGACACTTCGGACAATTTTGACACATTTTTGGGACCATTGTCATTTTCACAGCAAAAAATGCATTTAAATTGCATTGTTTATTGTGAAAATGACAGTTGCAATTTGGGAGTTAACCACAGGGGGCGCTGTAGGAGTTATGTTTCACCTAGTGTGTGTTTACAACTGTAGGGGGGTGTGGCTGTAGGTCTGACGTCATCGATCGCATCTCCCTATAAAAGGGATCACTCGATCGATGCAGCCGCCACAGTGAAGCACGGGGAAGCCGTGTTTACATACGCCTCTCCCTGTTCTTCAGCTCCGGGGAGCGATCGCGAGGGGGCGGCTAGAAACGAATAGCCGCGCCCTCGTCCCGGATCGCTCGGACAGCCACGAGAACCGCCGCATGTACCGGGGGGGGGGGGTCCCGATCGGACCCCCGACCCACGTCTAGGCAGGCACGTACAGGTACGCCAATGTGCCTGTCCGTGCCATTCTGCCGTATATGTACATGCGGCGGTCCGGAAGTGGTTAAAAGGCCACCCTTACCTTTATGTGTTTATTGGATGCTAGATGCGACAAATGGTCCTCCTGACCCATAGCAAGGTGAAAGAAGGCGAGCCAGGGAAACCATTTCCTAATAAAACCAGTATTTGCATACTAAAGCACCTAGGGATGGATGGTCTTGAGAAAAACCTAAAAGTGGTTGTAAACCCGAACATATAACCAATGAAAAGAATTACCTCAGGCAATACACAGAGACTAAACAAATCCTCCTACATAGGTTGTACCTATTTATTGCAGTCTTCTCTTCGCTATATCCGTTCAAAGTGCAGAATGTATAAAGCTTGTCTGAGTTGTCAGAAAAAAGGGGGCGGATAGCTGAAGGTACACTCTACAGAGCTCAGTGAGGAGAACTCTGAGAGCTGATTGGAGGGAAGGAACACCCCCTTCACTTAGCACACAGGAACAGAGCTGAGGCTGTCAATCAGCTGGGCACTCGAGAAGAGGAGCCAGGAGTCCCACTGAGGGACTCTAGAATGAGGAGGATCGGGGCCACTACTGTGCAAAACCAACTGCACAGAGGAGGCAAGTATGACATTTTTATTTTTTAAAACAAACCTATACATATCCTTTAACTGCTTCCCAACCAGGCGCCGTTATACTGCAGGTTGGCTCCCCTGGGCAAGCCATCGTAGCTGTATGTCGGCACCTTTAAGACCACTAGGGGGCACGACGACGGAGCCGATGTGCGTGCCCATTGGTCACGATGACCGCCGGGCACCTGTGATCGCTCCACAGAGACAGAACGGAGGTCTGTCAATTTAAACAGACAGATCTCCATTCTGTCAGGGGAGAGGAGTCATATCTGTTGTTCATACCAAGTATGAACACTGATCAGTCTCCTCCCCCAGGCAGTCCCAACCCCCCTGTTAACTCCCTCCCCTTTCAGGAAAACTTGATTCATGCAGATAGCAGAGGAAAGAAGCAACAAACCGAAAGAACACTTGGTGCTCTTAATTGAAACGAGTACACAGTATAGAGGGATATGTTTTGTTCATATTTCATGTCTGAGATTTACAACCATTTTAATTCCCCGAAACAGAAGAAGTGTTAAGCTTAAAGTGACACTAAAGGTTCCTTTTTTTTTTTTTTAAATAACAAACATGTCTTACTTGCCTCCACTGTGCAGTTTTGCACAGAGTGGCCTCGATCCTCCTCTTCTGAGGTCTCACGGTGGCTTTCGCAGCTCCTCCCCGCATTAGTTAACCCCCTCTGGGAAGCGCTCACCCGAGGGGGTTACCTTACAGGCGCACTCCTGAGTCATTCATTTGGCGTCCATAGCCGCCGAATGTATGACTCGGTCCCGCGCCCACATGACTGGATTTTATTGAGAGCATCTGAGACAATGGCTGCACTGCCATCAATCTATCCAATCAAGGGCCAAGAGCCCTTGGAGGGAGCGAAAGCAGAAACGCCCCCATGGAAATTCGAGGCTCAGGTAAGTAAAACGGGGAGGCCAGACATCTTTCTCAGCATAAATGTTTTTAGGGGGGCAACAAAGTTGTTGACGTATGTTCACACTTCTAAGAAAAAAGAGCTGGTGGAAGACAAATACCGTATTTATCGGGGTATTGCGCGCTCCGGCGTATAGCGCGCTCCCCTAATGTGGACCCGCATTCCTGTAAAAAAAAAAAAAAAATTTTAGTACTTATAGTTTTGGTGTCTTGCGCGGCGGCCTCATCGGGTCTGGCGTCCGTCTGCGGCTTCGGTGGTGTCCTCGTCGGGTCCGGCGTCCTTCTGCGGTGTCATCCCCGCTCGATGCCCGCACTGAGTTTGAACCACTGCGCCGGCATATACCGAGCGCAGTACACTCGGGTATAGTCGGCTCCTCTCGCGGTCACGTCCTGTACGTGACCGCAAGAGGGGCCGAGCCTGCCCGACTATACTGCGCTCGGTATATGCCGGTGCAGTGGTTCAAACTCGGCGCGGGAAGCGGGTATTGGCGTATATTGCGCACCCACGATTTTGCCCTGTGCACGGTATACGCCGATAAATACGGTAGTTGTATAGGCACACTAACTGCCTGGGCCTGAGATCTCTGCAACCCATGCAAACTAACATACAAAAAAAAAAAGGATCAACTTGCCGTCTCTGCTGTTCAGTTAAAAATATATACTTACAACTGATATAATATTGTTGTCTTCCCAGCATTATCCAGCCCCACAATAATCACTTTGTGCTCTGAAATACAAAAAAGAGAAAAGAAAATTCCATTACTGTTCTAGCATTTTCTTTCCCACTAATAATATTATTATTGTTAATAATACTACATAAGGCGACTTACCTGAACAGGACTAATACAGGTTCGCTAAACTGCATGCAAATCCATTTATAATTTCATGTAAGCAAAATTGATTCTATAATGTAATTTCAAAACTCGTGTTTAATATCCAACCACTAATCTACAGGGTACTTTCACCCCCTTCCTGCCCAGGTCATTTTTTATCTTTCAGCGCTATCACACTTTGAATGACAATTACGTGGTCATGCGACACTGTAACCAAGTGAAACTAGACACAACTAGAGCTTTCTTTTGGTGGTATTTAATTACTGCTGGGATTTTTTTTTGTTAAAAAAAAAAAAAAAAAAAAAAAAAAAAGGATCGAAAATGTTGAAAAAAATAAAATTTAAATAAATAATTTGTCAGTAAATTTTGTAAATAAGTAATTTTTCTCCTTCACTGATGTGCGCTGATGAGGCTGCACTGATGGGCCCTGGTGGGCACTGATAGGCGGCATGGATAAGCAGCACTGATGGGTGGCACTGAGAGCCAGCACTGACTGGCATCACTAATGGGCACCAATTTCTGGCGGTGGTGGGCACTGGTTGCTGGCACTCTAATTTGATCAGTGCCCTGAATACATCTCTCACTGTCCCCTGCGAGGATATGCCACTGATCGGCTCTCCTCGCCACACACTGTCAGTGTGAGGTGAGGCGCGCCGATTACCAACACTTCCAAGTGACCAGCTGTGATTGGACACAGCCAACCACATGATTAAAAAGCTGCGTCAGCGCCATGTCCTAGCTACACGGGGCGATCGCTGCGATGTGTGCCCCACGCAGGAGCGGCCGTTCGGGTGCGCCATCATATGACGTCTGCCCAGAACAAGAGCCGCACCGTCCCGCTGTCATTTGACGGTGGGTGGAGCGGCAAGTGATTAAAGAGGAAGTAAACCTTCCTGTATACTTTTTACCTATATGCAAGCCTAGAATAAGTCTTACCTAGAGGTACTGTAAATATCTCCGTGCGCTGTCGGCATCTCAGTGATGCGGCGGGCTCGCCCGCGCGCCCCCCAGTGGCCCGGAGGCTGTAAAATGACGGCGACCCAGAGATTTAGAACCACACTGCAGCCGTATATAGTCGTACGGCCGCCAGGAAGTGGTTAAAGCGACCGTAAAGCCCACTTTGTAATTTTTATCTACAGGTAAGCCTATAATAAAAAAGGAATATCTCCTAAACATGCACCATTTAGGAGGTATTCCCCCTGGATGCAGCCAACGACCTCACCGGCGCATGCGCTCTGAAAGGCCGGCATACCGTGCTGGACATTCAGAGTTGCCGAAACCGAGGGCTCCTCATGCACAATAGTTACGTCATCGCTGCTCTGGCCACTCACAGCGCCGGAGCCCGCGATGCCGGAATAAAGACCGGGGGAAATGTCCACCCTCTCAGCGGTGAAAGCACGCCGCTGGAAGGCTTTGTTCTAAAAGTAAGCATTTCATAATGTGCTCTCAATCCTCCTCTTCGGCGAGTGACCCCATAGAAAGCCTTTTTTTATGGGGGCACTCGTGTGGGCTCGCTCCCGAGCCACCTCATCTTGGGTTATTGACACAGACATGATTTGGCCCTGCCCCCTCTTCACAGGATTTGATGGACAGGAGTGCGAGCCACTGGCTTCTGCTGCTATCATTCTGCTTTATGAACAAGGAAGTAAGTTTAGCGAGCCACTGCTCTTATGCACAGCGCTGGATCAAGTTCGGCTCAGGTAAGTACAAGGGGGTGAGGGGGGGGATCCTGTGACAGAGAAGGTTTTTTATCTTGATGCAAAAAATGCATTAAGGTAAAAAAAACACACACTCTAGGCCAGTGATGGTTAACCTTGGCACCCCAGATGTTTTGGAACTACATTTCCCATGATGCTCAACTACACTCCAGAGTGCATGAGCATCATGGAAAATGTAGTTCCAAAACATCTGGGGTGCCAAGGTTTGCCATCACTGCTCTAGGCTTTAGAACCACTTTAAGCAAATGACAAACTGTGTCGAAAAGGACTGCAGACAGATATTCCAATTTTCCTAGAATTGTGCTGTAGTTTTTAGAGAATTTGTTTCTTCTCTCGTTAACAGGTGATGAGCTAGGAAGTGGTAGATATGTCATCAGCTGTACTTTATGCAACAGATCTTCTTCCACTAAGGAGATAGATTACAACCGAGCAAGCAATGCGCTTTCCAATGCACATAAATACTAAATCATTAATAGGATCTCAGTGGAGTAAGCTGAGCCCTGTAAATCCCATACGGCAGATTAGCGGGCATCATCAGGGCATTTTAACAGAAGTGAACCAAGTCCCTACCATGCCATCAAAGTCTGTAAACAACTGGCCTTAGGAGTAGCACCCTACAGCAATTAAAAACAGAGGTACATCAGGAGGACAGTTGAAGATAACCTGGATAAAATAGTTATGTCAAACAGTTTAAATGATGTAAAGTGGACCTTGCATGAAAAAAAAAAAAAAGAAAATTCAATTTAACAAAGAAAAAAAAAAAAGGCAGATCGCAGTTCTGTCACTGGGGAAGATGGAGATCTTGTGTTTCTGCTAAGCAGGAACACTGATCTTGGTCTTCCCCTATTTTAAGCATCCCCTCACAGTTAGAAAGCACTCCCAGGGAGCACATTTAAAGGGGTTGTAAAGGATCAATTTTTTTTTTTTAAATAACAAACATGTCATACTTACCTCCACTGTGCAGTTCGTTTGCACAGAGTGGCCCCGAACCTCCTGTTCTGGGGCCCCATGGCGACTCTTTCCTGCAATAGCCAACATCCTCTGGGGGCCAAATTACACAGTACAAGCATTGTGCGGTTATTCATGCTTTAAAAGGGTAATTAATGCTTGAAAGTGATTGTTAAGCCACTCTATCATCGTCATACAATCCTGTTTCCCAATGATAGATGCCCCAGTGTGTGTGATGCCATCTACACCTTAATTCAGAGCGCTTCTCTTGGCTCACGTGACCGTCTGGCTCTCCCCTCTCCCGATCTGACCAGGAGGAGAGAGGCGGCTTGTCACGTGAGCACCGCTATGAAATAAGGTGTAGACAGCATTTTTTTTTATATAAGGCATACACACTGGGGCACCTGTCATTAGGAAACAGAGAGGTTTGTTTGAAGATGTAAAAGTTATTTCAGCAGACGGAAGGGGAGGGGGGGGGGGGTGGACTGGGCACTGTCACAAGCTGACAGGCAGCGGGAGGGAGGACAGAAGAGAGCTGCAGATGGAGGCACGTAAACTGACCACGGGAGAGAGAGAGAGAGAGAGAGAGAGAGAGAGAGAGAGAGAGAGAGAGAGAGAGAGAGAGAGAGAGAGAGAGAGAGAGAGAGAGAGAGAGAGAGAGAGAGAGAGAGAGAGAGAGAGAGAGAGAGAGAGAGAGAGAGAGAGAGAGAGAGAGAGAGAGAGAGAGAGAGAGAGAGAGAGAGAGAGAGAGAGAGAGAGAGAGAGAGAGAGAGAGAGAGAGAGAGAGAGAGAGAGAGAGAGAGAGAGAGAGAGATTCTTCATCAGTGTAGGCCAATATTAAATATATCCCCATATTTTTGGTTAAAAAAATAAACAAAATCTCAATAAGCGTATATTGATTGGTTTGCGCAAAACTCTACAAAATAGGGGATATTATTTAGGGCATTCTTATAAAAAAAATTAAAAAAAAGGAGGTTTTACTAGTAATGATGGCGATATGCGATTTTTAGCAGGACTCCGACATTGCGGTGGACAGATCACTTTTTTGGGACCAGTGGAATTTATTCAGTAATCAGAGCTAAAAATAGCCACTGATTACTGTATAAACGTCACTGGCAGGAAAGGGGTTAACACTAGGGGGCAATCAAGGGGTTAAGTATTTCCTAGTGCGGCGTTTCTAACTGTGGGTGGGAGAGGACTGACGAGAGTAGAGATAGATTGCTGTTCCTGATCACATGCTGTTCCTGATCACAAGGAACAGCAGATCTCTCTACTTCCCTGTCAGAATGGGGATCTGTCTGTTTACATTGACAGATCCCTGTTCTGGCTTTTTGAGGAGCGATCACGGGTCGCCAGTGGACATCATGCCCATGTGATTCGGCTCCGACGTCGCGATGCGGGTGCTCCCCTGTAGCCCTTAAGGCGGCTGCCGTATAGCTACGGTCATTCATGCAGGGGAGCCAACCTGCCGCCATACAACGATGGTGGCTGGTCGGCAAGTAGTTAAAGGAACAGGATCAATCTCATCTATATATTTTTAGGGTAACAAATGCTTTAAGGCCCTAAACACAAGTACCACTCTGCAGAGTGTTCAGCCCTGTCCAGCCATAGCATATTTCATCCTGCCATAGACTTTGATGAGGCGCACTAAAATGCTGGGGAGTCACACAGCACGCTAGACGGCAAAATATGCGACGGCCAAATGTGAAAGGGACCTAAAATTCTTCTTCATAATGGAGTATAAAGAAAAATAGAAAGTCGAGCTGTGAGAGAGACAACATGGCCTCAGGGAAATGCCAGAGACACAAAGATCTAAAAAGCTGGTCATGCAAACCACCACTGCCAAGCAAAAAACAAACATTAGCTTTGGGTGAGGCTGAACCGCCAACGCCAGAAAAACAGCAGCTAGAATCTGAGCAGCAGACAGAATCAGATCGGGGTTCTTTTTTAAGGTTTGCCTTCGTTGGTGTCCATCACAGCTGTAGCACTTTTTTGGCAGGGGTGCTGAATGAAAAGGTATTAATGTAAGACTATTTACTTTTCATAGGCAGATCTATATCTACACAAATTAAAATTGTGGTGCCTAGAGTGGAGTTAAAACATTATTTTAACCTCTTCACATCCGCGCTATAGCCTAATGACGGCTACAGTGCGGACCTACTTTGCCAGGAGGCCGTCAATAGACGTCCTCCCGTGCTCGAGCGGCCTGCGGGGCGCACGCGGCTCGCTCTGTGATCAGCAAGTCTATGAGACTGGGTCACAGATCAGAGTAAGGGGTTGCTCCCGACCCCTTACCACGTGATCAGCTGTCAGCCACTGACAGTTCATCATGTGATGTAAACAGAGCAGATAATCGGCTATTTTTTCTCCTCGCGCTAATAGCGCGAGGCGAGAAAAAAAAAGCCGATTGACGGCGGAAGACAGAGGCACATCGGTCCCGATCAGTGAGAGCTGCCGCCAGCTCACCTGTGCCCATGTGTGCCACCTGTTAGTGCCTCAAACAGTGCAGCCCCGTCAGCGCCCCCAAACAGTGCAGCCCCGTCAGCGCCCCCAAACAGTGCAGCCCCGTCAGCGCCCCCAAACAGTGCAGCCCCGTCAGCGCCCCCAAACAGTGCAGCCCCGTCAGCGCCCCCAAACAGTGCAGCCCCGTCAGCGCCCCCAAACAGTGCAGCCCCGTCAGCGCCCCCAAACAGTGCAGCCCCGTCAGCGCCCCCAAACAGTGCAGCCCCATCAGCGCCCCCAAACAGTGCAGCCCCATCAGCGCCCCCAAACAGTGCAGCCCCATCAGCGCCCACCAATGAAGGAGACAAATTACCTGTTTGCAAAATGTTATAACAAAATATGAAACATGTTTGTTTAGCAAAAAAAAAAAATAAAAACCCCAGTGGTGATTAAATACCACCAAAAGAAAACTATTTGATTGAAAAAAAAATTGGGTACAGTTTTGTATGACTGCAGTGTGCATCAGTTTGGTCTATGCAGGAGGTGGGTTTAAGTGCCCAGTAAGCGTGTATGCGACGGTCGGAAGCCTGTCAATCAATTAGGAACGCCAACTCCCGCAGAAGACATACCGGGAAGCGGCGGTGAAAATACAGTATGTACGGGGATAAAATAAAAAAAAAAAAACAACAGCCGATTGTCATTAGGAGAACTCGGCTAAAAGTAATGTTAAATAATTTTTTTTGGGGTGAACCTCCACGTTAAGCAGGTTCCCAATGCATTTTTGAGTTCAGAATTTATAGTGATTGGACTTAACCAAGACTTGTTAAAGCGGGAGTTCACCCGAATTTTTTTTCTGAACATTAGATTGAGGCTCATTTTGTCTATGGGAATCGGGTAATTTTTTTTCAAATCGAAGCAGTACTTACCGTTTTAGAGATAGATCTTCTCCGCCGCTTCCGGGTATGGGCTGCGGGACTGGGCTTTCCTATTTGATTCACAGGCTTCCGACGGTCGCATACATCGCGTCACGAGTAGCCGAACGTCGGTGCGGCTCTATACGGCGCCTGCGCACCGACGTTTGTCTGCTTTCGGAAAATCGTGACGCGATGTATGCGACCGTCGGAAGTCTGTCGGAAGCCTGTCAATCAAATAGGAACGCCCATTCCTGCAGCCCATACCCGGAAGCGGCGGAGAAGATCGCTCTCTAAAACGGTAAGTACTGCTTAGATTTTAAAAAATCCACCCGATTTCCCTTGACAAAATGAGCATCAATCTAATGTTAAAAATTACGTTTTTGGGTGAACCTCCACTTTAAAGTAGAAGCACAGCCAAGGCAGTTCGTTCAGCTGACAGCGCTCACACGCTCCGTTACACTTGCGGTCGGGAGCAGTATAAATAGGCATGCGAGTCGTGTTTTTACCAGCTAGAATGTCCTGACTATAGTAAAGAAATAAAAATATTTACAGAGATGTACATTCCCTGTGCTGCCAATCAATGCCCTTCCATAGGTAATAGGAGAATACGATCTCATTCTTGAATCAAAAAGTAGCACCCAGCAAAGCCAGCTCAGTCTCCTCACTCCCCATCCTGTATGATGTCAGCACTCCGATCAATGATGACTGTACTTCTCAGAGGAAAAGAGTGACTGTGCACCAGATTAAAGGTCAGGCGAGATGCAAAGCAGCTCATACATGAACATCCAGAGCAAGAAACAGATCAACTCACGGGGCAGATCTCCAATGCAGAGAACGTGACATCTGAAAACATTCACTGGTGGTGAATCATTCACTTTATATTAAAACCCACTATCCAAGATAGAACAAATGGCTATAAAAGAAGGGTAAATTATTTGCTCAGTGTATATAGGAAACAGTTTGTATTTTTTTTTTTATTTACAACCAATATCATAAAGGCCAAATATAATGGTCGTGGGTTATTTCTTTTTTATTTATAAGTTTTGGACAATTGTTTTAATATATATATATATATATATATATATATATATATATATATATATATATATATATATATATATATATTCCTTGTTACAAACAATTATGCCGCGTACACACGACCGTTTTTCATGACGAGAAAAATGTCATTTTTGAAATTGTGATGTGTAGGCTCCAGTGCATTTTTCTCGCCGAGAAAAATGGGCATTAAAAATTTAGAACCTGCTATTTTTTCCCCTCGCCGTTTTTCACGTAGTCTTTTTTCTCGTTGTGAAATCCGGTCGTGTTTAGGCTTTAAACGACTGGGGGAAAAAACGTGCATGCTCAGAAGCAAGTTATGAGAAGGGAAATTTGCATAATAAGCCCAAAGGGAGGCGCCATTCGAATGGAACTTCCCCTTTATAGTGACATCGTACGTCACCGCGCTTTGCTTAAAGCGGTGTTTCACCCTAAAAAACAAGTTTCTAGCATGCCATCAAGCATACTAGCGCAAGCTACAGTATGCCTTTCTTTTTTTTTTTTTCGAGCCGTACTCACTGTTTAATCCTATAGTGAAGTTTCAGACTCCCCGCGGGGAATGGGCGTTCCTATGCAGAGGGAAGATGATTGACGGCCGGCTATGGCGCGTCACGCTTCCCGAAGATAGCCGAAATAGGACTTGCCTCTTCACGGCGCTATACGGCGCCTGCGCACAGACATCGGAGCTGACTGCGCAGGCGCCGTGAAGAGGCAAGTCCTATTTTGGCTATCTTCGGGAAGCGTGACGCGCCATAGCCAGCTGTCAATCATCTTCCCTCTACATAGGAACGCCCATTCCCCGCGGGGAGTCTGAATCTTCACTACGGCAGTAAACTGAGTACGGCGCCAAAAAATAAAATAAAGGCGTACTGTAGATCGCGCTAGTATGCTTGATGGCATGCTAGAAAAAAAAATGTTTTTTTTAGGGTGAACCCCCGCTTTAAGCATTTTTTTTTTTCACGATCGTGTGTATGCAAGGCAGGCTTGACAAGAATCGCTTCAAGAATTTTTTTTTTTTTTTTTCCATGACATGAAAAACGGCTTGAGCCTCTAGGTACTGAGTGCAGGCAGCCCATGTAAGTACATGGGGGACACAGCCAATCGCCATCATTGGGCTGCCTGCACTCAGTACCTAGAGGCTCATCCCACAAACAGCTCATACACGGTGTACGGGCCTTGATTTTTATTGGACCTGGAATTTATTTGGTGGATTTAAACTGAAGGCTTTAACCATTCGAATACCAGGCACTTTTACCCCCTTCCTGCCCAGGCCAATTTTCAGCTTAAAGCACTGTCACAATTTGAATGACAATTGCGCAGTCATGCTACACTGTACCCATATGAAATTTTTATAAAAAAAAAATTCAGAAATAGAGCTTTCTTTTGGTGCCATTTGATCACCACTGGGTTTTAATATTTTTTGCTAAATAAATGTGTGTCTTAATTTCTGTTATAACATTTTGCAGATAAATAATCTTTCTTCATACATTTAGGCCAACATTCATTGTATTTATAAGAGGCATGGCAAGTTTTGTAGTTGTAATTTTTTGGAAAATTAAGAAGTTAAATACACACACTAAAATAAAATATATATATATATATATATATATATATATATATATATATATATATATATATATATATATATATATATATATATATATATATATATATATAAAATCAGAGCAATAGTGTTGTGTTACCACTATACTACTCTGGGAAAGTGATCAGGATTTGTATTTTTAAACCAATGACTTTCGCCGATATAAAGCAACCATTTTTACTGAATGAAACGGATTAATTTGGTGTCTTTTGTTGCGATTAACCACAGCCAATCACATGGTACAGATGGGCTGTGATTAGCCCTCTTTATACCATGAGATCACTGTGACTAAACACAGCTAGTAAGCTAGCAACACAATTGTATACAAAGGATGGCATGAAAGGAAGCCATCAATTGTTTACAATTGTGATGTAATCTGCTATGATTGGTCACAGCAATCACATTGTACCGGCAATGGGCCGGTACAATGATCAGTCATCAGCTGGGTCCGATGGACACAGCCGGTGACAGAACGTGCTACAGCACAGCTCTAGGGGGGGCACTTTATATGATCTCCACCCGTATCTACGAAAGTCCCACTCAGCCGTCCTTTCGCTATAGGCTAGGTGGGAACTGGTTAACCACTTCATCCTCGGACCATTTTGTTGCTAAATGACCGGGCCACTTTTTGCGATTCGGCACATCGCCGCTTTAACCGGCGATTGCGCGTTGTGCGACGTGGCCCCCAAACAAAATTGACGTCCTTTTTTCCCCACAAATAGAGCTTTCTTTTGGTGGAATTTGATCACCTCTGCGGTATTTATTTTTTGCGCTATAAACAAAAGTAGAGCGACAATTTTGAAAAAGATGCAATATTTTTTAATTTTTGCTATAATAAATATCCCCCAAAAAGATAAAAAAAAAAAACTTTTTTTTTTTTTTCCTCATTTTACAGTTTTGTTCAAAATTATTCAACCCCCCAATGCTGTAAAGGGTTTTAAGGATTTAGTGTACATTTGCAATTGTATTCAGAATGAAATCCTACAAGGACTTCCTAAAGAACCATATGCAACTAAAATGACATCAATTGGTTTTGTAATACAGTAGTAAATGTTTATTTTGTGAATTCTTCATTTACACAATTATTCAACCCCTTAAAGACTACCACTCTGAAGAACAGAGGTTCATTGAAGTGTTTTCAATCAGGTATTGAAAACACCTGTGGATGTCGGAGAGCACCAATCAGGCAGCTTTAAAATGACTGTGATACTCATCTCCTTCTAGACATTTACTGGTGTGGTTACAAACATGGTGAAGTCAAGAGAATGGTCCGGGAAGACAGAGAAGAGGTGATTACTCTTCACAGGAAGGGCAATGGCTATAAGAAGATTGCAAAGATGCTAAACATACCAAGAGACACCATAGGAAGCATCATTCGCAAATTCAAGGCAAAGGGCACTGTTGAAACGCTACCTGGTCGTGGCAGAAAGAAGATGCTGACTACGACTGCTGTGCGCTACCTGAAGCGTAGAGTGGAGAAAAGTCCCCGTGTGACTGCTGAGGAACTGTTCAGTAATGTTACCTGTTTATTACACAAACGTCACCAGGGTTTATTCAATTTATACCACCTATTTTATTCCCCGAACGTCACCAGTTTTATTCCGCTAATGACACCTGCTACGTCACAAACCAGTTTTCAGTCACCAGTTTTCCCACAAAAGTCACCCGTTTTATTCCACTACGGTCACCTGTTTATTATACCAACGTCACCGGGTTTTGTTTATTTTACATCACCTGTTATGTCACTTGTTTTATTCCCCACACCACTTGTTTTAGTCCACTTTCCCCCCCGTTTTATTCCACTAATGTCACCTGCTTTATTATACCAATGTCACCGGGTCTTGTTTTACATCACCTGGTGTATTCCACTAATGTCACCTGTTATGTCACTTGTTGTATTCCACCGTCACTTGTTTTATTCCCCACACCACCTGTTTTAGTCCACTTTCCCCCCCGTTTTTTTTTAATAATGTCACCCGTTATGTTACAAATGTCACCCGGTTTATTCCACCAATGTCACCCCGTTAATTACACTAATGTCACAAATGTCATCCGTTTTATTCTACAAACATCACCTGTTTTATTCCACTAATAATGTCACTGGGTTTTATTCAATTTACACCACTTCTTTTATTCCACTAATTTACACTGTAGTGTGGTTTGGTGCGACATTGTCACCACATCCCTGGATAGATATTTACATACAAGAAATATTTGGGGGGGGGGGGGTTAACATTGCCACGAAATAGACCATGTAAAAAAACAAGTTGCTGGATTTTAAGGTGTCTAAAACTTTTAATGATGCATCAATAAAATGTAAAAAAAAAAAAAATACATATATAAAATAAATTTCAACAAAATATATATATATATATATATATATATATATATATATATATATATATATATATATATATATATAAGTGATGTCAAGCGATTACAATTTCTAATCGCGATTAATCGCATTAATGTCATAGTTAACTCACGATTAATCGCGCGATTAAGGAGGTTCACCCTTTAAAACATTTTTTTTTTGTTTTCTTATTTTTTTTTTTTTTTTTTTTATAATATTAAATTGTGTTTTTTTATTTTTTTACATTTTGATCACTTTTATTGCTGTCACAAGGAATGTAAACATCCCTTGTGACAGCAATAGGTGGTGACAGGTACTCTTTATGGAGGGATCGGGGTCTAAAAGACCTCCGAACCGTCCTTTGCACTTCAAAGTATTCAGATCGCCGAAAACGGCGATTCTGAATACTGTGTACTTTTTTAAATCCGGCGCCATTGGCAGTCGAGAAACCCGGAAGTGACGTCATGACTCAAATGAATCAAAGCCGTTTACGGCTTAGTGTCAGTCTCCACCTGGACACAGAAGGCGGCGGATCGAGTCTCCCGGTGGGACGGGAGGCCCGGTCAGAGCGGCGAAAGGCGGCGGGAGGGGGGGATGTCCCCTCCCACTCCTCCGGCATAACAACCGAGCGGCTTTTAACCGCATCGGTTGTTATGTTTGGATAGCCGATCGCCCGCTCTAAACAACGGTACCGGGATGATGCCTGCGGCTGCACGCATCATCCCGGTATAACCCCCGAACGCCGCCTCGTTAATCGCGCGATAAAAAAATTGACGGCGTTAACATGGGTTTGTGTTAACGCCGTTAATAACGCGTTTAACTGACAGCACATATATATATATATTTTCTTGTTTTATTTATTGGCACCATTAAAATCCCCTAAAAAAAAATATCACTTGTATGTAAAGGGCCAGATCCACAAAGAAGTTACGTCGGCGTATCTATTGATACACCGCGTAACTTCTAGGATGCTCCGGCGTATCTTTGTTTAGTATCCACAAAACAAGATACGCCTGAATGGGGGCTAGATCCGACTGACGTATGTCTTAGTACGCCGTCGGATCTTAGGTGCATATTTACGCTGGCCGCTAGGTGGCCTTCTGTTGATTTCCACGTAGAGTATGCAAATTAGCTAGATACGCCGATTCTCAGAACGTCCGGCCGGCGCATTTTTTTACGCTGTTTACGTAAGGCTTTTTCGGCGTAACGTTACCCCTGCTCTATGAGGCGTACGCAATGTTAAGTATGGACGTCGGGCAAGCGTCAAATTTTCCGTCGTTTGCGTAAAACTTTCGCTGCACACCCTTCTAATTAGAAAGTATAGGTTGGCACTGGGATACCCCCACGGACGGCGCATTCGCTATTAACAAAAAAAAAAAAACGTCATTTACGTGGGGTCAAGTTGAATTAACATAAAACACGCCCACATCTTTTTCATTTGAATTCCACGCCCTTACGCCGACACATTTACGATACGCCGCAACTTTAGACGCAAGTGCTTTGTGAATACAGCACTTGCCTCTCAAAGTTGCAGCGGCGTAGCGTAACTACGATACGCTACGCCTGCTTAAAATTACGTGGATCTGGCCCAAAATGTTTATTCCACCAATGCCACACGTTTTATTCCACAGATGTCACCCGTTTATCCTCCTATCCCATTTCTTTATTTTCCACCACCTGTTACATTCTATGTATGTCATCGGTTTTAGTCCATTTCCACGTTTTCTTTTATACAACATAAAACACGGATAGATCGAACGTTAATGTTAAACATTATTTGAACATGAATGTCCAGGTAACACTGGGGTGTCGCCATGGTGATCCGTGGTGCGTCGCCATGAACAGATGGTACCATAGCGCAGAGCACGGGTTGTGTACGTTCATCTGTGGTAGGATGTGATAATAAATAGGCGGTCTTAGTGTTTGCACATCCCACAAGAACGCGCCAAATAACAGCGCTTAGGTGTGCCTGGGCTCCTTGTGGCAGGAGAACCCCCTCCATCACTGTGAGGAGCGCTGCTGCCACCACCCCGGGGGAGTGGGAAGTCCCTAGCTAGGCCTCCAGCTGTCAGGCCATGCTGGGACTTGTAGTTCCCCAGCAGCAGACGTTGTCATGTGACTCCCCCACAGACAGCAGGGTGTGCGGGGCCTCTTACCCTGGTTGCTGAAAAGCCTCCATATCTTGGTGAATAGGATTCCCATGCTAGAAGGCGTCTCCGTCCGCTTCACTGTTCCGCTCCTCCCCGGGCATCACACGGCCCTCCTCATCTCCGCCATGTCTACCGATTACACCCCACTCTGACACTCAGCCCAGACGCACTGCTAGTGACGACAATAAAGATCACTGCTCGCCCTATTGACCTCCACCTAGCGAAGCATACCTGTTCTAATATTGTCCCCGATAATGCAGACATTTTCCGTTAGTCAATTCCATAAGCTTTCATCATTTTCTGTTCTTCGACAAAATGGCCGCGCCCGCTAACTATGGCCCGCGCATGTGGGGACAATTTTCACACCAATAAACGATGAGTGGCTGATATCACTGAGAATGTTTGCTACATACAATAGTGCATTGTTGTCTGCGCTTCCCAGGTCTGGTTTAGACTTCGGCTGCCATTTTGCCTGAGTCAAAATGAATGTGTTGGAGATTATTGTATTCGGGCCCTTATAAAATGACGTTTAATTAAAGGGATACACATTTACATATTGTTTCCAACATAATCTGGATTTAACCCTTTTGTTGCCATTACAGTTTTTGTTTTTTGCACACATGCTTAACCACTTCAGGATTTGGCTGCCCAATGACCGGGCCCCTTTTCTGCGTTTCGGCACTGCGTCTCTTTAACTGACAATTGCGCATTCGTGCGACGTGGCTCCCCACAAATAAAGCTTTCTTTTGGGGGTATTTGATCACCTCTGCGGTTTTTATTTTTTGGACTTCCATTTTTCCACCCCCACTTTTATTTTCTGAACCACAGCACCAGGGATTGGAATGTAGGCAGACACAGAGGGGTAGGGGCAGGCGAAAGAGGTGAAGAGGTGCAGATCAAGCCCTCTCTCCTCTCCCGTCTGTGTGTGCGGGGGGGAAGGGATAAGAGGTTGGTGATGTTGGCTTTGAGCAGTGTGAAAGAGTGTAATGCACACTTTTGGCTTACACAACTGCTGCCAGCAACCCTGCTGGGAAGCCATAGTCCGGTCTGAATAATGTATTCGGGTTTCAGGTGGTCTGCAACCCGGACGCATGATTCCAAACCCAAACAGCCTGGGTGAATTCCATAGAGGTGGCAACCCTAACTAAAAAATGCATTTCCTGCAGAAAATGCGTGGGAATGCTGAATAGCTGAATTGCCAAAGCTTAAATCTGTAAGAAAAAGTTGAAGCGAGAATCAGCATTCCCACTAATTAGCATGTTTTTAAAATTAATTACCTTTTGCAGGAGCTGCCCAATAAAATTGCCCCATAAAATTTCTACCATCAAAACTGCCCCCATCATATTTCCCCCATCATATTACCACCACAAAACTGCCCCCATCAAAATTTCTTATAGTAAGTGAAAGTGCTAAACCTGAATCTTCTTTTTTTATTGCAGATGTACGCAGTATTTACTGCAGAGACAGCTCACAAGGCAGGAATGCCCTAGTGAGCGAGACAGAATATGAACGCTACATTGAGGCTCCACCAGCATGTGACATTCACAGCATGTGACGTTCACACGGAGACTTCGCCAGCATGTGACGTTCACACGGAGACTTCGCCAGCATGTGACGTTCACACGGAGACTTCGACAGCATGTGACGTTCACACGGAGACTTCGACAGCATGTGACGTTCACACGGAGACTTCGACAGCATGTGACATTCACACGGTGTCAGGGAACTCCTGTGAGACGTTTTGCACACAGACGTGCGTAAGCGCATTGCCTTTGTCATAGAATGTCTCACAGGCGCGCGCATGCGGGCACGCATGAAAACAGACGCGAGCACGCGCGCACACGTACGAGCCTAATCCTGTTTGGCGCCAGACAGCCTATTTAAAGGGAGTCTGGGCTCTCATGCTTTACTGACTGATCTTCAGCTGTGTTCCTGAACCTTGCTCTGATTCTGTGTGTCTTCCCAGTATTTTGACCCGGCTTGCTCTTGACCTTGGCTCTGTGTTCTGTTCCTGTACTGATGCCCATCTCTGACCTGGCTCAGTCCCTGACTCTGGCTCTGTCTATGATTTGGTACCTCTCTGCCCGCTTGCTGACAAACCTGGCTATTCCTGAGACCTTGCTCTTGTCTATGTTCCTGGTTGCTGTTAACCCTCAGTTACCTGCCTGGCTGTTACCTGTTTTAGCTCAGCTCACCACAGTCTGCTCCAGGCCACTGAACCCTGCCAAGCTGTTCTCCCAGGACCCCCGGGTCCAGGCACTCGTGTCACTCTTGTCCTTCGGCTTCCTCTGTCTCACCTTCAGCGGAGCCAGGACAGGAGATATAAGAGAGGCCGACCTCATCAAATCAGTCTCCCATCCGATCCCTGACACATGGAGACTTTGCCAGCATGTGACGTTCACACGGAGACTTCGCCAGCATGTGACGTTCACACGAGACGTGTACCTCGAGCCACACCAAGGAGGCAGCAGGAGTTTAGGGGGCTTAGCAGGTGGCTGAAGAACTGGTGCAGGAAGGAGGGGTTTGGCTACATGGAGACCTGGACTGACTTTTCAATTGGTTATTTTCTCTACAGCAAGGATGGACTGCACTTAAATGAACAGGGTGCAGCTCTGTTGGCAAAGAAAATAGCCCAAAAGTTGGGAATTTCTTTAAATCAACCACGTGTCATTCAGACCAAGACTCCTTCAGCGTGCAACGATTCTGTTGAGACTCGGGCAGAATGTAACTTTCCCACTAAGACTCCAGCAGATTGTGGCGTTACCACTGAGACTCTGGCAGAATGTGACGTTCCGGATGAGACTCCTCCCGAATGTGACATTCATGAGTCTTCTTCACAATAAGTCACCTCCAGAATGTGATGTTCACAATGAGACCCATCCAGAATGTGACATTCACAATGAGACTACTCCAAAATGTGACATTCACAACCAGTCTCCTCTAGAATGTGATGTTCATAATGAGACCCCTGAAGAATGTGATATTCACAATGAGACTACTCCAGAATTTCGCGATCACAATGAGTCTCCTCCAAAATGTGATGTTCACAATGAAACCCCTCCAGAATGTGACAATCGCATAAAGAATTCACCAGCATGTGACTTTCACACAGAGACTCCACCAGCATGTGATGAAGATGGGGGCAGGGTACCAGAAAGGATAGGCACATACTAGTGGTAGGGGATTCAGTTATTGGAAGAATTCAGAGGGCAATCTGTCACAAAGACCATTATCGCCAAACAGTATGTTGTTTACCGGTTGCCCGGGTTTGGAACATTGCAGATTGCATGGACGGATTATTGGATGGCGCTGGAGAGGACCCAGCTGCCATGGTATATATCGGTACCAATGACAAAGTTAGAGAAAGATGGAGCGCCCTACAAAATGATTTCAGGGACTTGGGGGCCATATTGAAGAAAAGGTCCCCCAAGGCAATATTTTCTGAAATACTGCCTGTACCTCGAGCCACACGACAGAGACAGCAAAAGCTTATGGTACTTAACAAGTGGCTGAGAAACTGGTGCAGGGAGGAGGGGTTTGGCTTCATGGCGAACTGGACTGACTTATCAGGCCGTTACCATCTTTATAGTAGTGACGGATTGCACTTAAATGGGAGGGGTGCAGCTTTCTTGAGATTGAATATGGCCAAATTGTTGGAAGAAAATTTAAACTAGGTGATGAGAAGAGGTTGATTTGCTAGTGAATATGAGGGAGAGGATCTTCATTTCAAGCCATCATGACAGGAATCCACTACATCATCAATCTCTTAAATGATTCTCATAAGCAGCTTCTGAATCACCAACTATCAATTTAGTTGGACAAACAAGACAATTGGCTGTTCCTAAAATTAGACTCAGCAAAAAGTTTGAGGTACCCTCCCAGGGGCCAGGTACGGCTGTATCAACACAGGTCCTTACACTGGTGGCGGCTGCCACTCCAGTAACCACAGGATCTTCCCATCAGCCCTCTATTTCCTGTTTTTTTGCGGCTTCTGAATCACCAACTATAAATGTAATTGGACAAACAAAACTATTGGCTGTTCCTAGAAGAAGACTCAACAAAAAGTCTGAGGAACCCTCCCAGGGACCAGGCATATCTGTACCAACACAGGTCCCTACACTGGTGGCGGCTGCCACTCCAGTAACCGGAGGGTCTTCCCATCAGCCCTTTATTTACCTTTCTGCAGCTTTTGCAGAAGCTTTAAGGTTCGACAATACATTGCCCAAACATAATCACCTGTAAAAAAAAAATTGTCTGAGATATTGGTGGTAAACTGCTAGGCCCGAGGGGAACCGAACCAAGCCCTCCAAAAGTTGCCAAGAGTGTAAATGTAGACATTAAGCTTTAAGGTTAATCAAAAATATAACACTCTAAAGGGAAAGGTAGAACAAAGGGGGAGTATGGAAGAGGGAGAGAGGGAGGAAAGGGGGGAGAAGGGAAGGTTGGAGGAAGAAGGGGGTGAGGGTTTGGGGGAACCCCCACACCCCTTCCTTACCCGCATCCTTCCATCCCCCCTACTTTCCTCCCTCTCTGCCTCCTCCATACTCCCCCTCCCCTTATTCTAGCTTTCCCTTTAGAATGTGATATTTTTGATTAACCTCAAAGCTTAATGTCTACATTTACACTCTTGGCAACTTTTGGATATGAGGCATTGAATGGTCCCCACGCTCACCTGACCTAAATCCAAAAGAACATCTTTGGGACATGTTTCGGTCCATCCGGTGCTGCCAGATTGCACCTCAGTCTGTTCAGGAGCTCAGTGATGCTCTGGTCCAGATCTGGGAGAAAATACCCCAGGACACCATCCGTCGTCTCATTAGGAGCATGCCCTGATGTTGTCAGGCATGCATACAAGCACTTGGGGGCCATACAAACTACATAGAATTTCAGCAAAATGGACTAGCTTGCTGCATAATTTTCTCACTTTGATTTTTGGGGTGTCTTTGAATTCAGCCCTCTGTAGGTGGATAATTTTCATTTCCATCAAATGATGTGCCATCTTTTTATTCCTAACACTTTACCCAGTCCATATCACTATAAATATCCAGCATGAGATTTTTGCCCGTTAAAGTGGAGTTCCACCCATAAATATAACATTACATCAGTAGTTTTAAAAAAAATTCATTAGTCCTTTAAGAAAAAAAATATTTTTTTTAGATGCCTTCAAAGTGTTGTTGCTAGGCAGAATAGTTAATCTTCCCTCTTCCTGCACCTAGGTGCTTAAGCTTCCTAACCTACACCGCACAGACTCCTGGGAATGTAGTGGGTGTAACTTTCCAGGAGTCTGTGCACTCCCCAGTCTCAAAGAATCATGTGACTTGGACAGTACAGGTGCTGAAACCTGATCTGAAACCTATTACACTGCTTGTGCAGCACTGAGCATGTGCGAGATCTGCAAGGCGGAAATCCAGGAAGTCATACAGTCTGGCTTCATGATGCCCACACTTAAGATGGCCCCAGTCAATTTCTATTTTATAAAGTGTCTAAATGCTGTAACAACCTAACAAATAGATCTTAGTTTACAGACTAACTTTACTAGACTACATTAAGCTTGTGTATTACAGGGGTATTTATATTTAAAAAGTGAAATTGTGGCCGGAACTCCGCTTTAAGATCTGATATGTTTTCAAAGTGTTCCTTTAATTTTTTTGAGCAGTGTATATTGAAGTTTTGGATTGCTTATGTTGAGTTGCCGTTTGGATTCAGGACCAGCTGTACCCATCAAGTCGACTGACTCTTTAAGCGGTATATGCCTCTCTAAGTCATTTATATGGGGTAAGCCTCCTCTTAGCGGTAAAGGTGTTCCTGGCTATCGTCTTTCTATCTAGAGGGTTACATCTGTGTTGGACTCTACACTCCAATTTGTAATTTTTTTCTGTACTTTCAGACTGTTGCCACCCTTTTTTATTGAATGGATTCAACCCTCATTCTGTATTTATATAAATTTTTTCACTGATAGGTGGAATTTATAACTATTTAGAGTGTTCATTTGTCACGTGATGTTGTTATTTGAGATAATTGATGATTTTTTTTATCTACATATTGGATTTTCTACATTTAATTATGCGATTAATTTCTCTTATTATACAGGATTTATATAGCGCCAACAGTTTGCGCAGCGCTTTACAACATTAGGGAAGACAGTACAGTTACAATACAATTCAATACAGGAGGGATCAGAGGGCCCTGCTCGTCAGAGCTTACAATCTAGTAGGGAGGGTCAAGTGGAACAAAGGGTAGTAGCTGTGGGGGATGATCAGATGGACAAATTTAAAATACAGTTGTTAGGTGTGGGTAGGATAGGCTTCTCTTAACAGGAGGGTTTTCAGGGATCCTCTAAAAGCCAATAGAGTAGGAGATAGATGGACAGATTGGGGTAAGGAGTTCCATAGGCTTGGAGAGGCTTTGGAAAAGTCCTGTAGATGAGTATGGGAGGAGGTGATGAGAGAGCTATAGAGAGCAGGAGGTCTTGAGAAGAACAAAGAGAACGATTAGGTTGGTATTATACATTAATAAGCGCTACACTTTTTTCATATGTCCCTAGATCACGAATAGAGGGTAAATCGTCAAATGGGAACACTAGCTGAACACTAGGGATTTCCTCCCACTTCCTGTTTTGGCTATGGCACAACAAGTGAAGGGATAGCTCCACAATGGTATACAGATGGCAAAAAAAAAAAAAACCTGACAGGGTTAGTTTTGTCTTTAGTTCTACTTTAAAATGCATGCACACTAGGGCCTATAGGTGTGCCCATTGCATTAGGGTATATTTATATACATAATGGCACACACACGCTTATAAATAAAATGTAAACAAAAACAAACATTTTAAACTGTATTAAAACATGGATGGTGTCAGGGTGTCAGTAGGACAGTATAAGTAGAGCAGGTGACATGTCAGAAAGGCAGAGATTGGTATCAGTCAGTAGAGCAGTGTATAGTGTCAGTAGGGCAGAGGATGGTGTCAGTAGTCTGTTTTGTTTTATTATTTATATATATATTTTTTACAGTTACATTTTTTTTTTTATTACAATACAACTTTTTTTTTTTTTTACAATTATTTTAGGAGCCACGTTGGCAGGCTGTGGTAAAATATGAGGGGTCTAAACAGACCCCTAATGTTTAACTTTTGACTAGGGCAGCATGAAGAATCTGCGACCTTTTTGAGATTCGGCACTGCGTCGCCTTATCTGACAATTGCGCGGTCGTGCAACGTGGCTCCCAAACAAAATTGGCGTCCCTTTTTCCCACAAATAGAGCTTTCTTTTGGTGGTATTTGATCACCTCTGCGGTTTTTATTTTTTGCGCTATTAAACAAAAATAGAGCGACATTTAAAAAAAAAAATAATAATTTTACTTTTTGCTATAATAAATATCCCCAACAAAGATATAAAAAAAACTTCGATTTTTTTTGTGAATGCGACATCATGGCGGACACATCGGACAATTTTGACACATTTTTGGGACCATTGTAATTTTCATAGCAAATAAATGCAATAAAAATGCATTGTTTACTGTGAAAATGACAATTGCAGTTTGGGAGTTAACCACTAGGGGGCGCTGAAGGGGTTAAGTGTGACCTCATATGTGTTTCTAACTGTAGGGGGCGGGGCTGGACGTGTTTACACACACCTTTCCCAGTTCTTCAGCTCCTGTGACCAATCGCGGAACACCGGCGGTGATCGGGTCCGCGGGTCCCGCGGCCACGGAGCTTCGGACCGGGGCGCGCGACTCACGGCTGGGCTTAAAGCGGGAGTTCACCCAAAAATCAACTTTCTGCAGTTAGATCCAGCATACTGCTGACATCTGCAGTATGCTGGTCTTTTTATTTTTATTTTGGTACTTATTGTTTTAGCAGTATTTGTTCTATGGCTCCGAGCAGGGATTACTTCCTGGTATAGGCGGTCCCGAAGACAAGCAAGTTGATTAACAGCCTTCGATAGCGCGTCACGGCTTCCGAAAATCCACACGAGTGACACTCGGCAATTTACGGCACCTGCTCAGTCAGCTCTACACGGCAGGCGCAGGCGCCGTAAACAGCCAAGTGTCACCTCGGCTGTTTTCGGAAGGCGTGACGCGCTATCGAAGGGCGTCAATCAACTTGCTTGCCTTCGGGAACGCCCATTCCCCGCTCGGAGCCATAGAACAAATACTGCTAAAACGATAAGTACCAAAATATAAAAAAAAAGACCAGCATACTGCAGATGTCAGCAGTATGCTGGATCTAACTGCAGAAAGTTGATTTTTAGGTGAACTCCCGCTTTAATGAAACACGTACAGGTACGTGATTGTGCTCAGCCGTGCCATTCTGCCAACGTATATCGCGTTAGGCGGTCCTTAAGTGGTTAAATTGTTGCCTATAATTTTAGCATCTGCAGAACAAACCCTCCGGGTTCACATTATTGCGGTGCAGGAACCAGCGTAAAACCAGTGCCAGTTCCCGCATCACTTCTTCCTCGCAGGCAGTTCACACTGCCCTCTGTGAGCCTGCTGTGGGTGTCAATACAAAGTTAATGACTCCATCAGATCAGTTCACATATCACAGCACAAACTGTGAATTCAGACAGGAATAGGATCGCTAACACCCATGTGATCCAATTCCAGTGCAGGAAAAAAAAAAGGTTCCTCCACCTTTATCATGCAAATCCAATAAGGCCCCGTACACACGACCGGATCGATCCTCTGGGATTGATCCGCGGATCAGTTCCAGCAGATAGATCCGGTCGTGTGTACGGCCTAGCGGACATTTTCAGGCGGATAAAAATCCAGCCGACGGATTTTCAGTGGATAAAAATCCACTGGAATCCTGTCCGCCGGACTTATCTGGTCGTCTGTACAGACTCACCGGATAAGTCCATCTGATCCCATCCCTCGCATGCGTCGTAATGATTCGACGCATGCGTGAAAGTATTTACATTCCAGGGTCGCGCACGCCGCCGCGTCATCGTCGCGGCAACGGCGCGGCCACGTCACCGCGGATGTATTCCGCGGGGATTTTGATCTGATGGTGTGTACAGCCATCAGATCAAAATCCGCCAGAGGATTCATCCACTGGAAACGGTCCGGCGGACCGTTTCCAGCGGAAATCCTCTCGTGTGTACAAGGTCTAAGAGTTCAGCCATACAATCTGTATGGCTGAAATTGCATTGCACAGACATCGCATGTGATCTGCACAGCAATGCGGCCCGAATCACATGGGATGGGCTAAATGTAACATTTTCTGCACAGCTGTTATGGTACAAACTCAAATATTTTTCATCTAGAAAATAATGCAAACGTTTCCATTGTAGTTGTTTGACACATTTTTATTAATCAATGTTTTAAATGTTTCCATTCAAGCCAAAGAAAGACACACCACACATACATGTACAAGATTTTTTGTTTATTATAGAAAAAAATGTTAATGCAGTTAAATTTTTTTTTATTTTTTTACACTTCTAAATTCCATAAAACAAGTCCAGAGGAATTAGGATGCTGAAAGCATGCAGTCTGCATTTGCTTTGTTAAATGTTCCTTTTTTTCACAAAAATAACACCAATGTTTTTTTTTATCTCTGTAAGCCACTAAAGCAAGGGAGAGCAGAGCATGCAACACTGTACGTCTTTGCATAGTCATTTTTTTTTTACCCAGCATGCCTTGTCAAATGCTACACATATCCATAGATAAAAGTAGAAAGGGTTAGTCAGCAAAACAATAAGAAAAAAAAAAAAAAAAGAAAAAAAATATACAAATTTTTTGACTGTTTTGGTTACGTAAAGGCAAAATTCATTTCCCACAGTCTAGCTTCAAATGGTCAGCTTTGGGTAAACATGTTTTACAACAAAGGTGTAAATACTTCAAACGTGTATTTGCTTTATACGTTACTTGCTACCACTTCAAGAATTATTTAAGATTATTTAGAGAATGTCAGTATTATAATTGCTCAGCCATTCTTGAAATTCCTTTATCATAAACTCTTTTTAAAATACACATAAACCACTGTTCAAACACAATCTACATATGTGCTCTTACTAAAGTGTTCCCATCCCCAACACACAGTAAAGAAAGCCATTTTGGAAGTAAGACCACAGTTCTATATAGTGCAACTTTTTTGAGGAGCTAGTGATATCAGTGAGACTTGACATACAAATAAAAAATGTATATTTTTATCTAAAAGTATTTATTTTATTGCTACCTTACACGTGTAACCTTTTTTAAAATTAGTATTTGATTCAAATTAGGATTAAAATTTCCTTTTTTTTTTTTTGTAGTTTGCACTTGTAGTGCAAAGTGGATTTGCCTTTCGTAAAAAAAAAAAAAAAAAAAAGGAAATTTTAATCCTAATTTGAAATTTCCTTTGTCTTCCATTAAAATTTGAGTTTATGTCAATTTGGGGAACAGTTTGTTTGGAAATGCGTGCACTATGGTTACAAATTTCCAAGCCTGTTAAATTGCTTACTTTTTCAATCTAAAAAAAATTAAATAAAAAGAAGCTGACAAAATGGTCCATTTATTCGCAGCTTCGATTAGAAAATTGTTTTTTTTTAAAACTGGTTATTGAAAATTTGTACTGAAATGTGTTTGGTAGGTATGATGGGGGAGAGATTTCATGTCAAAAGTACGGATTTCATCAAAATGAAGACTCTGCATTTAAGTCGTTGAACTGCTTAGGTGAAATTTGCTTGAAAAGACAAAAAAAAAAAAAATGTATTCCTCTACGCTTTTCCTTTATTATTTAAAGCAGGGGTGTCCAACTTGTGGCTCGTGGAACCACATGCAGCCAAAGATGACTATGAATGCGGCCCAATACAAAATCATAAAAACGTACTTGAAATTTTAGATTTTTATTTTTTTTTTGTAAAAATACATTTACACGTGGCTGAAGAAAAAAATGAGTGTCTCTTTACTGGACTTATACAGGTTTTATCTTCCCAAAGAAAAATCTCCCACTCTTCACAATTACGCCTTATTTATGTCATCAGTTTTTGGCGGCACCTAGATTTGTGAGCAACTATTTTCAAGGATGAAGCACATGAAAAAAGGCAAAATTAGAACCAAAATATCTGATGAGCACCTTGAGAATTGCTACTACATCCATCAAACCAGATATTGATGCGTTAGACCCGGTTAGACAAGTCGCGTCCCATTCTAGTGAATAGAACCGTTCTAATAGGAGCGACGCAAGTCGCTCCGACTTAGAAAAAGGTTCTTGTACGACTTCGGGGGCGACTCGGGGCGATTTGCATTGACTTCTATACAGAAGTCATTTTGCAAGTCGCCTTGGAAGTCGTCTTCAGGTCGCCTGGCCGAGTCGCCCCCGAAGTCGTGCCGCCCCTGTGTGAACCGGCTCTTAGTTTATCAAAAACAGTGTCATATATCACACTCGTTTTATGTTGTCCTCTTTTACATTTATACAAAAGAAAAATATTACAAAAAAAATAAAGTTTTATTACTCAGATAGGAACATTAAATCAGGGATCATTAATTTGTGATCTTCTTTACTTTTCAGCTCATCTATCCTTAGACAATTCCTCTTCTTCCAATGTGGCCCAGGAAGGTCAACAAGTTAGACACTCCTGATTTAGAGTTTGTTTTGGCTCTATTTAGGTTAGTATATTTTATTTTATTTAGGCAAAAAAAAGCAAATTTTTTTAAGTTAGTTTCGTTTTTATTAAACTTGGTGTTCTTCGTATTTGTGTTATTTTCCTTTTTTGTGTGTATTTGATCAGTATTTGTAAACTGTCGCCATATTTATGCAATTAATGGCAAAATGTAATGGAAAAAAAGGCAACATTTCTTAGGTTAGTTTTGTTTTTATTTAATTTAGTGCTGGTTCACACTACCGCGACTTGGCATCCGACTTGTGTCGCCCGACATGAGAAATTCAATTGAAGTGAATGAGAGCCGTCCTAATGTACACACTACTGAAGTCGCTCCGACTTCATAAAAGGTTCCTGTACTACTTCAAGGCGACTTGTACCCATAGATTTCAATGGAAGTTGCCTCCAAAGTCGGATCACCATCTTAACTGAAGCAACTTTACAGGAAAATAAAAGTTTACTCAGGTACCAGTAGTCACAGGAGTTCAATGATGTCACTAGTCCAGTGAGCTAATTCTGACTTATTACACAGAGTAGGACAGAGAGCAGTAAGGAGGACATGTTGTGCTGAGACCCAAAGCAACCAGTCAGATTTTAGTTTACTGTATTCAGATCAATAAAATATTAATTATGATTGCTAGAGGTAAATTTGCACATCATTTTTGACCTCATTAAATATATTTAATGCACATTCTGAGGAATTTAAACCTTCAAAATGACTTATTTGCCACAAAATGGAGGCTTTTTATGTGTGAAGGTGACCAGTCCCCTATATTACAACCTTAATTTATTTTTTTTTACATCAAACTGCAATCCATATGCATGTTTTTTTTTGTATATGAAAAACTAAATGTTAGGTTTCTGAAGCGAAAAATGAAATGTACGCATCTATAAAATTAAAATTCACAAACTGCCATTAACTGTCACAAATGACCATTGCATGAAACGCTTAATGAAGACGTCTTTAACCGGCTCTAACATTTTACAGATTTGCTTTTTCAACTATTTTTCATTAATAAAAACACAGCTGCCATACCGGACAATCATAATATTTGATTTTGTAAACTAATCACCTTGTGCTAATTAATACAAATGTGCTTTATTCATTCTCTTTCAAATATTTCCTAGATTTGGCAAAATATATATATACTGTATATATTTATATATATTTATATTCTAGCTCTATACATTACATTATTTGGTCTATTCACCAGAAAAACAATTCAGGTTTACATGTGCCCAAAAGATACTATTGCATGTGGTAAGTGCACAGTTAGAGATGGAGTCAGAAGTCAGCCAATCAGCTGTGTGAATGGTAGGCACCGCGGGCGGAGAAGAATGTAAACTGTAATTCATGGAAAGCAACAATGGAGCCTTCTTGTTGAGGGACTACAGCTAAACCGGAGCATGCCAAGACTTGTAGTTTATAATTTACTGGAGGGCCGGATGATGCCCACTGCTTTAAATAATGTACAGAACACCACATTAACCTTCAGCAAAATGCATCCTTTCTGAAATACTTACACCTACCAGCCATGCATAGGTAGCATAGCATTCTTGTGTGCGAAGGTGCATTAAAGGGAACCTGTGATTTGCCCATTTGGGGCCAGGCAACAGGATGTATTTAATGCCCCCCCTCCCTAGCACCTCACCTTCTCCTCCTCCAAAAGCTCTGTCCATCCATCAGGGGGCGAAGAAAATTCCTGGCACTACTGGGCAAGGAGGAGCATGTGACTCACTACCTTTACCATCATGTTGAACAACTCAAGCTTTGTGATTGGCTAATTGCTGTCACATGGGCGTAGGGACACAGCCATTAGTCCTGTGTAAGCTCTATATACAGTGACTCAATGATAACACAGGGTTGTCCATTGATCAGATCGGCAGGGGGAGGAAGAAAAGATAAATATGCGCTGCTGGGGAGTAGGCCATTAAAATTAAAGCAGGTGCAATGAAAGTGAGATTTAAGCTCTAGTCAGCTTAAAAAAATTGAACAACACCCCCCCCACACACACACACACACACACACACAAATATGCAGGCCAAGTTCCTAATTTTGACTAGTTGTAGTGTCATAGGAAGTATGCTTACCTTACACCTCGGTCAAACAATAGCTGGTTATCCACTCTTCTTAGCTCCCGGAAAGTGGACGGCATCATGGCGTAAATGCAGGACCAGTAGTGGCTGCTGGTCTTGTTTGTATATGAAGACTGGGGTGAGATGTGAGAAGAAGTGACCAGAGAACAAGTGTGGCTTTGTGGGACCAGTCATCACAACTCACTGCAATTGGCAAAACTGGAGAGTGCAAACTTTGGTCCAGCTGTGCGTGGTAGCCAGTCAGCTTCTAACTTTAGCTTGTTCAATTAAGCTTTGAAAAAGAAACCCGGAAGCTGATTGGTTACTATGCAGAGCTGCACCAGATTTTGCACTCTCCAGTTTTAGTAAACCCCAATGTGTTTTAAGGGACAAACACATTCCCCCTTAGAAATGTTGATGGTGCGTAAATGGACTCAGGTATCAAACAAATCTGTGATTTAAGGTTTGGAACCCTTTCAAGAGGGCAAGTTATGCACTAAAAAAAATATATATGCATATATCTGAGGGGACAGACAAATTTCATTTTTTTGGCCAACTTAAAGGGTCACTAAAGGAAACATTTTTTTTGCTGAAATGACTGTTTACAGGGTATAGAGACATAATAGTTAACTGATTCCTTTTAAAAATGATTAAAAATAGATAAAAAACAATCATATAATGTGCCTGCAGTTTAGTTTTGTTTTTGCTGTTGTTTCCTGGTTCTCTGATGTACAGAGCCAGAGAGCCAATAGATGGCAGTGAAGGTTTTGCAAAACGAAACTGGATTGGTGCTGAGGGGTTTTAATCACACCTCCTTGATTAGTCACCACAGTGAGAAATCTCCCAGTACTGTGGTGATCAGAAAACAGACAACCAGGAAGTGTCCAGAACAGAGAGGAATTACAGCAACATCAAAGCAAAAACGAACAATGAGGACATGAAACCAGGACTGCAGTAAGCTAAAAAAAAAATTCCTTTAGTGACCCTTTAAGTTAGGCTTTAATAGTAAAAGCATGAAACCCCATGAATTAAAAGAGAAGCATGGGAATGATTTTTAAAAAATTATACTCACCTAAAGTTCCTCACCGCCAATCAGGAGGTAGGTCTGTAAACTTGTTTACCGACTGGCCAAAGCGTCAGGCGATCCTATTGGATGCCTAGCGCTTTGGCAAAAGACACACAGTAGAGGAAGCTGGAGGAGCGGACACCGTTGCCTCTGCTGCCGCTGCCCGCACCCCAGGGGACTGGGGAGGGGTGCGGGCAGCCAGGTAAGTGCAGGGCCGGGCGAGGGGGGATTGCTGTGCCACACCCACCGGCGGGGGGGGGGGGTGATGCTTGCTGCTCCCCACCAAAGAAGAACCCACCAGCCGCCACTGCTTTGTACACTTTTTGTTTTGATAGGAAGTATTTAGAAGATTGAAGTCTCAAAAGAAAAAAATGAAGGCTCAAAAAAAAAAAAAAAAAAAATGAAGGCTCAATTGGGCTTTAGCAATTAGATGTGGGAGACCCAGTAGTGGTTTTGTGCAATTAGCTGTGAGATAATGCCCCATTGAAAGCAATAGAAGACTGACAGCCCCTGCAGCTATTTGTGGCCACTCACATGTTCATGGAATGAACATCTGCAATTGATCACCTGTCTGCATCCAGGGCTAATAGTTCACATGTAATTGCTGCTTGAGCGATTACACATGAGTCCCCGTGAGTAGCTGTGGGAGCCGTCAGCCTCAAATTCTTTTCAATAGGGCTTCCACCTACAGTTAATTGCCAGAAACCCTTGCTGGGTCTTCCAAATCTTATCATGTGTGTGAATGGGGTCTTAGGGCTCGTTTGCACCATGTCTGTTGAACTGCGTTGATCTGCAAAGATCAATTGTTTTCTATGTGTTCAGTTTGCACCATAATGCAGTCTTAAGGTGAGCTGCATGTCTGCATTTTTACGCAACAGAACGCAGCACTGTGTGCCACAATGGTGCAACAGAGTTAAATAAAAATTTATTTTGGAATATTTCAATAAAGTTAAAAAAATAAGGAATAAAATGTAAACAGAGCACACTAGTTCATTAACGGTATACATTCGTAGATGCTGAACGAGCCCTTAAGCATGTTGCCAAGTACATTGGTTACGAGGTCAGCAGTAAAATATAAATAAAATAAATAATAAATAAATAAAAATCACATAATCTGCTCATCATAGAGAATACTGCTTATACTTTTCTACCTATAAACATCTGAAACTATTGTCACATTTGTGCGTAGTGCAGTATACAGCAGCAGTTATCAATCAGATTTAAAGTGAACCTGTCTTTAAGAGAAATATGCACTTGCTGACTTGATTTGGAAAATGCGAGCTGGTCTGTTTTTATGCCGATCCAATCACTTCAATACATTATAAGTCACTGACCAGGAACAATTTTGCAACAATTAAAGCCATTAAATGCACATGCCAGTCAGGCAATTATCATTTTCTGATGAAACAATCATATATGACATCTCTCTATATTTCTGTCAACACAGGTTCCCTTTAATTTTCCAAGACATTTCTGTAAAATGTGATTGTTGACTGGTGGCTATAGGTTGTTACAATTTGCCAACTGCCCTTTGCACCAAAAGTACAAAAGGGTAGTATTGTGTAGATACCCAAAACTATGAATCGCCCTTATTGAGTCTTGCGATACTATGTCAGAGAAGTGAATTCATATTGGATCTCATTGGATCTATGGTAGTGCATGACCCCCCTGGAATCAGCTCCAGGATAATATTCAGTTTAGCCAGGCATTTAAAATGGCACATACCCCAAAATGCAGAAATGGTTAAAGAGTAACTCCACTTTTGTTGAGAAAAAAAAACATTCCCCTCTGTGTGTAGAACGTGAGACCCACAGGCTGCTTGAGGCCAAGTGGCATCAATAAACATAGGTCAGGGGGAAGAGGGTTGGGACTTTCACGGCACTGATAGGAGACCGGGTTGGTATAAAAAACAATATTTATTTACATAAAACAGATTACAGTATAAAAACATTTAGGGACAGACCCCACAGATCAAATTGGATAATACAACCAACTGTATCTAATAGGTGGAGCCAATGACCTCGAACGGTTTCTTGGCTGAACCACTTCTTCAGGAGGGTCTAAAAGATATTTGTAAAAAACAACAGTACACTTTTCTGAGGGAGTTTTTTACTCCCTCAGAAAAGTGTACTGTTGTTTTTTCTAATGATGCTGTATATACATATATTTTCTTTGCTTGTTGTTTATTATATTTTACAAATATCTTTTAGACCCTCCTGAAGAAGCGGTTCAGCCGCGAAAACCGGTCAAGGTCATTGGCTCCACCTATTAGACACAGTTGGTTGTATTATCCAATTTGATCTGTGGGGTCTGTCCCTAAATGTTTTTATACTGTAATCTGTTTTATGTAAATAAATATTGTTTTTTATACCAATCTGGTCTCCTATCAGTGCCGTGAAAGTCCCAAACCTCTTCCCCCTGACCTATGTTTATTGATGACACTTGGCCTCAAGCAGCCTATGGCACTTTATCAATTGGGTCTCACTTTCTACATACCAAACGGGATGCTGGCACATTTAAATTGTTTGTACAATTAGCCTAATAGAGGCAATACTCTCCCTTTTCGATTCCCCTCTGTGTGATCTCTGTACATTGCAGGGATTTAACCAAACCTTGATGCAAACTCCTACCTTTTGTTATTCTGAAGCAATCCCTGTGTGTTCCTCTGTGCCCCTGTGTTTAGTGAGCCTAATGGGAGTGGTTTCATAATTATTAGTCAGCTGCAGCAGCTGCAAGGCTCTAATGAGGAAAGCTGCTGGGCCTGCATCCCTTTATCTCACAAAAAATGACATCTTTGTTGCAGGGGATGCCTGAAATCTGACTTGTATCTTTGTGCAGACTTCTGGGAAAATCAGTGAGCCAACCACACAGGCAGGAATTATGTTTCTGGGGGGCCTTCTGCATACATTCTGTGTACAGAACACCTCCAAGTAGCCATTTTGCATTTAATTTTCAGAAAACTACAGCAGTTGCAGATTGGAGAGGAAAGTTTTTCTTTTTAAATACAATAAATTACAATATGATTTGTGTTGCAATTGTATACGCAATATTTTTTCTTCATTTGCTATTTTTTTCCCATGAAAGTGGAGTTACCCTTTAAACGTCTGTTTGAAAAGTTCCGGTCTCCTAATTCAATTCTGTAAATAAAGGCCTCTTAGTAGTGGACACCGGATATGCCATGGGGTTGATTTACTAAAGGAAAATAAACTGTGCAGTTTGCAAAGTACAGTTGCTCCAGAGCTTAGTAAATGAGGTAAAGCTACACTTTGAAAACAATACCCAATCACGTACAAGGACAAAAAAAAAATGCATTTTTGCTTGCACCTGATTTGATGATGGAAGTCAGCAGAGCTTCTGCTCATTTACTAAGCTCTGGGGCAAGTGCACTTGTAGATTCTATGGGCCAGATCCACAGACAAAGTACGCCGGCATATCTACTGATACGCCGGCGTACTTTCAAATTTCCCGCGTTGTATCTTTAGTTTGAATCCTCAAACCAAGATACGACGGCATCTGGGTAAGATTCGACAGGCGTACGGCTTTGTACGCCTTCGGATCTTAGATGCAATACTTCGGCGCCCGCTGGGTGGAGTTCGCGTCGTTTTCCGCGTCGGGTATGCAAATTAGCGATTTACGACAATCCACGAACATAGGCGCGGCCGTCGCATTTTCTAACGTCGTCTGTAGTCTGCTTTTTCCGGCGTATAGTTAAAGCTGGTATTTTGCGTTGTATAGATAGACTTGCCATGTTAAGTATGGCCGTCATTCCCGCGTCGAAATTTGATTTTTTTTTATTTTTTGCGTAAGTCGTCCGTGAATAGGGATGGACGTAACTCACGTCTAAGTTAAAAAAATGACGTCCTAGCGACGTCATTTAGCGTAATGCACGGCGGGAAATTTCGGGATGACGCATGCGCAGTTCATTCGGCACAGGGACGCGCTTCATTTAAATGAAACCCGCCCCCAACCCGCCCAATTTGAAATCCGCCACCAGAAATACACTACGCCGCCGTGAGGATTTGAATATACGCCAGGTAAGGTACGGCGGCGTAGTGCATCTCTGATACGCTGCGCCGATCATAATGTATGTGGATCTGGCCCTATGTGCCTTTGGTAATATATATATGTCCAACAGCCCATAGAAGCCAAGACGTCTATAGGCCTTTCTCTATTGCTATATGTAACAACTGCTGTCAAAACCACAATACAGGCAATCCAACACAGCACAGTGCTAATGGTTACTGCACTTTGAACAGCGAGTTTAGCCATACTGAATAAGCCAACTCTAAAGCAAGCCTTTAGGGCCCATTTAAAGTGGTTGTAAACCCATTTTTAGAACGTTATGCTACAGGTAAGCCTATATTAAGGCTTACCTGTAGCTACCAAGGATATCTAAGGTGTCTGCATGTGCCGAAGTGATCAGCACATGCGCACTGAAGCAATAGCACGTTGTTAGATGTGCCATTACCGGCGGCTCCCACGTGCATGCATGGGAGTAAAGTCATTGTGTCTCCGGCCAATAACAGCGCTGGAGCCGTGATACCCGGAAGTAGGCTCTGGGAGAGATGTCCGCGGCCAGAGGGGGGCCGAGGACGGCTGCGGAGGCTTTGATCTAAGGTAAGTAATACATAATGAGCTAGTATGCTATGCATACTAGCTTGTTATGCCTTTGTCTTGCAATGTCTTTTTTTTTTTTTTTTTTTACGGTTTACAACCACTTTAAAACTTGTGCATGCATTTTCCACCACAGTCCTATTATTTTTCTATGGGCCCTCAACATGCATACAAAGACCTAAGGAATGCCCCAGAATATTTTTTTCCAGTGCACCTCAAGGCAATCTTTTACTGCATGCGTTGGTGTGCACTGAGAGTCAGGTGCTTTTATCTTAAATGTCTATACACACTGGGGTGCCATAAAAGTGAATGAACACACATCCTATAGCGCATTAACCACATGCTGTGTACTACCTATGTTTATGGGCATTAAAACACACAACAATGTTGCTACTTCCTAGGAAATTTACAGTCTGCTTTCTACCAAACATCTGGCTGCCGAGTATTATACAGTATAGGCCCTAGGTGTAATTTAATGTGGAGCTCCTGTCCTTCAAGCCAGCTGGGGTTGGCATTTGCTGAGAAACACAACTAAAGTTAATTATTCGGGATCCCTGAATACCTGGCTAATTATAGCCTTGGTGCTTTCCTGATATTTTGATTCTTCCAGATGATAAAATACATAATCAGTGAAAAATATTTTTTTTTGCACTTAGGAATAGTAAACATACATTTTCTGAATCAGCAAATACGGGTTGTTTCACTGTCTTGGTTCTTCGAGCCCTAAATTGAGGCTGAGTTGTCCATAGCGGCCAGTATCCTTTAAATTGGTGGTCTCCAATCCATGTCACCGGAGACTCATGGCTCTCAGCTTCCTGTGATGTTAAATGTGGAGACCTTCTACCATTTCTATCTAGATACAAAATAAACCAGGAGTATAACGTCAAACCAAAGTCTTCTAAAGCCTCATACACACGATCGGACTTCCATCTGACTTTTCCATGGATTTTGCTCCGAATGGGCTTTGGCCGTGAACTTGATATGCATACACATGGCAGGAATTTTTCAGCCAACTTTCACCAAATCACATGGTTTTTCAGCTCTTTACCGCCACCCTTTTGGCAACTTCTTCTATTGTTGTCTGATCTTTAGCATTGGTTCTGAGCATGCATGTTTGTACTTTGGACTTAAGTCCGATAGACTTGTGTACACAAGATCGGATTAGCCAACGTAGGACATTTGGTGCTGGAAAGTTTGTCTGTTTTCACAGCGAACATATGTCCGATGAAAAAGTGAAAACATTTGTCCGATGGAGCATACACACGGTTGGATTGTCCAATCAAACAGGTCCGTCGGACATTTGTTGTCAAAAAGTCAGATCGTGTGTATGGGCCTGTACATGATATGTCACCAAGACATTCACCATTATTGTTATAAAAGGCTTTTCTGGGGGCTTCAGTCCACCCAATTTTGGAAAGCTGCACGAAAGCTGAACTACTCTCCTTCTTCTTTTATCTCTTAAAAAACATTTCGGCAGCTGTGTTCACAACCCTTTTAATGCAGCCTTTGTATGCTAGAAGAATTAGGGAGGATTCGGCAGGACTGAGATTCCACACAAAGAAGGTACCAAGACAGAAAATCTAGCTCAGAATGTGGCTGTTGGAATCTCTAATGCCCTGTACACATGACCGGTTTTCCCATCGGGATAAACTCAGACGGTTTTTCCGACAGAGTTCCGACGGAATTCCGCTCAAGCTGTCTTTCATAAGCCTCGTACACACGACCGAGGAACTCGACGGGCGAAACACACCGTTTTCCTCGTCGAGTTCCTTGTTAGGCTGTTGAGGAACTCGACAAGTCAATTTTCTCCATTCCCGTCAAGGAAATAGAGAACATGCTCTCTTTTTGGCTCGTCGAGATTGACAGTTTCCTCAACGAAAATGTACACACGACCGGTTTCCTCGGCAAAAAAATATTTCCCAGCAAGTTTCTTGCTGGTTTTTGCCGAGAAACTCGGTCGTGTGTACGAGGCCATACACATAGTCACACCAAATTCCGACCGTCAAGAAAGCAGTGATGTAAAACACGATGATAAGATGAAGTTCAATGCTTCAGAGAATGCGTCAAATTGATTTTGAGCATGCATGATTTTTAGTCCGTTGGAATTGCATCATGACGAACAGAAATTCAGCTAAAAAAAAATTCATCTAAAAAATTGAGAACCGAAATTTCAGACGGAAAAAGTCCGATGGGGCATACACACAGACGGAATATCCGATGAAAAGCTTCCGTCTGACTTTTTTCATCGGAAATTCTGCTCGTGTGTACAAGGCATGAGAGATACAAGAAGCCAGTGCATGACTCAACAGTTCAATGTTCACCCTAACTTTAAAAAAAAAACAGTTTTGATTGAAAGTCACCTGTAATCTGTAAAGCAGTGCAAAGAGGCGTGGCAACCAATCAGATTTCAGCTTATTGTCATAGTAATGACTGATTTATTCTTACTGGCTACTTTGAGTTATTGCACTAGCTAACTTTACCAATGTCTACTCCAAAGCTACAGAGGTATGAGCCCTCATCGAAACACACAAACATTTGTCATGATGTTATATTTTTCTACCCTTCAATTATCTTGAAAATTTCAATAAAAATTATTGAAAGAGAAACACACAAACATCCAACATCTGAGCATTTGTGTAACAAATTTTGTAAAATTTTAAATGACATCCTCTTCTATGTGTAAAAGTTGTTTTGTTATTTTTCCAGATTGTGACACCATCTTTCTAGCATAGAATTATGAAATCTGCATTTATACTCTATAGTAAAAATAAATGTATAGTTTTTTTGTTTTTTTTTGTATTAAACAATTAAACATCCTCTTTTCTATACCCCCCACCCATATTCCTGTCCAGGTTATTATTTTAAAGTGAATGCAACATGCTCAAGTAGACTTTCCAGTCAATTTACCCAAATTCCAACAGGAATTGGCTTATATATTGGTTCCAACTGGAACTGTTCATTTGGAATTTCCCGGTGTAGGAAATTGTACCTATACGTGCCTTGACCTGTAGCCTAAAGCACAAGTTCCCCATTCAGATTATCAAGAAATCAAGGCAGTTTGAGCTTATGGAGTGTCCTGACATGGATACGGTTAGGCTGCATTGGTACCTAATGATAACTTGTCACTGTGGCAGTATCTAGCTAGTGCAGGTCTACCTGCAACTCCAGACATACTTTGTTGAAGCCTATAGGAACCATTAAAAGCAGGGATATTGTGAATGGACTACTCTGAAAAAGGTAAATTGTGATGTCAATTGGCGGATGGGACACTGTGATATTGTTAACCAAGATCTGGCCTCTTGATTCTCTAGCTATGACTAAACACTAGTATAGTATGAAACGTGTCAGCTTGACCGGTGTGCTGTGTTGGATTTTACAATAAAGGCAATTTTATTCGGAGTGCGGCTGTCCAGAAGACTCTCCAGAAGAATCTCCCTGTTGAATCTCCCTGTTGATTCTCTAGGAATTGGAAACATCACTGTGGCATCACCATTCCCCAGTGCAGTGACAGTTTTGACTGCTTTTAACCAATTGCCGACTACCTCGCATAGATATATGTCGGCAGAATGGCACGGGCAGGCAAAGCAACGTACAGGTATCTCCGCCGGTGTCCCACGATCGTGTCACGGAGAGGCAGAATGGGGGGATGCCTTTGTAAACAAGGCATTTCCCTGTTCTGCCTAGTGACAGGACACTGATCTACTGATCCCTGTAATCGAGAGCAGTGATCAATGTCGTGTCACTCGTAGCCCAGCCCCCTCACAGTTAGAATTACTCCCTAGGACACACTGAACCCCTTCCTAGCCCCCTAGTGGTTTACTCCTTTCTCTGCCAGTGTCATTTACACAGTAACCAGTGCATTTTTATAGCACTGATCGCTGTATAATTGACAATGGTCCCAAATAGCGTCAAAAGTGTCCGATGAGTCCGCTGATCGCCGCCATTACTAGTAAAGCATAAATAAAAATGCCATAAAACTATGCCCTATTTTGTAGACGCTATAACTTTTTCACAAACCAATAAATATACGCTTATTTCTATTTTTTTACCAAAAATATGTAGAAGAATACATACCGGCCTAAACTGAGGACATTTTTTTTTTATGTATATATTTTTGGGGGATATTTAAAAAATATTGCTTTTTTTTCAAAATTGTCGTTCTTTTTTTGTGTATAGTGCAAAAAATAAAAAACGCAGAGGTGATCAAATACCACCAAAAGAAAGCTCTATTTATGGGGAAAAAAGGACGTCAATTTTGTTTGGACAACGCCACGCAATTGTCAGTTAAAGCGAAGCAATGCCAAACCGAAAAAAAATGCCTGGTCATTCAGCAGTCAATTCTTCCAGGGCTGAAGTGCTTAAATTAAATAAGGCTTTGCCATTTTCAGGCCTGTATTTATCCTATGGCAACTGAGACTGCAACCAAGTATAGTAAGATTTAGGGCCTAGGTTAACAGGCTTTGGGCTTGTATCAATGACATCAGTTTGACACTAGTTTCGGAGATTATTTAGAATTCATTGACAGGTGCACTGGATCTGCAGTTAACCTCCTTCTGACCTGTTTCTGCATTCACATAGACTTGTATTAAAATGAAAAACTGACTTGAAGTGAACAAAAAGACTGCCAACACAGGCCCCTAAGGAGCTAATGATAAATTGCCCCTTACGTCATCGATTTTCATATCTATTGTTAAGTGGGTCTACAGGGAGAACAATAGAAAACTAAGGTTTCGCTACAAATAGCCGCCTTTTATACACTATATGTATTATTTGAATTCTACAGAATGGTATGAACTACTCTGTAGTTACTTAGGTGGCACAGTAAAATTGCCCTACTGGGCACATAATGCAATTTATACTATTAGTAGGCCCTGTTTCTAGTCACGAGGGCATGCCTTCTTCTAGGCCGAGAGGGAACTTGTTAAATGTGGCTTTTAAGGTACACAACTGAATTTACACAAAGTGACCTAGTAATAAGGGCAAACCTGGAAAGTGGCCACCACATGGTAAACGGTTAGGACAGTCCGCTACGTTTTTAAAGTTGTCCGTAGGTCCTATATTTGTGATTTGGTCACTCTGAGGGACTTTCTTGTACTACAAGGCCGACTTTGTCTGCTCATGTGAGGAGACCCAACAAGCATCTAACTGCCCTGAGCTTTGAGAATTAAGGCAGAGAACTGTTGCCCTAGGTTACAAATGGATGTGTGCAATACACCATGTAAACACATACTGCTCTAATAGTAATGTCAAAGTAAAAGACCTGTGGATAGGGCACAATAAATCTCTACCTACACGTATATACTTCTATGAATATGGTATTTTGCCTGTGATACAGCATCAAGTGACACTCCTACAGCTGGCAAAATAAAGTGGTCTGTAATTTCTAGCTACTTCATGTTTCTGCAAGTCACATGACCTTTTTGTTGCCCGTCAGGCCTGCTAAACCTCAGCAAACAATGCAATTGTTTGATTGCTAGGTAGCAAATTGGTCAGCGACCAACTACATTTTGTCAAGTTCCAAATAAAAATAAAAAAAGAAGAAAAATTTTGTAAAGAAATAAAAAGGGAAGAAAAATCTCAAAGCCTGTGCCTGGAATCATGGCTATATCCTCCAGGAGAGCCGCGGTTCCGGTGAGGTTTATAAGTGTCCTGGTAGGAGTCAGAGTATTCTTCTTCCACAAGTGGGTAATGGTCGCGACTATGCTGGGAACTGGAAGACAAGCGGTTTCTGCTTTTCCGAGCTCTTTCGCTGTGGTAGTTTTCGTCCGAAGTCATTAAACTTCGTCTTTCGATTGGGGAATTTTCAGTTGAATGGTTCGTGTTTCTCATGCGCTGACTCTGCAATACCCCAAAGAACAAGCAAAGTGTTAGAATGCATTTCAAATTCCCAAGGACACACGGTAGCAGAATTTCTAGTTCAAACACCCCCCCCGATATGAGTTTTTCTGCAATTAATATCTGTGTTTACATATTTTGGTTGCAGTTATTTTACATTTAGTGCAATTTAGTTAAAGGGGTACTAAAGGTTTGATAAAAAAAAAAAAACAACAAACATGTCGTATTTACCTCCACTATGCAACTCGTTTGGCACTAAATGCATTAAGGTGAAAAAACGCAAAGCTTTACAACCCCTTTAAGGTCATGCTACACTAAAAAACTAAAAGAAATTACAAAACTCCAAAGCAAAATAAGCTACTGTCATACTTAAGAAAAAATAATCAATGCAAAGATCTTCATGTGATCCCTTAGTTCTTGGATGTAAAAGTCATTCACAACTATACTTCTGTCTTTGACAAAGGAGGCCACACCTCCGAAAAACACAGCGATGCACGTTTTCACCTAGTTGCCCGCTTCCTGGTGTTGCTGAGGTTCGTAACAGAGCGCAGTGCCAGCTGCTCCTGGGGTACCCTAGCTGTCCGTAAGGTTCACTAGATGCCATCTGCCATTAAATCTTACAGCGGCCATTGTGGAGGAACGGCTCTTATGATACATACCCCATCCTTTATGGTATAATATGAGTGCATCGAGTTCTGTCTACTTTTAGCAAAGTTTAATAAATGGGATTACTCTAGGGTGGCTTACACTCTTTTCTTTGTGTTATTTCATACATTGGCCGTGACTGGAAATCTGGCATTTCACAGTAGAACTGGTTTGTAGGAAAGTTGTTGTATGCTGCTGTAAGTTTCAGTATAAATATTGGGGGATTTGAACAATTTCAATTTTTATTTTGATTTAAAAATGATGTCTTGTACCATTTTATTAAACTGAAAGCTACTCCTGCTAATTACAGTAAGAAGATTGGGGAAGAATGCTGAAACGTACAGAGAGCACTGCATGATTTGGGATGAGGATGTGCCTACTCTTAGTACAAGAAAGACAGTCCTTGCAGATCAAATTCAGGGTGAAGAGCTCCTTAAAGGAGAAGTATAGCCAAAGCTTTTTTGGCTATACTTCTCCTATGGATCAAAAGAGTGCAGTTAGTTCTACACTCCTGTGAACTGTTTTCAGCCAACAGCTGGCTGAAGCCCGCTTGTCGGCTGATGTTACAGAGCTGGTCCTAGCTCTCAAAAGATCCCAACTATATGGTTGGGATCCACCCAGGACCAGCACCTTGCTCATCCTCTCAGTGAGCCCCTGAGAGCCTGAGCCAGACCCTCCCACCCCCACCACAGCCAAGCGCTCCAGTGATTCCTGGAGGGGCAGAGCAGAGAGCCAGAGACTGAGCCATATCTCTCTGCTCAGAGCGGAGGGGGAGAACTGAGCGATCAGCAGTGTCTGATCACTCAGTTCTCAATACAGAGCTGGCGGGGCAGATGCAGCATAGGTGAGTATACATTTTTATTTTTTTCAGAAACCCATACTTCTCTTGTAAAGGATACGTTCACTTTTAAAAAAAAAAAAAAAAGAAAGAAAGAAATACACATGTTTTTGTGGGTATAATTTTTTTTTTGGCATTTTTTCATTTTTTACTAGGAGCCTGGAAAGCCTGCAGACTTGTCAGTGTATCGGTCTGCTCGTACCTCATTCGGGCAAGCAGTTAAACACTGACAGGAAGAGATAATGAACTACCTAGAGCGCTCAACAGCACCCTGGTAGTTCATTGAGAACTACAAGGCAATTAGAACTACAAGCCTGTTGGTACTTGTAATTTCCCGTTCACAGAACTCTGTGAATGTATGGCATGGCCAGGCAGGTGGAGTGAAGATCCCTGGCTTGCTTTCACCAGTTCAGGGGGTTGGGGAAACACAGGAGTGGGAACATGTAACATGTTCCACCCTACAAATGCGTAACATGTTATGTTTCCATAGGTGAACTTATCCTTTAAGGCCAATCTAAGTGCTCATGGTTTGCACTGGGTCATTATGGTGACTGCAGTTATGTGGCAATATTCTTCTACATTTTTGTAATGGTACACGTTAAAGAAGAATTGTACACATAGTTACATTGGTCCAATGTAACTATGTATATACTATACCTTGCCCACGCCCCTGGAAGCTGGAAGTCACTGATGTAGACACCACTACTCTTGTGTTGAATGGCTGCCCTGCTGCATTCTGAACACAAGTCGGCCACTGGCCCTGGAGCTTCAGTATGAATGCTAAGCATTTTCTGATTGGATGAGGTGAAGAGCATGATGTCACCACCCCACCTCTCCACATCATCCAGAGAACACTTTGCAATCATCCAGAAAATGTAAAGCATTCTTTGAATGGTGCCTGTCCTCCTATATTCAGAATGCAGAAGGGCAGCAACTTGGGAGTGTCTACGTCAGTGATTTACAGCTTTCAGGGGCATCAATATGGTATATACATAGTATGGTATATACATAGTGTGTCAGGAAGTCAGGTAAATCTGTGGGTGTTGTCACAGACGGGACATACATTTCTGCCTTGTTTAGACAATACGCCAATTGTTATTAGGCGTCGGCTGCAAAAGTAGCCAGGAAAGGTCTAAGGGCGTTGGAAAACTTCAGCTGTTCAGAATATGGCAATTAAGGCCTCTATAAGTAATCCAGAGGATTACCACTGATTTGCTGCACCCTGAGGCTTTGTGAGTAGGGAGAGCAGTGTACTGAAAGTCTTCTGAGAAGGTGAGGAGAGGATTTATTTTTATGTGTGATAAAAATCAAAAGACTATGGGCCAGATTCACGTAGATCAGCGGATCTTTAGATCCGCGTGATCTATCTGATTTAAGATACACTGCCGCAAGTTTGAGAGGCAAGTGGGTAATTCACAAACCACTTACCTCCAAACTTGCGGCGGCGTATCGAAAATCCCCCGGCGGAATTCAAATTCCGCGGCTAGGGGGAGTGTACTATTTAAATCAGGCGCGTCCCCGCGTCGATTTAAATGAGCATGCGCAGGCCATGAATTTACCCGGCGTGCATTGCTCCCACTGACGTCACTAGGACGTCAGTGGTTTTGACGCTTACGTAAACGACGTCCATCCGTATTACAGAACGATTTACGCAAACAAAGTAAAAAAATTCAAAAGCGACGCAGGAACGACGGCTATACTTAACATTGGCTGCGCCTCATAGAGGCAGGGGTAAGTATACGCCGGGAAATCCGCTACGGAAACGTCGTAACAACACTGCGTCGGGTCCGCGTACGTTCGTGAATTCGCGTATCTCGCTGATTTACATATTAGTCAACGTAAATCAGCGGGAACGCCCCCGCGCCATTTTTAAATTACAAATAAGATTCGACGGTGTAACACAGTTACACCTGTCGGATCTTAGCCATATCTATGCGTAACTGATTCTATGAATCAGGCGCATAGATAAGACCAGTGTAAGTCAGAGATACGACGGCGTATCAGGAGATACACCGTCGTATCTCTTTGTGAATCTTGCCCTATGTTTTTTTCTGCTGTATGACCAGCAGTGTCTGCCCAGCACTAGGCTGTGCCAGACTCCATAGATAGGTTCCTGTGTGGTGAAGATAGACGCCCCAAGTGGCCAGGGTTTATTTTATGTTTGATTTTGTTTATGCTGTTTGTATGCTTGCACTTGTTTCCAGCAAGATGGAATAATAAACCAAAATCTTTGTTTTCAACCGTCTTCGACTGCCTGTCTGTATAAATTCAGTGTGTAGTGAACCCATCCAAGGGGTCACACACCCCGCTACCGAGCTAACCCCTTACAATAGTTACACAGATCCAAGCTGGATCAATGTAACCATGCATAAAATATCAATATCTGGAATTCTTCTTTAGAATTCAGCTGCTCCTTAAAAGTGGATACCCCTACCAACAGTCATAGCTGAACTCTGGGCACACAAACTTTCAGTTAAATAAATTGCTCAAAAGCAGCAAATATCATAGCTCCCAACTGTCCCTGATTTTAAAGGGACTGTCCCTGATTTGGAACCAAGTCCTTCTGTCACTCTTTCCTCCTCATGTGTCCCTCATTTTGGTCTGGTCTACAGAGTTGTGTATAAAATGCACTATTCATCTTTCAAAATGTGTTTTCCTGCAGTAAACCCTTCATTCAAATTTTTAATTGCTGCATTTGTAAATGTAAAAAGCCAGTATAAAGGAGTAGTAGTGGTAAAAAGCACCTGTGGGTTTAATTTCTTTTTGTATGCAATCCTCCTTTAAAGGGGTGTGGCAGAGTGTGTCTCCTATGCCTACATAATTTTTCTTATAGGTGTCCCTCATTCCCATCTCAAAAAGTTGAGAGGTATGTAATATAAACCCACTTTGTGTACACAAAATGGCTTTGTAAACCCAAGTATTACTTGTAAAACTAGCAGTGACATCATCACTGGACTGTACATAGTCTGTGCAGATAGCAGAGCTGTGGGAGAGGCCCAGAAGGCCCCATATACTATAGATTTACAGCTGCTCAGGAGCTCTGGGCTTCAGCAAAATGGCAGCCACCAGCAAGAAGAAACAGGAACAATGCTGGAGGCAATCACACACTATTTGTTAGCATAATTAACGCAATCTTTCCTTGCTAAAGATTATTATTTTTTATCAAGTAGTCATTTGTAAATTCCACTTTAACCTTGTTACCTGTATTGATGTAAGTGCAGTCGATCCTAGATTTCTTCCCAGAAGGGGTGTCATGGGAGTACTGCTCGTGGTATGGGTAGCTCGCCAGTATGCTTCTAAATACTCTGCTAAATGCTCACAGGCATCTTCTAGCTGATTCTCATCCAAGATCACGTCGAACATTTCCTATTAAACAAAGGAAATACAAAGGGTATTCATGACTTCCACTACAAACAAGTGCCATGACATAGACAAGAGGATGCGCTGATATCTTCCTGACGTCTGGGTTAAGCCCTGCCCAACTGCCGACTCTGTCCATTAAGAACACTGGGTACAGGCAAGTGGGTGGGGCTTACCCAAGAAGTCAGAGAAGTCAGGCACATGGAAAAAAAGATCTGCCTGCTCTTAGGAAGGACCTTTATTTTTTTTTACTATAAAAATGGTGCTCTAGTTCACTCTTCACAGAGCAAGCCAAGAATGGACATTTGGAAGAATCCAAATCTTCATTCCTGAGTTGTTATATCAAAGCAACCTCACCTTTAATGTATTGTGTGCAATTATTTGGTTATATTTTCTTCTTGTCAGAGCCAAATTGTCAGCCCCATGTCAGGCTGTAAGGTCTCCATAGGGGTTGACCTATCTTGAGTTCCTTCTGGATAACCAACGCTCTGTTTCGGCTGCTGGAGTTGTTGCCTGCACTCATTCTAAAGCCGGGTACCGACTACAGTTTGACTACAGTCAGCTCTGGTTGGAGCCGCTATTCTAACTAGGCGAGGTTAGTCCAGCGATCTCCACTGCTGAGCTGTTGTGTTCTGACAAAGGGATGCCCCCCGCTGCCAGAACACTCTGATCAGCGCTCTCTGTCATTGGCGCAGAGCACTGATTGGGAGCCGGTCGGCTGCTGGTTTTCCAGCATTCGTGTCTGACAGAAGCCGATCAAATGGCTGGCTTCTGCCGGACAGACCAACATACACATGGGCAGAATGTCCGATGGTTATTTTTGAACCGGCAATGTCTTCTGACATTCTGCCCGTGTGTATGGGGCCTTAACACTTCTGCTCTGACAGGGAGAGAATTAAAAGTAATAATATTTTTACTCTCTGAAAGATCAGGCTGCTTTATTAAAACAATTCATGAATGGGGATTTGAATGATTACAACTGGTGACTGATTCTCTTTAAAATGGTTGCAAACCTCAGACATGGAATATGGTATGAACAAAGCATATCTGTCTATACTGTGTACATGCCTCGATCCAAAGCACTGCATGCCATTTCTGTCTGCTGCTTTATTCCTCTGCTATCAGCATGAGTCACTTCTGATAGGGTTTGTCCCCCACCAAGAGAAAAAAATGTAATGGGGAGGGAGCTCTAGCATACAGCCTGTGACTGATATCCTCAGCTCTGCGTGTCCCTGTACTGTGAGGAGTGGGGTCTGTCCCTTTACTCCAATCAAGACTCAGAGCTCTGCTCACTTAGATCTGCACTGTTATGCCCTGTTCTCACGATCAGGCTTTAGCCCGACCAAACTCACATCGGAATTCCAACGGAATTCCATCGGAGGAAAAGAGAACATGTTCTCTATGTAATCTCCGATGGAATTCATCGGAATTTTTGATGGGGCATAGACACGGTCGGAATTTCCAATGGAAAAAGTCAGTCGGACTTTTTCTATCGGAAATTCCGATCGTGTGTACGAGGCCTTAGACATCAGATCTTTGCCCCTTGCTTTTCACAGCTGAGAAATGCTATGTAAATTCTGGACTTTGAACAACTGTAGAGGACAGACGACTGCAGAGAAACAGATACAACTTATGCAGGAGGATTATTTTCATCTCTGTGTATCACATCACTGGATATATGTAAGGGTTTACAACCATTTTAAGTATTTGAAGGGCATAAGATGTAAGCAGTAAAATAAAGGGCCATCTAGTCTTCTGTGCTTTAGCTGCATGAACCTTAAATGACACCTAAAAACACATGGAAGGTTCTGCGCCATTGTGCAGCACCATAGTAGTACAATTCATTCCAATGCATTTTTATGTGAAGCATTTTGTAGAAGTCTGTTTGCTGTATTTTGCAAATGCATCAATAGAATTGCCAGCGAAGTGATTAGTTACATAGTTAGTCAGGTTGAAAAAAGACACAAGTCCATCCAGTTCAACCACAAAATGGTAATGGTAAGAAGTGGTTGCTTACCAAAAGTCGTTGGTTTTCAAATGAATGAAAAGCCAAACACTCATTGGAATAGCTCCTGATACCCTTGTAAAACGCGTTGGTAGGTACCCAACGTGAAATCACCACATCACCTTCTTCGTTGCACAATTGTGGACTTTTTATAAAATTTTAGTTTACTTACCGGTATATAAACACCACTATTTCTCATCACATATTCTTTGGACTGTTTTGTATGTTTTTCTTACTTATGATAAGCGCTGCACTTTAAATTATATTGATTAGGTTGGTATCTGGTGACCTTCAAATTTTTTTTTGTCTAGCGCGGACTTAGTTTTGTAATCGATAAAATTGCATATAAACATTACTATGTGTACATTTAACCACTTATCTACCAGCCGCCGTCAATTGACGGCGGCATAGTAGCCCAGTTGTTCTGACAGGACGTCAGGTGACGTCCTCGTCTTTTAAAGCCAATAGGGGTCACGCGCACCCGCCGCGTTACTGGGAACACGATGCAAGTCCCCGGCGGCCACGATGGCCACCTGGCACCCGCGATTGCCCAGTAACTGAGCAGGACCGTGGATCTCTGTGTGTAAACACAGAGATCCACGTCCTGTCAGGGAGGGGAGACCAATGCTGTGTCCCTTGTACATAGGGACACAGATCGGTCACCTCCCCAGTCAGTCCCCTGCCCCTACAGTTACAATCACTCACTAGGCTATACATTTAACCCCTTCTTCGCCCCTTAGTGTTAACCCCTTCCCTGCCAGTCACATTTATACAGTAACAGTGCATATTTATAGCTTTTATAGTATATATATAGTTTTTTTTTCAAAATTGATGCTCTTTTTTTGTTTATAGTACAAAAAATAAAAACCGCACAGTCGATCAAATACCACCAAAAGAAAGCTCTATTTGTGGGAAAAAAAGGACGTACATTTTGTTTGGGAGCCACGTCGCATGACCACGCAATTGTCAGTTAAAGCGACGCAGAAGCTGAAATTTTGTCTGGGCAGGAAGGGGGTATATGTGCACAGTAAGCAAGTGGTTAATATACTGTATGTTTTCATGCAAGGAATGCTGTGCATAAAATACATGAACTAACCTTGCACCTCGGAAAATGCAAACAGAAGATGCATGTCAAAATACATGTAAGAATGCATGATTTCATCAAATATGTATTGCAATGCAACAGAAAAGGCACCCAAAATGCATGATAAAACACATGGATAGCTCTATTTTAAAAAATCAAAAAGGACAGTGAAATCAGCATAACTGGTACACACCCAAAAGTTAAATATTATTATTGGATGGACCGATTAGAAAAGTTAATGGATCCAAATATGAACAACGGCTTAAGGCTCGGTTCACATATGAGTCACATCCGTCGCACAGTATGGGTCCGGTGCGTGCTGGTTTACCGTTTCAGGTCCGATTTCAGGCCGAATTTTGGCATTAATTCGGACCTGAAATGGACTAAAAAAAGCATACGTTTTTCCTGCAAAACGCACCGGACCTGCTGCAGAGATATGTGAACCGCCTCCATAGAGAGCCAATACATTCTTCTGCTGTGCGAATTGGATGCAAGGAAACCCAGCCTTAAAAGATCAACCCCAAGCAAAACTGATCTTTTAAAATTGCATAGTTGCTGGCAATTAACATTTTTACATTGGATTGATGAACATGACAACATTGTTAGGGTAACATGAAAGGGAGAACACAAACTACAGCAGGAAAGTATTGCCACTGGACATTCTGATATGGTAAACAGGGATTTAACCCACTGAGGTTCACCCAAAACTGTAAAAAACAATCTGGATAAAAAAGTTGCCTTTATAAGAAAGTGGAACACATTGATGTAATGATGAAAAGATATACCGTATATATACTCGAGTATAAGCTGAGTTTTTCAGCCCTTTTTTCAAGGCTGAAAATGCCCCCCTGGGCTTATACTCGAGTCAGTGTACCTGAATTTTTTGACAGGCTGTGGGCGTCCATTGTTTAAAAGTCGTTTCTCAGCAGATACAGTTCCGCCTATCACAAACGTTTTCTCATCCTCGGACTCAGTTTCCCAGCAGACACTGTGTTCAGTGTTCCACCAATCACGGATGTCCTCTTGTCCGAGGATGAAAAGACGTCCCTGATTGTCAGAACACTGAACACAGTGTCTGCTGAGAAACTGAGTCCGAGGATGAGAGAACGTTCTGTCAGAACATTTGGGGTTAAAAGAATACATATAATGTCGCACATAATATATGTTTCATAGTGTTCCCTATTCATGTATATGATGAACTGAAGGACAGCCATTTTTCCCTGTTAAAGTTTAAACATAGGTTCTCAGGCATGAATAGACTTTGGGCCAGATTCAGAGAGATCGGCGCATCTTTAGTTAGGCGTAGCGCATCTCATATGCGCTATGCCGTCGTAACATTGAGAGGCAAGTACAGTATTCACAAAGAACTTGCTCCCATATGTACGCCAGCGTAACGTAAATGGGCCGGCGTAAGCCCGCGTAATTCAAAGTAGCAAGGCAGTCGGCTCCATTCATACGACGTGAACGTAACCTACGCCCAGCCCCATTCACGTACGACTTACGCAAATGACGTAAAATACGAAGGCTGTTTCGACGTCCATACCTTTGCATTACCTGCGCCTCATATAGCAGGGGTAACTTTACGCCGGACTTAAACAAGGTAGCTTAATGCGACGGGCGCAAGTACGTTCGTGAATCGGCGTATCTAGGCTATTTGCATATTCGACGCGTAAATTTATGGAAACGCCCCTTGCGGCCAGCGTAAATATGCACCCAAGATACGACGGCGTAGGAGACTTACGTCGGTCGTATCTTGGCAAAATTCAGGCGTATCTGATTTCCAGAATACGCGTATAGATACGACGGCGCACATTTGGACTCACAACGTCGTCGTCATAATTCCTTTCTGAATTCGGCCCATTGTTCTTAGGTGTAAATCACAGGTTTAGGACTCCCAGAAAGATAAACAAGATGAAAGGCCTTACACAGCATGACACAAAAATGACTGATATGTACTATGAGACCAAAGGGGCTCATTCACAATCCCGGTGGAATAATATATCTGACATAGTATTGTTTTTTTATAATGCTTTAACAATATATGTGTATTAGTAATTCATGTATAAACCTGTTTAATACATAGACATTACTAGGGTCCCAGGTATAAGATCCTATAATAGCTTAAAAGTATTAGACTGCTGTGATCACATTCGGGCATTAGTTCAAAGAAACTTCCCAAAGCATCTGTGCTGACCATAAAACCTTATCTCAATCATAAATTGAGAAGAAGTTGCCTGAAATGTCTGGGTTTGTTGTCATTTTGTTTGACATATAAAACAATTTATGATGCTATACCAAGATTCAGGTCACAGGGGGTCATAAATCATGATCAACTCTGGTCGACCCTATCATTAGGAATAATTCCTTATACACCACTGCCCCCTACAGGTTAATATTGGCATGGTTCAAGATAGCCATATCCTTGGTTGCTAAGGGCAGCTGACCTAACATAGCATCATGTGACATCGCCAGTCACGTGACAGTGAAATACACACCCACTTCTTTGGGGAGATAAAAAGTGATTACACAGGACAGGAAAGGATCTGTGAGATCTGTGGGAGCTGAGATGGCTGATGGGATCGCGAGGCTGAGGGGAGCTGATCTCTGAAGGAAGCTGGAAGGCAGAGATTGACCGCAAAGATGTAAGGGGGCTCAAAGAGAGTCCTTCATTAGGATTCTCACTTCTCAAAACAGAAAGAACTCTTACATACTGGTAATGTATAATCTTGAATATTTACCTTTTGGTAATTTGGAGGTTTTCACATACACACAACTGAAACCATTTAAATATACTTGGCAAATATAATTTGGGAGTTGGTTATTTTCTAACTGCAGTATGAGATAATTATATTCCAAATATTAAAGACATACACATTACATTTGTCTTTGAAAAGCTAAGTGCCAACGATGGTAAATCGGTTTTAGAATGAGGTATGTGAAAATAGGAAATTCTTCCTAAATTTAAAATTAAGCTTGTTTGCATTGCAAAGCTTGTGTACAATATAACATTTATTCTGTACACGTATATATAAGTAGTAGCAAGAGATCTGTTTGTCATCGAGAAGAGACAATGTCAAGGTACAAGCCGCCAGGTTTTAAATACGCCAGGATGATTTAAATAAGAGCTATGAATATACCTTGTCATATAATGTAAATATTATCTGAACATTCAACCATCACTTATCTCTGATTGTAGAAGCATATCAATTATTTGTTTTATCACGAATTGTACCTGATTTAAATTTTTGCACTATATCTTTAGTTAATAAATATATATATATTTTAAATACCGTATTTTTCGGACTATAAGGCGCACTTAAAATCCTTTCATTTTCTCAAAAATCGACAGTGCGCCTTAAAATGCGGTGCGCCTTATGTATGGTTGTATTGAGCATTACAGACATACATGATAGGTTTACAGCATCCACTTACATGTAAATAGTAGAGATCCGGCATGTAGATCATGGAAATAGTCTTTACTGTAATGTCTTTCCGCACCAGATTTAAGCTGTAAAATGCTCCTATGCCCCTCTACGTCGAAACGTCCGTATAGCAGTGAAACTAGCTGGTACGGTGACACTGTTGAAAGCGAGGCATGGGGCGCAGCGTGAGCCACGGTGACGTCACTGGAATGCGACGGCATTTCGGAGCTGGCTCTTGCGTGTGACAGAGGTGTGTGCATTCATTCATTCATTTTCTATACCCACGTGCGCCTTATAACCCGGTGCGCCTTATGTATGGAAAAAAAACTGTTATTAGGCGCTCAACGATAGTGCGCCTTATAACCCGGTGCGCCTTATAGTCCGAAAAATACGGTATTCAGTTGTGTTGCTTGTCCTCAAAATAGCACGGATAAAATAATTTTGATATCTTGTATTGTAGGAAAATTGTATATCTCCCAAAGCACAGATTTACATATTTCCATAAATACAATAATATTTTATAGTTCAGTATAAACATTCTGACGGTATATGTAGGCTCTATGCCGAGATACGTCAATGGTCCTGACAGTTTGTGATAGGCGGAACTGTGTCTGCTGAGAAACGCCTATCACGGAAGGTACCAGGAGGAGACCGCGACTGTGTGGGCACAGTGAGGTTGGCACAGTGAGGATGGGCAAAGTGAGGTTGCAATGGGCACAGTGAGGTTGCAATGGGCACAGTGAGGTTGCAATGGGTACAGTGAGGCGTGCAAATGGGCATCGTTGACCTTCTTTTCCGCTTACAGTAGCTGCTGCATTCTCACCATAGGCTAATACTCGAATCAATACGTTTTTCCATTTTTTTGTGGTAAAATTAGGTACCTCCGGTTATATTTGGGTCGGCTTATACTCGAGTATATACGGTACCAATATTCAACAGGAAAGGCTGAACTCATTATTGTGTCTCTAAAAATTGATAGCTTGCTTTTTTAGGAATATTGATTGAAAGTCAAAAAGCTCACTCCCTTTGATTAGGAATGGAGAAGGATATTGCCAATAACATATAATCAGATCAATACTTACTGGTGGACACTGTGCTAGTTTGTCAGCAGCTACTAACTGTACATTTAGGTGTTTGCTTTGGGATTTTCCTCTAGACTTAATAAGCCGCTGCAAAACCTGCAAGGAGAGCAACAGATTTTAATTGATTTTACATAGATTAAAAACACAAGCATTGTATAATGTCAGATTGGTTGATTTAGCACTGGGGAACGAGACGAATGGCCCACCCTAAGGACCGTCCAGGCCCCGTACACACAATCGGATTATCCGACAGGAATTGTGTGACGACAGGCTGTTGTCGGATAATATCTGACCATTTGTATGCTCCATCGGACAATTGTTGTCGGATTTTGCGTGGACAACTGTGGGATAGCTTGCTTTAAAATTGTCCGCCAATAAATGTATGTTTTCGGATTATCCGATCATGTGTATACAAGTCCTTCGGACAAAACTCCAAAGTACAAACACGCATGCTCAGAAGCAATGCTGAACATAACACAACATAAGCAGAAATGCCCAGAGGGTGGCGCTAAAGAGCTGAAAAACCACATTGTTTTGTGTTTATTGTCCGACAATTCTTTGCCGTTTGTATGCAACACAAGTTCACGGCCAACGCCCTTTGGACAAAAGTCCTACGATTTGTCCGCAGAAAATCCGATCATGTTTACAAGGCTTAACTGGTCGTTAAGTACAACTATCCTTTAAATCCGAACTCTGGCTCAGTCCCCAAGTGTTTGCTTTTTTCTATATAATTACCCTTTCAAAATGTCTTTAGGTGGGTCATGTGACATATAGTTGTTATTCTCTCTTAATCTTACCTAGTGGTTGACGGTCACCGATGACACCGAGAGCAACATTGATGTTCTCTTTATGAATGCAGTGTGAATGCTGGCCAGCAGACATCTTGTGGACAAATTGAAGTACTGTAAGGTATTTCTATGGATTGAAGGTAAGTATTGCAGGCTGTGCTGCCTTTTTGACCAAAGGCAGTAATCGGCGGCTAGCGGAAAAGTAAAAAATATAGGCCCTGATTCTCAGAGGATTTACGACGGCGTAGCGCCATGTACGCCGTCGTAAGTCCGAATCCGACCCGTCGTATCTATGCGCCTGATTCGAATCAGTTACGCATAGATATCCATTAGATCCGAAAGGCTTAAGTCTCTTACGCCGTCGGATCTTAACTGCATTTTTTTTTTGACCGCTAGGTGGCGCTTCCGTTGAATTCCGCGTCGAGTATGCAAATTAGCTAGATACGCAAATTCCCGAACATACGCGCGGCCGACGCAGTAAAGTTACAACGTTTACGTTAGGCTTTTCCCGGCGTAAAGTTGCCCCTGCTATATGAGGCGCAGCCAATGTTAAGTATGGCCGTCGTTCCCACGTCAAACTTTGAAAAAGTTACGTAGATTGCGTAAGTCGTCCGTGAATGGGGCTGGACGTCATTTACGTTCACGTCGAAACCAATGACGTCCTTGCGGCGTACTTTGGAGCAATGCACACTGAGAAATTCCACGGACGGCGCATGCGCCGTTCCGCAAAAACATCAATCACGTCGGGTCACAGTAGTTTTACATAAAACACGCCCCCCTGATACAAATTTGAATCAGGCGGGCTTACGCCGGCCGATTTACGCTACGCCGCCGCAACTTACGGAGCAAGTGCTTTGAGAATACAGCACTTGCCCGTCTAAGTTGCGGCGGCGTAACGTAAATCGGATCCGCTACGCCGCTGCAGAGATACGCCGCTGGACGTGAATCTGGGCCATAGTTTTTTTTCAAAATTGTTGCTTTTTTTGTTTTATAGCGAAAAAAATGAAAACCGCAGAGGTGATCAAATACAACAAAAAGAAAGCTCTATTTGTGGGAAAAAGGGGACATAAAAGTTATTTGAGTACAGTGTCGCACGACCGCGCAATTGTCAGTTAAAGTAACGCAGTGCCATATCGCAAAAAAATAATTGCCTGGTCAGGAAGGGGGTAAATCCTTTCGGGGCTGAAGTGGTTAAAAATGTGCACCCAACAAAGTTGCCTCACCAAACCTTTCACCCATCCCTAAACTAACCCTCCCAGCATCCACCGCCGCTCACCCATGCCTGCTTCTTGATCTTTGTAGTATGACCTACTGGAAAACCACACAGCCTTTCTCATAAATGTATTTTCCTGCCATGATTGTTTTTTTCATTTCATGATCATTGTTAAAAATCATTCTGGCGATTAGAGCGCAGGAGGTGAGAAAAAGTCATCTGCTTTGGTTCTTAAATATTCTAGGTACACCACATTTATTTCCCCTTTACGATTATATCTACAACTCCCTGGTCACATTAAAGGAGTTGTAAAGGATTTTTTTTTTTTTTTGCTGAAATTACTGTTTACATGGTATAGAGACATAATAGTTAACTGATTCCTTTTAAAAATGATTAAAAATAGATAAAAATCAATCATATAAATGTACCTGCAGTTTCTAGTTTCGTTTTTGCATGTTGTTTCCTGCTTCTGTGATGTACAGAGCCACAGAGCCAATACAGGGCAGTGATGGTTTGGAAAACTAAACTGATTGGTGCTGAGGGGTTTTAGACACAGGGGGGCAGATTCAGATAGAGATACAACGCCGTATCTCCTGATACGCCGTCGTATCTCTGAGATCCGACGGTCGGATCTATGCGCCTGATTCATAGAATCAGGTTCCGCATAGATCTCCCTAAGATCCGACAGGTGTAAGTGACTTACACCGTCGGATCTTAGGCTGCAATCACCCGCTGGCCGCTAGGTGGCGCTTCCGTTTGTATACGCGACGAATATGCAAATGAGGAGATCCGCCGATTCAGAAACGAACGCCCGTCCGTCGCTTTTTTTTTACGTTGTTTGCGTTCGGCTTTTTCCGGCGGAAAGTTACCCTTGCTATATGCGGCGTATCCTATGTTAAGTATGGCCGTCGTTCCCACGCCAAGTTTTAATTTTTTTACGTGGTTTGCGTAAGTCGGTCGCGAATACAGATGGACGTAATTTACGCTCCCTTTGAAACCAATGACGTCCTAGCGACGTCATTTGCAGCAATGCACGCTGGTAAATTTAGCCAGCGGCGCATGCGCAGTACGATCGGCGCGGGGACGCGCCTGATTTAAATAGTAAACTCCCCCTAGCCGCGGAATTTGAATTCCGCCGGGGGATTTACGATCCACCGGCGCAACTTTCGAGGCAAGTGCTTTCTGAATACAGCACTTGCCTCAAAAACTTGCGCTGGCGGATCGTAAATAAGATAGATTACGCGGATCTAAAGATCCGCTGATCTATCTGAATCTGCCCCACAGTAATCACACCTGCTTGATTAGTGACCACAGAGAGAAATCTCCCAGCACTGTGGTTTTGAGGAAACAGACAACCAGGAAGTGTGGAGATCAGAGAAGAATTACAGCAACTTGAGAGCAAAAACAAACAATGAGGACATGAAAACAGCACTGCATTAAGGTAAAGGAAGCTATTAAGATAAAAAAAAATTCCTTTACAAACCCTTTAATTGTACAATGAGCTGTAGAAATAGGGATTTACGTAGACCTAAAAACTATTTCAAGTGTTCCTCCATAGTAAAAAGGATGATTAATGCTGCAAATGTGTATCTAAAATATTACTGCAAATATAAAGGGTTTGCAAAAATAATAATAATAATAAAAGATAAATCACGAAGATGGATATATCCTTTAAAAATTACGAGAGGTTCCATACTCATTTACCTTTGGCGAAGACACTTTGACGTGAACAATTATCGGTGCTAATGAAGTTTTGATTAGTTGTGCCGGATGATTAATGGTGTCCGCATCTAGAATAACGAGCTGTAATGAACGAGCCAACTCAAATATTCTTTCTATTTCGCTCTGCACTTCAGCTAGGAAGAAAGAAGGAAGGGCGACAGTTATTAGTGTAAATATATTAATCTGCGAGAAAAGTAACTGTATACCTAAAAGAGAAGTGCAGGAATAAAAATAAGGAAATAAAAAAATAAAAAATAAACATTTATACTTACCTAGGCTAGTTGGATGCAGCATCGTCCCCTTCTGGCTCTACACTGAGAACTGAGTGATCTAAGCTGATCGCTCAGTTCTCGGTCTTCTGATCCGCCCCTCCATCGCTCCTGTGGGCTGTGCAGGAGGTGGGAGCAACTGCTCCAGGTTTCAGTGGAGTGCTGAGAGGCTGGGCACCTGAGTGGATCCTTAAGAGCCAGATCACGCAGGGGCGGCACAACTTTGGGGGCGACTCGGCTATGCGATCTCAAGACGACTTGAGAGGCGACTTGCAAACTGACTACTGTATTGAAGTCAATGCAAGTCGCCCCCAAAGTCGTACAGGAACCTTTTTCTAAGTCGAAGCGACTTGCATCGCTCCTATTAGAATGGTTCTATTGAATAGAGCAGAACGCGACTTTTCAGGTGGCTGTGTCGCCTGACGAGTCGCCCCTGTGTAAACCGGCTCTTAAATGGGCCTTTGTGTAGACATCATCCAAAAGCCAGGAGACTGCTGCTGGGTTCCACTAACACAAGGGTGTGATGCCAGCAGTGCCAGCGCCAGGTGACAACCTATAGCAGGGGTGCCTAACCTTTTGAAGATCGAGGGCCACTTAAGCAACTTGGTAACCAGTCGTGGGCCACAATGAGCGGAGCGGACGGATGACAGGTCACAGCTACTCTATAGGCCCTCCGATCCGCCCAGATAGAAGGGGACAAATGTTTTTTGGATTGGAGGTAGGCGGGCGTAAACGCACATCTTTCGCTCTGTAGAGGTGAATTGAGGGTCCCATTAGGTCAGGCTGATCATGTGAAAAGGGCCTAAGACTGCTTTCACACTGATGTGCTGCGGTTTACCCAATACCGCGAGTGCAGCTGTGTCTATCCTGTGGGTTAGCTGAACTTTGCCATAGACTCCGCCTGTGGCAAAAGCCGGCGCTGTAGAGGTAGCATCGGCTTATGGGGCTCACATCACAACACTGATGCTGTGGTATGGCGGGTCGGCAACCCGCGATCTTTGCTTGCCAACCCGCCATTCCAAAGCAGGAGGTGGCGGGCCACATCAGAGAGCTCTGCGGGCCACATGTGGCCCCCGGGCCACGGGTTGGCCACCCCTGACCTATAGTATTCCCCTTCACTCTTCCCCAATGAAACGTTTTATAGACTGATGAAGGGAGGGACCAAGGAGCTGGGTCAGGTACCCACAGAAGAGGCTCTGCTAGGCCATTGGCTTTTCCTGGAGTGGCCTAATTTTCTAGCAAGTTCAAAGGCACATTAATAGTGAATAAGGCCTGGTTCACACCTATGCAGGTTGCAGTTTGCATATTTCAGGTGCATTTTGCATTTTTTAATACACGTTTTTGATCCATTGAAGTCTATGGAACCAAAAAAAGTCCCTGGCCCTTTCCATAAAATGCACAGATGTGAACATCACCCACCATGTTAAATGGACTGCATAATGCCCTGTACACACGATCGGTTCATCCGATGAAAACGGTCTGATGGATTTTTTCATCAGATATCCGATGAAGTTGACTTTCATCAGTCTTGCCTACACACCATCAGTTAAAAAAAACGATCGTGTCAGAACGCGGTGACGTAAAACACGACGACGTGCTGAGTAAAATTAAGTTCAATGCTTCCGAGCATGCGTCGACTTGATTCTGAGCATGCATGGATTTTTAACCAATGGATTTCCCCACAGACGATCGTTTTTTTCTATCGTTTTTATAACCATCAGATAATTTTAAAACAGGTTCTACGTTTTTTCACAGATGGGAAAAAAACTGATGGGGCCCACACACGATTGTTTCGTCTGATGAAAACGGTCCATCAGACCGCTTTCATCAGAGGAACCAATCGTGTGTACACGGCATAAGTGTGAAGCAGGTCTAAAACATAATTTATGAAAATTAAAAAAAAGTAAGCTATTAAAGTACGTAAATTTTATCTGCAATATTTTAAGTTGCTGACAGGGTCTCTTTAAACATTATTTATTGCAAAGCATTGTTTTAATATGAACATGCTGAGAGAGAAGTCACTGGTCACTCTTGAAAATATAAGCTGCCTAGCTTGACTCTCAGCAATTAACCACTTCAATACAGGGCACTCATACACCTTCCCGCCCAGACCAATTTTCAGCGTTGTTGCACTTTGAATGACAATTGCGCGGTCATGCTACACTGTACCCAAACAAAATTTTTATCATTTTGTTTCCACAAATAGAGGTTTCTTTTGTTATTTGATCACCAAATTTTTTATTTTCTGCTAAACAAATTCTGTTTCTGTTACAGAACTTTGTAAATAAGTAAGTTTTCTCCTTCACTGACAGGCACTAATGGGGCTGCACTGATTGGTACTAATATGTGCCACTGATAGGCGGCACTGATGGGTGGCACTGATATGCAGCACTGATGGGCACACATAGGTGGCACTGATAGGCACTAATGGGCATGGATGGGCACTGATAGGTGGCACTGATGGACACTGATGGATGATACTGATTGGCATCACTGATTGGCAGGCATTATTGGTTGCCACTGATTGGCAGGCATTGTGGGCACCGATTGGCATTGACATCCATTGTGGCCATGGGTGGCATACCTGGTGGTGACTAGTGGTGGGCATCCTTGATGGTCCTGGTGGCGTCCCTGGTGGTCCAGTGTGGGCATCCTCGGGGGGGGGAGGGGCTGTGCTGATAATCAATCAGCACAGACCTACCCTGTCAGAGGAGCAGACGATCAGCTCTTGTCTAATCGCGTCTGACAGACGTGAGTGAGGAAAAGCCGATAAACGTGATCAACTGTCATCAGCCGTGATTGGACAGAGCCTCTTTACCTAGATCGGAGTTGGGGTGTGTCAGACTGACATGCCGCAACAACAATCGCCACGTCATCCTGACCACGTCATTTGAGGATAACACAGCCACTTTGCCAACGTCATTCTGCTATATAGCGGGTGGCAAGTGGTTAAGCAGATAAGGAGTTCCAAGCTAAAGGGGTTGTAAAGGATTTTTTCCCCCCTAACTCACTGTGTAACTCACCACAGTAATGCGAGTCTCTCTCCCTGGTGTGGAGAAAGCCTCTTGAGGAGGGAGGGGGCGAGCAGGAGTGTCAGGACGCCCACTAACACACAGCTCCTTTCTCTATCTGCATAGAGAGTGTCCTGACACTCCTGCTCGCCCCTCCCCCCTCAAGAGGCTTTCTCCAAACCAGGGAGAAAGCCTCACATTACTGTGTCGAGTTACAGACAGAAGAACAGGAAGTGAGGATTTCTCAGAAGAAATAAGGACATTTAAAAGCAAAATGGAAGGATGAGGTAAGTGAAGGAGGACTGCACTAAGGTAAAGGAAGCTATTTAGGGAATTTTTTTTTTTACCTTTACAACCCCTTTAAGCCTGATTAACACCTATGTATTTTAATGTTTTTTTTTAATGCTTTTTGCATTGTATTGCATGTTAAATGGACTGTAGTGCAATTCTGCAAAATGCAAAAAGCACAAAAAATGCCTAGGTGCGAATCAGGCCTTAACCATTTGCTTACTCGGCACATATACCCCCTTCCTGCCCAGGCGAAATTTCAGCTTTCAGCACTGCGACGCTCTAAATTAAAATTGCGCGGTCGTGCGACGTGCCTCGCAAACAAACTTGCCGTCCTTTTTTCCCACAAATAGAGCTTTCTTTTGGTGGTATTTGATCACCTCTGCGGTTTTTATTTTTTGCGCTATAAATAAAAAAAGAGCGACAATTTTGAAAAAAAACACAATATTTTTTACTTTTTGCTCTAATAATTATCCCATTTGTTTTCTCAGTTTAGGCTGATACGTATTCTACATATTTTTGGTAAAAAAAAAAATTGCAATAAGCGTATAGTGATTGGTTTGCGCAAAAGTTATAGTGACTACAAAATAGGGGATAGAATTCTGACATTTCTTTTATTATTATTTTTTTTACTAGTAATACGGCGATCTGCGAATTTTGTCAGGACTGCGATATTGCGGCGGACACATCGGACACTTTTGACACATTTTTGGGACCATTCACATTTATACAGCGATCAGTGCTATAAAAATGCATTGATTACTGTATAAATGTGACTGGCAGGGAAGGGGTTAACACTAGGGGGCGAGGAAGGGGTTAAATGTGTATTCTGGGTGTATTCTAACTGTGTGTGGAGGGGGGTGACTGGGGGAGGTGACAGATGCTGTGTCCCTATGTACAAGGGACACAACATCTGTCTCCTCTCCCTGACAGGACGTGGAGCTTTGTGTTTACACACAGAGCTCCACGTCCCTGGCTCTGTCATTGCCGATCGTGGGTACCTAGCGGACATCGCGGCCGCCAGGCACGCGCACCGGCATCTCGGGGACGCGCGCGCCGGCGTGCACACGCCCCCCAGTGGCCGGAGGACCCGAGGACGTCATATAACGTCCTCCTGGATTTACAGAGCCACCGCGAGGCCGTCTTTTGACTATGGCCCGGGGCTCAAGTAGTTAAAGTGGAGCTCTGGGCTCCTGCAGAAAAAATACTAATATTGTAGTTGCTGACTTTTAATATTAGGACACTTATTTGCCCTGGAATCCAATGGTCTCTTCACCCGAGCCGACTTTTCAATCGGCTATTGGGTGCTGCCGCTGCCATCTCCACTTAGTGAAACCAGCAGTGAAGTTCTGTGTGCTGCGATCTATGAATGGGTCGACTGCGGGGAAAAGAGGAGGGGGCTGAACTTGCGGCTGAGCTTGATGCGGCATCAAAACCAGGCACCCCCCCACCCCCCAAAAAGTGCCCAATCTGGCAGCGGAGGGGGAGGAGACAGACCAGCGGAGCTTTCCCTTTTTTCCCAGACTTATTTCTGGTCAGCATTAGACCAGAAGCATTTTCATACGAAAGTCCGTAATGGAAACTTATCTATCTATCTATCTATCTAAGTATCTATCTATCTATCTATCTATCTATCTATCTATCTATCTATCTATCTATCTATCTATCTATCTATCTATATCACTCTTTACTAATTTCTCTTAATAGAAATAGTGAACGCCAGTTACAGTAACAAAGGCAGCAGATTACTCTGTACACAATGTAGACATACATATATTTTTCATGTTACATACCATTTTTTGATGTGTCGTTCACATGATGTGTTCTGACCACTTTTAGTGCTATCAGTCTTGGATTTGAAGGTGGGGGGGGGGGGCATATAGCAACACTATGGGGGTTATTTACAAAAGGCAAATCCACTTTGCACTACAAGTGCAAAGTGCACTTGAAATTGCACTGAAAGTGCACTTGGAAGTGAAAAGTGGATTTGCCTTTTGTAAATAACCCCCTATGTCGCAGTCACAGGTACATATAGATGGCTCCCCTGCTTTGACTTCATAGAGAGCTGGCAGCACTGTTATCCATTGCACTGAATAATTCATACCCTCTCCCACTCTCACACTAATCTCAGGTGCTCAGACACCCTGTGATGACACCATGATGACTTGATCCCAACGTCAGCATGCATATACGGTGGGGTGGGGGGACTCGATATCAGCGCTCATTTCTTTTTAAAGTGACCCTGTCCTATAGTTGAGATATATAATAAAAGCATAAAGCATATCAGTAAAAAAAGTCTGTAAATAGTAACCTTTCCTGCTGCCCTCCTTGTCAGTCTTTGCTCCAATGCTGAGAAATCATCTTGTAAATTCTGCACTAAAACCAACATTTCCAGGAGTGCCAGTATCATGTGTTCTCTAAAGATTCAACCAGTATCGCTGGTTCCTTTTGCTGACCTCCCCCTTTATAAGGTACAATAGTAATATTACAAAAGTTCATATCACTGAGAGGACTTGAATCAGTTTGAAACTGGTTAGGAGCATCAAATACAGCCAATGTGTTTTGGGGGAAAGGCCTCCAGGTGGATCCAATCACATTAGAGCAGGGTCCCCAAACTTTTCAAACAAAGGGCCAATTTACTGTCCTTCAGACTTTAGGGGGAGAAGGTAGATTATGGCCAGTGGGGGCAAAAAACTTTCCAGGCCCAGTAAGTATAAACATTACCTTTAGGTTGGTAGTCAGTTACATAGTGCATGTGGTCATTAGAAGGAGGAATAGTGGCCCATCATTGGTATTACTGGGAGGAACAGTACCCCATCCTTGGTATCAGTGGAAGAAATTGTGCCATATCTTTGGTGTCAGTGGGAGGAATAGTGCCCCATCTCTGGTGTTAGTGGAAGGAGTAGTGCACCATCATGGGAAATGGGAAATATAGTGCCCCATCACTAGTATCAGTAATGGTGCCAGTGGGAGGGATAGTCCCCCAAGGGCCCAATAAATGCTAGCATAATGCAGCATCCAGTGCATTGGAATTCATTTTTGAATTAAATGTTCCTATTTTTATTTTTCATATTCCCGGCATTAAAATGCACAAACTGTTCTCAAGATCCACAGATCCTTCTGTACATCTGAACTCCATTCCTACATCTGCCACTTCCCTTACACTCCATAAACAATTGAGCTACGTGTTGTATTTTTTGTACATGTGTTTCACCAACAGTGAAGGGCAGTCCATTCACTTTTTTTTAACACATTTTCAGTGCCATTAGGAATGACTGGCACCTAAAACGCGTGTTCCTCGTTTTGGTGCATTATTCACACATTCTGTTTTCAATCTCCTTTTTATTAAATGTCATATCCGTGTACAAAATACATACACATACTCATACATGTTCATTTTGCTTTACATTGTGCATCTTCTCCTGCTTTGGTTTACGATCTACCTTTGTCTTCCCTACCTTCTACTTACTACAATTACCCCTATTATTCATTCTCCCTTCTCTCGATTCATATCCCTTCCCGTTCAAACTACCCGACACATTCTGAAAACGTATGCAGAAACACGTGTATCCGCTACAATCAGATATGAATGGAACCTTTTTGTTTTTGTATTGCATAACTGAAAACTCAATAAACATTATAAAAAAAAACAAATGTCCCCTAGTTTACTGTAAGAACATGAAGAACATGATAATGGTAGCTGGGACCTCTGGACATCCACATGGGCCCTTAGGCTTCTTCCTAGTTAGTCTTGTGGATAATATGACTCTAAAGCAGGGGTGGCCAACCAGTGGCCCACGGAGCCCTCTGATGTGGCCCGCGACCTCCTGTTCTGGAATGGCAGATTGGCAAGCCCAGATCGCAGATTGCTGACCCGCCATACCACAGCATCAGTGTTGTGAATGAAGCTAGTGGTAGAGGAAGAAACCGGCTGCGGAGCAGAGCCCCATAAGCCGATGCTTCTTCTACAGGGCCGGCTTTTGCCACAGGCAGGATCTATGGAAAAGTTCAGCTAACCCGCAGGATAGACACAGGTGCACTACACTGCATCCGAAGTGTTGGTAAAACATCAGTGTGAAAGTCTTAGGCCCTTTTCACATGATCAGCCTAACCAAACGTAACCCTCAATTCACCTTTACAGAGCGACAGATGTAAACAAACGTTTGTCCATTTACGCCCGCCAACCTCCAATCCGATCCGCTAAAGAAAATAAAACAGAAGGGAATTCATCCCCTTCCATTTGGGCGGATCGGAGGGCCTATAGAGTAGCCGTGACTTGTCATCTGCCCGCTACGCTATTGTGGCCCACAACTGGTTACCAAGTTTCTTAAGTGGCCCTCACTCTTCAAAAGGTTGGGCACCCCTGCTCTAAAGCCTAGTAGACATGTGCATTCGTTTTCGTCCAAATGCATTTTCGTCCCAATTTCAGGTATTTTCGTTATGGTTTTAACAAACGATAAAGAAAGCACAGAAAACCGAAAGATTCGACATAAACAAATGCTTTATTTTCGTTTTCGTTGCGGTCGAATGTGCCTAACCTTAACTCTATTAGTCCAATATTATTCTACATAAAGAGAAAAGATTCGATATTATAGAGACATGAAGAAGAGTTGACATAGAGAAAAAAGATTCGACATAGTGAGAAAAGATTCGACATAGAGAGAAAAGATTCGACATAGAGAGAAAAGATTCGACATAGAGAGACATGAAGATTAAACATAGAGAGACATGAAGAGTCAAAGATTTTTTTTTAGAACATTCGACAGACACCATAAGCCTTCAATGGCAGATTCGACAGAGAGACATGAAGATTCGACATAGAGAGACATGAAGATTCGACATAGAGAGACATGAAGAGTTTTTTTTTTTTTTTTTTTAAAGATTCTGTCGGATATTCTTTTTTTCTTAGAACATTCGACAGACACCATAAGCCTTCAATGACAGATTCGACATATAGAGACATGAATATTCGACATAGAGAGACATGAAGATTCGACATAGAGAGACATGAAGATTCGACATAGAGAGACATGAAGATTCGACATAGAGAGACATGAAGTTTCGACATAGAGAGACATGAAGAGTTTTTTTTGTTTTTTTTTTAAAGATTCTGTCGAATCTTTTTTTTTTTTTTTCTTAGAAAATTCGACAGACACCATAAGCCTTCAATGACAGATTCGACCTTAATTTGGATTTTCGGACGAATGCATTTTTTTAAACGAAAAACAAAATAAATAAAAACGAATTTCGGGAGTAACTAAATAAATTTATTTTTCGGATGAAAACCAAATTACGAAACAAAATATTTCAGTGTGCACATGTCTAAAGCCTAGCACACATAGGCCGGTTCAATAGAAACCAACATTGACCCGTGCGTATGGCAGCTGGTCCAACAGAAGCTGACGAAGGTTCATGTCCGAAAACGGTTTGCCGACCTGCTCCCGGATCAGCGCTCTCAGCCAAAGTGTTTTGACGGGGGGCCGTCCCATTGTCAGAACACAACAGAACAGCAGAGGAGATAGCTTTACTAACATCGGATTTTTAATACAGCGGCTCTGACCTGACATTTTTTTTTTTTTTAGGTTGAATGAATTGTGAACTGTGATTTTTTTTTTTTTTAAAGCGGAGTTCCACCTAAAAATGGAACTTCTGCTTTATTCCACTCCTCGCCCCCTTACATGCCACATTTGGCATGTAATTTTTTTGGGAGGGGAGTGGGGGCTTCAGGAGAAGGGGACTTCCTGTCCCACTTCCTCCTTCCGCTGAGGGGCTGGAAAGGCGATTAGCTTAATCGCCTTCGTGCAGCCCCTCCCTGTAGGCGAGCGCCTGTCCAATCGGACGGCGCCGCTCGCGAATGCGCAGTGCCGCTCGCGCATGCGCAGTGGGTGCCCGGCCGTGAAGCCGAAAGCTGTCACTGCCGGGTGCCCTCACCGGCCGGCGAGGGGGGGCGAGGAGCGGAGCCCCGGCCGGCGCGTCGCTGGAGCCGTGGAGCAGGTAAGTGTCTGTTTATTAAAAGCCAGCAGCTACACTTTTTGTAGCTGCTGACTTTTAATAAACTTAAAAAAAGGCTGGAACTCCCCTTTAAGTAAAATTAGACACTGACATTATGTTAATTAAATAGGATGAGGTTTGTGTCTAATTTCACTTAAAAAATAAATAAAATCACAGTGGCATTATAAAGAATTACAAGTATAGCAAAGAAATATAAAACTAAATATTGAATTAAAAAAAATAATAATATTGAACTATGTCCTGCTTTACAACATTCAGTTGCTAAGTGCAACAGTCTACTATTTCTATTACTCTAGTTTTCATATATTTGCTTAAAAATAAGACTTTAAATTTTTATGTTAGATTTTTTCCACATTTTACAAATAGTGGGAGACACAATACACTGAATATGGCTGTATACTGTATACATCTTCAATTATATGCAGCAATGAATTATCAAGCTGGGTAAATTATCAAGTTGACAAAAATCTGCCATTCACATGTAATTATCACTTTCCCCAGTCATAGCTGTAAATAGCTACACAGCTTGCCTGGTACTATCAGGCTTAAAATATAGCGCGAATGTTCACAACTTCACATCACAGAGGTATAAATGTACCCGTGCATTTAATCAACTAACTTTAAAGGCAAGCAATAAATACATGCATATGCATGCAAGTCATGGCTGAATGTACTTCTAATATAACAAACACAGTTTATAGAAAGGGAGTGTTAGAACCTGCTTCTTTACCAGATGGTGGGGATGGACTTGCAGCAAGCTTGAACCAGGTTGCGGCCCCTAGGTATGCCCAGCTGATGATATGGAGACAACTTGGAATGCAGAGTACAAAAGAGGATCCAGGAAACATGCCAAGGTCAGGGCAGGTGGAAGCAATGGTGGGACAAGGTCACCTAGAGACCAGGGCAAACATGCCAAATTGCGCCCCCCCCCAGATGTATGAGCATTATGTGTCAAAGAATCCACCCCCCCCCCCAAAAAAAATGGACCACTAATCTGCATTCTTACGCCCCAAGCATAGCTTCCTCCTCCTCCCAGTATAAATCCACCTCCCTGCAGAAATCCCCCCTCTAAGCACAAATCTTTTCCCCCTAGCTCAAAATTTTCTCATTCTATATTTGCTCCCAGCACAATTACACCCCCCCTCCCCCAAAAAATTAACCCTTCCTAGAACAAATCCTCTACCTCTCAAATTTCCCCTGCCCTCCCCTCCCATTCCAAATCCCCCAAAGCACAAATTGCCCACCTCAAATTCTCCATCCTAGCATTAATAACCTCCTTCCCACCCCCAAATTTCCCCTCCTAGCACAAATGCCCCCAAACATCCCTACTAGCACAAATTCCCCTCCTAGCACAAATACCCTCCCCCTACCAGATTAGCTTTTCTAGCACAAACCCCCAAATCCCCCCTCCTAGCACAAATCCTTTTGCCCGTCCCTCCTTTCAACACGATTCCCCCCCAAATCAAGGGCGGATCCAGGGTGGCGGCAACAGGGAAATTGCCCCCCACCCCTGAAAATATCACACGGACAATGTTACTTGCTCTGCCTGAGTCTCTCTCTCTGTCTCACATCAGCCGATCATTGGCACAGAGAGAGAGAGAGACTCGTCTAGTGTGTGTAATTACGCCGCTGTGCCGTACTGGCCAGGAGGAGGTGGTGGGTGGAGCCTCTTCCCTGCACTCGTTCCTAGCGTCTGGGCCGCTTGGCGTCTAGCAACGAGTGACGTCAGTGAGTCACGTGTCGTCAGACTTGGAGTCTCAGAGCCGACGTGTGGCACGTTACGTGACACGGTGACAGGAGCCTCAAACAGGGGAACACTGCAGTTGTTTACCGCAGTGTTTGGCTTTGGGAGTGACACCTAAAGCTTATAACGTTGTGATGTGTGTGTTGCTGTTAACACTCTTGCTAACACGCTGTTAACAATCCTCAACGTGTGGCAGGTGACGTGGCAAGTGGACAATCCGAAACGTGTGGCAAGTGACAATCCGCAACGTGTGGCAAGTGACAATCCGCAACATGTGGCAAGTGACAATCTGCAACATGTGGCAAGTGACAATCTGCAGCTTGTGGCAAGTGACAATCCACAATGTGTGGCAGAGGACGTGGCAAGTGACAATCCGCAACGTGTGGCAGGTGACGTGGCAAGTGACAATCTCCAATTTGTGCCAAGTGACAAACCGTAATGTGTGGCAGGTGACGTGGCAAGTGGACAATCTGCATCTGGTGGCAGGTGACAGTGGCAAGTGACACACTCGGGCTCCCACTGATTCTGCATTATGGTGAGTTGAACCATTTCATTTTCTATAACAATGTAATAATAGAAATAATGCGCTTTAATCATCCTGACACAACAACAACCATGGTGCCGTGATGATTGAATCGCCAACACCAGCCATTTCCCAAATAAATTTGCCAACACCAGCCATTTCCCAAATAAATTGCCCGCAAAAAAAATATTTTCTGGCAGCGCCCCTCCCGAGACTAGGCTCTGGATCCGCCCCTGCCCAAAATATCCCCTTTCTAGAACAATTCTTACCTCCTGCCGCGCCTCAAATGCCTCCTGCCAACACAAATCCCCCCCTAATCTCCTTATGGTTCCCTCACCTCACATGATACCACAATGCCCAGGGCAGCTGCCACTCCTGCCCACCCCTTGTTCCGGCCCTGGGTGGCAGACAGGCAAAAAAACGGAAGATGAAGTCGGTGTCGGTACACGAGAAGTCAGAGAACTAGGAAGATGCTCAGGCAATGCTGCACTGAGCATGTCTAATATAAGAGAGAAAACTAGGAGGCAGGTCAGGAAGCGATGGAAGGGAATAAAAACTCAAAGTATAGCAGGCGATGCCCATAAGTGAGCACAGAAACCAAATGTAAATAGAATCACAATCACTCCTGATTGACCGCCGAAGAGGAGGGAGGAAGCGGAAGCCGCCGCCGCCGTGGTGACCTATGGAGAGCAGGAGAATGGCAGGTCGTCGCTGCCGAGCAGGGGAAGCCAGAGCTGATATGATATGGGGTACGTGCAACCGACCGGGGGGGGGGTTTGGCATACTGTATTTGCCCCCCTCCCCAAAAAAAAATTCCACCAGCCGCCACAGGTTAATACTAAAACGTTATTATTGTTATTCATTGCGCATTAACTGCTTTGCGTTCTAATGATCAAGTACAAAATGCCTGATTTTTACATTACATTTTTTAATGCAATTCCCAATCCTTATTGTTCATATGTCAAAAAAAAAAAAAACTTGATTGGTTTAATGTACACTGAAATATTAATTTGTCTCTTGCACTGTATGTGTTCGTCTTAATCCATCAAAAAATCAAATATCAATGGAAATATTAAATGGAACAATGTACTTGGTGTTGGCTTTTAATTAAACGTGTAAGCCCCCGCTGGGTAACATTTGATTCAGCCTATTGATTTTTGTGCCTGATCCCTGCTTTTCACATCAACAACCTTGGCAAGGCCCTCCGCATACATTTCAATGTAACCGAATTTGCTGTGTTAACCTACACGCTAATTCAGAGTGACACCCATTGTCAGTCATAGCTAGGACTGGGATCGCCAGATATACGCCTGTGTCACTTGTCACTTAGAGAACTGCTTTCCGTGGTCAGCGCACTGTAATTTAAAAGCTGTTTTTTAAAAAGGAACCTGAGGAAATTGGTGCAGTCTGACGTGTCTTGTAATTTCTTGTACAAAACAGCCGGCATGCTGCATGGGAAATTTGAGAAGTAACTGTGGCATTTTCAGGGCTCATGTCCCCCTCGCCCACCTGAAAATGAGAGGAAATACCCCAAAGAGGACATAGTCAGCAATAAAAAACTTAGGGCCAGATTCACAGCAGAGATACGTCGGAGTATCTCTGATACTCCGTCATATCTCTCAGAGTATCTATGCGACTGATTCATAGAATCAGTTACGCATAGATAGCCCTTAGATCCGACAGGTGTAATTGTCTTACACCGTCGGATCTTAGGATGCAATACTGCGGCCGCCGCTGGGTGGAGTTTGCGTCGTATTCCAGCGTCGGGTATGCAAATTAGCAGTTACGGCGATCCACGACGATTTTTCGCGTTCGCTATGTCGTTGCTAGTCTAGTTTCCCGTCGCAAAGTTAGTCGTCATTTTACCTGCCCTAACTTTACACAGCCCATGTTAAAGTATGGCCGTCGTTCCCGCGTCGAATTAAAAAAAAAAAATTCTTGCGTAAGACGTCCGGGAATACGAAAGTACGCTACGCACGTCGCCGTTCGGAAAAATGACGTCATTTCGCGCAAAGCACGGCGGGAATTTCAAAACGGAGCATGCGCAGTAGGTCCGGCGCAGTAGCGTGCCTAATTTAAATGGCACACGCCTCTTTGAATTAGGCGGGCTTACGCCGGAGGCCGCTGGCGTAAGTATTCACGCAAGTGCTTGGTGAATCAGGCACTTGCGATGAAAACTTGCGGCGGTGTAACGCATCTGGCCCCTATTTTTTTTTTTTTTAGCAAAGGTTTAGAACATCTGTTAAAGTGTAACTGAACCCAGGACTCTGCATTCACCATATCTGGTCTCCCACAGTACACAGAACATGGAAATGCAATTAGTTTAGTAAACATAAACTGCTAAATACCTTTTCTCATCAGCAGTATATAGCAGTCTTGTTGCTTCTATCAGTGTCTGGTAAAGCTTTAGGAGTTTTCAATCTCCCCCGATTGTCCTATGAGGCTTCAGGACCCCGGACCCTCTGTCAGGACAGTGCTAATTGGCCCTGTGCTGATCATATGCACCCTCCCAAGAAAAAAAAAACAAAAAAAAAAACAAACACTCTAGCAATACACACCAAACTGAGCATGTACAGCCTGCCCCCAAGGTTCTGTTCTATGAGCAAATAGATTGGGGACTGTGGCAGGGGAGGATCAGAGAATAGAGGATCAAACAGCCTTGTTAACACAATGCAGAGGATTAACCCCTTAGGTTCCACAGTGAGTATAACAAGCATGCTTTACTGCACATACAGACGGATTTTACTGTTGTGGGTTTAGTAACACTAAGATTTTATTGCTGGCTGTATCCCCATTAGGAAAATTTCCACTCACTTCTTGTGATAGGTGAGAAAAAAAGTGGGAGTGTGTACTCCGCCAGCGGCCCGTGGTCACGGCGAGGAAAGGCAGAATGGGGAACTGTTACTAGGCATTTCCCTGTTCTGCCTAGTGACATCTCAGAGATCTACTGCTCCCAGCGATCGGGAACAGTGATCTCATTTCCCAGGCAGCCCATCCCCCTCTACAGTTCGAACACGATGAGGGAACACACGTAACGCCTTGATCGCCCCCTAGTGTTTCTATTTGTGGGAAAAAGAGGACCCAATTCTGTTTGGGTACAGCGTTGTATGACCGTGCAATTGTCAGCTAAAGCGACGCAGTGCCGAATCGCAAAAAATGCTCTGGTCGGGAAGGGGGTAAATTCTTCCGGGGCTGAAGTAGTTAAAGTGTCACTTTAAATTTGCCTCTGGGCCCCATTATATACCGTATTTATCGGCGTATACCGCACACTTTTTTGCCCTGAAAATCAGGGCAAAATCGTGGGTGCGCCGTATACGCCGATACCCGCTTTCCCGCGCCGAGTTTGAATACTGCGTCGACATATACCGAGCGCAGTACACTCGGGTATAGTCGGGCAGTCTCGGCTCCTTCCGTGCTCACGTCCTGGACGTACAGGACGTCAGTGCGAGAGTTGCCGAGCCTGCCCGACAATACACGAGTGTACTGCGCTCTGTATATGTCGGCTCAGTATTCAAACTCGGCGCGGGAAACGAGCGGGGAGGACGCCGCAGAAGGACGCCGGACCCGACGAAGAGGACACCCGAAGCCGCAGACGGACGCCGGACCCGACGAGGCCGCCGATGGACGCCGCACAAGACACCAAAACTGTAGGTACAAAAAAACTTTTTCCCACAGGAATCCGCTGCAACTTTAGGGGTGCGCGCTATACGCGGGAGCGTGCTATACCCCAATAAATACGGTAGTTTTCTCAGTAGGAATAATTTTAACCAAACTGTCTACTTCTACTAATGAACTATAAAAATCAAATCATTGAGCATGTATAGTGAATGGGATATGATTAACGATGTAATTACCTGTACATTACTTTATACATTTATGTATAGATTTACAAGCTAATTAAAAAGTAATATTATATTCAGGGATATAAATATGAGTTTGCAAGATAAGTAATGTTACACTGAAAAAATATAAATTCAGGATTTTCAAGTGAGATGGAAATTTATTGTGCGTAATATTAATATCGCTTTTCAGTGTGCAGCTGTAGATTACTGATCAGCAAAATAAGACCGATATACAGTAGATATTCTAGAGCAGAGTTTCTTAACCACATCAATACTGGGCACTTTCACCCCCTTCCTGCCCAATTTTCAGCTTTCAGCACTTTCAATGATAATTGCGCAGTCATGCAACGCTGTACCCAAATGAAATGTTTATCATTTTGCTCACACAAATAGAGCTTTCTTTGGGTGGTATTTATTCACGACCCGACTTTCAATTTTTATAGAAATTTTCTTCTTTTATTTTAAAAGAAATCTAATTTTGTCATAAATTTAAGCCAAAATGTATTTTGCTACTATGTCTTTGGTAAAAAAAAGAACCATATAACAATCCTATAATAATTGGTTTGTGTGATCACGGATAGATGTACGCAGATGATCATGTACAGATGTGCGCAGGTGATCACGGACACATATGTGCAGATGATCATTGAGACATGTGGTTTTACTGTTACATGTGTGGGGGACAGGTTTTTTTTTTTACTGTGTGGGGACACTATTTTGGAGACTTTGTGTGTTTACATTGTGTGGAGACACTGGGCCGGTGATCAGTGTGTAAAAAGCTGTAAAAAACAGCTCATGCTCACTGATCACCGGCCGACTGCAGAGATCCGCTCTCCTCACTGACAACTTCTGTGTGAGGAGAGGAGAGCCAATTGCCTACCAACCGACTCTCTATTTATATCACATGATGGCTGCCGGGTGAAACGAGCGCATCGGTATCACGCCGCTGCGCGAGCACACGCGATACCCCTCCTTCTGAGGGACGTTCCTGAACGTCCACTCAGAAGGAGAAAGCACCCACCCGGCTGTATATGTGCAGTGGCCAGGTGGAAGGTGGTTAACCACTTAGGCCCCGTACACACGAGAGGATCTATCCACTGGTATTTATCCGCAGACCAGTTCCAGCGGATAGATCCTGTGGTGTGTACGGCCCAGCGGATATTTATCCGCGGATTTTTTTCGGGCCGATGGATTTCCAGCGGATAAAAATTTCTTAGCATGCTAAGAAATCCATCCGCTGGAATCCTGTCCAGCGGATTGATCCGGTGGTCTGTACTGACTCACCGGATCAATCCGTCCGATTCCCTCCCTCGCATGCGTCGTAATGATTCGACGCATGCGTGGAAGTCTTTATCTTACAGCGTCGCGCACCACGTCGCGATGGTGCGGCCACGTCACCGCGGATGTATTCCGCGCGGATTTCGATCTGATGGTTAGAACAACCATCAGATCCAAATCTGCCAGAGGATTTATCCGCGGAAATGGTCCGGAGGACCGTTTACAGCGGATAATCCTCTCGTGTGTACTAGGCCTTACCTTTCGGCCTATAGCAGAATGACAGCCAGGTGGTGGTTCCCTTATTCCGTTCTTTCAGGATAACATAGGGGCACGCAGCATGGCGATCGGTAGTGCGGTGTGTCAGTAAGAAATTTGCTGTGCACTATATCCTGGCAGTGGCACGCTATCTTGTGTGATGATTGTGCAATACTCCTAGACCTAGATATCTAAATCAAGAAGACTGGAGACTGGCAATTGTGTTGCCCCCAAGAAGCCAATCAAATTCCAGATCTCATGTCTCATACAGATTGGAAAATTAAAGCTCACACCTGAATAGTTACCATTGGCAACCGACATTATTCCTTGTTCTAGTTTTTATAAATTCTCAGTATATTTTATTTGCTGTAAAGGGTCTTACCTAAACTGGATCTGGTGTTGGAGCGTTCAATTATAGCCCTCCTGGTTGGATTATTTAACACGGACCTCTTGGCGAGAGAAATGTCAGCTGTCACCCTTGTGATGGATATCCTAAAAAAGGAGGACACAGAACCGTATTAAACATGTTCACTGAGGATTATTAGATTTGTGATTTGCGCACAGCAAAGTGAAATCCTTTTAGCTTGGAAGGTAGCTTATATATAAATCATTTCTGTTAAAACGGCAGTGCCTACTTGGAAAATCTTGTTTTCTTCCTTCACAGGCGATTCTATCTGCCTTACATTCTATACAACCCCTCTACTTCAAAGACAGAGACTTCCATATTCTGAGCATGCAGATATTGAAGTCTACCCACTCAAGAAGAGCATAGCTTCCAACTGTCCCTAATTTTGAGGGACTGTCCCTGATATGGAACAATGTCCCTTATTTGTCCCTCATTTTGTTCTAATGTCTATAGATGTACCGTATATAAAATGCACTTTTTTAGTTCCCAAGACCTGCTACAAATCAAAAGGCGATCGAAGTTTCGCAAGTCCAAGGACCCCGGCTATGGAACGCTCTAACCGTGGACATCCAATTGGAAGAAAACCATCTGGCCTTCAGGAAGAAGCTTAAGACCCACCTCTTCTGAAGACAAAGGTGGACACTGGCTGTAAAAGTGCCTTGAGGTGATTTAGTTTGCGTTTGTAGCGCTATACAAGTTACTCATTCACACTAATGTACTGTGAGTTCCAATTATAGTAATTATTAACGGGGGTTTCTTGAGACCAGGAGGGTATTTCAAGGGTTCCTCCATGTTAAATAGGTTGAGAAAGGCTGATATAGGCTATAGACAAGTCTGTGATGTCCAGCAGACATACAAATCCGTTGGCAGGTAAAACAGCTAAGGCCTCGTACACACGACCGAGTTACTCGTCGGGCGAAACACATCGTTTTCCTCGTCTAGTTCCTTGTTAGGCTTGTCAAGGAACTCGACAAGCTTGCTTTGCGTACACACTGTCAAGACAAAATCTCCTCATTCTCAAATGCGGTGACGTACAACACATACAACGGCAGGGGAAGTTCAATTCCACTGGCTAAACTCTTGGGGCTGGTTTTGCTAATCTCATGTTTGCGTGTTAAAGCGGTGGTTCACCCTCAATAACAACATTCTAGCATTAAATTAAGCATAGTAGCGCGAGCTACAGTATGCCTTTATTTTTATTTTTTGCCCCGTACTCACTGTTTAATCCTATAGTGAAGATTCAGACTCCCCGCGGGGAATGGGCGTTCCTATCCAGAGGGAAGATGATTGACGGCCGGCTATGGCACGTCACACTCCCCGAAGATAGCCGGAGTAGGTCTCGGCTCTTCACGGCACTATACGGCGCCTGCGCACAGACTAGGCGCAGGCGCCGTGAAGAGCCAAGTCCTATTTCGGCTATTTCTGGAGAAGCGTGACGCGCCAGAGCCAGCCGTCAATCATCTTCCCTCTGGATAGGAACGCCCATTCCCCGTGGGGAGTCTGAATCTTCACTATATTATTAAACAGTGAGTACGGGGCAAAAAAAATAAAATAAAGGCATACTGTAGCTCGCGCTACTATGCTTAATTTAATGCTAGAAAAAAAAAAAAATTATAGGGTGAACCCCCTCTTTAAGTAAAAGTTTGTTAAGAGACGATTTGCACTTTTCAGTCTGTTACAACTTGAAAAATGTGTTATCTCCATTACAAACCCTACTTTTACTCCCGTCTCATACTTTATTCTGAGCAAGCGCGGGTTTCTTAGCATACACACGCTCGAGTTTCTCGTCGGAAACCAGCCCGACCAGGAACTCGACGAGCCAATTTGAGACTCCCGTCAAGGAAATAGAGAACTTGCTCTCTTTTTGGCTCGTCGAGTTTTTCGACAGTTTCCTCGTCGAAAATGTACACACGACCGGTTTCCTTGGCAAAAAAATATCTCCCAGCAAGTTTCTTGATGGATTCTGCCGAGGAAACCGGTCGTGTGTACGAGGTCTTACATGTAGGGCAAGATCAACTTTCCATTTAGCTGCTTGCCTGGGGTTTAGCTGTAAGTAAGTGACCTTGAAATGCTATTTCATTGATAATTAAAGCTCTGCTTTTACTTACCGTTACCTCATTATAATCCTTTGATGGATTACATTACATATACTACATTACATATACCATGTGCATGATGCAGGAAGATGTGCATAGCAACTTATATTGTCTCTTGGCACATGTGTGAACTTTGCCTGGCCATAGGCTGTCTAAACACCTACCCCACCTAACACCAGAGCGTGAAATATAACACAATCAGAGCTACAGCTGGGAGAGAATGTAGATCTGAGTATGTGTTAATCACCCTCTGCTTTGCCCCTTCTGTCCCATTCAGCCATGCAGCGCAGCTACTACTTGATGTGACATTTAAGCTGAGATGTTAAGGATGATGGAAATGTCTACATGAAGAACATTAGCTAATTCCACCAAGCACTGTTTAAATATAGCATCTCTTTTTAATACAAATACACAGTACTGAAAAAAGGGTCCATGTATGTGGCTTTTGCTTGCCCTCACCTCCCATCAAACCTGTGCTTCAGGAAGTCAAAAAGTGCTTTCTGCATCATGTCCGTCACCTTCCAAGATGAGAAGAGGTTGGAAATGAGATTGGAGAGGAGAGAAAAAGTGAGCAGGTTGTGAAAGAAGGGAAAGAGTTAAAAGAGAAGAGGTCTAGAATTCTGGTTTCAGACAACTAATGTAAAGTTCAGTAGAAGTTGCCAAATCATAAATTTTCACTAGAAACTAAAGCCTCGTACACACGATACGATTGTTGGCAGGGGATTGTTTGTTGATAGACTGTTGTCCTAAAATCTGACCGTTGGTACACTCCTTTTGACAATTGTTGTCCAACTTTCGGCCAACAAATGTTGGATGACATGCTAGTAAATTCTCGGCGGACAACGGTTGGTTGTCTGATTTTCGGATGGTCAGTGCACAAGTCCGCCACACAAAAGTCAAAAATACAAACACACATGCTCCGAATTAATGCTCACCAAACACGAAATTAGAAGAAGGTGCCCAAAGTGTGGCGCTCAAGAGCTGAAATTCCTCGTAGTACGTCACTATGTTTGTGTTTGTTGCACGACAATTGTGTACCGTTAGTATGCAAGACAAGATCCAGACACACGCCCTTTTGACAAAAATCAGACGCTCGGTTGGCCAACAATCGTACCGTGTGTTTGAGGCTTAAGGCCTCATGCACACTGGACATTTTTTCCTGTCTCTAAATGCCACGCCATGTTAGCCTATGTGTCCATGCACACATAGGCTTTAGCAGCATTTGGTGGCAGGAGCTTTTAGAGGCTTCTAGGGGCAGGGAAAAAAAAACACTGCCAGTGGGTCTAGGAGCAGCAGAGTTCGGGCAGAAAAAACACATGACGCTACTTAAAGCTGCTGGAAGCTGCTAAACGCTAGTGCTTGAGCATTCATTAATGTCAATGGGCAGAACAAATTATTAATTCTGGCCAGTGAAATTAATTAAATGCCCAACAGCTTGAATCCTATAAAAGCTCCTAAAAGCTTGTAAAAGCTTTAGACGCTTTAAGGCTGGATCACACCTATGCAGTTTTAGTGCTTTTTTCATTTTGCAGATTGAAACTACAGAACATGTTTCATAGGAAACCATGGTAAATGGATGGTGGTGAAAATCTGCAAAAAGCAAAAAAAACTAAAAATGCATAGATGTGAATCCAGCCTTAGGCCTGGTTCACGCCTATGCAGGTTGCATATTCTAGGTGCATTTTGCGTTTTTCAATACACATTTTTGATCCTTTGAAGTCTATGGAACCAAAAACCAGAAAAAAATCCCTGGCCCTCTCCATAAAATGCACA